>NC_141990.1:102398207-103133207 GCF_049901715.1 Pseudonaja textilis | reverse complement strand
TATGTTTTTACTTATACCTATTATCTTGTAAACAATTGACAAATAAAAAATAAATAAATAAAAATAAATTAGGATCACAGTTTATTATGACTCTATTATATGCCATAGAGGTATTGATTGACATGTGAAAGAGAGCAGAGGGAAGACAAAGCAAGAAGTAGTAACTGATGGAAACCAAAATTTATAATAAAAATCTGGATTATAAAAATAATTTAAAGTCATTTATTATGGGAAAGATGGCATTCTGCAAGATCAAAAGGATTATAGTTCCAGACAATATAATGGGAAGGGACCCTTAAGTGAGTAGAAATGTAAGACAGATATGAACTAATCTGAATTAATCTTCTTCTGTACAAATTTCAGAGAGTGATGGCAAAATGTCAAACGAGACAGAAACCAAAATGAGTCATCATCAATAAACAATCCTTTAATTATGTAATGGTTCCAGACAGTGATTGAACATTGAATGAAGAATTTGACAGATGTGACCAAGGGCAGAGGTCCAAATCCCTGCAATTGAAGATGAGGGTGTGAAAAAAAAAGTTTGCGGCCAAAGAAAAAGTCATTCACTCTGGAGTTTGACAAGCCATTCATTAAAGTGAAGTGATGCATTATCAATTTCTCTTCTTGTTTCAAGGTTACTTGGCAAAACAAAAGCAGGGAAATGATAAATTAAGTACAGTCACATTTAGGACACTTTTAAAAAGGACACATAAAAGACCATATGCAGCAATTCTTGTGAGAGATATCATTTTTATATTTGTAAAATATAGGGGTTATTAATATATCTCTAGCTAAGAAAGAAACATAATAATAAAGAACTTTCCTGTGAAAGCTGGCAATAAGTGTTTTCAAAGAACAGAAAAAAAAGAAAGAAATATTCTTGATCAGTAATAAGACTTCCAAATGCCTTAAGGGTCTGTTAATCCAAGACAGCTTGTGAGATCAACTTTTTTTTTAAAAAAAACAAGTCAGTTCAAATAATTTTATACCGGTCCTAAGCCATCTAAAATTAGGATATGCACAGTTTTACTGAAACTGGGTGAGAGTAAAATGTGTGCAGATGTAATAATTATAACTGAATATTAACAAAATTTAGTGTATAATCACTGTGCTGGGGCACAGCTGGTTTGAGAAGCTGTCTTCCTTGTGATCCAGCTTTGATGGTATTTTTGTCTCAGTATAAATAAAATTTGTTTCAGTGTAAACAGCAAGTTTTACCCTGCAAACATTTTACTCTCCAGAAATTTTAGAGGTCAAAAACTGAAAATGTTGTGAGTGGCATTTGTTTACTGTGGCTGATTTTAAAGTATTATTCTGGTTTTCTACCTTAGGCGGCTTCATATTAATTCTCCCTGATTTCTTACATGAGGCCTTATAGAAATTGTACCCATATGACAAGCCCCTGACTTGGGAAGAACTATAAGACAGAAAAGAATGCTCTGAAGTTTCCTGAAATTTAGCTGCAATAGCATTTAGATTTATATACTGCCTCATAGTACTTTACAGCACTGCTGGAGTGGTTTATAATGTCAGCATTATTTGCATATTGCCCCCAAAAATCTGTGTCCTCATTTTATTGACCTCAAAAAGATGGAAGGCTGAATCAGCCTTGCGCCCTGTTAGGATCGAGCTTGAGGCTTTGGGCAGAGTTTGCCTGCAACACGGCACTTAACCATTGCACCATCAAGGCTCATAACAGTGGCATAGCATGAAGCACCATAACAAGAATCTCATTTGGAAATTCTGCCATTTTCATTGGTACATGCTGGTAGTTCTCATACGCCTTCTGTTCTGCTACCATCATTGATAGTTCTGTTATAGTACTCTGAGAGGCTTTCATTTGTCTGAATGGTGATTTCCTGGAGGTGAAGATAACTTTTGAAAAGATGCCACAATGCAACTTAAATCCATTATAGTAGCTCAAGACTCAGATCACAGATTCCAGTGATAATGTCAGGCACAGCACTTGAGGCAATAGTCAGCCCTTGGGGAATCAGCCCATTTGTGTCTAAGCAGCAGTTTTAGGGTATTGAGTACAGATAACTAGGGTTAGAGCAATGGATTCTGGAGAAGAAACTATGAGCAGCACTGGTAATCCTCAAGTTACAACCATAATTGAGTGTTGGGATTATAGTCATGAGTTGTGATGGCTATGAAGTGGGTCACATGATTGGATCCAATTTCATGACTTTTTTTCAAGATGTTATGTTAAGTTAATGTAAAAGTCATTAATCAGAACTCACAGTCATTTGGTGAACCTATTTCTATGGGGCCATTTTTGCCAGAAGCCAGAAGTAAATCACAGTCACATGTCTAAGGCCGCAAGCAATATTAAATGCAGGCTGGCTGCCAAGTGCCAAAAATGTGGTCACATGATTGGGCCTAACATTGGAACTTCAAAAGTAGATCATAAGTAGCTTTGGGGGAGGAGGTCTATCATAATTTCAAACTGTTGCTAAGTCATAAGTTGAGGACTGCTTGTATTTTGCCTAGAGCTGTGTGAGAGGACACTAACAAACAATCTTCAGGACTTTTTATAATCTTCATGGTTTCTGAATAGTACAAGAAACACCAAGGCAAAGATATCGGGAACACACATGTTTTAAAAATGATTTGGAAGAATTCGTTCAGAACTCACATACAGAACATTTTGGCTACTCATTAAAGTAAACATGTATGTTTCAGACTTCCATACAAAAGTGAAAAGACATGTGGCTGTTTTAAAACTTAGAACAATTGATAGCTTTGATTAGTATGCAGAGGGGTTGCACTATGGCAGTTCCTAACCACTTCTTCCAAATCATTTTTCAAAATGTGCTCAACCTTAATGGGCAAACCCTTTAAATAATACTCCAAAACAACATTAGTTGACTTCATTAGGATATTGTAGATGTTGAAGTGGTAGTTAAGGATTGTTTAATTAAAACAGTTTGTCAGTGTTTTAATTAGGGTCATACTTATTTTCATATTGAAAATTCAATATTCTTTGAGTCTAATTATTTACCTGTTTGTAATCAATTTTTGTAATCAATTTTTCAAAAAAGCAACATTTCTATTAATTACATTGCAGGATATTTTTTCCCACCAAAGTCTGAATAGTCCATAAAAATGTTATTTGCCACAGTCATGTACTAAATGATATTACGTCATTTCTTTGTTTCTGTACTTAAAATCCATATGACATTCCATTCCTTATAAAGAGAGGCAGCCACCAATCTGAAAAGAATAATAGATAGAATTCTTTATTGGCCAAGTGTGATTAGACACACAAGGAATTTGTCTTGGTACAAATGCTCTCAGTGTACATAAAAGAAAGGATACATTCATCAAGAATCAAGAATAATCAGGTACAACACTTAATAATAGTCATAGGGTACAGTAAGCAATCAAATCATACTAGGAAACAGTCAATATAAAACATTAGGATGCAAGCGACAGAGTTAGTCATACAGTCACAAGTGGGAGGGGATGGGTGATAAAGAGTGATGAGAAGAGTAATAGTAGTGCAGACTTTGTAAATAGTTGGATAGAGTTGAGAGAATTATTTGTTTAGCAGAGTGGTGGCATTTGCGAAAAAACTGTTCTTGTGTCTAGTTGTTTGGTGTGCAGTGCTCTATAGCATTGTTTTGAGGAAAGGAGTTGAAACAGTTTATGTCAAGGATTGTGAGGGGTTGGTAAATATTTTCACAGCCCTCTTTTAGACTCATGCAGTATATAGGTCCTCAATTGAAGGCAATTTGGTAGTAATTGTTTTTTTCTGCAGTCCTAATTACTCTCTGAATTCTGTGTCTGTCTTGTTGAGTTGCAAGACCAAACCAGACTGTTATAGAGGTGCAGATGACAGACTCAATAATTCCTCTGTAGAACTGTATCAGCAGCTCCTTGGGCAGTTTGAGCTTTCTGAGTTGGTACAGAAGAACATTCTTTGTTGTGCTTTTTTGATGACTTTTTTGATGTTAGGTATCCATTTTGGGTCTTGTGATATGATAGAACCTAGAAATTTAAAGGCCTCTACTGTTGATACTGTCTTGTATTGTAAGAGGTGGTAGTATCGGAGGGTTTCTCCTAAAGTCTACCTCCATTTCTACAGTTTTGAGTGTGTTCAGTTCCAGATTGTTCCGGTTACACCACGAGGCAAGTTGTATAACCTCCTGTCTGTATGCAGATTCGTTGTTGTCTCGAATGAGACTAATCACTGTTGTATCATCTGCAAACTTCAGTATTTTAATAGATGGATCATTTGAGATGCAGTCATTGGTTTTTAGGGTGAAGAGAAGTGGAGAAAGCACACAGCTTTGGTGGGCCCTGTGCTAATTGTACAGGTATCAGATGTGATTCTGCCTAGTTTCACTTGCTACTTCCTGTCTGTTAGGAAAATATCAATATTTTTTTAAAAATTCTATCATGTATAGAATTAGAAAAAAATAACTTTAATATAATAAAATAGTACATAGGAAAATGTATCCATAAAAAGAAACAAAGATAATTAAGTATATAAAAATCCCTACCAGAACAAAAACAAACATTGAAACAAAACATCACTCAAAAACTATTATAGGAAGGAATATCTGTTATATAATGTCTGAAAGTAGATAAGGAAGAGGGAAACAAAATTACTTTAATTTTTCATTTTTGACAAAAGTATGTATCAACACTTGTATTTCAAAAATGTTAGACTGTTTTCTGCCATGTTGTTCTTTCATCAAAAATACAAGAAAAACTTGGGGAATTTTTGAGGATTATAGAAATGTGTGCCCAGAATATATTAATCAAAACTGTGTACCTAATTACATTATTATGTATAATAATTATTGCATTATTATTATGAACCATGGTGGCACAATGGTTAGAATGCAGTAATGCAGGCTATTTCTGCTGCTTGCTGGCTGCCTGCAGTTTGGCAGTTTTACCCTCACTAGTTCAAGGTTGACTCAGCCTTCTATCCTTCTGAGGTGGATAAAATGAGGACCCAGATTGTTGGGAGCAATATGCTGACTCTGCAAACTGCTTAGAGAGGGCTATACAGCACTGTGAAGTGGTATATAAGTCTAAATATTATTGATATTATTATTTAGTATATGATGAAAATAGGACAGAAGAAAAATAAGACACAATCCATGTAATTATATACAACTTCTATTGGGATATGGCAGTGACCTCATAACTGAATGGCAATGCAGCCATACTGCTCTTCTGGGCCTCACAGCCATGACAAACAGAAGTACATAAAAGCAAACCAGATAGTATACCATCTTTTCAAGCAGTTGGGAGACAGGCTTTTCCCTCAGCCTTCTTACAATAATGTTTTCTTATGCAGATCTTTTAACTTAGATGGAGTCTTAAATTCTGAATACTGATGCATGCAATCTACAAAAAAAGTTATATTTATTATAACACATAGCTCTGTTCCATTTTGAATCCAACTACTGACAGAAACAATAATTTTGCCTACTGATTCAAGTAAAATGACAAACAAAGAATTACAAGCCCTGCCAGTGCCTGGCTCTTGTTCTGTGATCTTTCTGCCAATAGTATAATCCCAAGAAATGGCATAATTATGCTGAAAATATACACATTCCAGGCAGGACTATCTTTGCTTTCTTTTTTGTCAGATATTTTCTGCTATTGTATTAAAAGCTGTGTGCCTGCTGATAAAATAAACAGATAAATGACATGTTCATGTTGGAAAGTCTCCCGTGGCTGCTGCTGCTGGCAGTTGCTTATTTATTGATTAAATTGCACTCTACTCTCTAACCTTATAGCTAGGTAAGAACATGCTGGTGGGAATTTTTATCTGACCACATTTTAATAAAGAGCAGAATCAAAGAAAAGAATGTACTGGCTCCTTACTCATTCCATTTTTATGTTGTATTATTCTGGTTATGAAGTCAAACATTAAAGAACCTTTGCTAGAATTGGGTATGTCTAGTTTAATGAAAAGAAGGACTAGGGGTGATATGAAAGCAGTGTTTCAATGTCTAAGGGGCTGCCACAAAGAAGAGGGAGTCAAGCTATCCTCTAAACCACCCGAGGGCAGGACAAGAAGCAATGGGTAGAAACTAATCAAGGAGAGAAGCAACCTAGAGCAAGGGTCTTCTTGTGGACTTCAACTCTCAGAATTCCTGAGCAAACATGACTGGAGGAGGAATTCTGGGAGTTGAAGTCCACAAGTCTTAAAGCTGTCAAGTTTGAAGACCCTTATCCTGGAGCTAAGGAGAAATTTCCTGACAGTTAGAACCATTAATCAATGGAACAACTTGCCTCCAGAAGTTGTGATTGCTCCAACATTGGAAGTTTTTAAGAAGAGATTGCACAACTAATTATCAGAAATGGTATAGCATTTCCTGCTTGACCTGTGACTTGGACTAGAGGACCTCCAATGTCCCTTCCAACTCTGTTATTCTGTTATTTCTCCTCTACAGTTTTAAGAAAATAGGGTATCTATATTGATGTATGTCAATGACATGGAAATTATGTCAGTGATCAAGAGTGAACTTGTAAAAAAACACTCCTTACAGTGGCTGGCTATGGTGAGAGGAAAAATATGAGGATCAAATATGAGAAAATATAAAGTGTAGGCCTTTGGTTCAGCAAAACCATTCATTCAAGGTTAATTAATGCCAAGTAAATAGAGCAAGTTTTCCTCTTTAAATATTTTGGTGTGGTTAAAAGTTAATTAATGCTCACTGGATATTACACCAAAAGGGAATCTACACCAAAAGAGAATCAATTAACTGCCACTGTTTTCAAAACATTCCAGGGCAAATAGTTTTACAGATTTTGTATGGTAAAAATGTTAGGGTTGGAATGATAATTAAGTTATCTCATTAAAAGTAGTCCAGAATTACTTTATAATGTGATTTAGACCTCCCCCCCCCTTTTTTTTTTACACTTCCAAACTATATCCTCAGTCTACTTTGAAAGCAAATTCTACAAAGTTCTCGTAGAACAGCATTTTTGCCATTAAGGTCATGAGCAGATAGAAGATATCAAATAAGATGTTCTATACTATATTTTATGGTGTTGTGATGATCTGGGCTGGGCATGGAAGTGACACAACCTAAACAAAGGCTTAATTCTCTTTTATTACTCCAACCTCTCCCCCAAATCCCCATAGTTCACTGCAAATTCAAGAGCAGAGCTCTAAACACAGACACACATTTCCAATAGTTTTTGGCTGCTATATGTCCAGAGGAGCAGCACAGTCCTGGGAGCAAAAGCAGTACAGAAAACCTCATGATGGGGTGTCTTTGTCACTCAAAAAGTTCACTGGGGCTGCAGCAAAAACCCAGAGCAGAGTGGTATTACTAGGTTCCTGAACACAGCCAGGCTAAGGAAGGTAAGGCAAATTGAAGCAAAGCAAGGCAAAGCATGTTAGCAAGATGTCGATATTTGCAAGTATGGCTGGAAGAATGCAACACTTGTTCCCCAAAAATGTCCCTTCCCACAATGTTTCCTTAAATCCTATTCCCCAGGTAAGCCTGGTGATGTGGGGTAGGGTGCTCGCCTCCTGAATTTCTGGGTTGCCCTGAGATGCCTCCTCTCCATTCTCCATTCTTGGGGATTAGACAAGGGAGGCAGTTACTCTTCTCCAGAGCTCCATTGCTCCTCTGCTCTGCTTCCTATCTTTTCCATCTCCTCCCCATTTGCTTGGTTGTCCTGCACCTTTTCTTTCTCTTTGAAAACACTTCTTAGGCCCAAGGGACTCAGGCTGCCTCATCCTGCTCCTCCAGTCACTGCTCCAAGGCCAGAGAGGTTGTACCATCTTCCTCAGCTCCATATCCTCCTTCTCCTCGCACCTGGCCTCTGATGGGGCCATGACAGATGTACTTAAGATAAACACATTGCACCAGAATATATACAGAATATTGTAATGTATGTAATGAGCATGTAATGTATGTAATGACATGGTAGCCTAGTGGTGAAGACCCTCACTTTCCATTAGAAGATTGAGAATTCAGTCCTAGGTAGTGGCCGATTTTCTTCTCTCAAGGCACAAAGAGAAAATATTTGCTGTGAATTCAGCATAGGCATCAGGAACGGCATCTACCAGTAAATGCTCAGCTCTTTCCACTTGCCCCAACTGTACCCAAATTAAGGGATTATAGAGTCATAAAAAGAAAAAATTAAAATGTATATAATGTACCATTATGCTAGTCATTCTTATTTTGTTATCTTATTACACAAGCACAATTCTTCATTGGCCAGTGTGTAGTTTTACAGTTAATCTTACCAGAAATTTCGATTCAGACAATTTTTTTTTGCTTTGTCAAATGTATTATTACCACACTATAACCTGTTTTTGGTAGCCTAAAATATTAAAAAGGAATAATTTGAATTTTCCCAGGGCAGATGGCTATTACTTCAAGGAAGAACCTATGACTATTCCTAACACTAGTAGTGAAAATATGTGGCTGTTAACGATAAAGTCATTGCTTAGAGCAGCTAGTCATTTTGTCCCCAGAAACACATTATAATGCAAATGCACATCTTAATGCAGAAATGGTTCACATTCATATTAGCATGTGCAGGAACCTAATTCAACTGAATTATGTCACAAGTAGCTAAATGTCATTTCTTTGAAATCACTCTGCCAATCAAAAAAAGTGAAATAATTTTGTTGGCTTCTGATTAGCTCACTCTTTAATCAAGGGGTAAAAAATAATAACAGTGGTTTTCTATCATCTTTAATCATTTTGGCAATAAATAAATAAATCTGAGATTCAATAGAGTTAAACATGAGGTGGTACAACAGATTACACAATACCATTCAAAAGGGGGGCAATCCAATTGGTTATTACCACCATCTTTAGTTTAAGGGCTTGTACTTAAAAAGGTGGCCAGGCTGTATCCTTCCATCATCCCTGTTCCATTTGTAATTGAGTGCAGTAGGTAGAGTTCAGGTTTTGTAATCTGGTTGTTTTCAGATCAGCAAGAAAGCTGGTTGATGCCAGAACTGCTGAAAGAGAGGGAGAGATGGTGTTCAAAACTGAAAGCAGGAGGGAACTAAGTAAAAGGGGGCATTATTTACACTCATGCCAAAGAACAACAGTCAGATTTTGGCAGTTTCTCTGTTGAATATTATTACTATGAAAGCAAACCAGACCTTCTTAATATTCTAGGATTTTTATTTTTCTCTGTATTTTTTTGTACTGATGAGTTTATTGAGTTCAACAATACTTAATCCAAAATATGAGTGCATAGGATTACAGGCTTTCTCCTCCTCCACCTCCCCCTCCTCCTCCCCCTCCCCCCCTCCTCCTCCTCCTCCTCCTCCTCCTCCTCCTCCTCCTCCTCCTCCTCCTCCTCCTCCTCTTCCTCTTCTTCTTCTTCTTCTTCTTCTTCTTCTTCTTCTTCTTCTTCTTCTTCTTCTTCTTCTTCTTCTTCTTCTTCTTCTTCTTCTTCTTCTTCTTCTTCTTCTTCTTCTTCTTCTTCTTCTTCTTTAATGGGTTTGAAGAATAAATGTTAAATTTGCCAACTGAGGTTAAAGAAAATGGTCTCTTTCTGTCAACTAACATGCCAAACTGACATGTCACAGTAATAATAAAAGAGTTTAGTATATCAGAAATTACTATGCTACAGACTGATAAGGAACGAAAGAATGGTACATCATAAACCAAGGTTCAGCAAGTTTCAAGATATTGTTTTTCACTATAATGTCCATGTCTTGTACCAGATACAAAATAAATAATACATAGAATTAAGGAATTCTGGAATAACATTACTGTAATTGAAATTTTATACAGTCAAGCACTATTGTATAGTCACACAATTAAACACTCCATCCCTTATATTTTTTATTCATATTTTCAATGAAGAATAACTATAGTTGTATTTATATTTTATACCTCCCTATGGTCTCCACTCTTAAAACCTTTTGTACCAAAAATTAATTCAAAGTCATTTTATATCACTTGAATTATTTTATTTACCTCCTGCAATAATAACATTTCATAAATCAGCTGGTCAGGTATGATTTTCAACAGAAATATTTGAATGCTAAAGTGCTAGAGGCAAATGAGTCTCCATTTTCATTTCCATTTCTGAGATATTTATCATGTTTCATATCCAAGGAATGCAAGCTGAGATAGCAGCCGACTAATGCAAATTAATGGAGTGACCAGGTAGCAGCTCTCACTAGCTAACTGAGGATGCTTGCAGAAAAACAAGATGGAAGTAAAGAGTAAATTTTGTCTCATTAATGCAGGAAGGCTATTGTGGATTACTTGGTAGTTTTCTGTGAATCTCTAATGGTCTGTAGAAGTTTGAAAATTGTTGCTCTAAGTACGTACATAATAAGCCTGAGTGAAATATCCAGCACTCTAGAAAGAATTGCATTCTTCTTATTAAAATGAAGGTTGTTCCTATCATCTGAGAGATTCTTCTGATTGATAGAACTGCAGAGTAAGGTACAAGAAAGGAACAAGGTCTACTTTCCTTTATAAGCCAATGGTTCTTATTCCTCCACAAAGCTGATCTAAACAAGGGGATGCATCACTTGAGAATTTAGTGAAGGGAACACTTATTATAAAATTTTGTAGAATCATGCTTAGTCCATGAAATTAGTGACAGGAGTCGAGTTTACAACTTTGTGACTCAAATTCAAAATGTACTTCTCATTTTTCTTTTAGACTCTTCTATATCCTTTAAAGAACACATTTAGTTGTGGTTACTGTTAGAAACATAGGAATCAGAAATTCTGTACAGTACATCACCTAGAAAATAACTAGTATGTCTTGGATCTATTTTTTGCCTAGCATAATACCATATGATGAAGAATGGTACTTGTATGACTCTAGTCATGACATCATGATTAACTTAATCAATTGTCATTGTTGATTATCTCTGCAATCCTGTGCTGTTATTCCATTGTGTGCCAAACTTCTTTCTTTTCCTCTTTTTCCTTCCATTATTTTGACAATTAAAATGTATGAATAACAAAAAATAATGTATAACTAAAATTTTAGAAAAGTATGTAGAACATATGCATGCATATGTATGTGCCTGCATATACACATACACAACATATGTATATAGATTGTTACCTAATCTTTTGAATATCTGAAATAGGACAACTTTTTTTCAGTTGAAGCAGATACTTCTAAATATTTTATTAGTAATGAATAGTTCTGTTCAGTCAGGAAATCCCAGCAGATTAGATGAAATTGTTGCCTACAATACATTAAATTAAAAGAAATTTTGGGGTGTCAATCATGATTTCAAATTAGGTAGAGAAGCATATTGACATTTAAAGTTTTTATAATGGACTTGTTCAACAAAGGTTTCTGTTGTTTGCTATGCCTCATTAAACAGCTCACTTTGTACTTTGTTGGTCTCATTTCAGCTCATCATTTCCTAGAAAACTTTACTTCAAACTATTCAGAATTTCATGCTCATTTAGATGTAATAAGACTATTTCCATAAGTAAATTATAGCATTAGTGGAGATTCTTTAGAAAACATTTTTCAAATGCCAAACTTTCATTGGGAGAATTATGAATGGTGGAGTGGAAATGCCATTCAAGTTTAGTTCTCACTGTCAGCCAGACTGCAGTTCACCATCATTTGAACTCAGACAGTAATTCATGCAGACCTGTTCTGGGTCACCCCGGTGGCAATAGCTTTCTGATTGTTCTTCCCTTTGGATCAGAGTCAGCAATAGGCATTAAATTAGTACAGTGACACCAAGAGAGAGAGCTCGGTCTGAGTGGTCCAGATTGTGTTGAACAGCATACTAGATTACCTTGACCTCCAGGGCTTGGTAAAGATGTGGGGACTCCCTGAGTTGCATGTTTAAATTCGCATAACATGGGAGCTACAGCCTGAACTAAATAGAATCATTCCTGTTTTATTTTCACTCTTTAAAACATATGGGAAGGTAGACCAGGAAGGATATTTTTGTTGAGCCTGAGCTGATTGTATCTCACTGTAATTCTGAGGCTATGCTTTTTTGAAAGTGTAACAATATTAGGAAATGATCCACACTTGGTAAAATTTATTTTCTGTAAGAAAAAAGTGAAAATAAAAATATCATAATATCAGGTGATCAACTGTTCACCTGCTAAATGATAGATTCAACCCATAGAAACAAATAACCTGGAGCCAGGTTACCAAAAGGACTTATCTCAACTTTAAACTAAACTTTAAAGCCCTACCCCAACAAGTTGTTATATTAGATAACCCTGAGCCATTCTACCAGTGGAATATCTTTTGTAGAAAGGAATGCTACCATCTTTCTTTCAGTCTTTTCATCACCAAATGAAAAGTCTCTTCTGCCCTGGTCATATTATACAGAACGTCATATCTCATACTGGACACTGCAGTTTAGAAACAACATTGATAAATCAGAGTGTGCCTGGAGGAAACAACAAAGATGATAAGCTGTCTTAAAAAAGGAACCAAAAAAGACGAATAGTTGGTATGATTACCCTGGAGAAGTGACTGCAGAGAGACATTAAACCCTTTTCTGAAGAGTTATCATATAGAATGTGAATTAGACACATTCAGTTTTACTTTAAAACAGGGGTCCCCAAAGTTGGCAATTTTAAGACTTGTGGACTTCAACTTCTAGAATTGGGACTTGAAGTCCACAAGTCTTAAAGTTGCCAAATTTGGAGACCTCTGCTCTAAAAGTTAGGAGACATGTCTATAATATTTATCATATTCAGCCATTCAGCCAAAAATAGTTATATATTTTACTATTTCCCTTAGGCAAACTCTAGAATTTCTTAATTACTGGGCAGATATTTTTCTAACTAACTAACTGAATATTCAATAGTATTTCTTTCTTGAAAGAAATATTTATTTCTGATTTAAATACTGTGTAATTAGTTAATAAGGTGGCTTTCTAAACAAACAATATTTGGGAGTAAATTGCCAACATATTGAAATATAAAAAATGCATATCACTGGATTTTTAGTTATGGGTGTATCAGTTAAAGATGCTGCTGTCATAAAAAAAAAATCCCAAAGTGAAGGAAACATAGAAATAGGCTTATGAACAAAGAAAAAACAAAACAAAATAAAATTATCACATTCTCTATATTTTTTATTACTTACCTGATTCTTTATGTGTATGTGTGTGTGTGTGTGTTGTGTTTGTATAATCTTAAAATGTTCAGTTAAAAATAAGAAGGCAACAATTCAGCTAACTAAAATCCTTATTATAGAAATCCAAAGGGCCTGCCAAATTAAATGTATGGATTAGAAAAGAGAGAAGAGGGGGGGGAGAAGAGAGAGGAGAGGAGCTACTTTTTGAAATACCTAACTCATTCTACAATGTCATTTTTTTTCTATTGTTCTACATCAGGGCTGTAAAACTCCCAGCCCATGGGCCAGATGCATCATGCACTGGCCACACCCACGCCTGGTTTAGCGAAAGGGAAAAAGTCCTGAAAAGCCACATAATGCCACTTTTTTTGACATGAGTTTAACACCCCTGCTCTACATGATAGGAAGTCCATGTTTGACATTACCTGGTACCAAAGATGGCAGAGAAAGAAGTTATTTGTCCCCACTCTCTCTACTATATGTGCAATAACTGAAGCTTGTGAAGTTCAAGCTGGTTCTACTTAGAGCAGAGATCACTGTATAAAATCTAAGCAGATGCACTCCATTCTCAACAATGGGATAAGAATGGCTAAGATCACAGGGCAGAAGGAAAAAGCTGCAGGTAGATTAAATAATTGGATCTGTCATATATAGATAATTCTCACATGGAATCAGAGTCTTTGTCATTGAGCAAAGTGGTTGTTGAGTGAGATACTCTTATGACTGCTTCACTCAACGATTGCAGTTCCAACGTTCCTCCTTGTGGTTGTTAAATGATCACATGGGTCATTAAACGGAGTCCATCTCTGTTCCTGTGGAATGATTTGGAGTTCTTTGCGTGCTTCAATTTCAGCAGGTGAAATCTAAGCAGGCATGAAGCAGTAGAATTTTCTTTCATCCTGTCAACAGAGACAAAAGGGAGTCCTGTCAGCAGGCAGTAGCAGTTTGCAACTTTACCTGATGGTTTTTCAATGATTTTCTAGGGAAGTCAGCAGATAAGACTGCAACATCGAGGGGTACGGGACAAGCAGTCTTATGTACAAGCATGCTGCCAAGCACGCAGATCATGATCACATGACTGAATGGGTGGGACGTGGGGGTGACATTTTGCAACAATTAGAATTAATTTACGGGTTGTAAAGTATGCTTTCCAAGAATTTTGTAATTTTTAGTGACCAGTCGTTAAGCAAGGATGACCTGTGTAAGATTTGATTTCTGTGTTTTGCAACATACCACTAATGTATAGTTGAAAATCCTGAGCTATTCAGCTTATTTTTATGTTTGATATTCCTGTTAGATAAAGATTCTACAATAAGATACAAGTTGCCACATTTACATTTCTAGCATTTAAAATACTAGGCCATTTAGCTAATATATAGAGGAGAAGGAGAAATATAAACAATGCAACATTATTTTTCTCCTTCTGCTTTTTTAGTCTAAACAATTTAAGACCTGGTTTATTAAAATAAAGGCTATATCCATATATTTGTGTTATTCTTTAATATCCTCTCTATTTCTAGTATAATAAACTATGCAAAAATTTTCCATAAATCTTATTTTCTTATTCTATACAGTACATGGTCCCAATATTTATGAAATTAATTTTAACTTATAGCCCCTATTGTTTGTTACTTTTTCACTCTATATAAAATTATATATACTTTTCTATATATATATAAAATTAATCACACACACACATACACATAGAAACAAAAACATACAAATATGGAAGCACTTGAACAATTATTTTGAGATTTATGATGTTTATGACTGGATTCAGGACCTATGTAATTTATTCATTTTTGAAGATGCAATATTTCCTTTTAATGGTAAAATGATATGTTTCACTTTGGCATAGATTTCCTGATGTTCTAAAACTTTATAAGTCTTATTTTCCTGTAAACCTGTAAATTTTATATTTTGTCCAATGCTTGATATGAGATTGGGTTTTTTTGTTTTCTTTCTGTCTTATTATTTTTAATTATGTTTTTCTTTACTTTTGTTTATAATTTCTTTTTCCTAATATTTTGTAGTTATGTTTCTTTTTGTACTTTTCTGTTTTTCTCTTCTTCCATCCCTAGTTTTTCTACTGATGGAGTGTCAATGAAGACTGATAGAATTGGGTTGATTCAAACTTGTCAGGGTGTAGGAGGTCTATTTAAGGAAATGAGATCCAGTGGCCCAGAAGAAAATAAAGGAAACTCTGTACAGATGACTTTTACAGAAACAGCCATTGTTATGGGTGCTTTTGTAAGGAAGGAGTGAGAATTGATTTACTAAATCAACACTGCTTTTGAAATGCATTGTCTCTTTAAGGAGACAGTTCAGTATGTTGTGTAGAACCTTAGAAGCAAACTTCACAGAGAATCCATTAGTGAATTCTTGTTCTTTTGGTATTTTCTGTATATCTTGTAGGTTATTGTTTTTTCTAATCAAGGAGTAAAAATATTTCGTGCTTGTTCAAATCTTTTTCTTTTTAATGTCCGAGGAGAGTGCCACTCCCAGTTATTCGAATTCTTGGAAAAAGGCTTTTTGAAATTAGATGAATTAGATAAAAGATGAAGGCTGATTCCCCCTGGTTTTTGGAGGGACAAGTCTTTGAACTCAGGAGCAGGCAAGATAAGGGCTTGAAGATGTCCACAGATATCAGAACGCAGACTGGGAAGGATGCCAAACTCAGAGAGGAATGACAGACTAGAGATATTTCCACGCTTTATTTCCAGCACTGGCCCATATGCATGTCCGTCCTTTTAACCAGTTCTCACAGCTGCAGCCCATGAAGAAGATCAAGGACCTTTCCTCCCCCATAGACCACATCATTCACATCTCTCCCTTATCTTCTCCTCCCTTCATGCCCTAGGATGGAGAGGGGATGGGCCTGGGTCTTTCTCTGACTGCACAGCCTCCTCCACAACCTCCGGAGCCACATTTCCACTACCTTGTTGGCTGTTCCTTCTTTCCATCGGAGTCAGACTTCAACAGGGACATGACACTGCTTATAGATTGCTGTCTTTTGAAAACTGTAAATCATGGATATAGTTTCCATAGATGAAAATCCTTCCTGTATAAATATAGGTAGTCTTCGAGTTACAACAGTTCATTTACCAACAGTTTGAAGTTACAATGGCACTGAAAGAAGTGACATGACCATTTTTCACTTATGACCATTGCAGCATCTCCATGGTCACGATTTACATTCAGATGCTTGACAACTGGTTCATATTTAATGCCCTTAAATATTTAAGCAGTTGCAATGTCCTAGGGTCATATGATCTTTTTTTGCGAACTTCTGGCAAGCAAAATCAATGGGGAAGCCAGATTCAGTTAACAACTGTGTGGCTAATTTAACAACTATAGTGATTCACTTAACAAATGTGGCAAGAAAAGTCAAAAAATTGGGCAAAACTCACTTAGACAATTTCTCACTTAGCAACATAAATTTGGGGCTCAATTGTGGTTGTAAATCGAGGATGACCCTTTAGGCGGGGGATCTTCAGGAGTAAGAAAATTCTGGAAGAAAGACAATAGGAAATCCAATGGGATAGGCCCAACATGGGTTGCTTAGAATGGAATTTCTCCTCACAAAGCTGGGTATCCAAGCTTGAATACACTATGAATCTTGCAGTGGTGGCCTTGTAGAAAAGGTAAGTGATTTTTCTCTGTGATATAATTTTACTCTAGCAGGAAAAAAAGAAGTTACAGGGAAGCCATCTATATTAATAAAAAAGAAAGTGATAGTTACAAATAGCCAAAGGTCTATTCTCTGAAACGTTTTTTGTTCTTCTCCATGTGGTGTAGACCTGAGCAATTTGGAATCTTACATCTTTAGAGCATCCATGAAAAAAAAAAGGAATGAATAATATTTAAAATGACTCTCCTTTAAATGTAGCAATTTCACTTACTGTCTTTAAAATAGCCTCTTAATTTACTTTAATTTTTTGTTTTGGTTTGAACAAAATCAAGATGTTATAGTTTGTGTATTTATTTATGTGAACTGCCTTAGTAGAATTTAAGCAGAAAAGCCAGCGTAGAAGAATAAATTAGAAGAAGTGAGAAATAAAACTTTGCTTCATAAAATTTCCATAGTTCAAAATCTGCATAGCTTACTCCAATTAATTTTGCATGTTTAGGGCCGGAATGGTGAATTAGCATTAAAACAGATTTTCATTTAATTCGGACTTCTTATGTTCAAACTTACTTTGAAAACAGCAGGAGGGAACTGTGTCATTAGGACTGTCTGGATCTGAATTTCCTCACCATGCTCTTTCTGTTTTTTTTTAGGACTTTAAATCTGGAAGAAAGTGGAACTGGTATTTCAAATTAGCCACAAAGTTGATATGACTTTAAATTTTCAGTAAGTAGCCAGAATTCTATAAGGAAAGCTTTTACAGAGGGAAAATTATTTCCATATTACAAAACTTGGATTGGAATCAATAAACAAAGACATTTGATTTGCTTTCTGCTAATTAAAAAAAAGACAGGGCACTTTCTTAGGTTACAGGATGAAGCCTAAAAGATGCCTCATAGTTTTATTCATTTCTTCTAAATACTCTCTCCCTCATTCAAATCTCTCTCACATGCATGCACATCACACGCACACATGCTCTCTCTTTATCTCACACACAGACACACATTTGATCATTGCTTTGTAATGTTTTCCTTTATTCCTCATCTGTTAAAAGCACTGGGTGGTATAAATGTTTTTTTTTTCAGATTAATAGCAAAAGGATAAGATGGCCAATGCATGCTTTCATTGAAATATTTCAAGGATTGTTTATACAGTACTGATGAAATCAAGGAAAGCAGTTTCTTCAGCCCTGCACTCCTAAGAGTTATTTACAATGATGCGAGTGGATTTTGACAGTTGTTATTTGGCAAGTCAGAGGACTGGTTTGAGCTTCTCATTAGCACTGCATCTTTCACCACAACTTCTAAAGCCACCCTTCCCCCCACCCCTGAAAAAGGTGAATGAGGAGCTATTGCAAAGTTTTTCAAATTAATTTCCAGAAAGTAACATGCTCATCTTCTTTAAGAAAGGCCCTTTCATTAGGAGCACTGTCAAGGATAGCTGTAACTATGCAGTTAGAATGCACAATCGATAGAGTGCAACTGGAGAACAGAATGGTAACATTTAGAAAATCATTCGCAGCTGCTTTGTATTTTCCCCCATCAATCAGATATGTTACCCAGAAATATTTCCAAATGTTGCTCATTCCTTTCCATATTCTCTCCTGAGTGAATTTTGACCTTAAACTGCTCTATAACCCTGTTGCCCCTCTACATAAAAAAATAAAAAGGTAAATATTTCCCTGTCCAGTCATGTCCGACTCTAGGGCATGGTACTCATTTCCATTTCTTGGCTGAGGGAGTCAGCATTTTCCAAAGACATTTTCTGTGGTCATGTGGCCAGCATGGCTGTACATCAAAGGTGCACAGAATGCTGTTAGTTTTCCATCAAAGTGGTATGTATTTATCTACTCGCATTTGCATGCTTTCAAACCACTAGGTGGGCAGGAGCTGAGGCAAGTAAAGTCACCCCTGTTGTGCAGCACTCAGGTCTCAAACTGGGCTGCCAGATTTTCAGCTGACAAGTATTTTTAACCACTGAGCCATAAATAGTAATATCAGATAATAAATAATATCAATAATAATATCAGAATTTGCAGACAGAAGTCTGCTAACTTCCACCATTGCCAGTTCCTTTGGTTGAAACTATGAAGTGCCATTCTGGATGTGAAGAGGAAGTGTCCTATCATTTTTACTGGTGTATTTCTTGGCGGATATAACACAGAGAGAAGTCAGGGAGTGAACAAGATGATTAGCAGAAACTATAGAAGCACACAGAGGAATAATTTAAGATGTTAACTGTTTAAAGTGTGGGGGCTTTGGTTGTATGGCTTTTTACTAGCAGTACTAAGAAAACAAACACCTGCTTGATTATATGTTTGGTATTTAAATGGAAGTTATTCAAATGGAAAGCTGCTAATGAGATGGGGAAGCATTATATTGTTATCTGCATCTAATTAAGGAAAGGTTAGAGCAGACGACTGCTCGCTATTTTTTTTTTTTTTGTGCATACTTTAACATTTTTAGCTCAGAATATATAAGTAATGCAAGCCAGTCTGATGCAGTGGTGAAGACATCAGGCTAGAATGTGGGAGAATATGAGTTCTAGTTCAACATTAAGCACAAAGCCAGCTTAGTGACCTTCAATCTTCCTCAGCACTAGGAAGGAGGCAATATCTAACCACTTCTAGAAAACCAACTAAAAGGGGGGAAAGGGAGAGGAAAAGAGAGCGCGAAAAAAAATTAGTAATGGAGCATATTACATTTTTCAACACCTGGGTTAAAGAAAGATTGCTTCTGACTTTTAAATAGGCTATAAATAACAGAATTGTGCAGATTTTTAAAAGCATAATCAAATGTGTATACCTGATAAATATTGCATAACTTATTATTCAGTTTGTCTTAAAGCTCCTTAGAATAGAATAGAATAGAATAGAATAGAATAGAATAGAATAGAATAGAATAGAATAGAATAGAATAGAATGAGCTGGACCCCCCTATACTATTTTAGATATGTGGCTATCTAGACTCTTCTTAAAAACATTCAGTGATGGAGAACCCACAATTTCTGCAGGGAAGTTGTTCCCCTGGTTAATTGTCCTCACAGTTAGGAAGTTTCTCCTTAATTCCAGGTTGCTTCTGTCTTTGATTAGTTTCAAACCATTGTTCCTTGTCCTGCCCTCTGGTGCTTTGGAGAATAATTTGACCCCCTCTTCTTTGTGGCAGCCTCTCAAATACTGGAATACCATAGAGCTATGTATGTTTTTGCATTTACAAATTCATCTATGAAAACCCCTTTTCAAAACTGTTGATAGAATTGTCTTCAAATAGTTCTAATTTTTATCCTAAGCAGAGGAAGACAAATGTCAGTATTATTGTTCTTGCTTAAAGTGATTCCTATAGCTAATTTCACTATCGTTTTGAAGGAACAGCATTTTATATTTGTATTTTATTCCGAAATCTTCCAATACTAAGAAAGCAGTTAATCATTTTACATGCCATATTCCAGATCAGGAAGGAAGGGAGAAAAACAGAAGAAGAGAAAAGGAGGAGGATGAGATTGTGGTCATCTAATGTAAATTTCAGTTTTACTTCATGCATTTCCTAAGCCATGATTTATTTTACTGACTATGCTAAAATGGATTGGGTTCTCCAGCTAAGGTAACTATATATAAATCATGTTTAAAGGCCATATTTGAATAACAGAATCTTTAACTCAATTTGACATCTTCTTGTGAACAGTGGTAAGGAGATATCAATCTCTATTTAAATATCGGGGTCGGGGGGGGGGGGAATCTGCTGTTATATACAAATGTCGTTGATCTTTCAGAAGCTGTTCTTTTACAAAGATATCCTGATTATTTCATAGATTCTTGAAATAGCTAATGGTTTGCAAAATGTTGCATACTTTATGGTGCTACCAAGCATGTAATCTGTAAAAAGGGTCAAACTGACCAGTATCATATCTATATACCATGTCTCATCATTATGTTTAGTACCTGCAGTCTTACAAGTCTGGAAATATATTAGGTTGAAAATTGTTATTGCAAATTACATCATTATAATTGGATAAAATAATCTGAAAGCAAGGTTTTTATATATGTATATAAGTTCAAGGCTTCTTAGCTAGAATCCCCTATTACTTTTGAAGTAACTGTCTTTACTATTTGATAATACAACTTTTTACCAGTATTTTGGTACATAATTATCCAAACTGTTTTTGAAGCTTCCTATAGTTTTTTTCCAAAGTAGTCGTATCATAATGTGATCTATGACTATCCACTTTATTTTTTGTAACAGATATGAAATGTGAGTAAGTAATATGCAACTAGATTAGCTGGCCAAACCCTTTTGGATTTCTTGGTTGTAAGTAATTGTTATTAACAATCTAACCTTTGTACCCTTTAGCTATCAAAAAGGGAGAGAGAGAGAGAGAGAGAGAGAGAGAGAGAGAGAGAGAAATTTGTTTACACATCGTCATTTTGGTAGATAGCTTTTCCACAGAAGCTCAGTACTTTTAGAGCTGCAAATATTTTCACGAAACTAGTCAAGTTATGCCATGCTGTAATAAATGACTTTTCAAATAACCTTAAGTGCCATTGTTTGAACATGGAAAATCCACCTACATTTTGTCCAATTGGTCTATACTGGATATCTGTTTTGACTCATTTTCTAAAGCACTGTTTGAATGTTGGCTTGACCCACTACTAATTTTTGTAATTGGGGCAATAGTTCATGTGGCTAGTTTAGAAAGAGTAAACATGATGTGATGTGCATATGAGCAAAATTAAGAATTAATTCATTAAGTATTCCATCAAAATGTGTTGGAAAGAACAGTCCCAAACACTTTGACATTTTCTAAGGCTGCAATTGATTATTCACTGTTGGTTTGTCACCGCCATATATTTTGATTTTTGCAAAGCAAATGAGATGTGAACTGTTAGCCTCTAAATGAAACTAAAGTGGAGTCCTAAATTTTAAATCATGAACTGATTTACTGTGAAGTTTTTTTTATCACTCATAACATTTAAGAAGTGAAAGGAAATTTATCATGAAGGACATAGTACATGTCTTTTAATGAAGCATTTTCAAGGGACAAAAACATTCACAAGCAGATGGACTAATTTACTATGCACTAAGTTTACAAAGCACTCTTCTGTATGATATTGTATATTATACAAATTACTTATAAAAGTAATAGGTTCTGTTTTCATCAGTTTGGGAGTTCCAGTCTAAATAAAGAATCTGTCCAGATCTATAGATCAGATAGAAAAAGTTTAAATTTCTGGTAGAAATGAAAAGCATACTATCCAAGAGTTTACAATGATATAGTGATGGCTAACAGTTTTCTGGCTAATACAGTAAAAAGCAGATGTTTTTGGTCCAACTACAGTATATGTTCTATAGACATATAGTTAGATCATAGGCAACATGTCATAAAGGAGACATACATATATTCTAAAGACTTCCATTGTGGCTCTTCTCTTTCTTCCATTGTTCTCTTGGTACTTTATTACCTTCCCCTTCCTTAAATGAAAAGACATAAAGGAGGCAAAAGAAGTATTGATAAGACTATTTTCTTTCTTAGTTCTTAGCCCCAAATTATATTTGAATTTCAGGACTGGCCTGATACATTTGTTCTTATGGTATGGTGTAAACTCATTTAGTCATTTAACTCAGCATATACACTTTATAGATAAGGAAGACAATCCAATAAATATAATTTCCCAATTCTAGCAAAGTCTCAAAGGTGCCCTTTCAAAAGGCAACTGGACTTCGTTTTTCCTTGAATAAGTTTCATTTCTTATCCAAAAAGTTTTTACAGTTCTCAGTCCCAAAACACCTTTGGGACAACCATGGACTGGATAACTGAGAATCTCCATAGACAACTCTAATAATGTAATTGAAATCTCCCAGTTTTCCAAATCTCAGTAATTCATAGAATATAATTATTGATTCCCTAGTCACTGAATCATTAGAGAGAACCCTACAGCTTGGAAAATTTGTCCTGAGAAGGGGAGCAAAAATTATGTTCACAGAGTTTCCCCCAAACATATTTTCTTATCTTAATGCAGTATTAAAAGCAATGTATTCACTATCACTAGGCTGAGGTTATCCAGTGGGATATTTTGCCATTTCTTTAAAAAAAAAATCAATTCATTACCAATTAATAAGAATAAACTATGTCCATGGCATTCCTAGTCAATGTATAATCCAAAGTGCTAAATGGGAGTATCTATAAAAATGATAGTGTCTGGCACAGACATTTATTTGGAAGACTGGATGCCTTAGAACTGACAACATTTCATCTAAAATTAAATAGAACTGCAAGTTTCATTGACAGAGATGAATAGTACTGAATAGTAGTAAAAATCTCACCCACAGATCTGTAGGGGATAGGATGTAAAGGACAGAACTCATCTTAAATGAACTCATCTGTTCAGATTCCATCATGTATGGATATAGTGAAATTGGGTACATCTGGGCCACACACTGCTTTTAAACTAACCAACATTCATTTTACCCTTTCTGAATGACTGCAAAAATTACGTGGTAAAATTATATGGGTGATAATTTAGAGAAAAACCTAACCACATAGATAGATCTTATTGTGGCCAAAACCTGGCTCAACTAAACCATCAAATTATTATGACTGTATGACAATACAACATAAATTTATGAAGCATGCTAACAATTACAGAAAAACCTTTACAACAATAAAATGAAAAAATAATAATAATACAAATGTAAACATAACAACAGCAAAGGAATAAAACAATAAAAATGAACAATGAAAGTACAATTATATGATTTATTTATTTATTTAGCATATGGCACATGTTAGCCAGGGATCACCGAGGCTGCCTCTGTGAAAGGAATTTTTTTCAGATGATGTTATCTTTACCCGCGGGATACCTGAATGCTGCCAGGCAGTGGGGAAGGCTCCTTTCTTGTCCCTGTGCAGTTTATTCACTCACGGGAATCAAACCGCTGAGCTGCTGACCTCAGTGGCACACAAGCCCAGCATCTTACCACATAAGCCACTGCAGCCCCCTCAAGTAATATGAAATTTAAGAAGATGGGCAGAAGGAGACCAGGAAGTGCAGCGGGGAGGTAAGGTCAGCTCAGTGAGTCTCCAGACAACTGCCAGAGCCATATCTTAAAGCCGTTACTGGAGGATAGAAAGGTGGGGCAAACCTCACCCTGACTAGTAGGATGTTCCAGAGAGTCAGCAATATAGCAGAGAAGGTATGTTCTTAGATTCCATCAGTTGGAGTTCCTTGGTCTATGGGACCCTCAGCAGACATCCTCTGCTGGCCTATGTAGAGTGGCTTGTCTTATTAGGGCAAGATGGTTCATCAAATAATCTGAACCTATGGAGTGCTTTAAATGTCATAACTAACACCATGAACTGCACCCAGAAGTAAATCAGCAGCCAGTGAAGCTTGTGAAGCAGTGGTGTAACATGGGTCATTCTACAGTCTCCATGGACTGCTCAGGCTGCACAAGTGACAATCACCAGACTAAACTCCTCATTATCTGCTATCTTCTATTAAATACTCTTACATAGACAAATCTAGACCTTTGTTTTTCAGAAAAGCTCATATCTTGGATTAAAATACCCCATGGCATTAAAAATCAAAGCAGCCCCACACAAAAACAAATTGTCTAGTGATTAATAAACTATTATTACTCTAAAAATAATAGATCCACGAGTCTGGATAAATAAAAGAGTACTTTATCTTTTATTTAGTATATTTGTTTTTGAGATGCAGGCTTGTGAGTGCTTCCTATTTTTCTCCTCCTTAAGGACAGAGTAGTGGAAAGCTGGTGAAAGGCTCTGTATAAAAGGGGAAGAAATCACCTAATATGTTTCTATAGATATATTGTTCTGGGGATATTGCTTGCAGCCTGTGATCATTGATGAGAGGAAACTAAACTTATTGCCTCCTAGCAAAAATCTCTTTCTCTCTCTGTGTGTGTATGTGTGTGTGTATAAAATATACATTCCAAATAAGCAAGTATCTATAGTCTCCTGGAATTTTCAATATGCTTTATAAAATACTATTTGTTTGTTTTTAAACTATTAAAAAAACTACATTTTTTTGAAAGAAAAAACCTGACAACTATCCCAGGATTTATTTCATAGCTTGACAGGGCTAGAGGAGTGCTAATTCAACCCCGTCTGGGACAAGAATTCTCATACCATCGCAGACAAATAGTTGCCCAACATCTATTGGAAAATCTCCAGTGATGGAGCATCCATGATTCAAAGAGATGGGCTTTTCATTGCTGAAGCGCGTTGAGAAAATTCCTCTTTATTTCATGTTTGGATCTTTGTCTGTAAAGCTTCCATCATCTGATCTTATTTACTCTCAGGAGTTATCAGGAATAAATCCACACTCTCTTCCTTGTGACAATCATATTAAAAGAATACTATTATTGTCTCTCCTTAGCATTCTCTGTTTCAGACTATGCAGTTCTTTAATGATTCTTTATCAGTTCCAAGCCTCTCCACATATTCTCTGTATTATTTCCAGTTTCTTAGAATCCTCCTTATACTGTGATGACCCCAACTAGACATGATTTTCCAGGTATGTATAGAGGGGATCTATCTCTTCTTATCTTCTTCTTTTAATGACCCCCTGTGGGGTGGAACCTGGGCAACTGAATGGAGCTTAGTACTTACTGCCCGGATGTCCTTCCTGTCACCAATGCCGAGTTTTGTTCAGCAGATAAATTCTCATTGTACCCAGAGAGAGAAACATCTGCCTTGACCTAGGATTGAACTCACAACCTCCTGAGTGAGAGGCAAGTGTTCCATCTCTAAGCCACCAACCACTATGGAACTATCTCTTCTTATGATTTCAACATAACCTCTGTTGATTGCATGTGGGTAGTGACAGTCTTTTTAGAGTTCCTCCTCACTTATTTGGCATTCACATGATGAAATTATTAATGGAAAATATGCAGTGCTCTTTATTTTTTGGCACCTAAACTGAACAACTCACAGCTTCTTGAATTATTCAAATATGTAAAAAAGGCTATTTTCATGTTCAGTTAATTGAATGAAACAACTGGGCAATTTTATATGTCTTCAGCAGTGTTAACCCCAGATGAGAATTCTCCACTAAAAATTCAATGCAAATCATGGCTGAGAAATAGCTGTTATAATCTGTTAGTTCACAGGTGATTGTATTTTGGACAGAGAGTGAGGGCAATTATAAAATAGAAGGTAATGACCATTAAAGAGCTCCACTGATTACTGAGCTCAATAATTTATAGATTAAGGATTACATCTGGTAAACACAAGCATGAAATACAACAGCCTGAAAGACTAATGGTCATTCAGTGTAAACTGTAAATGATTTTCAGATTAACCTGTACTGTAGATGCTTGCTGGAATAATTTTGTTCCAATTGGGTTAATGAAAGAAACCTTACAGCCTTTTACAATATAGGCATCACTTGTAGAAGAAGAATCTTCCAATTATATTTTTTTAAAGAATCATACTTTAGGAAAGGTTCGTTTATGTGGTGCAGTCCAAATTAAAGCATTGCAGACACAGGAGTACAAAAGAGCAATTTCAGGAGCATAAAACATTAATAGAAGAAAATATGTGTAGCTGAGGGTTGAATTGTGGAGGTATTGGTGCTCTCTGAGCTTGGTTATTTGCTTATAGATTTCTCATTACCCAACTAGGTTATGCCATCAGTACTAAGAATATTTGGCTATGTTGTCTGTTGGATGCAATTGAGCAAAGAGATATGGTGGGCTTGTCTATTTTTGGGCATCCATTGCCCAAAAGATGGGTCCACTGCTTTTCATCTGCCACTGTTCTTCTTTTGTGATTTGATTTTTTTTTTTTTTTGGTTAGGTTGTTGATCTAGTTTCTGTACTGAAGTGGTGTTGTAAAGGGATGTAGTAATTCTGTGGTTTTTTTTTCCTATGTGTTGTGTTCTCTCTGTCATAACTTTAACTTATGTTTCTAGAAATGTGTCAATGAGTCACATAACTGGAACACCTGAGTGGATGCTTTTAGTAAACTGAGCAAGTGGGGAAATGAATGAATCAATGGGCCCATCTCCTCTCATGTTTCTGGGGCTGTAAACTTCTAAAGAAAATGCATGAGCTGAGTTGATTTCTGGACTTTCTCAATTGTATTAATATCAGATATGTAATGCGGGTTCCAGACTGATGAACTGTATTCAAGTATTTGTCTAGCAAATATTTTGTATACTCTAGTTAGTAGTGTGATATTACTGAAGAAAAAGATATGCAGGGTTAGGTTTACAACTCTTAATGCTTTTTTGGCTATGTAGTTACAGTGGACACTAGCACTTAGATCTTTGGGATGAATACTCCAAAGTGCTTGACAGAGTTTGGATCATGAACAAGGTCTTGACTATTCAGCTTGTATTTTATTTTCTGATTTTTTTTGCCAATATGTAAGACAGGGCATTTATTTGTTGAGATTTGAAGTTGCCATTTGTTTGACCATTCTGACATATAGTCGAGGTCTTTTTGAAGGGTAGCAGTATTGTTGGTGGTGTTGAATAGTTTTACATCATCAGAGAAAAGAACACAGTTGCTCTTAATATGATCACAGAGGTCATTTATGTAGAGTATGAAGAAAGTTGGTCCTAGAACACTGCCTTAGGGTCGACAGGTACAGGATTTGATAGGACACTCCCAATTTTGACCATTTTTTGCCTGTTTGACAGCACTGCTTCTATCCATTATGCAGCTGTCCAGAGATACTATAAGATTTTAATTTTAGGAGTAGTTTGTCATGTACCACTGATCAAGTTGTGTAGTCCATATGTTTTTACAATGTAGGAGTTGCAGATTACAGGGTAATTTTTTTCTGAAACCAAATTGTTTATTAGAGAGTAGGTTGTTTGTCTCTAAGTGGAGGATAATGGATTGGTTAATAATTGATTCCATGACTTTACAGGTGACACAGCATAAAGAGATTGGTCTGTAATTTTCAACTAGGCTGCTATTTCTATTCCTATATACTATTTCTGCTTGGCTGAAGTTTCTTTTCCCAAATGAAGTCAGTTTCATTCCTTAAACTGTGGGAAAAGAATTATAAATGTGCTAGAAGTGGCACAGATGATAAAGTGCTTGAAAAAAGAATAAACTCTTCTTTTATTTTGTGTACATATTGGATCAGTAGCAAAAGCTACTGATTCAATGTGTATACAAGTTACAGTAGCAAAGGCTACTGATTCAATGTGTATACAAGCTACATAAGAGCTTTCTCCTTCACCTTTCCTCCCTTTTCTTTACATCTGCATAGAATTAGCAAGCACAAAATAACTTGATGTTATGTATTCTTCAGTCCTATAGATACACATAATAGTCAAGGCAAACAAAAGGACTTCAGTGATACAGCCAGGAAACATCTTGAGTTCTAGCTTTTGGATTGGCAACGGCACAAGAACAACTTCAAAGAAAACTATGGACCTTCTATGGACTAATAAGTGTTTTTTTTATTCCAGTTTTTATAGAAGTTTCTAGACATTATGTGATAAGCAGCATTACCACAGGCCACCTTCATTGGAAAATCATTATGTGATATAGAAAAAGAAAAAGTAGGTCTCTGCAAATCTTTTGTTGAGATGTTCTTCATATAAACTAAGGGCTTACTTGACTGTCTGAACAGTTATATCTTGGGGCAGAAGAACCACAACAAAACTTTGATTTCCTGACAATAGTTTGACTTAAAGGTTCTCATCAAATTATTTGTGCAGCCTTATAAAATAGTACAATAAGATAACATAGCATTTAACAGTAGAAAGGCAAGAATTTTACAACCAAGAAAACAGATCATTGGGTAATTTCATGCCTAGTTTATTGTATGGCATTTGACATGTGGCATCCTTTAGATTTATTTTAATGTTTCCTTCTTTTACTCTGAATGCTTTTCATTCTTTTTGAATCTCAGTTCTAAACAACTGCTAAGAAAAGAACATTTTCCTTTAATTGCATTTTCCTATTTTGGTTTAGTCCATAGAATCCTTACAATGTTGCTAAATATTACATTTTTGAAACAAAACCATGCTAAGAATTTACCAAAATACGTTGTTAACAGATCTGTAAAATTCATATTCCCTTCAAGAAATTATGATTGGGTTTCAGGAAATGATCATGTTAGCAAATAAGAGAAATATAGTAATGACCAAAAATAAAGTTTTATGTTTACAAAAACATTTTAATAACTGTCCTTACAAGTGTCAGTTAAAGAATTAAAAAAAAAAAACACTCAAGCACAAAGTAGAAAACGCCAGCTTTCACCAAGTAAATAAACGTTCTGGGACAAACTCCTTCTCTAGAACTCTATTTGACTTTATTTGCTTCCTGTTTTGCTGGCATTAACACTGACTTCCATTGTGAGATTGTACTTGAATGCATCATTCAAGCTAAATTTTCTCCCAAATCACTCACCATAATTAATAAAGCAGGCAACATGCAGAATGAGTGCAATTTGCTAATTATAAAATGTTCTGTATAATTAGATTACATTCACTGATTTTTAATCAGATATCTTTCATGTCTGAAATCAATGTTTCTCTTTTCTGCCAAAAGCAATAAGGTAATCAAGGTAAATATAGCCCAAAATGTGCCCTGATCAAGGAAAAAGGTTTAAGCATTACTCAGAACATAACATTATCACTGCTGGATCAGACCAAAGTCCAGTTAGCATGAATACATTCTATTGTTGTGTCATTTTCCCTCTAGGGTTGCTTTTGGGAGGTAGACTGCCCTCTCTCTGGATGTAAGCTCAAATGCACAAGTCTTTGATAGACTTCTCTTCAATGCATTTATTAAATTCTCCTTTAAAATCCTGTTAGCTGGCATCAACAGTAGAATGAATCCCACAGGTTAATTCTGCAGTATTTCTATTCAGATTCTTTTTTCAGTCAGCTTCATCGAATAATCTCTGCTCTTAAGAGTTTTAAGTTTTAAGTTTTATTCTTTCTGCTTTTTTAATGTTATTCATTACTTTATATCAGCGGTGTCAAACTCACGTTGTCACTGCAGTGTCATGTGATGTATTGCAACTTTTCCCCCATTGCTAACCCGGGCGTGGTCATGGTCAGTGCATGACACATTTGGGTCTCCCTACTCTTCAACTGCCATTTTTCTAAACTAAAGACTCTCAAATATTCTAGGTATTTTTCCCATAAGGAAAATGTTTAAACATCCTGCTTAATCATACTGTTCTGAAGCTGTTTTGTACTTTTCATATATTACTATTTTTTTTTTCAAATGTGAATGGCCAAACCTATATAGTGTATTGCATATGTAGACATACTATAGATGTATATACTATTATTGCAACATTGTCTGTTTTCTGTCCCTTTCGTAAAATTTGCAGCATAAAATCACCCTTTTGTCAGAGCTGCTACAAGTGAGTCAAACCTTTCACCAAGCTATCCATTATGACTTCCAGCTCTCATTCCTGATTATTTGCAGAACAACTCAAATTGCAATAGTGTATATGTGAAGTTAGAATGTCTTCCCTCAACATGAATCATTGTTCATATTTAAACCAAACCCATATTTTCTATTTGGTGACAGTTTACATAGTTTAAAGACAACCAAAATGCAGCTCTTCATAGTCACTTTTCCCTTCTCAGTTTTTGGAATAGTTTGCTACTATATGCAAATTGGACAGCTCATTGCTTATGCTTAAGTTGTCTCAAAACAAGCTTTTGAAGGAATATATTTTTGTGCTTTTTTTCCTCATGGAGAAAATTATTCAAATTTTCCATGTTTTTATTTTATTTTTTTTAACCTATAAATGTATTTTAAAAATAGGTCTGCCAACGTTACTCAAAACTCTTTGATGAGAAAATCCATGCATACAATGTGGAGAAAACTTGTTGGGTATATGTATACACCAACCAGGTTTGGGTTGAATAAATATGTAAACCTAGTTTTAAGTGTTTTGTAGCTTTAAGCACAAGAAACTGCAATGTCATTGTGGGTGCGGTTGCAGGCAGCCATAAAGGTAGGAAGGGAAACGTAATAGACCCTGCTTCTGGATGCACCTGGTTCTGTTCCTGGTCTGCTGCCTGCTGGAACGTCTGTCTGCTTACTTTTGGAGGCTACTGTGCCAGATACCATTTCAACTGAACACAAAGACTGTTTGCTTGGTGAGCTGAGGATTCAGCGTTGTCTTTGAGATAAAGGTATCGGGAGGAGAAGATTTACAAGCAGATAAGGACATTCTATTTACTGTTAATGGACTTGATAACTGGATGGATATACTGGATAATGATATATGGACTGAATGACTATTCTTAATCTCTGTATGAATTAAATATCTATTTAAAAACCACAAACAGTGTTTTTGTCTCAAGTGTGTGTATACTCTTGGGCCCAGCCTCTCTCTCATTTGGCTGCCTGGCTTGACTGCTGCTGTGCACTCAGCTCGGGGGTTTATCCCCAAACACTAACCTCTATTTGCTCTCCTGATAACATTACCAAAGGTTAATCAAGGTTGAACGGCAATCTTAGATCTTACTTTCTCACTTACCTTATCATAATTTTAGTTTCTTATTTTTCTCCAGATTTTTGACTCCGGTTTCAAAGGAATAAAAGCTCTTCAACCTGTAAAGGTAGGGGATATGTGTGTGTGTGTGTTTGTGTGTGTGTGTGTGTGTGTGCATGTGTGTACACATTCTAAAATAAGCTTTCCTCCTTCAAAAATATTGATTCAAATGTCTGAGCTGGCAGGCAGGATGCAAGTGTGAGAGTTTGTAGCCTGCCACTTCAGGGTATTTGTATTGTTTTCTTATTTTCTGTTTGCTTTACTTGGAAGATAGCAAACTGTTCATGACAGTTATAGTTCTGAACAATAGCATCTACAGCAAACCAAAATGAACGCACATGCATGATGATACAATAATACAAATGCCATAGCGACATATTTGTGTCATAACATCCAGTACATAAGTCACAACATTTGTGCTATTATGTCATCACACATGTTTTGTCATTTTGCCCTGTGCCAATATCATTTTCATATAGCACAAGGAATCTAGACTAAATATCTCAAAAAGTGTCAGTTGTTATACATAAAACACTTTGAGTGTTGATTTATTATGATGTCCAATTTGCAGTGGACATTTTTAATGTTTACAGCGTGTATTTGTTGGATAACTGTCTTTTTTTCCCTCCAGAAAAAACTCAGAGATTTACTTTGAGGGTTTTACTTTAGGGATAAAGTAAAAATAAAAAAATACACTGTTATTATAGCTGAGATTGATGGTGTCAGGTTTGCCATAAAATCTTACTTTCTGTTACAGAAGTTCAGAAATGACACCAATGAAAGAAAAAAGCATTTGAAATCATTCTCCACTTAATAAAGAAACATCTTCCAATTAGCTCTGAAAAACGAGTAATCATAATTTTGATCTATCCACTTTTTCCAAGTGTAGCATTTAGATTTCCAAACCTAACTTCATGTGACTTTAAATTTTATTTCTAAATTATCCACTGACACTTTACACTACTGTTCTAAACATGATATTCCAGAGGCCTTCATTAGTTTGAGAAAGTTACCATGGCAACTGCAGCGTGGGTTCATGTTAGTATGTTCTATACAAGTGTTTATCCTTCAGAGTTCCTCTTCTTTTTATATGAATACAACAGTCCCCTACAAGCCATAAAATAATAGACTAATTTTATTGTCTACCTTGGTAGCTATGGGGTTCAAATATATAACTTCAGATAGACATCAGGCTGTGATGTCAATTATCTTTTATTCAAGAAGAAGGTGGAGTATGGTCTTTATTTCATGCAGTACAACTATTCTTAAATAGGAATGTTTTCTTCATTCCCCTCTTGAATAAGGAACCATTTGTCACATATAGCCATAGCTAAATTACAATTTTCAAATAGTTAAGGGTACTGAGTATGGGTCAACTTAGTCGAATTCTTCTTTTATCTTATCTTTTTTCTCCTTTTACATTCTTTTTGTGAGTTTCAGAGCCCCTCTCCTTTAGACTAAGGAGGTAGTCTTAATATTAAAATCCACAATGTTTATTGAGATATTTAGTATTGTAATCTTACAATACTAGCAACCTTAACTTTCAGGGTTAGCTTTTACCTCTTATAAATTTTAATGACATTATTGAAATCAATGTAGTTTTCCTTATTTGTATTTTAAGATGGCCAGTGCTAAAATAAAAGTTGTATTGTGTGGAATTCAAGCTATTCGGTCCTTTGGATTTAATTCTAAAAATATGTTTCAAAGTACAAGGCACTATGGTAGCATTTACTTGCACAACTTATTACCTACTACTTTTTTACCAGCGGTCATATCTTTTCATGGAATAATGTAGCAGTTGCAGAGAGCAGCCATACTTTTTTTTTTTTTTGAAAAAAAAATGTTTCTGCTTTTAAACAGTAGGAGACTGATAGTATGTTTGTTTCCCGCTCCTAGCATTTTTAAAAAAAATATTACAAAGTGCTACATAGACCAGGTGTGGATTAGTCAATATCTGGTCCACATCATATGAAGTGTTAACATCTTCCTATAGGAAGAGGCTCTAGAAGGGCTAATAAATGAAGTAGGAGTCTATTTTTGCTTTTTATGAATCTATTTTACATATTCCATTATTTTACATTTTAACTTTTCAAACTTCACACTGTACTCTGATAAATGTCTAAAAAATAGGTCTTTCTTAAAAAAATTGCTAACTAAACGATGCCTTGTTCAGGTAACACAATTTACTGATCCTGATGGCACAGTGGTTAGAATCCAGTATTACAGGTTAATTCTGCCCACAGCCTGGAGTTCAGTTCTGATGGGCTTGAGGTTTATTCAGCATTCCAGCCTTCTAAGGTTGGTAAAATGAGGATTTAGATTGTTGGGGGTGATATACTGACATTGTAAACTTCTCAGAGAATGCTATAAGGCACTATGGAGCTGTATATAAATCTATAACTATATGCTAGCGCTACATTTATGGCATAGGCTAAGTCTGTCCAACAGGATGGCCTAAAATATTATTACTTTGTGATTCTCTTTCCCACACCACAGATATTGAATTGTGTGAATAAGTGTCATACTTTCTTTTCAGATGGCAGTCTGAAAATAGTTCTGAAGGCAGAAAAAGAAAAGGAAGAATTGTCTGAAATGGAAATGAATGACATATCACATTTTGGTCCAGCTGGATTGCTTTAGGATCAATCAGCATAACAGAATAACAGAGTTGGAAGGGATCTTGGAAGGCTTCTAGTCCAACCCTTTGCTCGAGCAAGAATCAAAGATACATAAAAGAGAAACATAAATGTACATATACAAAGCATGTTCCCACCCTGTTCTTTGATTGCTTCATCAGGTACCTTAATATTTGAACTGGCAGTTTGTTCACTGTATAAGAAATTTTATATAATACACCTCTCTTCTTTCTGCAAAGAGGTTAGTAGCAGTCTGATATAACATTAGAACATTACACAATGAAGTAACATTCATCACACGTAATGACCCTGAAATATAGACCCAAATATCTCTGGACACCTGCATAACTGGATAGAAGCATTCCTGTCAATTAGATAACAAATGGTCAAAATTGGAAATGTCCTATCAAATTCTGTACTGTCAACAGTGGTGTCCCAATTCTGCTACCCTTCAAAAAGACCTCGACTATGTATTAGAATGGTCAAACAAATAGCAACTTCAAATCTCAACAAATAAAAGTTCTGTCTTACATATTGGCAAAAAAATAAATAAATCAGAAAATAAAATACAAGCTGAATAGTCAAGACCTTGTTGATGATCCAAACTCTGTCAAGGACCTTGGAGTACTCATCTCAAATGATCTAAGTGCTAGAGCCCACTGTAACTACATAGCCAAAAAGGCATTAAGAGTTGTTAACCTAATCCTACTTAGCTTTTTCTTCAGTAATATCACACTACTAACTAGAGCATAAAAAACATTTGCTAGACCAATACTTGAATACAGCTCATCAGTCTGGAACTCACATCATGTTATTAACACAGTTGAGAAAGTCCAGAAATATTTCACAAAAAGAGTTCTCCACTCCTCTACTCATTGCAGAATACCTTATGCTACCAGACTTGAAATTCTAGACCTAGAAAACCTAGAACTATGCTGGTTTCAGTCCAATCTAAGTATAGTATATAAAATCATACATTGCAATGTCCTACCTGTCAATGAATACTTCAGCTTCAACCATAACAAGACAAGAGCACACAATAGATACAAACTCAAGGTTAACCGCACCAAACCTGAAACAGTACTTGAGTCTGTCAAATAGTCTAATCACCATCTAGCAGCTGCTTTACATGAATGAACTTAGTTCAAAGGATATCAAATTATGCATTTGATTAGAACAAATAATACTAACAACTATGAAGAAGACATAGATCAATTTTTTTGGTCAAAGTGACTTAATATCTTAAAGGAAATTCTTCCTTTCAAACCAAACTGGTTTTTAAAATGGCAGGATATTTCAAATAAGGTCCATTTTAAACCTCTAATATATTACAGGTATTATCAGTCACAGTTTTCACAATTGGTGAAGCTATTTCTAAAAAAGAAAGAAAGAAAGAAATGTGTAAAGTAGTTGCAAAGCAATTGAAGAAATTGAAACAACTATTATGCCACTGAAAACTAAGTACTTTATCTTTTTCTGAAAAGTGTATTCTGTTAAAAAGATCAGTTACGTGATAATGAACAAGAAAGTTTGAATTACTCTCTATAGCTAATACTTATCTTCAATTTTAAACTAACATTTGATTGTCATAATTGCCAGAGCTACATATAAATTTCTTTGGCATTAGGAAAGTTGGAGGGGTGCTATGAATTTTCATTGGTATGCAAGGCAATCAATCTTCCCTGTTTTTCCTGATGACACCAATTTTTCTCTATGCTATAAAGATTGAGAAGATTGAAAACTATTTTAAAGTAGTCTTGTTAGCCATTGAGATTTTTTTGTCAGTATTTCAAATTTGAAAGCACTTTTTTTTTTTTTTACTGAATACTCTTCTCATCAAGGTTCAGTCATTCGAACAACCCTCGGCAACATTGTCTTGAGAAAAACAAAGATTAAATGGAGTGAATGTATGTTTTTCCCTTCGGTTGGTTGGTTAAATCCATTGTATAAATTGCTTGGAAAAGGTAATATCTCTCATGGAACAAACAAAAGGTTGGTCTAGTTAATCATCCCGCACACTACAGTAAAAGTACACAGGCAGGCCATAAAGTAATCTGCTTTTCCCATTGTTAATGCAGGTGAAATATGAGTTAGAATTTCCTGTCAACTACCATTGCTGAAAATTAGTTCTATTGTGAGCATTTGGAAAGCAATATTCAATGGGAAGTTAGAATATTCTTTATTGGCCAAGTATGATTGGACACACAAGGAATTTGTCTCCAGTACATAAGCTATAAGTTACACACAACAAAGTGATAAGCTACACACAACAAAGTAATAAGATCATAAATCATAAAATACAAACAGTAAGTGGTAAATCATAAGATACTAACAGGAGAAGATAGTAGGAAAGATGAGAAAGATGAAAAGAGAAGAAAATGAGAAGATAATAGCAGCACAGCCCTACTACATGGGTAAATATTTGTATGCATAAGACAGTGCTATGGGAATTAGGTGTTTAACAGAGTGATGACATGCCCTATAGCAGGGGTGGGCAATCTACGGCCCGGGGGCCACATCCAGCCCGTTGGTCTTTTTAATCCGGCCCGCCGAAGATTGGTACAGAATTAAGGTTTGATGTGAATGATTGAATGATTGCATTCATTTGATTTTGACTTGTAATGACAGGCATTTTGACACCAGGTGGTGGCCCGTCTGTCAAATTTTAAAAGTCAATGAGGCCCCCGAGCCAAAAAGTTTGCCCATCCCTGCCCTATAGTATTTATTGGGAAGCCCTGTAGCATATAGTGGGAAGTTGCTTCCATTTTAATAGAATAGCACCGTATACCATAATATATATGTATATCATCATCATCCCCATTTTTTTCTGCTATGAGAGGGTGAAGGGAAACTTAACTATTTATATTTAAGCATTCAGACATCAAATAGGCAAAACTGTTCAGATTAACACTATAGTATTTTTTGTACTTTTTAATATATACAAACTATTGAATTTATTATATAGAGTTGGTAGAGACTGTTTATGTCATGAAGTTCAACCTCTTTTTCATTGCAGGAAATACTGCAAGATAATATTCTTCGTGCTCTGTATTCCAACAGCAATTCTCATCGTTAAAGTGTGTCTAGCCATGTCCCGCTCTTGCTTTGGGGACATGGCTAAATTTCTTTTTCCTACTCTGTGGAAAAATTCAGATGAATTGTTGCTCAGTTTCTCTGATTTCAAATTTAATTTAGGATTTAGAAATTCGGGTGGTCTGGCTCTGATACATGCATGATGGTTATTGACTATGACTGAGTCATTTGTGGAAGTTGAAGGATATTTGCCAGACTAGTCCATCAGAAGTATCACGTAGAATATGACAGCCCAATCTAGGGTGGATGATAACTGAAGTGACATTTTGAGGGCAACTAAGCAGAAAGATTAGGGGCTAAAAATGGAATCAGGATGGGCGGAGGGATTTATGGCAGTAGACTCTGGGCAGGCTTTTGGATGAGAAAGGATTTTATACAGTTCAATTTCTTTCATAACAGTTTGTAAAAGAATCATATGAAATTAATGATTTGATATTAGATATATTTTAATAATGTAAAATTGATGATATGGTGCTTGATTCAAGAAATAAGACCTGGAAATGATCAGGAAATGAACAATAATCTGTACAGGGCACACTACTACTGCATCTGCAGAAGTTTTGCAAGACCACATTGAAGCTACTTATATGTTTCATGAAAATTTAAAAAGCATACAAAGTCAAGTCACATTGAAAGCAGTCAATATCACACTGTGAAGATGATGAGCTCAATACCCTTCTCAACTCAGAATGGTGTGATGGTGATATCATCACATTTGCTTGTCTCCTCTTTTAAACAAATGAGATGAATACAGACAGAGAGTTGCCAAGGCTTTCTCTTTTTTATTGTCACTGAGCCCTAACACATATTGTTGCAAATGAAGCTTCCACCATGTGAACTTAATCAGACCATCTACAAGGAACTGCCTAGAAAATTGTCATAGTATTCTTGTCTACATATTGCAATGTCAACAACTAGCATAAAAGACAGATGGAGCTGCAGCAATACATTTAAAAACAATAATGCATCCTGAAATCATCCTGCTCCACATAGCAATAGAAATAGTTGCCTAGTTTACTTTTTTCCCTCCAGAGTAATAACTATGTATTATTTTTTGGGTTTATTAAATGTTAGTTATAACCTTTCATCCCTCACTAAAACCAGAATTTTTCTACAGTAACTTTTTAGAAATATTTTTCTGAATATAAAGGATTTGGGTTTGGCTAGTCTAGAGAAAAGAAGGGCTAGAGGGGACATGAAAGCAGTATTCCAGTATTTGAGAGGTTGTCACAAAGAGGAAGGGGTCAACTTATTTTCCAATGCAGCAGGGCCAGGAAAAGGAACAATAGATAGAAACTAATTAAGGAGAGGAGCAACCTGGAATTAGGGGGAACCTTTCTAACAGTGATGAAAATTTACCAGTGGAACAGCTTGTCATCAGAAGTTGTGGATGCTTCATCACTGGAGGTTTTTAAGAAGAGTATGGACAGCCACTTGTCTGAAATGGTATAGGTGTCAGCTTTGGAAGCAATATTGAGATTTGATGCTCCCACGCTGCCACAAGCCTGAGAAAGTGGGAGGGAGATTCAATTGAGTATCTCTAAGTAGACAAAATAAAATTGTTTTGTTAGTTCAAGCCAAGGTCGTTGAGTATGGCGCAGAATGAAATAAGAATCTTACTTTGGGACGGATTGTGATAGGGCCATGTGATGTGATGACGGCCAAGGGGGGATGGATTTGTAGTTTTGAATACTGCAAGGAAGCCCAAAACTTTCAGATTTGGGATTCCACAGATGTGCCAGTGACTACCTAAATAAAGCAATCTTTGAGAGAAGTCTGTCTCGGAGTTATTGGCTGGAAAGGAGGGTTGATGGAATGCTGACATGAGGGTCTTCTGCTTGGTTGAGCTAGAAGACCCCCAAGATCCCTTCCAGCTCTATTCTGAATGATGATATAGGGATGCCTGCACTGGGAATGAATGGGGCAGATACTGGGGAAAGGACTTTAGGGGAATCCTTCTCTCTCATAGTCCTTAATATTTGTCTCCAAAGGATGCAAAGAAATCTTACCAAGGCTCACTCCATTTAGACACCTTAGCAAGTTTCTTATATATTTCCCTCTCATAAACATCTTCTTCATTCATTATGATATGGCTTTAGTTTATCCACCATCTGGCTTACCTTTTTATTTCTCAGTACAGCCACAAATTGACAATTAAACTAGTAAGCAACCTCAGAGGGAACCAAAAAACTGATTAGCAGGATGGATACACACATGTAGAAACTGGCAATTTGCCTGGTACAAGCAGTGATCCATTACGTTTGGTCTGAATCTCACATTATTAATTTGGCAGCTCTGCACAGCCTAAGACACCAAACATACTCTTTTATTGAAAGTGGGATACTAACCTGAATCAATTACATGGAACATATGCCATTGTTTCATTTTAATGCTGGTCATTTTTCCTACCTTATTGTGCTTATTTTTATCTAATTGGCTTTATATGCATACTACTGCTCTTGAACTGGGATGCCATTTTTCAGAAAGATGAATGTTTGAATGTATTGTGTGACTCTGTGTTGTGCATGTTGTATATTCTACAGACTTATCTGGTTTGGTAATGATGAAAGTGACATAGACAAGTTCTGGGGAAAATTATGCAAGATTGTGAATGAATGTGATTCATAATAGTCCCTATTGACATGAACAAATAGGTAGGACTTTGATGAAAGAGCATATAAAATGTCTAGGCCATTCAGAAAACCAATGTGAAAAAAATTAGATGTTTGACTACATGGTTAACCATATATCCATTTATTCATACATTTCTTTTCTTCATTTCTATGCATTCTGTTATTCTTGCTTTATTTTATCTTTTATTTTTCCTTTTAATTGGTTTTATTGTAATTTCCTTATTTTTGAGGCACCCAGAACTTTGGGGGCTGGACAGCACACAAATTTCATAAATAAATAAATTCATTTCTTCAAACCATGGGCTGAGGGTGGGTGAATGTACAGTAAGTAAGACAGAGAAACAAAGAACAACTGGTAGAACATTAAAATCAGCGTTTGTTCATGCCTTGTGATATTGTGACATTGCTTGCATTTACACAACAGGGCACAGGAAGCAGGGTTTCCCCAAGATTATATTGCCTGGATGTAGGTCGATATGCTGTTTTAGGTAATTAATCCTGAGTTTTCAGGCTTTTATCATTGATACATTGGCTGACTGATCGATTGATGGTTACAATGTACAGATTGCCTATCTCCAAACAATTCTGGGCAGCTGATAATTTTAGAAGCAGGAACTAATGAAATAGGAATACAAATCACATGACTCCAAAGGAAAGCAATATACATACAGTCGAAAAAATAAATCCTACAGGGACTCAGGCACCATCCTTTATCAGGCCTGAGAAAATAATCAACTCTTTTGATATTTTACTAGATGGAAGCAAATGGATCTCTGGGAGGGTACTGTTCCAAAAGCATGAGAACATTGTTCCAAGAGCACCAGAACACAGAAAACCTGCTTCCTAGGTCCTGACAGATTATGAGTTTCAGTTACAGGACACATATTGGAAGAAAACCTTGTAGTAGTCAACATGAACTCTTTGCTTCCCTTTGTTTTCTCCACTGAGACTGAAGAACACAAGACTACAACTGGCTTCCAATTATAAAAAAATAAAATGCTGAGAGAACCAGAGTGTACATGTGTAGGTGTGTTTTAAGAAAGAATTGTGCCATGTCAGAGAGCAGAAAGGAAGAATTTGCAGCCAAGTGAACAGCCATCAATTCCAAAGACAGCTGATGGTAAAGGAGGAACAGGTTTACAATTCACCAGCAGCAGACAAAGTAAACAGGGAGCAGAGCAGAAGAGCAGCTTCACTAGTTCAGCAGCAAAGCTGAGAACTTACAGTTAGCCAGCAGCTGGAAAATCATTTTTCTTTTCCTATGCTGGCACAGATGAAAGTTTCAGCAACAAGTTAGAATAGCAATAGTACTTAGATTTATATACCGCTTCACAGCATTTTACAGCTATCTCTAAGCAGTTTACAGAGTCAGCATATTACCCCCAACAATCTGGGTCCTCATTTTACCAACCTCGGAAGGATGAAAGGCTGAGTCAATCTTCAGCTGCTCTGAATTGAACCCCTGGAGTGAGCAGTGAGTTTAACCTGCTGTACTGCATTCTAACCACTGCACCACCAGGACTCTTTTTTAGAAGTTGATCGCAACAGAAGCCAACTTGAAGGTGACTATACAGTTGCTAAAGACCTTGGTGTAAGTTCAGACCACAAAAGAGAATAGAATTGGGTAGCTTGTTTAGGAATAAGATATAGTTAAGTCTACAGGTTAAGGCATCAGACAAGAAAGCAGGAAACTAGACCCACTTTAGGCATGATCTAAATCTCACACAGTTGTAGTGTGGAAAATAGGAGTAAAGAGAAGAATTAGGTCAGTTTGCCACTCCAGTTATTTATACAAAATAACAAAAGTGGGACATAAATAAATAAAATATACATAATTGTTTGCATTATTATAGAATAATGCACCATAGGCTTAGTAATATTCTGAGTGGTATGTTAGAAGTTAGAACAATAAGCAAGTTTGTTAAATTTTATATAATAAAAACCTCCCTGGAACACAAGGATGATAAAAAATATCCCTGTGTTGTTGGTCTGTACCATTTCCTTAAAGAATCTACCCCCACCCATCTTACCCAACTTTGCAGGAGCTTACAGATAGTAATACCTTGAATCTGACTTAGTAGTGTTAGCAAATGATTGGTTAGAATCTTGAAATACTTGATTTTTTTAAAATTGTGAAGCTCACTGGAACACAATTTACATCATTTATTTTTAGCATATTGTGAATACGTAAATTAGAAATGTGCTTTTCATGTTTATTTCATTCAAAATCTGAATAATGCAAGCATGTCAACAAGTGGATGGGGATGCTGATATAGCTGATTAGATCCAATTCTTTCCTGTATAACCTGCTTGACAACATATTATGTCTTTCTAATGTTTTTCTAGATAATTTCAAATGACTGCTGCTGTTTGAAAACTGTGAAGCATAAGCACAAACACGAAACATGAAAACTATGTACAAGTGTATTCTCCTTTTAAAAACAACAATTCCTAGAAGAGACATGAAACTTAATTGGTAATGAATTATACAGTTGAATTAGTTTAACTAAATATTTAGTAGGTAGGCACAGCAGTGTAAATTGTATTGATGGCACCAGTTTTAATGCTGTAGGATGTTGCTGTCAGCTGTGAAGAATCAGTACCACATGTTAAGTTCCAGTTAAGAAGATTTATTGCTGATGCCTATACACAACTAACAGTCAGCACTAAATTGGCATTAGATAAAAATTCAATAGAAATCAAGATGGGGGGATGGATTTGGATAGCTGGTGGAAACAGAATGACTCTGGACTGATTCCTCTCTTAATGCTGACCCCAAGATGTATCCCTTCTCCTGTACCTACATCTGTGCTTATTTGACATTGTGGGCTTATATAGAGAATTACTCAGATTACATTGCAAAAGTAATAAGTCATTTTTGTCTAGATTACAGTCTTTTACCTTTGCTTATATCTCTTACCTAAGCAGAGAGACAAATTGATTTTGGGGGGGAGGGGGCAGAGGACTCCTGATAATTCAAAGTAATACAAATTTTGAGGGATATGTAAATTTGCCATACGGCAACTCTTTACCATATGGCAAAAGTTCTATTATATTATATAATTATTTTTACAATAAACTAGAGTTGAATATAGAGCAAAATACAAAACAGAGAAGAATGTATATAGTGCAGTGTTAATATTTTCAAGAAATGGCTTCCCTTGACCAGTAAGTAATGTAATCTATATATCAGTCTATTATTGTCCAGTTCAGAAGTGATCTCAATTGAGGCTTATCTCCTGAGACTTTTGAATACGAGTTTGGACTTGAAGAATCTAATCAGTATTAACACTGCAACTATTTCTTCCTGTTATCCTTGATGGGAAATACACAACATCTCATGTTATTCTCCTGTAGAGAGGATTCCCAATTTTGGTTGGTTGGTTGATACTTGTTGATTTATTAATAAAAATATATGAACTAAATATATTCTGTTTTTAAATTAGGAAGCAGTGTCTTATCTAATATATAGCAAAGATAACATTCCATTGAGATAATATAAAGGGTGGGATATAATGGTACTTGCAATAGCTCTGGAAAAATATGTAAAATATTCTCAAAGCATTGTTATCTGGAAAATGGAATTATTTATATGTGATACAGTTATCCCAACTTTATTGACTTTAAATTCTGTCCTGTATCAATGATTTTGTTTTATTTACTGCTATGACTTATAGTATTGCTGATTATATTCTAATTTGGAATGCAATTTTTATTGTTATAATATATGTATCATTATTCCTATACAAACACTGTACAGAGCCTTTAAAAGGTTTAAATGTTGCCTAGAATTTTAACTGTTAAATCAAAGATTTTAGAGCCAAAAGTAAACACAGTCGACAGCAATATATACTGCAAAGCTTATACATACATTAAGCACTTATACATACATTAAGCACTTATACATACATTAAGCACAATGATCACACATGTCATTATTCTTGCTTCTTTATTAAAATGTCTTTCTAACACAGATATAGTAAAATGTGACTCTTTTGATCTCAAGGGATTCTGATTTGTCAAAGGATGATGGAAATGAACATCCAGAGCGCTGGTTTCTTCTTCTATACTAAATAAGTAAACAAAGATCCTTAGAACAGTTGGCAACTCAGGACAAAACAGCTATTAAAGATACAGACAAAGATGATCCTGTGCTCCAATTTAGATGTCTCTGGTTTGTAGAATGTGCAAATAGACTTATTTTCTTAAGCATACTTATTAAAATGGCAAATTAAAACCTTAAGAGAAAGTGTTCACAGTGTAAGAAGTGCTGGATGAATCCACTATGAGAGGAATTTGGCCACAATGAATGAACTATAGTTTATTAAGGGGTGAGGTGCTGAAATTGATGTATTTGATTTCAAACAGACATTCTTTCTCTAGCACAAAGATCAGTGATGTAGCATCATTGGATACAATATGACCTACAACACTCCCAGGTAGCATCTCTAAAATAATGATTTAAAAATTAGAGATCACCTAAACTTACATGTACATGTACTTCCTTAAAACCTCAAGAGAACATTGAAATCTCATGAAATATTGGTGAGACTACTAGAAATTAGTGAAATTCAGGGTGAGTATCTGAAATCTAGTTAGCTTGGGTGATTCTATAAGTTTCAATTATTTTTATTTATTTGTTTTAATAATTTATTGGTTTCTATGCTATGAACAATTTCATGATGATTCCTGCCACCTATACTTGGGATATCTACCCAAGTATAGCTTAGAGTCACTTTGGACAGAGAGATGGGTTGCATATTAATGTATTAAATAAAGTAAATTTAAAAAAAAATATTGGTGAATGAGGAATTTGTAGAACAAAGGTAGGTGCTTTCTTTAAAATAGGTAGTGAAGTTATAAAATTTTATATTTTTAACATTTAATGTGTATAGATAAAGCTGAACTAGCAGGACAAATTATTTCCCTCTTTATAGTATGCATGTGTTTGTATCAATATGCTGTGTAGTACATTTAAAAACTCTATATTAAGAATTTTTAAAAATTAAAACTGTGAACACATTTTATATAAATATATTTTCCTCATGTTCATGTAGTAGAAAATATACATTATAAAATAATTGTTTTTCAATTATCTCTCAAATATAGTAAAGGAGAAAAAGAGACAGAATATTAACTATATTTTATTATACTGTGTTAACAATTATCACCTGAGCGTATTTTTTATTGCAATTTATAATAGAAAAGAAGCAATACAGATTAAATGGAAGCTTCTATTTTATTCATACGTTATTTCAACAGTACAGTGTTAGTTCAAAAGATATAAAGTTAAGCAAAAAAATATAAAAGAAACCTTATATGTATGTATGTGCATAAAACAGTTTCAGAAGTATGCACTGAACCATAAAATAATATTTTTATGTATAAAAATAACATTTAAACCAAAATAGTAAATTTTGTCCACTATATCTCTATCAACTTTATAGCTCTATCATTTCACTATCCATCCATCATCTATCTATCTATCTATCTATCTATCTATCTATCTATCTATCTATCTATCTATTTAATTGATTTGTCAATCATTTGCATGATAATAGGTATAAGAATAAACATAATTATGAATACATGAAATGGATACATATAAGAAAAATAAAAGAAACAATAGGACAGGGATAGTAGGTACTTTGGTGCACTTACGCATGCTCCCTACTTCTTCACCCCTCTTAGGAAAGGGGTGAGGTCAATAGTAGACAGTCTAAGGTTAAAGTTTTGGGGGGTTGGGGAAGAAACCACGTAGTCAGGTAGAGTGTTCCAGACATTGACCACTTTGTTGTTGGTCATATTTCCTGCAATCAAGTTTGGTGCGGTTAACCTTGAGTTTGTATCTATTGTGTGCTCTTGTATTGTTGTGGTTGAAGCTGAAGTATTCATTGACAGGTAGGAGATTGCAATGAATCATTTTATATACTATACTTAGATCGGACCGAAGGCGGCATAGTTCTAGGTTTTCTCGGTCTAGAATTTCAAGTCTGGTGGCATAAGGTATTCTGCAATGAGTAGAGGAGTGGAGAACTCTTCTTGTGAAATATTTCTGGACTTTCTCAACTGTGTTAATATCAGATACGTAATGCGGGTTCCAGACTGATGAGCTGTATTTGAGTATTGGTCTAGCAAATGTTTTGTATGCTCTAGTTAGCAGTGTGATATTACCAGAGAAAAAGCTATGTAGGATTAGGTTAACAACTCTTAATGCTTTCTTGGCTATGTAGTTACAGCGGGCTCTAGCACTTAGATCATGAGAGATGAGAATTCCAAGGTCCTTGACAAAGTTTGGATCATCAACAAGGTCTTGCCTATTCAACTTGTATTTTATTTTCTGATTTTTTTTTGCCAATATGTAAGACAGAACATTTATTTGTTGAGATTTGAAGTTGTCATTTGTTTGACCATTCTGATACATAGCCGAGGTCTTTTTGAAGGGTAGCAGTATTGTCTGTGGTGTTGAATAGCTTTACATCATCAGCGAAGAGAACACAGTTGCTCTTAATATGATCACAGAGGTCATTTATGTAGAGTATGAAGAGAGTTGGTCCTAGAACACTACCTTGGGGGACACAACTGTTGACAGGTACTGGATTTGATAGGACACTCCCAATTTTGACCATTTGTTGTCTGTTTGACACAAATGCTTCTATCCAATTATGCAGTTGTCCAGAGATACCATCAGATTTTAATTTTAGGAGTAGTTTGTCATGTACCACTGAATCAAAGGCTTTACAGAAGTCTGTGTAGATTGCGTCTATTGCTTTGACCTGATCGAGTTGTGTAATTTTTGCAGTGTAAAAGTTTCAGATTACAGGATAGTTTTTTCTAAAACCAAATTGTTTATTAGAGAGTAGGTTGTTTGTCTCTAAGTGGAGGATAATGGATTGGCTAATAATTGATTCCATGACTTTACAGGTCATGCAGAATTAAGAGATTGGTCTGTAATTTTCAACTAGGCTGGGGTCTCCCTTTTTGAAGATGGGGATGACCATGTCTTGTGACCATAGATTAGACAAGGAGCTGGTCCTGAAGAGCCTGGGGGAGGCTGTTTTTGCTTTCCCAGAGCTCTAGGAAAGCTTCCAAAGGCTGGGGAGGGCAAAAATGCTTTCCCTCTGTGGCACAGGAAGCTGACTAGGCCACACTCACCATGGACATGCCTAGCCAACAAGCAGGCAGAGAACCCATTGCTGAAATTTTTGAAGCCCACCGTGATTATTATCATATAGATGGCATGGAAAGTATTGTTCTTTCTTTCTTTCTTTCCCTCTTAAAACAGTTTGAAACCATCTGTAAATTTTGTTTGTAAGGTAGAGATCCAATCTACATAACCATGAAATCTCCACTGTGCCACTGAACCTCAAGTTCACATATTCATATGCAGTAAGAAATGTCTTTTTGCAGAAGTTCCCAGAATGCAAGTTTATTTTGATGCTTCATTCTATCTAATAATGCCAATGTATTGAAATGCCCTTTCCCTTTCTCTCTGTGATAATCACAAATGGCCATTTTGTGCCACATGATGATTTGGGAAAGGGCAACCAGTTCAGCTATACTGGGAGAAGAGAAATATTCTTCACGTAACCTGCATAATCTGAATTCCTAAAGGATTAATAAATTATGCATTCCGGAGTGGAAGCAAAGCTCTTCTTTGTCTTATTACTAACTCAGAAGCAGACTTTTTAAAATTGGAAGGAGTGAGTAGGTATTTCAGAATGCAATATCTCAAAAGTGTTTGCTCAAACTCTTATTTTAAAATCCCCCCAAAACAATGGTTTCAGAGACTACAAAAACTACTTCTGCTTGCCATCTTTTATCTATCTTTTATTGGTTTTATTGTAATTCATTTATTTTGCTTGTTTGTTGTGAGTCACTCAGAGTTCTGAAAAATTATAATTCATTTCTCCCATTCTTTCTGATAGAAGTATGGTCTGAAAATACAAACGTCCAACATGGAAGGAAAAAAAAATACCTCATCAAATTCATCTCACCATTTCAACGTACAGGCTTCCTGTTAATTACTGGCACATTATAAAACCTAAAATATAATGTGACTAGCTAGTGCAACTTTTAATAAGCCTTTATGTGCAGTTTACAAAAAACACATATATATTTTACTGAAGTTTTTAAACAAGAAGATAAAAATAATAAATATTATAGAAGAGAAATGGTAGATAAGCAAAATCTGAAAATCACTGAAAGTGAGTGGGCATCCATATAAATTATCTGAAGTAATAAGTAAAACAAATCAATAACATGTTTCGTAAATTAATGCAAACAAGAAAAAGCTAAATAAAAAGTAGAAAGTGCAAGAAAAGAAGAAAAAAAGTTGAAGTAAAATATTACAGTAGAAAATAACTAAATGGGATTACTATTGATAACTATATCCTTCTACTATTGTTGGTTTGATTTTAAATTCCCCTTGATAATTTTCCATTAAAGTCCCAGCATATCAACCATTTATGTTTATCTGCCATTGTTCTTCTATAACATGAATTTTAAGCTAAAATCCCTAAAGGTATTTTCAGGCACAACCTGGTTTTCAATATATTCTATACTGTGAGGTCAATATATACTCTATATTGTTATTACATCGAATAAAATTGATTGGTTTAGTTTTGAGTATTATATTACTAATTCATTTTCTTCACTGATTGTTTTTCTTCAGAAATCCAAGCCTGAGCTAAAACTGCAAGAACTTCAAAACTTTATTCTTTGAAGACCTGTTGTTTCCTAGCCATGACTGTTTAGAGATGACCAATCTCACTAAACTTGAAGATTGATACAAATGCTTCCCTACCTCTAAAATGTGTATGGGGAGTTGCATATATACAAATTTTATAAACAGACTTCATATCTTTTATTCTTGTGTCTTCCTTGTCCATCTTCTGCCTTCTTTCTATCCTTTGGATAGGTATGGTTTGTATCCTAAATGCTGTATCAATATGTCTGGCTCTCTTATCTTTTCTGCAGTCATAGGAAGGTTATTTTCCCAATTCACTGGATTAGAAAACTCTCTTTCTGACTGAATTTTGCCTTCAATTTATCCATTTATCTTTGATTAAAAGATTTAGCTGATGACAACCATTTATATAGGTATCACGTGAAATGGGTAACTACTTGTTAGTTACTTAGATTTCAGCCCAAAGAAAGATATGAATCTATTTATTCTTATGCTTTTTCACCCTGACACTTATATTATTTTTCTGAACCTTCTACACCTAAACATGAAACTTAACAGGAGGATCTCAGTGGGCTTTAGATTGCAGTAGTTAAAACACAGCAGTAAAAGAGAAAGGTGAAATAACCCAGTACTTCCTTTGTTGATGCTTTGTTACTCTGAATTTGTTCTTACTCTTTTATTTCTTTGGATAACTTTAAATCCATATTGATTAACAGGAGCCTAGCTTTTGCTCTGGAAGGAAAGCTTGTCATAGCTGTCAAAAAAGTAATAGGATCCCAGGAGAAATTTTATCCCCGCAAATGCATTTTATCCAGACTCAGACTGCTGAACATTTATCCCAGCGTGAGGAGGGGTTTGTTTGTTTATTTAAGTACACAAACTCACACATACATTCTGAAGTGCTACTGGAATTATTTTCCCCTTGAAAATATGTCTTGTATATACTCATTTTCAAATAGTTCATGCAGAATTTATTGTGAACTAGAGAGTTTCCTTAGAGTCCACTATCAATCAATCGATCAATCACATTTATTACTTCTTAGTCAATCTCAAAGAGTCATTTGAATTGAAATAAACATAAAAAATAAAAAGCCGGTGATCTGGATAATGTGAAGCAGCATAACCTTTTTTATAGCCTCAACAATAATGCACTTGATCAGAAAAGTACCAAATTTACAGCATTTCTGGAATAGAAGACAGTTCATTTTCAGATATCGGGACAAGTGGTACTGCACAGCTATGGTTTACAAGCAGAATATACAAAAATAAGATAATACAGCTAGTGTTCATAAAACAATTTTTTTTCCAGTCAGGAGCAACTTACACTGATGAAATATTTCTTATCTCAATATATAAATAAATAAATAAAAGTTTTAAGTTTTTGCGGGTACTTACATGTATGGCATTCAGCTTTGTTCGGGTATTTTCCCACGTCATTGTAATTGTGCTTTTAAAGTTGTAGTGATGTTTCAGCAGAATCTCATCTGCCATCATCACCACCTACAGAAGCCTAATGATGGCAGATGAGATTCTGCTGAAATGTCGCTACAACTTTAAAAGCACAACTACAATGATGTGGGAAAATACCCAAACAAAGCTGAATGCCATACATGTAAGTACCCATGAAAACTTAAGAATATATATACATACATACATACCTCAGAAAACATACATACATACATACATACATATATTCATATTCTGAGGTTTTTGTGGGTATTTGTATGTGGATCTTTGGTTATTCTGGTTTTCTCCCACAAAAAATTGGAAGTATCTAGGCAACGTTTCGATGAAGTCTCATTCATCATCTTCAGTCTTGTGTCTTCGGCTTTGTGCTTCTCGGAGTAATGTGAGCTTGCAGTTGCTTCTTCCTTTTAACTTCTAGTGGGGGTGTGACTTGATTGGGTGAGGGCTTGGCTGTGTTCTGATTGGCTGGGGGTGTGTTCTCATTGGTTGGGGGTTTGGCTGTGTTCTGATTGGTTGGGGGTTGGCTGTGTTCTGATTGGCTGGGGGTGTGTTCTGTTCAGGTGGGGGCTTGGTTGTGCTCAGGTTAGTCTTAGTTGCTGGGGGATTTGAGCTGGTGAGCTGTGATCCTGTTTGGCTTCATGTTTGTGGTCATGCCACATCTTCATGGTTGGCGTCAGTTTGCTTCATGTACGGGTCGGGGGGGGTTGGAGCGGGTAGTGATGCAGCTGCGGTATGGCTTCTGATCCGTAGTGATGCAGCTGCAGTCTCATCTTCTGTGAGGGTGTGAGTCTGCTTTCTACGTGAAAGTGTGGTGGTAGCATTTTGTGTGGCCCTTGTTGGTGTGGGTCTGGTGTCATTCTTCATGTTAGGTACTCATTTGTTAATGAGGGCAGGTTTCCAAAGAAAGAAGATTACCCACCTAATCCAAAAAGAAACCCCAACTAAAATCCAAGACAGAGAAAAAGAGAACGGCAAAGCCCTCCTCCCATATATAAAAGGCACTACAGACAAAATCAGCAAGATCCTCCCAAAACACAACATTAAAAGAGCATTCTTCACAAACAGAAAAATATCCACCATCCTAAGAAACCCTAAAGACAAAATCGAGTTAGAAAACCAAGGAGTATATGAAATCCCTTGCACTGCCTGCCCCACCACATACATTGGACAAACTAACAGAAGAATAAGTGCACGCATTGAAGAACACAAGAACTCAATCAAAAAAGAAGAACCGACCTCTTCCCTGGTCCAACACCTGAAAGCCACAGGGCATGAGTTTGACTTTAAAAATACCAGAACTATCGCCAAAACTGAACACTTCAACAACAGAATAATCAGAGAAACCATAGAGATACAAAAACACCCACACAGCATGAATAAACAAGATGATACCTCCCGCCTACCAGCCATTTGGAAACCCGCCCTCATTAACAAATGAGTACCTAACATGAAGAATGACATCAGACCCACACCCACGAGGGTCACGCAAGATGCTACAATATATATATATATATATATATATATATATATATATATATATATATATATATATATATATATATACACACACACATACATACATACATATATACATACATATATATGTGTGTGTGTGTGTGTGTGTGTGACAAAGTTGAATGCCTCTTATTCTATGATCAGCCTGGCTTAGCTTAATTTAAAGTACAAAATCATTTTTTGGATATTCCATGCATTAAATTTATAAATGATTTATAAGTACTAACTTAGATCACTAACATATTAATCCCTTAATATACTTATTGTCAACCCTGAAGTGATCATAGCTGAAGCCATCTTGGAGGCTTCAGGTTTACCACAGAACAGAGGGAGGGGGGAAATAGTTAGATGGGGTTTGTAGCCAAAACAATACAACTTTCCTGTGGGAACCCAAGGACATTCCCACAAGTGACTGGCCAGAAGAGAGTGAAGTAACCAAACAATTGGCCAGCTCCTAGATTGGACAGTGTGACCAGTAACTTGGGGAGAAAGGAGAAACTTTTAGTTGTAATTAGGTGAAAGCTGTGGGAACTTTTAGAGTTGGCTTTCACCAATGGTGCCAATATGACAAACCCAATAAAACTGTTCTTTGAGGAACTTGCCTGCCTCAGAGTTCTAATTTCAATGGGTGCATTACTTGGAATGCTGACACTTGTATTCATCTCCCCCAAAGGACCACAAAATCTAGACTTACTGGAAGGAAGATCACAGTTTATAGGATTCAGAAATAATTTGTTAAATGGTGTACCTCAAAACATCATACAATAGAAGGAGATCCATACTGCTCCCATCCTTTGACTTTCCAAAAATTGTTAAAGACCTGCTTCCAGGCCTTGGGTCATCCCTTTTGGTTTTTTTGGGTTGCATCTTCTGGTCAACAGTATCCCTTTCTTCTCTAATACATGTTCTTTTCTTTTACATTTCTTTCCAATTTTTAAATTGTAAGCCACCCAGAGTCATGAAAATAATAAAATGAAATTGAAATAATAAATAAATAAGCCATTATATATGCATTGCTGGTGGCCATGACCTGCTGCATTATACAGGCTATAAATTTGTATATTGAAAAGTAAATAAAAAAAATACAACATTAGTAAAATAAAACTTCAAAAATTTGTGGGGAGTACTTCAGCTCTTGGAAACATTATTTTTTTTAACAATTATGCGACTGAGGTGACTAAACTAAGGTTTGAATAAAAAAATAAGTGAATATATATTCATCAAAAGTTTCCATTATAAATCATATTGCTTGAGCAGGAATGTCATATATACTGTAAGTCAATTCACTGGTGTTAGAATTTCTATTGCCACCCAACAAATGTTTTATAAATTATCTCTATTCATCTTGGAATTATCACAATTTCGATCTATTTCCTTGTGACCTCACTGTTTGTAGTCCTTGCCTCAACATGAGAATGTGTAGAAGAAACTGTAGATAAACTTCCAGAAAGAATGCAAGAACAGTTCAATAAATGTTCAAAGCCTTAGTTAGGAAGACAAAGTGAAAAGGATACTCACTATGTGTAAGTAATTCTGAATTTGCTAAGAAGGGATTGAGGGAAAACTTGACCTTGCCTACCTCAAGGGCTTACAAAATTTATTTGTGGTAGGACTACATATATATTATGAAATGAATTTTTTTAGACTCTATCTTTGAAGTGGAGCTATGTTGTTAAAAGTTATATTTTAAATGCAACAAATAACTGCTAAACAAGATTGTTTCAGTAATTTTATTTCATTTCTGGATCATTCTTGCAATACACAAAACATTAGGATTATACACAGGAGTGGGATTCAACCAGTATAACTACTGGTTTGGTGATTTTACATTTTGCTGTGTGTGCATGTATATTGTCATCATCTAGCTGCATGGACAGCTGAGCATCACTGTGTGCAGGTGCACAGTGGTTGAAAAAGCACTTTTTTCCTGCTTTTTCAACTGCAACTGTGCCGCACAAAGCAGCTGCGGTTGAAAACGCAGGAAATAAAGGTCAGGTAAGAGCCCAGGTGGGCGGTTGGGCCAAAAGAGCAGCAGACATAGAACCGGTTTTATATATTCTCTCTGTTTGCTGCTTTTCAGAGCAACCGGTTCTACAGAAGTGGACAGAACTGGTCGAATCCCACCCCTGATTATATATTTGTATTATGTCAAACATTATTTATGATTGTAGTCTGTCATATTACTTTGTGCTGCACAGAAGACCATTTTTAAATACATGTATATAAACAGAACAATATGAATTGCTACATAAGCTACGGTATCTGAAAATAGCCTTTTGTAGTACTTTGATGCTTTTAAATTTGATGTTTTTTAATAATGTACAAGATAAGATACAGCTATTGTCTTGCTTAGTTAGCTCTGTATACATAGACAAGCCTGCTAATCAAAACAAAAGATGTATTAGTCTGCAATCTGTGTAAATTGGGAAAGTGCCCAATTTATATAACAAAACAGATCATTTTGTTATTGCTTTGTCAATGTACATTTTAACTCTTTTTTGTAAGTTGCCTTGAATCACTTGTAAATTAAATGGTCATGTAAATCATTCAGTGAAAATATATAAATAAATGTATTTTAGAGTTATTCAATTCCAGATATATAATTCCCTCTAATTGAGGCTAGAACAAAATATTACTTTACTTTCTGTCAAATTTAGGATTCTTAATAGGGAGCTGGAAATTTGCACTGGAATTTTCTCTAAAAATGTTCAGCAAATGTAATGTGTATATGAACTCTGATTCTGAGTCAACAATTTGTCTGAATGATTTTTTTTTCAAGAAGGTATGTTGTTTCATTATATGATGTCTATTTTGTATCTGCTCAGCCTTTTTCCTGCCATCAGTCATTTGATATAAATCAGAAACAGAGTCAGAGAGATCGACCTTCCTCTTCAGCAAAAGCTAAACAATGATGTAATTGTATTATATGGAACTGAGTGTATGTTTGTAGATAAGAAGACAATCAAGTCACTCCTCTAATATCCCAGAGAATAATCAGTTACTTTCTGTATGACTGCCATGAATTAAAAACTCTTTGCAATTAAGTTTTCAAGGTATTCATGTGTAGTAAATATAATATGTACAAATGGCAACATGGTCTTCTGAAGAATAGGATTAATCTTTTTTTTTTCTGATCAAATGGAGTCCAAATAGACAACATGTTTCTGATTTGTGTGCAAGTATAAAAATTATACAATCATTACCAAGTGACAGGTGGTAAGAACAGATGAGATAATAAGAGGAAATAATGGCAAAGAATAATAATGCAGAGAAACACTCAGAATACTAAAGCACAAATTACTTTGTTGGGAGTTTTTTTTATTTGTTTGTTTTTGTTTATGCCTTGGTCCTGAACTCTAATGATAAAATGATATAAAATGATATTATTATTTTTTTCATTTCCATTTAACAAAATAGCATTGAATGGCACAATGGCAATATATTTGAATGGCATTATGAAAATTGTTCAGGGTGCGCATAAATTAATATATTAAAAGGAGTTCATGTTTTTTGTAGATATGTATGGCTGAGATATATAATGAGAAATAAGAATTAAATTGCTGCTGACTTTCTGCTCTATGTGTTGGCACATATGCTTTAAATATTGGGTGCAATATATCCAGGTTAACTAAAGGCAATACTTCCATGTTTGTTTCATAGTGAACAAATAATTGCACCTCTGGGTCATTCAAGTACTACTATCATTTAAGGACCAAATTACACATTATCCACCGGAAGCATAATTTGATTTGGTTTATAATTCAATATTACTGGATGAGATAGAATGGAAGGGGGTGTAATTTTTATTGCAGGATAGGAGGCAGTGAGAGGAAGGCAGAAATCTAGATGAAATGCATCAGAATAGTGTCAGCATTCCAGAAAAACAAACTTCAACACCAAAACTCTGAAGTAGGCATTTTCTCAAAGTTCCATTTTATTAGAGTTGTCATACTGACACATCTGGGAAAACCCAAATCTGAGAGTTCTGGGTTTTCTCTCATTAACTAAAATTCAAAGACCCATCTTCTGCACCCATCAGTCCATCACATGGCCCATCACATGGATAATCCTCTAACCACTCCTCAACCAGGTGCAGGATGACATGACCATGACTGAAAAGAAGAATGCTATTATGTCTAACTATATACACCCTATGAAATTCCCCCCTCCCAATTTCCCAGGCTCAGGAATGTGGTAGCGTGAAAGCTGCAGGTGCTAATATAGCTTCCAAAGCTGCCAAATTGTACAAAGAGAAATAAAAACAATTATAGCTGTAATTCTCCACAGTAGTAAACATATTATATCCGATAGTCAGCCTTTCAAGGTAGATGAGACCAAGAAACCAAAGTTATGCATTCTAATATACTACTTTTTTACATTGTTATAACAGAATCTTACAAGTTGAAATATTCATCCTCTCCATTCCTTTATCTTCATGATAATTAAGGACAGTTCTGTCAGAACACTTCCTCAAATTACATTTCTTTCCCAGACTCAGATTCTTTTATCTGATGGTTGTCTTGGTGGTGGTTGTTCCTCCTGTTCCTCATGGTCATTCCTTCAGGCCATTATATTTATTATGGACTTTGCAAAAAATGTGTAGACTTGTATATAAAGCCACATATTCTAATGCTATGCTCTTGTTTCCCTAAGCACAAGACTTGAATGGGTAAATTCCTTGGTTTTACTACCATATATTTGAGAAGACCGCAAATGTCTGACATTCATTCTTACAGGAAAAGGGAGAATTAATGTAATCCTAGAGCTGGGCAAACAACTATTTTGGGAAGGCAGAAACAGATAACAATACCTTCTATTAATCCTTTTCTCAGTGTCAAAGCAATCTCAAGATGTATTTTTTCTGCTCAGTTTCAGAAGCAAATAGTTCATGTTATATCACCTGAAACATTCCTGTCCACCTCAAATATGTTTAGTTTGTTGTAGACCAGCCCCAAGAATGTAATGGCTACTTCACATAGGAAGGAATATTCCTACAACTGAGTCGATATTTGTCAGCAACATTTTATTTACAAAGCAAATACTGGAATGATATTACAACTAGGAGCCATGGTGGTGCAGTGGTTAGAATGCAGTATTGGGGGGTAATTTTGCCCACTGCCAGCACTTTGATTCTCACTGGCTCAAGGTGGACTCATCCTTCCATCCTTCAGAGGTCAGTAAAAATAAGGACCCAGATTGTGGGGGTAATATGCTGACTCTGTAAACCATTTAGAGAGTGTTATAAAGCACTTTGAAGTGGTATATAAGTCTAAGTGCTATTGCTATTATTGCTGCTATTACTACTACCACTACTACTACTACTTTACTACATTTATGGTAAAAGGCACCTTGAAAAGGTTTTATACTGCTGAGTAAATGGAGTAGCCAATGAATTCCCAGAGTTAGCCTGCAACTAATGAAGTAGCCTATGTGATATAGTAGTGCCCAGAGTGACCTAATATGGAAAAGTGGACTTTGGAACAGAAAAACACACACTAATGTTCTCTTGATATGCATGACAGATTAATGGTGACAAATGATGACGGCACCATTTTTACTATTCAGAAATGGTTGCCTCCATGCTTTAATGATAGAGCAATAACAAGTTCAAATAAGTTCTAAATGCCTCATGGGCCTTTTATTTTCAGGCAGTTTAGAATTAAGGCTGAGCACAGGAGAGGAAGAATTTTAACAGTATGTTAGTAAATTATCCTAAAAGAAGGCTCCCCATCCACTCTGTGGGTAACTGTTCTTACTGTTAAGAATTTGGTTACGGATACTTTGAGTTTATTATTCCCAATATTATGGAGAATGAAAAGCAAATCTTTCTTCAGTGAGAAACACGCTCAGATACCTGAAAAACATTTTCATATAACTCCCCATCTTCTCCTAGCTAGAAATGTTTCATTCTTTCAATATTTTCTCCATAATTCAAGCAACTAGGAGGGTTACTCCAGGAAAATACTGATTAATGTTACTGCCAAAAGTATAACTGGAAGCCTTTTCTCTTAATGCTGAAAACATCATGCTGGTGAATTGTGAAATGAGGTGGCTTATTCCTCCCTCCCTCCATTCCTTCCTTTCTTCCTTCCTTCCACTTTACTGCACATAGGCACTGAGGACAAATTCAGGTTCATAATACTTCATACCAATTTATCAATTTATTTAAAAATGTATACTTTATTTTTTTCACAGCATAGATTAATGTATATATTACATAAAAATCTGCAGTATTGAAGGTCATCATCTCATAATGAATATAATTGTAACAAATAGCCTTCTGAATGTTGCCATGGGAATACTTTCTATTGCTAGAGCTTTTGAAGAAAGATTATTCTTATGAAAATGCAAATTGATTCTGTCGTTGTCTGGGTAATCAAAATCTACTGAGTGCCCAAAAAATATGTAGTGTTACTTCTATAGCTTTACAATCAAGCAGCTCTCATTCAGCTGTGAATCCTGAACAATTACTTCACACTTGGCTTTCTTCGGATTTTCATGCATCCACTGAGACAGAAAAACACTTAGAAAGATAATATTCAACACTTCTTTGTAATGCAATCTGATTTGTACTTATTTATCTATTATAGAATCATATAATACCTGAGTAGGAAGGAGTGTTTTAGGTTATACTCTTCAACTTGCAGGAATCCATCAAATCTTTCCCAACAGTGTCCATGCAGTACCCATTTGAACATCCCCAGTGATGGAGAATACACTGTTATTTTAGGTAGATAACTACATTGTGTAATTTCTTTCATCACCCAAAAATTGCCTTGAAATCAAGCCTAGATCTCCATTCTGTTACATCTGTGGCTCTTTGTCCTACCTAACCCAAACCCGAACCCTACCCTTGATTTCAACTGAGAATAAATATTTCCAATTTTCACACGTTGGTAAACTTTTAGGTATTTCTAATCCACAATCATATCTTCTCTTAATTTTCTCTGGTGCAAGTATGTGTATCTTCTGTTCACAGTGGATATGTTTATAATTTCATATGTTACTAGATATTTATCTCCATTGATAGATTTCAGAGGATATTAAGAATGACAGAATGGACAGGAAAATGAAATAGTTCAGATTTCAATTGCAATCTATTTTAGGGTGAAAAAGAATAAAATGGTTTCTATTTGCTCACTATATTATATTGGTGCATCTATACATATCTATACAACAAAGTTTCATGAATTCATTTATCTATTTTAGAAATGTGTAATTTATTTAAATATAAACAATTTATGAAGAAGTGGCATATAAATAAATATAACTATAATGATGCTATGATTCAAATGCTGGATGAGACACTTCTGCCAGTGAAAGCATTCAGCCAAATGCATAGTGATGTTAATAAGATTGGAATTATGCAGAAGAAAATGAAGTTGTTGTTGTTTCTCATGAACTTAATTTCTCTTGGAAGTAGCACTGCACTTGATGGCTGATGCTACTGGCAGGATTTGCTTTTGTGTTTCCTTCCATAGATAATAGAATATGTAATGGCTTCAATAAGACATAATGATGGATCTGGCATTCATTTCATTTTTTCCAATGATTATATTAATTCACCTTTGAGTCTGAAGATTGTTTGATAAAATTGTGAGATTCTAGTGTGATAACTAACAACAGCATAATATCCATCATTCTTAAATGTCCAAGTCTCAGAGACGAACTTTTTTATGCTGTTTCTTCATAATGCATTGTCTAGCACACAACAACTTTTACTTTTCATCCACTATGGCATCAAGTAATTGCTCATGTCTTTTTTTTAAGACATTTTTTTTCAGCAACCATTACCAGAATGTGGTATGATAAAGTAGGGGTCTGTACACCTGTACACCTGTGGTGATCAGTAATCTACACATATGAAAATGAAATAGCACTCACACATCATCATAAAATCTCCAAAACCGTAAAGCCTACAAACTTGAAATTTGGCACCTATGTTCCTCTTGGCTTCTAGGTGATCACTAAGAAAGGATTTTTCAAAATGATCACCAGAGCCTTAGTATTTCATATATTATTATTAATATGCTCTGATGCTAAGGCGTTCTACTCCCCCTCCCCACCTGAAAAGAAATTTGTTCCAAATGCAAAATACAAGCAGAGGAGAGGAGTTTCGGTTTCAGTTTTAGTTTCACAGCACCAAGCAGCTTTAGCACAGAACAGTTAAGCTAAGCTACGCCCAGGCTCCTTGCTGTCTTTTGCTTACACAGCAAATACTGTTTCAGTTTCTCAACTCTCTCACACACTGATAGGATGCTAGACAGATGAATACCAATGGATGCTGGTAGGCAAAGACAAAGGTTTTCCCTTTATTTTCTTCCCCCAAAACAAAGTCTGAGCACATAGTTTCATAGTGAAGCATGGGTATTGAGCTAGTCCATCAATGCAAGGATTATTCCCACCATTCCAAAGAACCAATCAGTTTGAAGTGGCCTAACTTCTTCCTGTGAACATGATGTAATTTCCCATTCACTTAATAACAACATCAACAAAAAGATTTAGGAGTCTGATACTTATGATAGGTTCCTAAGAAAACAAAACATAGAAGAAGGTTACCTTTATTCTGCCTTGGACTAATAAATACAGTTCTATATATTTTAGGAACACTACTCAGACAATCTTCCAATGTTTCCAATTCCCAGTTATTGTCTGATTTGTTTAGAGCGATTGTCTGGTAGCATCTTAAACTATTGAATTGCTGGTTGCTTATCACCAGGAGAGATACAGGACCAAAGACATCTGTTTTGCAAACTATAACTTGCTTTGCAGTTCTGCTGTTCAAAAACTGACCAGAAAGCCAGGAGAGCATTTTAAAGAAAGTACCCACTCTTCCATATGCTAAAGCTCTGTTAACATCTCTGTGGATCTTGTTTTGTGATGAGATGATACCCTTTGACATAATGTCAGTTGTAAGCATCAGTATGTTTGGCCTTGTCAGAAAGGAGCTTTCGCTCTTTTGAATCACCTATTTTTAAAAGAGTGCTCTTGCTACAGAAAGAAAGAAACCATCAAGAGTATTGAAGACTGTTATCTGCCAGACGAAAGTGCTGTTTTAGAATGGAAGCAGCTATTAAATTTGACTCCTTGGCTCACATTTGGATTTATTTCTCCAAGCCCCTGGGTGCTGCTTCCATGTTGTATTTATTTTGTTCTCTTTTTATTTGGGTTTAATTGAGAGATAATAACTGCAAGGGCCATTAGTTATTTCACAGCATTCTGAATAAATTGGAAAACCTGAAATCCCAACACTATATTAAAACTGAATAGCAGCAATCTTTGCAGAGGCCGTTGAATGAAAAAAAAGGGGGGGGGAATTGTTAGGGGAGCAGGCCTTTCTTACTTATGTCAACTAATACCATGGGTCCAAATTATTTTCTGCTATCATGTTTCATTGAAGTGAAAATGATTTAGTGTTGTGCACAGGCTTAAAGCTAAATCATACAATTTGACATGATTTACAAAAGGTAAAATCTTGTTCTGCACAGCTTTGGATAAACTCTGCTTGGAAACATGAATATGGCATAGATTCCCCCATCCTATAAAAATGGCTGAAGCATACCAAAGAACTAGCAAGATTGTTAAGAACTGACTGAGGCTGAAAAGGTAGAATTTAAATCCCAGAAAACAGTCTTAACTATACTGTTTATTTGCTACATATGAAGATTATATCTCACATACACACCCCATAAAAGTAATTATTTTTCCACAGACGTTTACAGCTTTTATAGCAAGAAGATGGATGGAAGAATGTCTCTTGGAAATGGAAGTGTTTGCTCCAAGTTTCTTTCTCAGTCAACCCAAGAACAAGTGAGAAAGGAGGTATCCATCCTCCTGATTGAGGAATGAAAATATCCTAAGCAACTGAGTAACTCAATCAGCAGCTCCTTCATTGTAGGCATTAGCTAAGGTGATTTAGAAAAAAAGCATATTTTAGATATCACTAGCTTCTAACATCTGCAAGAAAACAAGCGAGCTCAGAGAGCACCAAGGACCCCTCAATGAGTAAAGTATATGTAATTATTTATATAACTGCCTATGTCTCTATTGATGGCTGATTTGTCAGAGTGCCAGGCTTCTAAAAATTCCCTGGTACTTTTGGACTCAACACTCAGATCAGCATAGTTTAATTTCAAGGTTAACTTCCTACCAACAATCAAGTAAGCAATACCCTACCAAAGAGCCATCAGTAAACAGCCCAACCAAAGAATCCCACACAGACAGGCAAGACACCAGAATATAAACTGACACACAAACAGCACTCCTTATTACCCAGTTAGGTTAATGAAATGTCTGCAAGAAAACAAGCAAGCTCAGAGAGCACCAAGGACCCCTCATTTAAACCCTGAGCTGGGAGTATTCTCCTTTGTTGGTACTTTACTCATTCATTGTCTTGGATCCAATAAATCAAACCTCTTACTCTTATTCAAACAAAATATAGCTAGGGGTCAGAAAGAAAACTCATTGTTCAAGTGATTGCCAAAACCTCAAATCACATACTACTTCATTTAAAGCAACTTCTATTTATATTACATGTTAGTAACGATCAGCATGCCTTTGCCACATATTACTTGTTGGAATCCAAAAGTAAGTAGATATAGGCTATAATTTTAACTCTAAGATAAAACTCTTTCCGGTATATTAAACATTTGTGTTTCAAGCTACTGTGCCTTGTGAACCTTTTTACACCATTCTTCTATATTCATTCATTCATTCATTCATTCATTCATTCATTCATTCATTCATTCATTCTCATTCATTCATTCATTCATCAGCATGAGTTCTAAAAAAGATGCAGCTACTTTAAACAATTAGCTCAAATAAAGGGATCGTGCCTTCATAATACATACATACATACATACATACATACATACATGGCTGCCTTTACACCCCTACATATTTTAAAGCATTCTGAATTACTCTTAAAGCATGCACAGCCCTCCTCTCCAGAACTATTTAAGTTGAAGTTTGCTGGTTTGCTTATTTATTTATTTTATACCATGCTGTGATCCCAAAACATTTTGGCAGTTCACAGGAAATGCATTAACCAGTTAAAACATCCACATTTCATTTCAAATTAATAAAGATAGACTTCTACCATGGTATTTCTAGCCAAAAGCCCTTTGCAAGACTCCATTTTTAGCTGCTTCAGGAAGGCATTTAAAGTAGGGATTAACCTGATTTCAAATGAAGACCATTCCAAAAGGTTATCCCTGTACTACGAAACAGTACTTCTGACTTTTGTATTTCCCCTCCTTGACTCCTGAGAAACTTCAAACTGCTTTCCTGGATATTTGGATTGATCCGTCCATCTCTAATGGCTGAATGAACTCCTAATCTAAAGTCCTAATCTAAACTGATGCTAAACCTCAAAGCAACGTGTAAATCAAGATTATCAATTTCAATTCTACCCAGGAGCTTATTCTTTAGCAGACCAGGATAGTGTAATGTATTCTACATGGGCCACTGCCCGATGGACCAACTGGAACTTTTCACTGTACTTGAAAGGCAGACTCATACAGAGTGTATTACAATATTCCAAATGAGTCAAGAGGGCATGAATCTTTTCATCCCAGAAGGGGATGTAACTGAAGCCTAGCAAAGGCTATTGCCAACAACCAGTAGTATCCATAAATCCAAAAGAACCTTCAACTCAACTGCAATTCTGCATCTTCATCAAGAGACACCCTTAAAGCAGAATCTCAATGGATATATATGATATGGATTTGGCATGTATGTTCCTCTTGGCTTCTAGGTGCTCACTAAGAAAGGATTTTTTGAAATGACTATCACAGCATTAGTATTTCATATATTTTTATTAACATTCTCTGATGCTAAGGAGTTCTACTCCCCCTCCCCACCTGATAAGAAATCTGTTCCAAATGCAAAACACAAGCAGAGGAGAGGAGTTTCAGTGTCAGTTTCACAGCACCAAGCAACTTTAGTACAGAATAGTTAAGCTAAGCCACACCCAGGTTCCTTGCTGTCTCCTTGCTCACACAACAAATACCGTTTTAGTTTCCAAACAGCCCTCAACTCTCTCACACACTGACAGGATGCAAGCCAGATGAATACTGATGGATGCTGGTAGGCAGAGGCAGACATTTTTCCCCTCATTTTCCTCTCCAAAAAATAAGCCTGGCCACATAGTTTCGTAGTAAAGCAGAGGTGATATTCAGCCAGTTCTGACAGGTTCTGGAGAACCAATAGCGGAAATTTTGAGCAGTTCAGAGAACTGGTAAATACCACCTCTGGTTGACCCCACCCCCATCTATTCACTGCCTCCCAAGTCTCAGCCGATCAGAGTCCCAGCTGATTGGCTGGGTCTTCTTTTATTGCCCTGCACAGGAGAATAGAGCTGGAAAGCAGGTTTGTGGGATGGGGAGGGAATGGAGATTTTGCAGTATATCCTTCCCCTGAAGTGGGGTGGAAATGGGGATTTTACAGTATCCTTCCCTTGCCACGTCCACCAAGCCACGCCATGCCCATCAAGCCACGTCCACAGAACTGGTAGTAAAAAAAATTGAATACCACCACTGTAGCAAAACATGGGTATCAAGCTAGTTGCAAAATAAAAATGTGTAACAACTTTTGAAAATACAATAGGTGTGGAAGAAGATGCAATATATGGTTTCCTTGAGCAAGACAAGTCTAAATAAGACTCCTAGATATTGGACAATGGATCCATCATAGTTCGGATTTCCACTCTGCAATTGATCTATCTGAATGTTATCTGGGGTTTGGACAATAAAAGAACTGAAAAGCGAAAGTATAAAAATCTTTAATTTTGTAGAAATATACATTTTAAGAAGTTGTTAACAGAACTGATTAACTTACAACAGGCTAATTCAACTATTTCCTATTGAAAACCAGAAGATTACCCTAGTGTAAATTATTATTGCTTTGTTGGCATATTATGATTGAACTTAGCATGAAGATATTTGTAATTCCTTCAGTGCTATTTTTAATTGACTTTAGAAGACAGCCCAATTTCTCATAAAATGTCAAATTACCACATATATAATTGGGAAGGTGGGGTAGTGGAGGCTTTTCTCTAGTTTCCTTCAATAATGGGAAATAGTATCCTTTAAAAATAACTGTTGTGGAGCAGCGGAATAACCTGAAGCAAACACGGGGAGAACTTCAGCTTTTACTTTATTGTAGCAATAAAGGGTTGCCATGGCTGCCACGCTAACAAGGTAGCCAGCTGGCAGACAACAGCTGATGCCATTTGACAGCTCCCTTTTATAGCTGGCTGTCAAATGGCATCAGCCAATAGGAATGGTCCGTGTTCCTGCTGGAAACATGGACCGGAGTGAAGACTTCAGCTCAGTCTTTTCCAAACGCCACACTCCTTTCCCCCAGAATGGAGCATGCATAGTCCTTCAGATAACTCGGGCGCTTGTGCAGGTGGCCAGATCTTCTAAGTCCTGACGAAGCTGCTGCTGGAAGGAACTTTTCTGCTTGCTGGGCAACTTCTGATGCCAACGAAGCTGGCATCTCGGCTTCAGGCATTTCTGGGCGAGGGACAGATGGCTGTTCAGGTAGGCTTGCATTCCTGTCGGATCCGAGGGAAGTTTCTTTGGGCGCCAGAGGTTTCTCTGTTGCAGGAATGTCTTGAGGGCCATCTGCAGATGCACTCCAACGCCTTCTAAGCTGATCAATATGGTGGTGCCAGATGCGCCCATCTTGCAGTTGGACCTGTAAGACTTAGGAATAGTTACTGCCACAATTTGCCCAGGCATCCACAAAGGGCGTCCCGCATAGTTCCGGACATAGACCTAGTCATTCTCAGTGAACTCCCTTGCCTGGCTTTTTGACCCTAGGGGTGTGACTGGGGCATAATGCAGATGGAGTCTGTCTAGGGTGGTCCTCAGACGTCTACCCATGAGAAGTTCAGCCTCAGACGTCTACCCATGAGAAGTTCAGCTATTAGTGGTGGCACAGGGAGTTGTGTGATGGGTCAGGAGATACTTAGCGAGCCTAGAGTGCCAATCTATAGGCCCAAACCTTGCCAGGGCTTCCTTAACTGATCTGACTGCCCTTTCAGCCAGGCCATTACTGGCAGGATGAAAAGGAGCCTTATTATTTTTCTGACATCTATGACCTCCTAATTGGAAAACTTCAGTCAGAACATGAGAAAGTGAACATATTTCCCTTGCTAAGGTGGCATCAGAATTAGCTTTCTTTTTATTATATTTTTGACAATCTTGTGTGCTGTTAATCAAGTTGTTTGTAAAAAAAAGTTTTCTGAATTCTCATATAGCAGTATCTTGAAGGAATGCCATTGTAGGGCTTAGGTAGTTTTACAGTCTGCTACCTAGAATTCAGTCTCTTGATCTCAATTCAATCTATTCACAGTTAAATATGTAAATATTTAGACCATAAGAAGCAACACTATAATGAACCATTGGTCCAGCTAGTTCAGTACACTAACTTGTAGTCTGTTCAGAAGTAATTGAAGCTTGAGCCTTCTATGGGCAAACATATATTTCCAAGGGTTGAAGATGGGAATTAAATCAGAATTAGTTGACCTTATCAATCTCTTGTCTTTTGCTTACCATTTGTCTTCTTTTCTCCTTCTCCTGTTATTTTTGTAATAATTTTATTAAATCTTGGATTTAAAAAGATGCACACTAATACACACTAAAAAAGAAAAGAAAAGAAAAAAGAAAAACATTGAAAGTTCAGAAAAGAAGAAATAAAGAATGGGGAAAAAATAGAAAGAAAAAAATACAAAATATAGTAAAGAAAATTAAAGGAATTATGTGAAAAATTTTCTTCCCCTTTTGTCATATGAAGTATAAATGATGTTAGTAACATAACACATTCTCCTAAAATACAACAAATGATCTCTTCTTACCATAGCTCATTTCTTATCTATTAATAAAATTCAAAGCCTCATTGTTCAGTACTAGCAGCAAAAGCCCATTAAGGGTTATTGGAGATAGTAACATATATATTTTAACATTCAACAAATAAATCAATGTTATACTGTTAATATTAATCCCCTCCAATAATGTCCCAGAACTTGATTTATTTATTTTTCCTTTGTCTCTTTTCACAAAAATTTTCAAAACATTAAAAAGGTCTTGCTTTATTCAAAGATGTCCCCATTTAAATTAAGTTTGTATAAAAGGGAGAACAGATTGTAAGAAAAATAGACTTTGAATGGAATTGCCACTATAATTTAGATTCTGCTTCTTCTAGTGCTGAGAAAATATAAGTTATACTTTTAGATCTGCATCATTCAGAATGCTTATAAATTACTGAAAGTTACAATTTCATAAAATCTCTTAAGATTTTATATGAGCAGTTAAGACCATTTGAGTTTTTCTCGTATTGCAAATTCTCTCACAAAACACAAACACACACAAACACACACACATTCTTTACTTCTTTTCTTTTACATCTAGACTAATTTCAGGTGGTAGTCAAGGCCCAACAAACTTAATTCCTTTTTGTCATTAGGTGGCTGTTGAAAAGCAATGGAATTTTCAGTAAATGATTTTCAATAAAAAAAACTTTCAACAGATTTTCAAATTAGTTCTGCTTTTGATTAAAAGCCTCAGTTTGGGTTTGAATTGGGATTCCTGACCACGATATTTTTTCTGGGATTTTTACTCATTGGCAACTCTTTTGACAGTTAATCATTCCTTGTCATAAATCCTCTAGTTTATATATGAAACAAATTAATTTCATATTCTTTGGAGCATAAAATCCTCCAGTTAATTAATGACAATTCACATTTATAGATAACCCTTCCTTCTAACAATATATACAGCCAGAAATTGTTATAGTAAATTATTTTATGCTTGAAAAGTAAATAGGAAAAAAAATGACAGTCTAACTTATGACCAGATGAAAAGTTTAAGCATTAGGAAATACAACAATGTATATACTCAACTTTCCAGCTAATTCTAATTCTGGCAGCATTGTTGCCTTTTGAAATATAGGTATTTCATCTTGTAGTGAAAACTGTTTTCCTTTTCAACTTCATTGAAAATTCTAATTCTTCTGAATTAGAGTCAACTTGAGATTTACATAGAGAGAATGCATTTCACCAATAGGTCAATGTGTTAGGCACTCCTGATCAAACTTATCTCCATGCATACAAACTAATGGTTTAAGCCTACCTATAGGACAGGACTGTCAAACTCCTGGCACATGGGCAGGATGCATCATGCACTGTCCATGCCTATGCTTGGTTTAGCAATGGGGAAAAAAGTCCTGATACTTCACGTGATGATGCTGTGAAAGCATGAGTTTGATAGCCCTGCTATAGGAGATAACCAGACAGAGCCCATGGGAGGGGTCAAATGCATTATCACTCAGGAGTTCCTTCACACCCACGAGAGAAAGAAAGCAAAGAAGCAGAGGAAGAAGGAGACAGAAAAACAAATTCAAGGTTTTTGCTTTTACTGACATTTTTCTTCCCATTTCACCAGCATGGTTCATTCATATTCTAACCTTTCAGAGGTATCAATAGGTTTTTTTTTCCCCTTAGCACTCAAATCCTAGGCATCTTGAATTAAAAAGTAACTCTCACTGAGCACAATGACACTTCCACTAATATAAGTACTCAAGTGATTCCAACATTAAAAAGGATCTATTAAAATGAATATAGAAGGAATAATGAATAAGGTCTGCTTTAAAACAAAGAAAGTAAACTGTCAGGAACCAAGGGTTGCATTTGGCAATAACTGGGGATCAAGAATTACAGCAGGCAAAGGTGAGTGGGAGTATAGATGCAAAAGATTAAATTCACAGAAAATATTCACTCAACAAAGCAATCTGCAATCTGTGCAGTTGTTTCTTATGAAAGCAAATAGCAACCAAACACTTTGATCTTCAAAAAAGACTTTTGTTGGTACATGCATCTTTAAAATTTAATAGTAGGGTTAGAGAAAACTTGAAGATAGCACACAGTTCCTTAATTTATTCAATAGAAAGATTGTTCAGGTTCAGGCTAATTAAAATATTAGAAGGCAAAACTGCTCCTAATTGCTTCAAATTATTTGAAGAAGTAAGAAATATTAAAAGCTAAAAGACTAGCATGGTTTTTCAGGAAAGGAGTCCCAAATGATACTAGGAAAATTTGATTACTGTGATCAAAATTATGCAAATAAATTCTAATTATACCGTTTTATTTTTAAAAAATCTACACTGAAAATATGAGCCTTGATATAAATAAGAAGGATAATACTGGCAGAAAAGGGCAACAGGTTTTTGAATGGGTACTTTAAGTGAAAACTAATCAGGCTTCAGCTTTTTCTCAAGTTAACTTACATCTTTTTCTCTGCCTTTTACTTGTTTTGAAATGAACTCTGTTAATCACAATACACAAACCTTATTTTTCATATTGGAAGATATACAAAGCTATCTATGAATTACTAATAATGACTTATTTTCTATTAAATACGCTATAAGCAGTCATCTATTAAAACAGCTAGTTTGGTGTACTGGTTGAGGAATTAGACTAGAAAGTAGGAAATCTTGAATCTAGCTGAATAATATGCAGAAGAGGCATGCTTCTTTGCAGATGTCAGAGATATTTTCTACATTAGACAAAAATATTATTGTTACTTTGGGATCAAGGAAACTTTATATTCTAATTTTTGACTTAAATGTGGCCACTTCCCAATACCTATTGAAGCATTTCTTGCAATGTGTATCTTTTCATTTAATTTGCTGGTGTACTGTCCTGCCATCTTCACGTTGTAGTTCAAATATTTTTTTAAAAAAATGCTAGAAAAAATATTGTGAAAATGTAAGGGCCAGAAAATTGTAATAATGTCAATTTTCACTGATTTAAGTATGAAATCCAAACCAAACAGAAAATGATTCAATTCAAACAGCCCTATGAGGTAGGTTCATACTCATTCATGAACTGACATTATCTGTTTTCTCATAAGCACTAAAATAAAATATAATAAACATTACAATTCTTTGCAATGTTCACTGTCAATTCACTGACTTAGAATAGCCTACAAATAGAACCATTATGATTTATAATACAACTATCAGATATGGGATTTTAAAAAACCAAGAGCATCATTAGATAACAACAAAAAATATATATAATTCTTTATACTCAAAGTACGGTAATAAGGATTGGATGATTTTAAGAAACTATAATGCTACAGAAAAAACCACTTAGTTTTTGTTTTAGGTATCTGTAGTCATGGTAGATACTACTGAAGAAATATTGGTTTTGCTTTACATTCATTTACCTGTGTTAAATCTCTCAAGAAGAATTATGTTGTTGATGATTTCCAAATATATCTTCAAAATATATTAGCTCACTTCAGCCACTAATCAACATTAATAGCAATTTCAAAGAAAGGAGAATACAATGCGTAATTCAAAGTGTAATATTCTAATGTGTTAAATTAAATGTAAAAGAAAAACAAAGCAATGTTAAATAGGTTTGCAGCAGTGGTGGGATTCATTTTTTTTTTTACTACTGGTTCTATAGGCATGGCTTGGTGGGCATGGCAGAAGAATGCTACTGTAAAATTTCCAGTCAGAGGTGGTATTTGCCGGTTCTCCAAATTATTCAAAATTTCCATTACTGGTTCTCCAGAACTGTTCAGAATCTGCTGAATACACTTCTGGTTTGCAGTACGTATGTATGTATGTATGTATGTATGTATGTATGTATGTATGTATTTATTTATTTATTTATTTATTTATTTATTTATTTTCTTTCTTACTTGCTTACTTGCTTATTTATTTATTTATTTATTTGATTTGTCAATTGCTTACAAGATAATAAGTATAAGTATATACATAGTTATGAATACATGAAATGGGTACATATAAGAAAAATAAAAGAAACAATAGGACAGGGACGGTAGGCACGTTGGTGCGCTTATGCACGCCCCCTACAGACCTCTTAGGAAAGGGGTGAGGTCAATAGTAGACAGTCTAAGGTTAAAAGTTTTTGGGGTTTGGGTAATTATTTGGTAATCCTGGTTTATAGGTCATAGTTTATCACATAGCTTATTGCATATATCCTCTCACTTGTGAATTATTCAATTAACCAAGGTTAAATATCTATGATATATAAACATACATACCAATCAATGTATATTATATTAACTTTGTTAACTTCAAATAATAACTATGTATCAGTTCATCAATAATCTCTGCAAAATCAAAAAAAAGTTCAAGATAAATTAGATTAGCCAGTTTTCTAAGCATTTTGTTTTTTAAAAAAGGAATCAAATGCACAATTTTAAATCTTTTATGATTTTATATCAATTATAAAATAACTGTGACACAGAATGCTACAATATTTTGGTTTTAAAGCTTTATTGGCCATAGAAAGCTTCTTTAGAAGAGATGCAGATTGCTATTAACCATGTCTTCCTTATTATTGCAATGAAATGTATTAAATATTTAATTTATTATTGCAGCAAAATGTATTAAAATATATAATTGATCTTTCTCTTTAATTGCTTTCATCAAGTGGGAAATTGCTGCAGTAGAAATGCTGTTTAATTTTAGTGCTTCAAATCTGTACAGTTATTTACAAGGATATATATCCTTTATATTAGCCTGTCACTTTTAACTCTTTAAAATCTTTAAAATTCAGCTTGAAACAATTTATAAAAATACACAAACAGATAGAAATTTTATTATTATCATAATTAGTTTTTTTTACTGGTAAGAATTGGCCATTTCCACAAAGGCCACAATCTTAGATTTCTTCCCTGTTTTAACATTTTTATAACTTATTTTTTTATAAACTGAGTAGCACTGAATTTGCTGCTTTGAGCATCTCAAAGAAAGGTGGGTTATAACTAAAGCAAACAAACAAACAAGCAAACCATCAAATAGTCAATTTATATTCTTTCTGCCTAAATGCAGTTAGTTTGTATGAAGACCATAATTCACATATAATACCTGCCAGACACATCATCTCACCTTCATTACAAACCTACAGGCTAAATAATAAAAACTCATCACTATCTTTTTTTTTTTCTTTTGCAATAAGATGGGTCTGCACAAAGCCTAATATAATGTGGTCAACATATTTTATTTTTTTCTTTTTGTGGGAACTATTACAACCATAATAAAGTAAGATTAAAAATAACAAAATTCATAACATAAGTCAAGAAAAAAATAATGCATAATGATGATTAAAATGCACAAAAGGTGCTAACCTTTGCCTATGTCTATAATGCAGTTCCTTTGGTAAACTTTCTTTCTATTATTGTTATAAAATCTGTCTTCCCAAGTCCTATTTAAGTCAGATTCCTAATGACAGGAATGTTTATACACATGACAAATATTTCCACCTTCTTCATTATCAACTGCCACCAACAAATATATCCTTCCAACAATAAGTATTCCAAAGTATTTATATGACTGCAATCACATATAAAGTGTCATGCCCCTGTCAGAATCTGATTCCAAGGGGGAGGCTGAGCAGCTGACAGGGAGTGGGAGTGTGGCTCTGTTGACTATGGAAGAAACTGGGGAAAAGCAAAGTCCAGCTGGGCAGAGCAGGGGAGAAGTAGAGCAAGGCAGAGAGAATTCAGAAGAAGATCCAGGCCCACCCCCTCTTCATTCTAGGGCATGCAGGGAGGAACAGAGAAGGAAGCAACATGAGTTTCATGGCTTATGGGGGAAGAAAGGGCCCTGATTCCCTTTATTAGCTGCAGCTGGGAACACAGTATTTAAAAAGGGAGGTTGCGCACAGTAACTCATGGGAAGCAAATTGTGAGTTATCTTTTATGGTTGAGGCATACCTGGGTTCCTGGCATCTTCCCAACTGTGTGTGTTTTGTTGACCTTTGAAGTCTGCAATTCCTTATCCTGCCCTGTCCAGTTAATTGCTGCAATGTGGTTTGTGTTAATTTTTATTTACAGTTTATATGTACTTCATTTTCGGACTGAATTTCCTTCATTTAAACACTGTTCTTGGGAGAGTTTTTTCTCCAGCCAAAGGTAACTAGACATTGGGGACAAAGTTGGAGGTATTAAAAGGACTTTTCTTACTTATGTGACTGTGTTGCCTTTGTGCCATACCCTGGGTCATAAAGACCCATTATATATACATATCTATAACCCATGTTCCACTGTAGCTATCTCGATACCTCAAATATTTTTGGATTTCCTAATAAAGTGATAAAATGATCCCACAGTCAGAGTCAGAGATACTGGTATATCCTAAGTCCTCTCTTATCAATGTTATAGATTTCTCCTATGTATTTTTTGATTGAGTTGCAATCAAATATTTCATTAAGTCTGTACTTTGTTTAACAATATTTTAAGGGTTTAACTCTGGAAATCTTCATCTGATTTCTTTTTCCTGGTTTTTTACAACCGCTGAGATATTTGTAGTTCTGCAAGATAGGCTTTAATTCAGCAGGTTCTGACCAATTCTGGAGAACCAGTAGAGGAAATTTTGAGTAGTTCAGAGAACCGGCAATACCACCTCTGACTGGAGGTTTTATAGTATCCTTCCCCTGCCATGCCCACCAAGCCAAGCCCACAGAATCGCTAGTAAAAAAATTTAATCCCACCACTGCTTTAATTCCTTTCTCTTTTCACAAAGCATTTTTCTCAGCATTTTTTCTTTCTTTAGAAAAGAGTTCAAGTTAGAAGGCGGAAATATGCCAAATAAGGTTAGGAGGCGAGTGACAAGCTCAGCATGCCATCTTCTCCACTGGATTAATAAGGAGTTTAAGGAAATGTCAAAATGAATGTCTGATATAACTCAGTCAGTCAAGCATATGATTCCAGCATTCAGAATGCATCTAATATTAAAGCAAATCAAAATATATTTCAGATATCAAATAAGCTTGGGAGGTAGGTACACATGACTAGATAGAAGAAATTTTCTAACGGTCAAAGGCCTTAAAGAATGCTGATATAATTGGTTATATATTGACAAAAAATAATAAATTATTTCCTGATCAAAAAGTTTTGACTAAGTATACTGAACACACCCATAAAATGTTTATTCCTGAATTCCCAATGATACAAGCACCCAGGTACATTATAATACAGATTTGCAATACTTGCACTGAAGACTAAATTATTCAAAAGGTGAGGTGAAAATAATAGAGAAGGAGATAGAGTTATGTTATTTTAAGATATCAGCCAAGCTAAAAATAAGTTTAAAACCCCTTACTGAGCAACTGACATAAAGAGGAAGAAGATATAAAAAGGGAAGGCATTTCCATTCAAATGGTTTATATTCAAGCCTCAAAGCATGGAAATAATTTTTACTCTTAGAAGATTTGGATAACCTTAACAAAGCCTTCTGTATTGTCAGCATAAAAAATGGCTTTCAAGACCCTAAAAGACACCTGTAGCTGCAAGAAGAAGATATAGATGATAGCAAAATAGTTAAGAGATATGGACTCCATGAATTATATTTTTATTACATAGTATCAGTTTTATAGGGAAAAAAAAGACACTCAATAGTGATTGACATTGATTAGCTGCCAGGGAGGATGTTACACAGCCTCCTTTCCTTAGACCAAGGCTCTTCAAATTTGACAGTTTTAAGACTTGAGGACTTCAACTCTCAGAATTCCTGAGCTAACATGACTGGAGGAGGAATTCTGGGAGTTGAAGTCCACAAGTCTTAAAGCTGTCAAGTTTGAAGACTCCTGCCTTAGACCAAGTAGGGTGCCACAAGAAGTGTCTGCAAGCCTTTTTTGTTTCAAAATAAGTTGCTATAAAGTCTTAAGGGACGAGAGCCATGATGGCTCATTCATTAAAGTCACTGAGATTGTTAGCTGGAAAGTTGATGCTGGGGTTTAAGTCCCAAGAGGTGCACAACAGGGCATGCTCCCATAACTTGTCTTGCTTGTAGGGCATGTCAAATTTTTCATCTTTCAATTTCCAAACATTAGGGATGCTCAAAAGTTGTGACATGCCTTACAGATTGTAAATATATTTTGGTGATTTTAATATAATTTTGATGTGCTTGGAAAATAACTGCATAAATATCATAACTTTTCAGACCAGCAATTCCCCAGCAACCTATTCAGACTAGCAATTCCCCAGTACCTTCAAAGAAGAACATTATTCTTTGAGCAGTGAGCCAGGTGGAAGATACATTTATCATTTCACTCCAGAGAAAGGCTCAAAAACAGGAAAACATGCTCAAGTGATTGAAGATAATTTGGTGTATTTCATGAAGAAGAAAGGCATTGACAAAATCTTGAAGGCCATTGGAGGAGATTCTACAAATGTTAATACTGGCTGTGAAGATGGTGCAATGCACTGAGTAGAGGTCAAGCTTGACAGAAGTTGATCTTAATATTTGGAGAGTTTTGGCTTTAAAGCCATTTTTTGAAACCCATATACAACAAACCCTATTTCAAAACTTGGCTCTAAAGCAGGGGTGTCAAATTCAAGGCCTGTGGGCCAGATCCATCTGGCAGGGTACTTCAATCTGGCCTGTGGGGCCACCCCTGGAAATAGTGAAAGACTGGCTTACTGTGCCTCTTCCACTGAAAACAGAGCTCGGGAGGACCACTTATGGCCCTCCTGAGTTCCATTTTTGCTGGCAGAGGGTTGCAGGAGGCCTTTGTAGTCGAAAACAGAGCTCAGGAGCCTGTTTTCTCTGGCAGAGCTCATGGGCTGCCACAGGCATCCCCAATGCAAGTGATGTCAAACTAGCAATGCCCTCCATGGTCACACCCACACCCACCCCAGGCCCCTGAGGTCAAACACAACCCTGATGTGTCCCTCAGTGAAATTGTGTTTGACACTCCTGCTCTAAAGACAAAATGCTCTAAAACTTAAGAATGATAATGGTGTGCACTACCCTGGTTGATTCGACATCAAAGTAAAACATTCCTGGAATGAGGGCTGGTGTCATATATTGTTCCAGCTGCAGCAAGTCAGACTGCAAAAGATGGCTGTAGTAGATGCTGTTTTGCCAACTATTCAGTGCGCAGCATGGTACGCTTCCAGTGAAATGATAATCCAGACACGCTTGTGTTCAGATGACATTCAAGAGAGGAGAGCTGATGTGCAAAAGATCATTGACTTGAGAAGTGCAGAAAATGATGTACGGGGAAGTTTTTCCATATGTGCAAGAAAACTGCCTTTAATCAATGCTAGAGCATTCACTCTGCTGGAGCTGATTGACTTGTCTGAAGGTGTCCATGTGCAAACTGACTACGTCAGAAATAAAGAAGTTCATTGATGAACCAATGCAAGTACCACAGTGGCTCTGTCATGCCCAATCAATAAAGAGATGTGAGAAAAAGGTCACAGAGGCAGCAAGCAGAGTCTATACACATGAGAAATGTGAGCAAGAATTCCAGATGAGAAGGCACAGCAATAACTTAACTTGGTTGGGAAGATGCCAGGAACACAGATAACCAAAGTCAACACAAGATAAACTCACGTTTGCTCCCAGCAGCTGCCACACTCAGGATGCATCTCTTTTAAACTCTCTTCCCAGCTATGGCTAATGAGGGAATCAGCACCCTTTCCTGCCCCGTAAGCCATACAACCCATATTGCTGTCTTCTCCGTTTCTCCCTGCATGCCCTAAAATGAAGAGGGGGTGGGCCTAGGTCTTCCTCTGAATTCCCTTTCCCTTGTTCTACCTCTTCCCTGCTCTGCCCAGCCAGACTTTGCCCTTCACCAGTTTCCTCCACAGTCAATGGAGCCACACTCCCACTCCCTTTCAGCTGTTCATCTTCTTCCTCAGATTCAGACTCTGACAGGGGCATGACAGTTACAATCAAAAGGATTAGGATTAGTAATGTTTTTATATTTTTAGTTTAGTAATAGTAATGTTACAGGAAACATAAAATGGAAAATAATAAAGTTAGGTATTTGAAAAACAACATTTTTCCAGTGATAAAAATTGTAACTAAATCTAATTTGAATATTCATAATTAATTTAAAAATTCAAAAGGATAAAGATAGATTTATTTTATAAAAGAAAAATACTACAAAATATTAACATTTATTTCAACGTTTTATACTGATCTAATCAGGAACAACTAAGCTTCTTAAGAAAGTAATTAAAGATTTAAAAGCTAAAATGAGGAATAGAAAAAAAATATTTTTAGATTAGATAAATTCAGAAGTTGTCATGCACCTTCAAATTAAAATCTACCAAAAATATCCTCATAGCACTTTTCATTTGTTAGAATTAAATATACTTTAATCTGTACTATGGACAATTTAATTTAAATTATCACAATAATAATCTGCCAAACTTAAACAAACAAAAAAGATCTCTGTAAAATATTTTGAAGATTTTTGATAGGAATATAGAAATTGATGTGTGATGTCAAGTTCTGATTATCAATATTTTTTTAAAAAAAACCCTCAATCATTTATTTATTGCTGCTTAAGAAATTTAGAAAATACATAAATCAGGATTTGTCATTAGTAGGTTTGAAATTTGGTTCTGAAAACTATTTTTAATAAGCCAGTTTTATAAGAATCTTACAGTAGTCCATAACAGGATGATTAAAAAAAAAAGAACTCTTCTCCTTTGGGAAAATATGAAATTCTTTTAAAAAACAAATTTAGTTTAAATCTCTCAGTTTTCTAAAAAAAATTCTGCTTCCTTCCGCGAACATATTTATGACCTTTACTATTCCAAAAAACTATTGATGTATAAAAAACTATGTAGAGATGTAGAGTATTCCTTTAAGACAGAGAGGTGTCAAACTCATGGGATTTTTTTCCCCCTTCAATAAACTGGGCGTAGGCATGGCCAGCGTGTGAGGCACCTAGCCAACAGACCAGGATTTTAACAGCCCTTGATATTTATTTATTGAACAAAAATTGTTATTAATGCTTTATATCAGGTTTTTATTTAAAAAAAACAATTCTGCAAGGAGGATATAACCTCTCTAAATTGAATGGAGATACCTAGATAGATAGCTAGAAAATGATAGAGAGCTAGAGAACCATAGATAGGTAGATAAGTAGGGAGAGAGGGAGGGTAGCAGGTGGCAGGCAGGGAGACAGACAGAAAGATACATAGCTATAGACACAATACAGTTTGAACTAGCTGTTTTAATGTAATTATTATCATTGGAAAGAGTTTGGGAATCCATTATTTGTTTGTTTATTTTCTTAAGAAAGATGAAAACTGATATTAATACACAAACAGGCAATTTGCAAAAAAACAAAGTGATTGGCATATCCTGTTTTAAAAAAAATCAATAGATTCTAGTGTAATGAATCTTAAATAGATGAAATTAATTTCAACATTTTTAATTCAACATTTTTTCTAAATATATTAGACATATCAGAGGGTAGTTAATAAGGCATATATGATTACAAAATGTTAAAAAAGGTAAAATGGTGGAGAGAATATTATGTTTTTGGCCTACTCTACGGTTACCCTTCTTTGATTTTATATTCATAAATATGGTACCATAATATTGGAAAGAAAATGAGATTCAACAATAGTTCAGACAAGGTTAAACTACGCACCTAATACTTGGAATTTAGCAGCTTTTGATGAACTCTAAAATGTAAGTAAAGAGATGGTTTCATTTCAATAGATTCTCTAATGCCCAATTTAAATCTTGGATTAATGAAATGTGTTCATTTTCAACCTATGAACTAGTCCTTTATTGATGTAGAAGAAATTCTGACCAATATTTTCTGTAGGTCTAAGGTTTAACTTGCTATTTAAAAGCAGATTAATTGACTCTGAAAATACAGCATGTTATTGTGTATAAAAATTCTCATCTTTATTGTGTATAAAAATTCTCATTTATTTCATATTTACGATATGTTAGTTTTCCTTATGTTTGTAAGCACTAAAATGATAAAAAGGAATTTTTAAAATTGCATTCCTAAGGTGTATAGCACTTTTGACCATCATTTTATTAAAATTCTTTTCTTCAGCAAGTCTGCTTGCTTCAATTCATTCCCTAGATAAGCATCTATACAAGACAGAAGAATACAAAATAAGAGGTATTAAATTTTCTGTTCTTGCTTCATATAATTTTGAAATGTATATCTGGTTGCTTTCTGTCTTTTTTATAGCAGGGCAACTGATGGTAGAAGCTGTAACCACACATCTTTATTATTCCTTTATGACAACCCAGGTGACATTTTAGATTTGAATGATCTTTTCATTTTGAGACACTGCTTATACCTGGTCAAAGTCTAACCACCTTCTTGATATAAATTTGTTGCAAAATTGAAGTGTCAAAAACACTTTCCAGTTCCTCATATCAAAAGAGATCCAATATAACTGATTAAAAAACAGAACTATTTAGAACATGATTTCTTCAAAATACAGCTACCATAGTAAATCATTCTCAAACCTACAGTAACCGAATCACTTCACAATAATGGATATTCTGTATTGATATCCAGACCCAAGTTTACCTTTGTTCATGGAAGCTCAGCAGATATTGTGGGAGCAGTCACTTTCTCTCAGCCCAACTCCCAGAATTTACACTCTGATTTTTTTATTGTGGGAAAAAGATTAGGAGGGAAAACCATGTACAGTGCCCAGATCTCCTGGGCTGGATGCGTCATGCACTGGCCACGCCCAGTTTAGAAAATGGGAAAAAAGTCCTGATATGTCATGTGATGCCGCCGTGATGATGTGAGTTTGATATGCCTGTCCTAGATGATGATAATCATCATCATCATCATCATCACATCAATCATCATAACCATTATGATCATGATATGAAAAAAATAAAATTATTTGGAATAATGCCCACATTATGATGGTATATTCAGCTATCCTAGATTCTTGAGAAGAATCCTACAGTAGAAGTAGCAAATCTAATCAGAACTATCTGGTAGTCTGCATATAAATAACAACAGCAACAATGGCAATAAAAATAATATATTTATTTTTGGGAGCTATTCTTTTATTTTTTCTTCAGTTCTTTTTGCAACCAAAAGAGGGTTGTGAAGTGCACTGATGACTATTTAACATCAATTTGAATGTGATTGGTTAATTGTGAACATAGCCACATCCCTCCTTATAAGAGAGTGTGAACAATTATGGAAGCATGTAATTGTAAGCTTTTTATTGTTATTTTTTCACCCTTAAAGATTTCTGCTTGTTCTTCAGTTGAATTGTACAGCCTAAATGTTATATTAAAAGTGGACTAAATTTTGAGGTGATTTATTTTTGTCTGTTTTTTTTTACATCTCAAAAACCTGGATTCTTTCTATATCCACACTATTATCAACTACCTTCTATCTGTATTATAATCTAAACATTATAAGAACTCATTTGTTTTGAGCAAGTTTTTAGTAAATAATAAGTAAAACAGATAAAAGTTCTTTCAACCTCTGGTGACTACTTTGATATATTGATGCATTTACCTAGATGTAACTGTAGAGTCACTATTAGCCATTGCATTTTTCCAGGACATGGATTTTCTTTCCAACTTTCCAGTTTTAATATACAGTTTTGGAACTTTGAAGCTTTGCATCTACCTGACACTAATTAAGCTCCAACATGCTTAGTTTTTGATACCAGAGAAAACTAGCCAGAGGCTGCCATAAAACTTAGAATGCATATACCTTCTACTAATAAGATGCAATTAAGCAGACCATATTACATATTCTATGATATGCTACAATGTCCCAAAGGAACTTTTTCAAGAAGCAATTGGACTTTCTGGTTTCTCTTTGAAGACATTTCACTCCTCATCCAAGAAAATTCTTCAGCTCTTCTTAGATGAGAAGTCAAACATCTTCAAAGAAAAAACAGAAACTCCAGCTGCCTCTTGAAAAAGCACGTTTGGGACAACCACAATTTGGATGACAGAGAATATCCATAGACATTTAGCAATTCTGAAAACGGTTAGCTGGAACTGACTTAGGTCTTATAAGCTACGTTATTTGAGGATAAATATAACTTATTTGTAGCAGATTCGTTTTATTAACCTTGTCAGTTAAAAACAGCATTCATTCAATGTTAAGTAATGATTTCTGTGTTCTTATGATCTTACAGACAACAGCAACTTCTATATGTCATTTTGCAATTCTTTTCAATTATTCTTTCTGTGCAATTTAAGATTCTAAATTTTAATTCTAAAAGTTATAGGACTTTTAAAAAAATGTCCTTAGTGAAGAAAACAGCTCTCTGGCTCTTTAAAAAGAAAAAATAATTTTCTCCTAACATTGCTCCCTGCCTTAAATTCTATTATATTGTGTTCAGTTGATTCTTTGATAATTCCATACAGGGTTCCTCTGAAATTTTTTAAAGTAACTTTTTTTAAAAAAGCATTCAATACTCGGAATTTTCCAGCAAGATATTAAATTACCAGTATCTTTACATCGTGCAATGCTGTCAAATACGAAATAGTAGAAATTTCCATTTTGTTGTTATAATTAACTTAGCTGACTTATGAGCTCTGTTTGGTAAAAATTCTTTTTATTGTAGTAAGTCATGTGGAAACTGCTTAAAATAAGAATATATTTGGTTGGAATATAATACATATTACAGAATTATAACAACAGAAGGTCAGAATACTATCTCCTCATTCTGTTACCCTTTGTGATACTTCCACACGAATTGACACGAAAATTAAACCATATTTGTTTACCCATTTTCTCTCTCTCTCTCTCTCTCTCTCTCTCTCTCTCTCTCTCTCTCTGTATGTGTGTGTCTGTGTGTGTGTGTGTATATATATATCTCAAGCTGAACTTAAATTGTATGTTTTGATCCAGAGAGAGGACTTGACTAAGGGTGTGCTGTGTGCAAGATTGCTTCTGAATAAAAATCAGCAAGAGAGAAATACTGATTAACTACAGAAGAAAGATTGCCTGGAGAGCAATTCCTTGTCCCAAGTCTCACATAGTACAATATACATTTAGGCACAGTTCTCAAGACAAGCAACGAAATTTCGGCACAGAATATACTTTCACTCTATTGTACAGGATCAAATGTTATTCCATTCTAAAAGATGATCTATATCAGAAATAAAGGACTATGCCCGTCTAATTTCTGAAGACTCTTAGCTTCTATCAATATTAGTCAGCATGATCAATAAATGACATATTGGGAATTAATGCTAGGACATCATGGAAAAATTCAGATCACTGAATCAATAAATGAAGGCTTTGATGAGCATGTGATGCATGGCTCAATGAAAGCAAAGGAAACTTTTAAACTGTAATAATCTCTATTTTCATTATTAAGTCATTAGATAACTGCCTTTGCTTTCTCTGTTTCTTGCAACTTCATAGTGAAAAAAGGCAGCCTTTTTTTAAGAAAAGAAGCTGCCAAACAACAGTCATTGGGTTAGCATTTGGATAGATTACAAGACCATCAAGGAATTTTGGTACTTAGTTAAACTGGAATATGTATGCCTGTTCTGTTGGAAAGAGTTGATACCATTGAAACACGATTAACATCCCTTGATACCATAGTAGCATCCTTGGACGCCTTAAAAGAAAGATTATCCAACCTCGAAAAAAAAGACACAACGCAAAAACCTGAACATCCAATAGCTACAAACCACATCTCTACCCAACAACCACAACCCAATCCACAACCCAATCTACAAAAAAACATAACCCAGACAAATATTGATATCCCAATCCTCATCAGAGAAGCTGTTGAGCGTGAACGGAAACGTCCAAACGCCATCTTATTTGGTCTTGAGGGCATCAATGATAATGATGACATCACAACTGTCCGAAACATCATCAGTAATTATCAAGCATCAACCATCTCCCCTGATGAAATACTTGACATTTCCCGCATTGGCCGAGAGCTCAAAAACAGAGACGGCTCTGTGACCCCACACTTCTGCAGGGTCATTTGCAAAAATGAATCAAGCAAACGCAAATTCATTTACAGTATAAATTCACTCGCCAAAACCAACACCAACCATAAGAACCTCCGTTGTCACCCTGACCTAACCATACAACAACGTGCCCGCTCCCGTGTACTCTGCACTGAACTCAAAAAATGTCTAGACAATGGAGAGAAGGACCTGTACATTGACTACCATGCTGACTGCATCAAAAGTAAGTCACACATCCCACAACTCAGCTTTAACCTTCAACCACAACCCTACCTTAACCAATCCACCATCACCCAAGACTAGGCACGCACGCCCCTAACTACCTCTATTCCAACTACTGCTGGCCTTAAATGCAAGCTACTCAATGCAAGAACCCTTGTATATAAAATACCTGAATTTTTCCTCCTACTAAATATGGCTAAATTCGACATTATATTTGTCTGTGAAACATGGCTCAATGCATCTCTCCCTGACTCCATTACCACAGTAAGAGACTATCATGTTTACCAATCAGATCGTGAAATTCGTAGAGGAGGTGGTGTTGCTATCTTCTATAAAAAGTCCTTACATCTAAAAAATATCCAAGTTACCCAGGAGCTTGCTCTTCCTGAGACCATTATCTGTGAACTATCCTTAAATATCACAATTCGATTCTTACTATGTTACAGAGCACCTGATTATGACATCGAACATGTAAACAAGCTAAATACACTACTAACATGGGCAGCATCCTGCCCATACCCTTTTATCTTTCTTGGTGATTTCAATCTGCCTCATATTGACTGGACCCTAAATGAATGTACAACTGAAACCATACACGCAACCTTTTACAATGCTGTTACAAATCTGGGACTGGAACAACTAGTAACCAATAACACTAGACTAAACAACTGCCTCGATCTCATCTTCTGCAATAGTTTGAATTTAATTTACGGAATACAAACTAAAGAACCCTTTTCCAGCAGTGACCACAATATGATTGACTTTTGTCTCAACATATGTCCACACAAAAACCACCACAATGACGTAATCCCCAATTATAACTTCAAAAAAGGCAACTATGATCTTATAGACAACGATCTCTCATCCCTTGATTGGCAATCTCTATTCACTGGATGCAATACTGTTGAAAAATATTACAACATATTTTTACTTGAAGTCAAAAGAGTCATCAAACTATATGTACCAACAACAACTCCCAAAACAAAACAAAAAAACAGATCGCCCATAACAATAAGGAAACTTCAATCCAAAAAGAGATCACTCTGGCGGAAAAACAAATCTGGTCCCGTTGCCAATTTCAAAAGCCGATACAAAAATTTATGCCACCAGATAAAGACCGAATGCACCAATTATCACATTAAACAAGAGGAAAACCTTCTAAGCACCAATTACACCAGTGCTTTTTACAATTTCGTAAACAACAAACTAAAAGATTCAAGGTCCATCCCACCCCTGATAGGACCTAATGGTAAAGACTGCAACGACGACACCATTAAAGCCAACATCTTTAACACATTTTTTGGCTCAGTATTTGTAAACAGCAATGGATCATGCCCAGTATTTCCTAGCCGAACCACAGATAACTACAATGATCTAATACATATCGATTTTACAGAAGACAATGTTGAAAAAGCACTACGCAATCTAAAATCATCTCTATCTATTGGACCGGATGGAATATGTGCCTATTTCTTAAAAAAGCTATCCACTGCCATAGCCAAACCTCTAAGCATAATCTTTGAAAAATCTTTCAGGACCAGTTCCTTGCCTAACCTATGGTCACTAGCCACAGTCATCCCCATCTTCAAAAAGGGAGACCCTAGTCTAGTTGAAAATTACAGACCAATCTCCTTATGCTGCATCACCTGTAAAGTCATGGAATCAATTATTAACCAATCCATCATCCTCCACTTAGAGACAAACAACCTACTCTCCAATAAACAATTTGGTTTCAGAAAAAAACTATCCTGTAATCTGCAACTCTTACACTGCAAAAACATATGGACTACACAACTTGATCAGGGCAAAACAATAGATGCAATCTACATAGACTTCTGTAAAGCCTTTGATTCAGTGGTACATGACAAACTACTACTAAAAATAAAATCCTATGGTATCTCTGGACAACTGTATAACTGGATAGAAGCATTCCTGTCAAACAGACAACAAATGGTCAAAATTGGGAGCGTCCTATCAAATTCTGTACCTGTCAATAGTGGTGTCCCCCAAGGCAGTGTTCTAGGACCAACTCTCTTCATACTCTACATAAATGACCTCTGTGATCATATTAAGAGCAACTGTGTTCTTTTCGCTGATGATGTAAAGCTGTTCAACACCACAGACAATACTGCTACCCTTCAAAAAGATCTTGACTGTGTATCAGAATGGTCAAACAAATGGCAACTTCAAATCTCAACAAACAAATGCTCTGTCTTACATATTGGCAAAAAAAATCAGAAAATAAAATACAAGCTGAATAGTCAAGATCTTGTTGATGATCCAAGCTCTGTCAAGGACCTTGGAATACTCACCTCTAATGATCTAAGTGCTAGAGCCCACTGCAACTACATAGCCAAAAAGGCATTAAGAGTTGTTAACCTAATCTTACGTAGCTTTTTCTCTGGTAATATCACACTACTAACTAGAGCATACAAAACATTTGCTAGACCAATACTCGAATACAGCTCATCAGTCTGGAACCCACATTACGTATCTGATATTAGCACAATTGAGAAAGTCCAGAAATATTTCACAAGAAGAGTTCTCCACTCCTCTACTCATTGTAGAATACCTTATGCCACCAGACTTGAAATTCTAGAACTAGAAAACCTTGAATTACGCCGTCTTCGGTCTGATTTAAGCATGGTATATAAAATTGTTATGTCTCCTCTTGGAAATTCAAACGAACAAACACAAAGCAGCCGTTTCACAATCAAATCAAACTGAAGGAAATAACAAGATAACAGCTGGCAGAAACTGTTAGGACTCCCCTTCAAAATTCAAACAACGTCCTCATTCAAAATAGTCATTTTGTTCCTGGCGAAAGGCACCAGCTCAGCTGTGTCCTTTTATACCCATTAAGGCAACGTGCTAATTAACTGGCTTGTCCTTCAGATTAACGTTTCCTGGTTCTGACGTCAATCCACGATCTAACAGTCATCAGATTCAAAACTCCCAACAGGACCGATCCTTCGAATCACAACATAAAATCATACATTGCAATGTCCTACCTGTCAATGAATACTTCAGCTTCAACCATAACAACACAAGAGCACACAACAGATACAAACTCAAGGTTAACCGCACCAAGCTTGATTGCAGGAAATACGACTTCAGCAACAGAGTGATCAATGTCTGGAATACTCTACCCGACTCTGTAGTTTCTTCCCCAAACCCCAAAAACTTTAACCTTAGACTGTCTACTATTGACCTCACCCCTTTCCTAAGAGGTCTATAGGGGGCGTGCATAAGCGCACCAACGTGCCTACCGTCCCTGTCCTATTGTTTCTTTTATTTTTATTTTATTTTTCTTATATGTACCCATTTCATGTATTCATAACTATGTATACACTTATACTTATTATCTTGTAAACAATTGACAAATAAAATAAAATAAAATAAATAAATAAACAGTCATTGGGTTAGCATTTGGATAGATTACAAGACCATCAAGGAATTTTGGTACTTAGTTAAACTGGAATATGTATGCCTGTTCTAGAAAATGACAATGATAGACTACATCTATTCTGATATCAAATACACTGCGTGCATATCCATGTAGTCATCAGAAATCAAGCTCACTTTGATCATCTTTCCCTCTCTTTTTTCTTTACATTTTATTAAAATATATGCCTCAAATTCAAGACAATTTATAATCAAAATCAAAATCAAAAACAATTTGATTCATATAATAGGCCAGTTAGTAGTATACACTTCCCTGACTTGCAGAAATAAATTGCATGAAGTGTGTGTCTGTGTGTGTCTGTGTGTACATACTGTAGATATGTTGTTGTTGCAGTAGTACTCTGCCTTCTAGAAATTCAGGAAGGTACCTAGCATTTCCTCCATCGTTTCCTCCACAACAGCCATGGGGAAATGTGATGAGCTCAGAGACTGACTGGCCCAAAAGCACTTACTGTCTTTCCATGATCAAAGAAAGTCTTGGAATGTGGGTATCTGAACTCTTGTCCAACTGATGGTGGTTTGATTCCCACCCACCCCAGTTCCCATATTGATTGCAGCTCAGTGTTCGGAATTTGACACCATCTGCTAATTTTAAAAGCCTGCATGATCTTGGTGAAGAAGAAAAAAATACAACCAAGCCTTGGTTTGAAGGGCAAAATCAACACATTAAATTGAAATCTAGAAATAAGAAAAATAACGGATAGACTATTGTCCAGAGCTGCTCGATCTAGATAGTGCTGTCTTGGCATTCCACATCTGCACCTACCTACATACAGTGAAAGTCATACTGAGAATGTTTAAATATATCCGTCATTTCTTGTTTCTGCCTTCTTGGGCAAATTCAGGTCCAGATCAGATTACAACCCCCCTTTCTCTCGATCTTTCCATTCATTTATTTGTACAAAGCACAATTTGTCATCTTCCTTCTCTGTTCCCTCACTTGATTGCACATTTCAAAAACTTGTGCAGGAATCAGCCATCCCACTGAGCTCAGAGAAATTGCTATTAATAAACACATTGATTTTCTGTTACACGAGGGAAGCATTGTTAGATTTTCCTCCACTACTTGGTGGGGAGGGTGGGAAAAAAACCACCTACTCTAATATCTGCACCGCTCATTCACTAAGTTGGTCAAATTGTACTTTAATATATGTTTAATTGTTTTTCAGGTTTTTTGGATGAGATTAGATATCAAGGAAACAGTGCATTCACTGAGTCCATTTTACTCATTGGAACTGTTTTACAGATTTAAAGGAATGTGAATAGAATAGAATAGAATAGAATAGAATAGAATAGAATAGAATAGAATAGAATAGAATAGAATAGAATAGAATTCTTTATTGGCCAAATTTGATTGGACACACAAAGAATTTGTCTTGGTGCTGTCAGTGAACATAAAGAAACGATACATTCATCAACAGTCAAGGATCATTAGGTACAACACTCAATAATAGTCATAGGGTATAATAAGCAATCAAATCATACTAGGAAAGAGTCAATAAAAATTGCTAGGATACAAGAAACAAGGTTACAGTCATACAGTCATAAGTGGGAGGAGATGGGTGAAAGGAAGGATGGGAAGATTAATAGTAATAATAATAGTAATGCAGACTTAGTAAATAGTTTGACAGTGTTGAGGGAATTATTTGTTTAGCAGAGCAATGGTGTTCTGAAAAAAACTGTCTTTGTGTCTAATTGTTCTGGTGTGCAATGCTCTATAGTGTCATTTTGAGAGTAGGAGTTGAAACAGTTTATGTCCAGGATGTGAGGAGTCTGTAAATATTTTCACAGCCCTCTTTTTGACTTGTGCAGTATATAAATCCTCAATGGAAGGCAGGTTGGTAGTAATTGTTTTTTCTGCAGTCCTAATTATCCTCTGAAGTCTGTGTCTGTCTTGTTGGGTTGCAAAACCAAACCAGACACTTATAGAGGTGCAGATGACAGACTCAATAATTCCTCTGTAGAACTGTATCAGCAGCTCCTTGGGCAGTTTGAGATTTCTGAGTTAGTGCAGAATGGACATTCTTTGTTGTGCTTTTTGATGGCATTTTTGATGTTAGCTATCCATTTTGGGTCGTGATATGGTAGAACCTAGAAATTTGAAGGTCTGTACTGTTGATACTGTGTTGTCTAGTAATGTAAGAGGTGGTAGTATGGGAGGGTTTCTCCTAATGCCTACTACCATTTCTATGATTTTGAGTGTGTACAGTTCCAGATTGTTCCAGCCAGACCACGAGGCAAATTGTTCAACCTCCCATCTGTATGCAGATTCATCATTGTCTCAAATGAGACCAATCACTGAATGTAGAGAAGGAGCACCACAGCCAACCACAATTTCTTTACAGCTGGGTACTTATGATTGAGTATTTGAACTAGAAACACTTATTTTTTAGTATGTAAACAACAACAAATACTGCTGTTGGATTTTGAGGGTGTGGTATATACACATATCGTGTTTCTCCAGCAATACGCCTCCCCAGTAGGAAGACCCAGCATGTTTTCTAGGCATAAAATGAAAATAAGCCCCTCCACCCAAATTTAGGCCTTGGAATGAGTGCCCCGTGGGCAGTCACGCCTCACCACCAGCCTCTCCTAATGGCCGATCATGGCTGAGGCCTCCCTACCCCCACCAAGCACCTTTGCTGCAGGTATGGTGCTGGTTGCAGGCTGGGTCAGTGGGCGGGCGTCGTCATTGTGGATGTCCACTGACAGCGTTTCAATCACTTCTCAGGCCTCCGTAGCTTCCACGGTTCCTGCTGGTGCTGGCGCAAGCATCTGAATCACTCCCGCTTTTCCTCCATCCCCGTCCCCACAACAACAGGGGAAAAAAACATTTTGAGGTACCTGGGAGTGCCGCACGCTGCATTTTTGTTTAATCCCGAGCAGCTGGTTGGGCATGAGAAGAGCCGAGCAAGCGTCTCTGCCGCTGCTACCCTTGGTGCTCCAGCCTCGGGCTCTTCAAGTTTCCAAAAGTCTTGGTACGCAGGCCTTTCCTGCATTCCAAGCACACCCAAGCCGATCTGCAGCTGTCCCTCTCTTGCCAGCACCATCTCCAACAACAGTGGCAGCAGCGGAGGGAACTGTGGAAGTTACGAAGGTGGCTCCGCCATCTGAGAAGTGGCTGAAAAGCTTCCACAGTTCCTGGCGCTACTATCGCTGTTGTTGAAGATGGTGCTGGCGAGAGAGGGACAGCTGCAGCTCAGCCTGGGCACACTTGGAATGCAGGAATGGGCTGCACACTGGGACTTTGGGAAACTTGCAGAGCCTGAGGCTGGAGCAGCAAGGGTAGCAGTGGCAGAGATGCTCGCTCGGCAGTTCTCATGCCCACCCAGCTGCTCGGGATTAAATGAAAACGCAGGGTGTGGCACTCCAAGGTACCTCAAAATATTTTTCTTCCCCTGTTGTTGCAGGGATGGGAATGGGGGTGGAAAAGCAGGAGCAACTCAGATGCTGTTGTTGGAGATGGCACTGGAAAGAGAGGTGCCAGCACTGGCGGAAACCATGGAAGCTACGGAGGCCCAAGAAACAGCTGAAGTGCTGTCAGCGGACATCCACGCTGCCACCGCCACCTGCCCGCTGACTTGGGTCTGTAGTAAAGGTGCTTGGCAGGGGTAGGGAGCCCTCCACGCTCCGCCATGATCAGCCATTAGGAGTTGGCTGGTGGTGAGGTGTGGCTGCCCACAGGGCACTCTAGGTGAGGGTACGTGGGGGGGAGAAATTAATTCACCCCCCCCAAAAGATGTCCTAGCTGTTTTTTCGGGCTCAAAAAAAAATAAGACCCAGCCTTATTATATGAGAAACACAGTATGTATGTGTATGTTTATATGAATACACAGATACATACCTATATATCCTTTCTATTTCATGGAAAGATTACATTTTATAGAAAGATTACCAAATTGCTCATTTTTTTTAATAAAAGCAGTCCTAAAACTTTGATTCATAAGTAGATATCTTAGCCACTTAGCAACAAGATTGTATGTTAAAGATTAAAGGCAGCTGGCTAGTCTTCTATTTGAAAAACTGTAAAAAAAATATAGTAGGTAAAAATGTTAAGGACTAATTTGGCCAATAGCTGCAGAAAGGGAAGGGATTTCAGATTTATTATTATTATAATTTCTACTCATTTAACATGATTCTGTATGTGAATTACTCTTTTTTTTGGGGGGGGGGGAGAACAGTTTAGCAACAACAGAAAGCAGAACCTATAAGCTACATATATGTAATAGCATTAATATACAACTCTGTCAAGATATAGAAGTTTAGAACCAAATATTTCCAGTACATTGAGACTATGTCAGTAATGTCCATAGACATATTCAATTAATCCTTCAGGAAGTGTATTATTTCTGAGGCAGGTAATATTCCGATATGTAATTGTCTATGTAATTGTCCAATTTTGGGACACATGAATTGGGAATTTCTACATACATATGGTTTCCCATCTAAAATTTTATATTATTTATTCAGTTTAACATTATTATTTTTTAAAAAAAGCTTTAAGAGCAAAGTTAACCTGCATTTATTTATTTGTTTATTTATGGCACAAATATTAAAAATCCCAAACAGTGTATTAATGTAACACAAATAAAAATAAAAAACTGCTCCTGGGAAAATGAAAATTGAAAAGAAACGAATTTAACATTACTGACTTATCACAATGAATTATAATTTGGGGGGTAGGCAGTGTGCACTGTCACAATGCATTTTGTATGTGTGCTGTGACAGTGTACATTTCTTTCAAGAGAGGAAAGCTTGGGGTACGCAATATTGCTTTTGCTATTTTGATAAAAGCAAAAAGTCTCCCTGCATGCCTATGATTACAGCTATTTCATTGCAATATTATTGCAGTTTAATTACTAGATTTTCTTTTGTCATTTCTGATTCAACAACATTTTGTCAAAGCATAATACAATTTACAAGCCCAGGTTAGCTTGCAGAAATATTTATACCATCAAAAATTATTTTGTTTACAGCTATTCAATCTGAGCTGAAAAATCTAAGCTGTGTCCAGTTGGCAGAAATATAGAAAAATTGAAATGTTTGCCTTTATTTTGGTTGCCTGCAGTTTTGCTGATTTGTGGTCCTATTTATTTGAGGCATTCATTGAATTCATATTCTATCTTTCCTCCAGGAGTACAAGCTGCTTATATTTGTTAATTATAATTTGTTAATTTTAATGCTAGATTGTTTGGGTTAACAATACAGAAAATTCAAATATATTTATAAATACCCAGAAGGGTATATTACTCAACTGACTAAGGTTCACTCCCAGATACATAGTATTTCAAACTTAGTTCTTAAATAAATGTATCATTTCAATGATTTAGTCATGATTTCAGTTTTCATTACTGCTCTGTTCATGGTAGCTATAGGTATTTTCACTTTCTGCTTCTTTGTACAGCAATTCCTTGGATTGTTTGTTTTGAATTTTGAATGTATTAATAAACAAAATCAAGTTATTGGCTCATATTCTATTATCTGATCAAGCTTTATTTTTGAAGTATGAAACTTTGTAGAAAACCTCTACGTTGTGGTGTTTACAAGTGCTTAGAAAAGACCAAATCAAAGGAGTGAATATTGTATTCAAAACCAGGCTTTGATTATTATATACGAAGGCACAACAACTAGCTTTAATGAAGTTACTTTGTTTATTTAGGGAGAGAAGCAGAAAATTTGGAGCGTGCACTAATCCTCTAACACATCTACACATACACACAGGTTCTGATTTCCAGAAAATTATTTTTAACATTATTCAGCTCTGGAAGATGAAAGTGAGAATTAATATTTGTAATTGATAGCATAATGTGTAAAAACTGCTAATATAAATTCATGTTCTAACATGTAATAAAATATAAATCATGTTTTTCTTGGATAAGTGTAAATGTGCATTGTGCTACTGAGTAATTTCGTTTCCCATTTAATCAAAATGGAATGCTCTTTTAGGTGACCCATCAGGTTTCACTTATTCCATTGTCTAAAAGGATTTCATATTTCTTCATCTTCCTGAATTTATTGTACAGATGGACTTCCGCTCATGGAATAAAGTGACTTTCTTCCCTATAGATTGTTCACATGCCTGAAATATCTTCATTAGATCTTTTTTCTACCTATTGCTGCTTGCTTTCCCTAATTCATCCCTTGTTGTATTTAAAGACCAGAAACTTAGAAACTTCTCAGGCTGATTTATACATCTAAGGAACTCATTACGCCAATAAAAATGCTTATGCCACAATATACCAGTTAATCATTTTCATAATTTTAATGATGTACTCTTATAAAAACTATAATTTACACTATGGGTCTCAGATCATGTAGCTGTTAAGTACCAACTATGATAAACTTCAGAGTAATTATTTTCTGTAGATTTGATGGCATGGGTATTAAATTTGCTAGTTTCATTTGAAAATGAAATGTATTATTTTGATAGGACTGAGCCTAGCTTTCATGTGTTCTGTACATCTGTATGGCTTCTTTTGATCTTTCTTGTGTTAGCTGGCATTTCCAATTCTTTCCCAAGCCAACAACACACATTGAGTTAGAAAAAAGATTCTTTCACACTGATTCTCATTTATTCCTTGTCTATCTTTTCCTTTTGATCTTTGTTATTATATTTTGATGTCTCTATGCAGTTCTCTTTTTATCTGATCTTCTGCCTCTGTTTGGTTTTTAATCTTGAACATTCCCGGTGTTGCTTGAACCACTTTTAATCTTTCCTTAATGTGACTTCTTTTTGGATTATTTGATCTTTCAGTTCCAAATGACAATGCCTTAGTATGTTTTTAAAAAGTACAGTGTTTTGTTTAATTTTATTATTTTGTTTTCCTTTGTTTTGCTCTGCTTTATTTTATTCTATTTTATTTGGGTTTGTTATTTATTTTTATGGGATAATCATATTTCCAAGTAGGAGATACAGTTTTAGTTTATTATGTGTCTATACATTTGAAAAGTAGTGACCCGGATATTAAATAGGGGTATGAAAACACTTACTTTTTTTTTTAAAAAAAAGTTTCTTTTCCAAAGTTAAAATGCAAAATAAAGGGGGGACACCAAAAATATTAACAAAATCAGACAAAAAAAATACCTTACTGTTTGACAAACTATAATTTATTTCCCAAACTGGAAGAATAAGCTATCTATTTAAATTACATAGATATTTTATTGTATTTGATTCATTTAATTTCTATACACCTCCATCTCAACAAGTAACTCTGGGAAGCATTCAAAAAGGGTTTCAGTAAGGTAATTGTCATGGTAATAGGTCCATTGCAAGCAAAAATTCAGAGGCAGGTGAATTCCTCAAAGAATGGCTTTATTGGAAATATCATATAGACATATATTTGGTGAAAACCAACTCTGAGGGGCCCCTTGTTTTTCACCTAATTAAAGGGAAAATAATTCCCCAACTCCAAAAAAAAACAGTCACATGGCCCAATCAAGGCAGCATCCACTGTGACATCACTCCTCCTTCCTCCAGCAAGGTGTGAGAACGTCCTTGGTTCCCAGGAGAAAGTATTTTATTTTGACTACACAAGCCCAGATATCTCTAATCTCCCCTCCCTATCCCTCGCTCCAGTGTGGCAGCCTTGAAGCTCCAAGATGGCTTCACCCAGGTCAGCTTCAGGGTTGACAGATTAAGATTCTGCAATTTCATTTTTCTTATTGAAATGAGGTAAGCAAATGTTTATGACCAAGAGCCATGATCAACATCATCTGTAAGAACCAATGATCCCAGTGGTCACCAAATTAATTGAGCAAAATAAATAGGATCATAGAATTAGAACTCATACTAGAGTTTTCTTTTCTTTTCTTTTCTTTTCTTTTCTTTTGACCATTTTGGGCATTGGTGGTCAAAGAAGGGACTGGTGGATTTATGGGTCACATGTGGTCCACTTCTGACTTTAGCCTATTTTGAATATTTTCTGTAACAAACAGAATCCTGAAATTTCAGACAAAACTTTTCAAATTCAGGTAAAATTTAATATCTTCCAATTTTATCCATTTTTCGTACACTTGATAATGTTTCGTACACTTGACATGGAATAGGCCATGGAAACATGCATCACAAAACCCATATAAGATTTATTTTCTGTATGCCTTTATAACTTTAAAGTGGCCTCATAGGATTATTGTATACATTTCTATGGAAAGACTGGAAGTAATTCAGTCCAACAATACTGAATTTTTGTCAGTATTATTGGATATTCAGTTACCTTCATCTAATATATATTATTATTATTTTGTGTTATAGTGTGAACTCTCTTTTTTACTCTACCTGTTATTTATCTGCTTCTGGTTTTCTTGCTTTTGATTTATTCCATGTGTAATTATAGCTTCTATTACTTTGGAAATTCATTTACAACTTGCACAATTATTTGACAATTTTTGGCTAAGTAAAAGACATTTGTTCTCACTTGACATCTTGTTTTTAGTCTCCAAATAAATTAAAGTCTATCTAAAATTAGGGAACTAGCTTCATTTACAAGCTATAATTGGAGGTAAATCAGAAATCAAAGCAAATGGTTTTAATACAGAGGGTAATAACTTTTAGCTATATATATTCCAGTAAATTTATTTGTTTAATTTATAAGCTGCCTCATCCTGGGGACTATACATTAACTAAACCCAATTTAAATAATGGAGAGATGGGGGAGAGGGAAGGAGAGGAAAGAAGAGGAAGAGGAGATTTAGAGGAAAAAAAACCAAGGGACATGGGATGAAGACTAAAGCAATGGATCAACTCTAAGTAATAATGAGAAATAAGTTTAGGTGGACCACAATGAAAGCAGCAACATGGGAACCATGCATTACTAAAAGCTGTCATGATCCTGTATATCAGTTATAGCTATTTCAATTCAACAAGACTTATTTTAAGGATCTATGACTATAGGCAGAGATTACAACTCTTTTATTATACTGAATTTTATAGGATTGTCTTTTGTGTGAATATGTCTGTGGAAGGTTTTCATCCTCCTGTGTTGTGAGCAACACATATTGAAAGGGTTTTCAATCATGCAGTGGTAGCCATTATCTTGATTTTTGATGCACAAACATACATATACATAAGGTGATCTTGCCTTTCTGAAAATGGACACAATTAGGCTGCAAGTCCTTCTAAAGATACAATGTATAGTTAAGTTAATACTGAAACTGATATTTCAGCTGCCAGACCCTTCCTATTCATAGACATAGATTCATAGAGCCAAAAGTTTATTTTAACTGTGGGTTGTTGATTAAACCAGAAAACAACATATTAAATTAAAGCCAAGCAGACTATATCATAGTTTATAGTTTATCAATCGAGACAATGTTTTTTTTATTATGTGTGTGTATGTCTCTGGTCCTCCTTTTAGTCTTTGAGATGGATAAAGCTAATAAATTAGAAAGAATATTGAGCCTCTTGTTTCTTATTGCTGGATTGTAGAAAAATTATTTATTTTTCTAATTGTTATTTTCTAATCATGGATAGGAATACTCCTAGGAAGACAGAGTGTTTATGTCATTGGTCCACCACTTATAACATGTTTTCATTATTCGCAGAGATTGGAATGATCCCACATGATAAAAATTTTAAAAAAATTGCAGTTACCAAATAAATTGTTCCTTCATATGAATGCTCAATTCTGATTCATTCAGAACTACACATTTTAATCTAGTCTGATATATTGCATAAACACAGCCAATTATTAAGCATTGGAAAGATTGGACAAGAGTTTCTGAAGTGTTTGATTAATACTGCTATTTGGCCTATTAGATGATTAAATCTCTTGGTTTCTGGAGTGGTACTTTATAAAATGCTACTTATAATTTTCAGAGAAGGCAACAAAGAAATAATAAAAATCTTTGCTATCATATCATATAGCGGTTATTTGGATATTTGCAATCCAATTTCACGGTCCCAAATAAATAAAGTTCTTATAATGTCTTTAAAGAAACCATTAATTTTAGGTGTCACCAGTGTTAGTGGGACAAATTGACAAAACACTGTTTCTGCTGCAATTTTATTTACATTTATTGAGAACTGAAACAAGGTAAAATTGAGTATTGCTGATTTCCAAGATTACTTTCAAAATAAGTTATGTCATTTCAGTCTATGATCAAAATTAATTGCAATTAATCTAATTTTAAAAAGAGAAAAAATATACCTGAGCACAAGTGCCTTACGATAATGTGTCAAAATAAAACTAAAATAGTGGAATTTGTCAGCATTACCCTTGGTAATCTGCATTTAAATTATTTTTAATAATTTGTTCCACTTTAATTATCTCCTTGCTTGAGTAAGGCTAATAACAATAATGATAGCTATTTGGTTCACAAATGAATTATAGATAACAGAATCCAAGCCTTCTCTTTTTTTCAGAAGCAATAAAAGTATCAATGTAACTTGATGAATAGCTTCTTTTGAGTGACTATAATTTCATAAATCTCATGTAATAAAATGCATTTTTTAAAAAAACAAGAAAGGTTCCTTATGCTCTGTTGATGTTACCTAGTTTGGGTAATGAAACACCTGCAAGAAGGCAACCAAGTTGTGATGACCCGGAGTGTATCAAAAATATAACAAAAACCGAAACGTAAATAAAGGTCCTTTAATGCCTTCAACTTGGCTTCTGTCATGCCCCTGGTGGAGTCTGATTCTGAGGAAGAGGAGGAACAGCCAACAGGGAGTGGGAGTGTGGCTTCAGAGGTGGTGGAGGAGGCTGGGGAAGGGCAGAGGCCAGCTGAGCAGTCAGAAGAGGATCCAGGCCCATCCCCTCTCCATCCTAGGTCATGCGGCGAGGAGAGGATCAGGGAAAAGCGAGGTCTATTCAAGAGGAGGTTACCATGATCCTCCTCGTGGCTTGCAGGTGGGAGCTATGCGTATAAGTTTGCAACTGCACAGTTAGAATAGCTGAAGTCAATTAGTATTCACCTTGAAAGGCTTATCTTTGCTGGTGTTCTTCCCATAGACTTTTCTCAGTTATTTTCCTGGAGTTTATAATTAGTTATCTTGGCTTGCTTCAGAACTCTTATCAATGTAGTTTGTTTTGGTTTTCTGTTTGCCTCATTATTTACTTTTGTGACTTTAAACTGTGCCTAATAAAACAGTGAAGTTAAGTTGAAGGCTTTACCGGACTTTAATATATGTTTTGGGTTTGGGATTATTTTGAGAGACTATGGGTCATCACATTTTGACTCCTGCCACCCCGTTCAACTTATTTTTGCTTTTTGTGGGGTGACCATGGATCATCTCAGAGCAGAGATTGCCCAGTTAACGCAGCAAGTGGCTCTTTTGACTGCACAGGTGGCACAAATGCAAGCTGCACAGACACACTGAAAATGCCCAGTGGCAGTGCCAGATAATCACTGGCCCAATTTTTTGGGCAGTGCCAGCTTTACATGAACCTTTGGCCTGATGACTTTCCCACTGACTGGGATAAGGTGGGTTTTTTGATTAGTTTGTCATCAGGCTCTACAGCACATTGGGTGACGCCTCTGCTTACCCAGCCCAACCAGGTGTTGGTCAATTATGCTGAGTTTTGCCATCAGCTTCAGGCCATGTTTGAGGACCCTGTTCGAAGCCAAACAGCAAACAGATGTTTGAGAGAGTTGGAGCAGGGGCATGGTTCACTCATGGATTATATTGCTAGTGTTCAGGTGGTTGCTCAGGATGTACAATGGAATGAGGCAGCACTATTAGACCAGTTCCAGAAGGGTTTGTCATCGGAGCTCCTGGATGAGTTGGCATGCACTGAATGACGTCACACCCTTCAGGAGCTCATGCATTTGTGTCTTCGTATTGATGCTAGACTTCAGCAGCAATGGGTGCGACGATGGACAGAGACCGTATCTGTTTCCAGCAAGATGGGGTCCTTGGTTGAAGTGCCTTTGGAGGAACCCATGCAGTTGGGGACTGGCCACCCTCGCCTGACTCAAGTAGAAAAGAATAGACGTCGTCATGATGGTTTATGCCTCTATTGTGGCAATCAAGGCCATTTTGTGGCCAAGTGTCCTGTTAAGACATCCACAGCAGTGACACCTGTGGTGGCAGGAAATGAGCATTGCTTGGCCTACGGGGGCCGGAGGTTGGGGTGTAAAGTCCATAGACCCGCCATCTTCACCAACCCTGCCACCCTTTGACATCTTTGACATCTTTGACATCTCCACCACAGTCACTATTGGTGAAGCATCTTGTGCTGCCAGCAAGTGTGTTCATGTCTGATGTGGGAGCGGTGGAGAGCTGAGCTTTGGTCAACTCAGAGGCCACAACCAATTTCATGGATGCTCATTTTGTCAAGAAGTGGTTCATTCCTCAGCAACAGGTATCCCCACCAGTAATGGTGGAGATGATTGATGGTTGACCATTCATTCAGGACCTGTGGTTGCTGCAACCAAACCCCTCTGCATGCATATTGGGCAGCATGTGAAGGAAACCGTGTTTTACATTGCCTCAGTGCCTCATTTTCTGGTGGTTTCATTTTATGGAGTGGCTACAGGCCCATGATCCACAGATTGTCTGGTCATCTGGAGCTGTGCAGTTCCTTGATAGGAAGTGTGCCAACCATTGCTTGCTCCTGTGCAGGGAGTGTGGCTACACCCATGGAGCTGGATCTACCTGTGGAGTTGGTGGACTTTGCTGATGTGTTTGGGGAGAAGGAGGCAGATCAGTTGCCTCCACATCAGGCATATGACTGTCCAATCAACTTGTTGCCTGATGCAAAATTGCCGATGGGTTGGAGATATTCCTTGTCGGAACCGGAGTTGGCCACGTTGTGTGATTTTATTGACAAGAACCTCTGGAAAGGTTTTATCCAGCCTTCTTCCTCCCCATTGGCTGCACCGGTGCTTTTTGTGAAAAAGAAATCGGGGGAGCTACGTTTGTGTTGTGATTACCACAAGTTGAACGCAATCACAGTGAGGAATTGGTACCCACTTTCCCTCATCCCTGAACTGATTGAACGGCTTCGTCAAGTTAAGATCTTTACGAAGTTGGATTTGCAAGGGGCCTACAATCTGAATCGCATTCGTGCAGGGGGTGAGTGGAAAACAGCTTTCCAGATGAGGTACGGGCATTTTGAGTATGCCATTTTGATGCCTTTTGGATTAACCAATGCCCCAGCTGTGTTCATGCATTTCATGCACGATGTTTTCTGTGATTTGTTGGATCAATTCATGGTCATTTATTTAAATGACATTTTGATTTACTCAGACTTCCTGCAAAAACATTGGCAGTATGTGTGGCTAGTGTTGCAACATTTCTGTGATAACCACCTGTTTGCTAAACGTGAGAAGTGTCAGTTTGCACAAACCATGATTGACTTCTTGGGACATTGTACTTCACCTACTGGGGTGGAAATGGACCTGGAAAAAATTCAATCATTGCAGGAGTGGGAACCTCCACAGCAGGTTAAAGATGTGCAATGTCTGTTGGGGTTTGTGAATTACTACCGCACATTTATTCCCTGCTTTGCTGCCTTGATTGCTCCCCTTTCTAATCTGCTCATGAAGAGGGAGAAGTTCCATTGGGGTGCTGAGGAACAGGCAGCTTTTGAAGCATTGAAAGTCGCCGTTGCTTCTGAGCCTATCCTCAAACACCCTGATCCAGGCCAGCCATTTGTGGTTGAAACAGATGCTTCTGATGTGGCTGTTGGTGCAGTGCTCCTCCAGGCCTATGCTCCTTCAGGCACCTTGTTCCTGTGCGCTTATTATTCCTGGAAGTTGTTGGCTCCAGAGCACAACTATACAATGTTGGACAAGGAGCTATTGGCAGTTAAGGTTGCTTTTGAGACATGGCAGCACCACCTGGAGTGGGCTTATCACCAAATTAAGGTTTGGATGGATCATCCCAATTTGGAACACCTACGTACAGCTCTGACATTAAACCAGCATCAGGTGAGATTGTCCTTATTCTTTGCTCGATTTAATTTCTGGGTGACCTATGTTCTGAATGGAGGGAATCAATGCGCCAATGCCCTATCTCGGAAGCCTGAGTATACCCGAGGGGAGGATAAAATCTTGCCCCAGGTGGTGATTCTGTTGGAGCGGTTTGCGGCCGCCGAGGAACCTGTGGACCTTCGAGTGAGGATTCAGGAGGTGCAGTGGCAGGACCCATTTGTGACAGCTCAACATCAAGAATTGGATGAGAATGGGAGACAAGAGACTTCTTGGGTGTATATTGGGGACCTGTTGCGGTTCCGTGATTGCATTTATGTGCCTGGAGATCCTCTTCATGGCCTTATCCTACATCAATGTCATGATAGTCTGGTGGCAGGACACTTTGGGGTGTTCAAAACACTGCACCTTATCTCTAGGACATTTTGGTGGCTGAGACTTCAACATGATGTGTTGGGATTTGTGGTGTCCTGTGGGATCTGTCACCAAGCCAGGTATGCTCCTGGTACACCCCCTGGTCTACTGCAGCCCTTGTGCATGCCAGAATGACCATGGGGGGCAATTTCATTGGATTTTGTCATTCAGTTACTACCATTGAATGGTGCCACAACCATTTAGGTAGTGGTGGATATGTTGACTAAAATGGCCCACTTTATTCCATGTGCAGGTCTTCCATAAGCCAAGATAATGGCTCAATTGTTTATCTCCCATGTTTTCTGGTTTCATGGGTTACCAGACCACATGGTATCAGATCAAGGGGTACAATTTACAGCACACTTCTGGCAGACCCTACTCACGAAACTGCAGGTTCAGGCGTGTCTGTCATTTGCTCATCATCCCGAAACTGATGCGGGGACAGGGAGAGTGAATGCTATTTTGGAGCAGTACCTCCGCTGTTTCAGAAATACTTGTTGAAGTAATTCCCCATTAGGAGAATGAGCACATACAGGGAGACGTATTTGAGAGAAAATACGTGTTTGAATAATACATACACAGTACACAGATACACTGTACAGTAAATGTAGGTTTTTACTTCCAGAAATTTTAAGCAAAGTTCAAGATAAGCAGTGCAAAAGTCATTCACAGGTAAATCAGTCAGTTTTTCAATCCAGGGATAATTCAATAACAAAGTCCAGTGTCAAAAAAAGTTCAGTAACAGACTTACATTAAATCCAGAAAATATCAGTCAACTGGGAAAAATGGCAATACTCTCCAACAGAAGGAAACAGACTTACTCACACTCGCTTTTGAGACTAAGGCTAAGACAAACCAGGTTTCTTATGGCCGTTTGAGAAACCACACCTAATTACAGTTTTGCATTTTCTTAAAGATACAGTTTTAAAATATTTATCCTGGTTTATATATTTCTAACCCAAATACCCATTAGTTGACTTATATTCCTAACAATACTCAACAAGACAATCGGGTGGAGGTGCTGCTGGTGGCAGAGTTCACTTATAACAATGCTCAACATGTATCCAACCGTGTATTCCCTTTCTTTGCTAACTATGGGTTTCATCCACAACTTTTCACTATCTGATTCCCCAGTTCCGGCAGTGGATAAGTTTTTGCAGGAGTTAAAAGCCATGCACCACATGGTCTGCGATGAACTAGAGAGAACCAAGGAAGATTATAAACGGTTTGCAGACTGACATCATTGCGAAGTTCCACCTTTAGTGGATGGCGATTCGGTATGGCTCTCTACTCGATATTTACCAACAATGCAACCATCGAAAAAGCTCAATCACCATTACTTGGGACCTTTTCTGGTCGAGGCAGTGATCAATCCTGTGACTTATCATCTCTCCCTGCCACGGACCATGCATATCCATCCTGTTTTTCATTGTTCCCTGTTAGTCCCTTCCTCGCCAGACAGTCAGCATAGACCTGCTCCATCACAGCTGGCCCCAGTAGCCCCTCTGGGAGAGGAGGAATATGAAGTGGAAAGCATCTGAAATTCATGTCAGTTGTGGGGCCGATTTCAGTATTTTTTGGCATGGAAAGGTTATGGACCAGAGGACTTCACCTGGGTCGATGCCATTGATGTTCATGTTCTTCGTTTGGTCCAGGAGTTTCACACTCGGTTTCCTCAACGTCTTCGTCTGCCTGGTCCCAGGGAGGGGGCCCTGTGGGGAGGATAGTGTCATGTCCCTGGTGGAGTCTGACTCTGAGGAAGAGGAGGAACAGCCAACAGGGAGTGGAAGTGTGGCTCCAGAGGTGGTGAAGGCGGCTGGGGAAGGGCAGAGGCCAGCTTAGCAGTCAGAGGAGGATCCAAGCCCATCCCCTATCCATCCTAGGTCATGTGGGGAAGATAGGATCAGGGAAAAGTGAGGTCTACTCAAGAGGAGATTACCATGATCCTTCTTGTGGCTTGCAGGTGGGAGCTATATATATAAGTTTGCAACTGTGCAGTTAGAATTGCTGAAGTCAATTAGTATTCATCTTGAAAGAGACTTATCTTTGCTGGTATTCTTCCCATGGACTTTTCTCAGTTATTTTCCTGGAGTTTATAATTAGTTATCTCAGCTTGCTTCAGAGCTCTCATCAATGCAGTTTGTTTTGGTTTTCTGTTTGCCTCATTATTTACTTTTGTGACTTTAAACTGTGCCTAATAAAATAGTGAAGTTAAGTTGAAGGCTTTACCGGACTTTAATATATGTTCTGGGTTATTTTGAGAGACTACGGGTCATCACAGCTTCACTGTTTAATTGTTCACAGTTGGAAGATTAAACTATTTTCAAAATAACATTCCAAATGAAAGAAATACAGTTCAAATTCAAAGAGCAGATAACAAAGCAAAAAACAAAAACAAACTGCATTGAAGAAAGTTCCATGACAGACCAAGATAAATAATTACAAACTTCAGGAAGATAAAAAGGTACAGTCCGTTGGAAGAACACCAACCAAGATAAACCTCATTCAGGAATAAAACACTAATTTGTCTCCAGCGTTTGTTAGCGCGCAGGTCCAAACTCTTATGCAGATCTCATACCTGTAACCCATGAAGAGGATCATGGCCCTCTCCTCCCAAGTAGACGGCATTTTTCCCTGATCCTTTCCTCCCTATGTGCCCTAGGATGGATAGGGGATGGGCCTGGGTCCTTCTCTGACTGCTCAGACGGCCTCTGCCCTTCCCCAGCCTCCTCCACCACCTCTGGAGCCACACTTCCACTCCCTGTTGGCTGTTCCTCCTCTCCCTCAGAGTCATTCTCCACCAGGGGTATGACACAAGTTCTGAGAGCACTAAGGACCTCTCAGAGCAGTATGATTACCTCCCAATTCCCTAAACTGGAATCCAATTTAAGATTATGCTAGGTCCCTGAGAAGTATATGTGTGGATATATGGCTGAGCTGTCTAAAAAGTCAAAACTACATGGTCAAAACCTGACATCATTTTTGTTTGTGTAGCTATTGTATGCATGAAGAAAGAGATAGGACTTTGATCCTTGTTTCAGAAATTTTTTAACCCTTCTCCATGAATGCTACAGGTATTACCAGCAGACTGCATGAAGAGAAAAGAATAGAGGGCGGCAATGATGACAGCAACATTGAGGTAATGTTATTCATGACATCACACATGTAGGAAAAGGATAGAACTCTGGGCATTACTTAGTAAGTTAGCACAAGGATACCCAAGCAGTCAGAACTGGTTACATGGTATTACTCAAGGAATGAAAGCTATGTCAGAAAGAGAACAATGGTTTCTGCATTATACTGTTTCTATTCTAAACAGCCTTTCTTAACTTTTCACTATCAAATAACTCTTCCCTTTCTTTTTAAAAAAGTATGAACATATTGTGCCAAAATGTCCAAAGGTGATCTGGAAAAGGAAACTGTCTTATTTCAGCTTAGTCTTTGTAACATTATCTATTATTTTAGTTGTAAGATTATTTTGTTGTTGTTTCAAAACAGCACTACAGTGGAAATACAACAGGCTTCTTTAATTGATTGCGTGTTATCAAGCCATCAACTCCCAAGAGCACAAACTTTCTCCAAGTAACAAGCTAAAATAAATTGCAGTAAAATAATTTTACAAAGAAAAACCTTGAAAGTTTCTTCATCTTAAATATAGAGAAATAGAGATGAGAGACAACCATATTCACAGGATGGGTAATTCATAACATTACAAATATTACTTTTTAATATAGCAATATTCATCTTGTGGGAATTTAAGCAAACTCATTTTGTGTCAATGTACAGACTATAGAATAACATAATAACAATTGTAATAAAAAGATCCATGCAGTACACTAAGCAAATAAGAAATAAAGATGAAAAAGAAGATTAGAGGTGACATTTGGACTATAAAGTTTGCCTTGGGCTTTGGGAGATAAGGGCTGGATAGTATAAGAAGAACTGAAAAGGCCATGCATGGGGATCAAAAAGAAAAGGAAGAGGATCTATATTATCTGATTTAAAAAGAAAACAAAGAAGAATACAAACAACAACAAAAAATAAACTATTAGTTGCTATGACTGCCTGCAGAAGAAAGAAGAGGAAGTAAGAGAGCAAGAATGTACTTTTAGATGATCAAAAGATAGATTTTAAAAATAGTGAGTGATTAAAATGAGGCAGCCAGAAATGATTAGAATAGAGAGGTGATAATTAGAGTAGGCTTTTCATTTCCCTCTATTAATTCACATACCAGTTGCCATTCTCATTTGCAAGTTTATGAATTTTCAGACTTTTAACCCAGATTTCACACAAGGTATTTGTTCACATTTCAACCAGGAGTCATCTGAAAGCTCCTCACTCACAGGGATTACATCTGCTATATCTTATTACCTTTATGTTTTTGAAGAAGTTCCAGTTTTTCATCTTTTTAGGTTTATGGCATTATTGAGTTAGACATGCTGCACAGAAGTGCATTTATCTAAATAATGAGGGAATGTATTGTTGCTGGCAGTGAAATTAGTATCTTTTTATTATAACTGGGCAAGCTATCATAGAAGCCAACATACAAAACCAAACAGATATGTATTTTTCTCTTTGCCTTCCAGCATTTTCTTTTTCTTGCTAGGCAAAGTAACTAGGTTTCTTTCTACCTATCTTATGATGCCTTTCGGATCTCTTCATTTTTGTTGCATTTTGATACCTTTTCTTAGGGTGTTTTGGCACCACAATAGGTACTCACAGTAGTAATTCTGAATATTTGCCATGTTTTATATCGGATAAAATAGAATAACAGAATTGGAAGGGACCTTGTAGCTCATCTAGTTCAATCACCTGTTCAAGCAGGAGATTCTGACAGGTGGCAGTTCAGTCCCTTCTTGAGGGCTTCCAGTGATGAAACTCCCACAATTTCTGAAGGCAAGCTGTTCCATTGGTTAATTGTTCTCGCTGTTAGAAACGTTCTCCTTATCTCTCCTTGATCAGTTTCCACTCATTATTCCTTGTCTGGCCTTCAGCTAGCCCTAAACCATTCATTGAAGTGGGTTAATAGGTTAGAGATACACAGGCAAGTGGAAAATGAAAGCTGTTAGAGATAGATTCATCAGAAAGAAAAGGAAGGATGCTGTATATCACTAAGAAATTACAGGTGCATATATGTGATCCAATTTAATGTCATATAAATTCATCTTTATTTGATTATGTCAAGGTTCTTCATGATTCCATAACACTTTAAGAAAAACTGAAACAAAACCCACAAATCCATTCTGTTATAACCTATTTTTCTAATAATATGTATTTTCTCTGCAACCTTTTAATATAGTATACATACATATTTAGGGCTACCAAATATGGGCTAAAAAATTACATTTACCTTGTATGTTTTCTATATTTACCTAGATATAAACATTAATTTATATTTTTGCATCCAGACACAGGAATAATATCAGCTGCAAAAACTGCCATAGCTACTAGAGACAGCAAAGAGCATTTTCTATATCTTTTGCTACCATGAATTGATCATCAAGAGTCTTGAAGTCTGTGCAAAGGATGTGATAAACCTGTGTGCTTTATGTGCAACCTGCTGAAATATATGCATTTCTTTATGCAACTTCAACCTAAACAGCAATGAAATGGTCTCAACTACAGAACTGCTATGCAGTATCTGAATTGAGAAATAGCCAGGATACTCATTTTGCAAGATGAATTGGGCTTCAAATTATTGTATCATGTCTTTTGAAAGACAATAGTGGCAGTTTTTACACTATCCCTATATTTGAGTTATGGAATATATTTGATGTGCAGAACTGAGATCATTTTTCTATTCAGATAGAGACAAAGAATTATACTTTATTCTCTGCTCTCTTGGTTTGCATTCTTCCAGCATGAGGAGAAATTGTTAATGCAGAAGGCTTGGCAATCATTTTCCTATGTAAATGGCAGTCTCTTCTCTATCCTAAAGGAGAGAGGGAACAACCATTTACTGTCTTGTTCTACAGAAATAAAAGATGACCTTTCACTCTAAATGATATTTTCCATGTTTGCTTTTGCACTAAAAAAGAGACTGGAGTGAGGGTCTGGAAAAAGGAAGAGATTGGGAAAGAAAGCATGGTAGCCATTTGACTCAAAAGGCAGATGCAAATGCTGGTGAACCATAGAGAAGCTGGGAATGTCTATCTCTAATTGACGATGATGTTCACTACCTTCAATGAATCATGCTAATGAAAGGAATTGCATTCTCATTATCTGAATTGTGTGTTTGGTCTTAGGGAGAAATGAAGATATAAGAGATCAAAACCTGTTATCTAATCCCCATTTGTAAGCTGCCTGGTGTGATAATGAGGTGGGTGCCAAATAAATTTAATAAATAATTAAATAATTAAATAAATTGTGGTTTGGAAAAATTCAGGAAGTCTTCTAGATCAGGAGTTTCAAACTCAATTTAATTGAGGGCCGCATCAGCATGCTGTTTGACCTTGGGGGCCAGGGTGGGCATGGCCAGCTTAATGTCACTCATGTCAGGGACACCTATGTTGGCCTGAGTGCTCCGCCAGCAAAAACAGGCTCCTGAGCTCTAATTTCAGCTGTGATGGCTTCCTGCAACCCTCTGCCAGTGAAAATGGAGGGCCGTGGGCCGGTCATTCATTGTTTCCAAGTCGGCTCCATGGGCCAGATCAAAGCATCCTGTGTGCTGAATCCGACCGAGGGCCTTGAGTTTGACACCTCTGTTCTAGATGAAAAGGATAGTAACAGATGTGTGAGGGTAACGGGATGGATGTATTTAGGCAGACTTCTTTGGATATTGGATTAGAAGTTTGATCCCCCTTGACTAGCTGCTTGTAAATAAAGCATGTGGTCATCTTGAGTTTCAACCAACACAACTGACCTCTTATTCATTTCTATGCATAGTAATACATAGAATCGGGATACTAAATGCTGAAGTTGGAAAGAACAAGAATAGTGTCCACATGATCCAGTCAAAAGTCTTAGTCCATAACCTTCTTGGATCAGAAGATCATGATCTGCAATCATGAATTCCTTACAATATTCATTGAAGTTACTTTCCTTTAAGTACAAAATAGTAAGATGCCAAGATAATTAAAAGTGCTGGGGGAAAAAAATCATGTCCCTATAGAGTCCTTTAGTGATAGTATTAAGCAATAAATATGATCACACAGCATACATATACAGATGAAGAGAGTACAGTGAATAGCAGAGCATTATAGCTAGGGGGAAAGCATTAAAATGCTTCCTGTTTTGACCAGTTTTCACAGATAAAAGAATTTTTAAATTGCATAAATTATATAAATATATATTCTCCTGAGTAATAAGAAAAGACTATGTTTTAATGACCTGTGCTGGGTGGTGTTGGGATTGAGCATTGAGGTAGCAGTTGGTGTGTGTTTTCTTCTGGTATATGGTGTGTCCTAGTGTGCCATCTGTTTTTTTTTTTTTTTGTACATTAGTACATCTAGGAATGGTAGTTGTTTGTTTGTTTCCATTTCCAAAACCCTAGCCACTGTAGAAAACCCCAGCCACAGAATTATCAGAGAAGCCATAGAGATTGAAAAAAGACCTGAAAGCATGAATAAAAGAGATGATTCCACCAGACTGTCAATTATTTGGAAGCCTGGACTCACAAACAAAAAAATCTCCACACCACAAGCCAGGCAAACACCTGGGCACAAACAGATGCCCTCTGATACCTCTAGCTCAAACACACCTCAAACAGGCACCCAGATGAAACCTAGCTTCCTAATAAATGATAGACATCCATTTACTTGGAGCCAAGCTGCACTAAAAGCCTCCAATATAGAAAACACAATGTTGCCAGCCAATCAAGACAAAAAAAGCTACAAAACAGACAGAAGATATTAGAAACATCAATCAAGCAGAACACAGAAAACTCCAAGACCAATAAACACAGACCAAGACTCCCAACCAATCAGGATGAACAAAAAACCATTCTGGCACAGCAGTAGGGTAGCACCAAATTTAAAACAGAAACGGCTGTGAAGGTCTGACTCACAGATGAACACAATACAGAAGCCTGATGAAGGCAGATGAGATTCTGCTGAAACATTGCTACAACTTTAAAAGCACAACTACAATGACATGAGAAAATACCTGAACAAAGCTGAATACCATACATGTAAGTACCCGTGAAAACTTAAGAATATATATGTGTGTGTGTGTGTGTGTGTGTGTGTGTACATTTTACAGCATATATTGAGCAATGGTTAATTTTTTTTTCTTTATCTTTATCATTGACGTGACCTGCCTTGTTACAATAACTCCTTTGTTCTTTTAATGTTTTAATTTCTCTATATAGTTTATGATTAAATGCACATCTTCTATCATTTCCATAACTTATCCAAATGTAAAATATTACCCTTTCTTTAACCACTCATACCAAATGTTCCATATTTCATAATAGTTACTATCTTGTTTATTTTTTAACAGTTTGGTTAGGTTATCCATCTTAGCGCATACATGTATTTTTTTAATTACCATATCCTCTGAAGGGATGGAAGACAGTTTCCAGTTTTGTGCGTAGGTTATTCTGGCCACAGTTATGATATGCAAAATTAAATATTGATACTTTTTTCTCCATGTTTGAATCTATCATACTTAGCAGAAAGGGTTTGGGTTCAAGTTTTAAATTTTGTTTTGTTATATTTAAAATCCAATTTCTAATATTTCTCCAAAATTTCTGAGCACATGGGCAAGTCCACCACATGTGAAAATATGTTCCTTGTGCGTAGTTACATTTCCAACAGTTGGGTGATAAGTTGGGGAACATCTTACCCAGTCTCTCAGGAGATAGGTGCCAGCGATGAACCATTTTATATAAGTTTTCTGTATATGAGACTGACATGGTTAATTTGTAATTTGTTTGCCAAATGTGTCCCCACTTATCTAATTCAATACTATGACCCACATTTTTAGCCCAAATTATCATAGATTCTGTGAGTGTTTCTGTTAAGTTTGAGCAATGAGAGGCTGACCAGAGCATGAGTGCAACAGTACTTTATTTAACAAATAAAGGGCTGACCGTGCTTGCCACGCCTGGAACTGGCTCACAGCAATCAGCAACCAGTTGGACCCCGCAGCCTGCTTTTATAGCTGGCTGCTGGGGAGAACCAACCAATGGGAATGGGGGAATATCGCCCACACAAAGTGAGTGGACCTGAGTGAGAACTCCTTGAGTCCTCAGGACATAACACCCCTTCCCCCAGATGCGAACACGCATAGTCCTTGAGGTAGACGGGGTTTGTGTTGGCGCCCGGAGCGGCGCAACTCGGGAACATTGTCTGTCTGTTCGGTATCAGTCTGTGACAGTTGAGCTGGCATAGTGTCACCAACACTCTCTCTGGACTGGGCATCCTCGGAAACCACCGGGTTGGTTTCTGGGGTCGAGCTCTCGTGGGTTGGATCAGGTTGGTCAACTCTCTGGGCGCTGCTGTCCGAGTTTGGGCTGACCGGAACGACCGCTGGCACAGACTGGTCGCTGGGTGCGGTGTGGCTGGGCGGCGGATGAGACGGTTCCCCTCGACTGGAGACTCTGGATTCTTGTTTGCGAGGTTGCTGAGGCGCCTTCTGAGTTGGTCTATGTGTCTCCTCCAGACGCGACCATCCTCCAGCCTGACTCTATACGATCTCGGCCCGGTGACGGCGATGACCTCGCCCGCAATCCAAAGTAGGTCCCCAGCGAAATTCCTTGCGAATACCGGCTCCTGTAACATAAAATGTCTAACCCCGAAGTGGAAGCGAGGGGAGAGTCAGGCAGTATTGTGGGTGCAGTCTATCTAATACAGTCCTCAGGCGCCGGCCCATCAGAAGTTCCGCTGGGGACTTATTGGTGACTGCACAGGGGGTTGAGTGCTGGCTCATCAGGAACCGTGAGAGTTTGTGGTGCCAGTCATCTCTGCCAAACCTAGCGAGGGCCTCTTTGGTGGTCCTGACGGCCCTTTCAGCCAACCCATTACTCGCAGGGTGAAATGGGGCTGTGAAAATGTGGCGAATGCCTAGGTTGGCTGCGAAACGGCTGAATTCTACTGATGCGAACTGTGGGCCATTATCGGAGACCAAGGAGTCGGGTAGTCCATGGGTAGCAACAGGCGCGTTAACACGTTGGTGATTGCTAGTGTGGTGGTCGTGGATAGCTGTGCCACGTCTATCCATTTGGAATAAGCGTCCACGACCACTAGGAACATCTTTCCATGCACGGGGCCGGCCAGATCGATATGGATTCTAGACCAAGGGCGCTGGGCTCTCCCATCTGGTAGGGGTGGCGATGGGGGAAGCAGGACGGGATTCCTGGCAAATGCTGCAGGAACTTACCCAATTGACAATGTCCTCGTCTAGACCCGGCCACCACACGTAGCTGCGTGCCAACGCCTTCATTCTCACAATGCCGGGGTGTCCCTCGTGCAACGCCCAGGACTCGGAGTGCACGGCGAGGTCGGAATGACCACTCGAGTGCCCCACAGTAGACAACCCTGCAAACTGGACAGCTCCTGCATGCGAGTCTTAAAGGGTGCGAATTTGTTATCAACGTTGCCTCCCGGCCACCCCCTCCTCACCCAGTCGAGCACCTGGGCGGCGTTTGGTCTGCCTTGGTTTTGGTGGCGATGTCAAGGGCGGTGATGGGCAGGTCCAACTGAGTGATTTCAAAAATGCCATTGACAGGCGCTGGGTCTTCAGCCGGAGTGGGTAAGGGGCAGCGACTGAGCGCGTCAGCGTGGGATAGAGTTTTGCCCGGGCGGTGGATAAGTTTGTATGAGTAGGCCGCTAGGAAAAGTGTCCACCTTGTCATACGAGGGAGAGGACTTGAGGTGTCTGTTTGTCGCCGGCCAGTAGGCCCAGGAGGGGCTTATGGTCGGTGACCAGTTCAAGAAATGGCCAAAAGGAATTCGTGAAACTTTTTCACGGCTGCAACAGCTGCTAGGGCTTCCTTGTCTATTTGGCTGTAATTTCGCTCCGTGGCCGAGAGCGTCCTGGAGAAAAAGGCGATGGGGGCCTCGGTGCCATTGGCGAGTCGGTGACTAAGGACTGCCCCAATTCCAAAGGGGATGCGTCTGCTGCCAGTACTAAAGGAAGGTTGGGGTCGAATTGGATGAGCACTGCCTCTGACGTAAGTAGTGATTTGACGGCATTAAACGCCTGGTCTTCTTTGTGCCCCCAGTGCCACGGCGACTTTTTGTCTAGTAATCTGTGTAGGGGTTCGGCTACTGAGGCTTTATGGGGCAAGAAGGATGCATAAAGTTTAGGAGCCCCAAGAAAGCTTGTAGCTCCGTTTTGGAGGTCGGTGTGGGAGCTTGTGGATCGCCCTAACCTTGGACTCCAGGGGGTGAATGCCAGAGGCATCAATTTTATAACCCAGAAAGTCCACCTGTCTAGTGGCAATGGCGCATTTTTCTTTTTTTTAACTTGAGGCCATGCTGTCTGAACCTCTCTAACACTGCTCGCACTCTCTGGAAGAGTTGGGGTCTGTCCCTGGCCGAGACCAAGATGTCGTCAAGTAGGGTACTACACCAGGGAGGCCCTGTAAAATCCGCTCCATGAGGGACTGAAAAATACCGGGGCAACACTTACGCCAAATTGGAGACGCTTGCATCGGAAGGCACCCCTGTGAGTGACGATGGTCTGAAGTTCGCTGTTTGGTTATCAACAGGGAACTGTTGATATGCTTGAGACATGTCCAATTTAGCAAAAATATTGCCCGGTTCGAATGTGTGCAATAAGTGCTGAATGACGGGCACAGGGTAGGCGCTAACTTGTAAATATTTATTGATTGTTGTCTTGTAGTCCGAGCAAATTCTCAGGCTACCATCTTTTTGAGGGTGTGACAATGGGCGTCTCCCACTTGGCGAAATCTGTTGGCTCAATGACCCCTTGTTTTAGTAGTTTATCCAATTCAGCGTCTAGTTTTGGTCGAATAGCAAATGGAACTCTCGTGGTTTTAATCTAATTGGAACTGCCTGGGGTCAACGGTGAACGAGATGGGGGTTCCATTATAACACCCCAGCTCCTCGCTGAACACATCTGCGTAGTCAGCGAATAAGGAGTCAGTGTCTGAGGTTGAGACAGCATGGACTCCTGTTAACCCTAGGCCGAGGTGGGGAAACCAATCGAGCCCCAATAAGGTGGGTAGATTGCCGTTAACTACCACTAGAGGTAGGTGGCCTTTAAAAGCTCCAAAACTGACAAAGAACTTGCCTCTGCCGATCACGGGAATGGCCTTCCCCTGGTAGTCCTTCAGGACCGAACTGGCATCTCTGAAGCCGGGTAGTAGATAGGCTGGGGTGGAGTCTCTTGAGGGTGTTCCACGAGATTATTGAGAGCGCTGACCCTGTGTCAACCTCCATGTGGCACGGTTTACCTTCTAGGGAAACGGAGAGAGAAATTTTACTAACAGTGTGGCCAGTACGTCTGGCAAGGCGGTGCGTGCGACAGTTTAATACTTGCCTCTGTGGTCCCGAGTGCGAGGATGGGGGTCTTTGTGCAGCGCTTTGGGGGGCTTGGCAGACTCTCGCAATGTGCCCCCTCTTATGGCAGTTGTTGCAAACGGCTCCTTTAAACTTGCAGGTGGCCCTTTGATGTGATCCCCCACAGGCTAGGCACAGCGTGATGTGCTTGGGTGGACCAGTGTATTCTTGTTTGGCCCCTACCTGCGACCGTCTGTCATTGGTGAGGCGATGAACATCGTTCTCATCGCTGTGGGCTTCCTCCGCTTCCACCTCTTCGGAATGGACTGGGAACGATGCTAGCTTGGCACTTGGGCCCTGAATTTCGGTGGCTGAGTTCGTTGCTAGCTCGGCTGCTAGGGCCTCCTCTACTGCCTGCGCAAGGTTGAGGTCTTTTTTAGCTAGCAGTCGCCTCTGTAGGTTGAGATCCTTGACCCCACAAACTAATTGATCGAGGAGCATGTCCTCCAGGTATGTTCCAAACCCGCAGTGCAGGGCTGCTGTTCTGAGGGCGGCCATATATTGATTGATGGTCTCCTTACTTGATTGCTTCCTCATACGGAACGTGAACCTCCTGGCGATTTGTGAAGGCCTGGGAGCGTAGTGGTTAGTGAGGATCTCAAGCAACTCGGACCACGGAACGTTTTTAATTCTCTCGGCGCTACGAGTGCTGCGGCGGTATCAGTAAGCGGTGGCTCCGCAGTAGATTAGGAAATAGGATTTTTCCGATGCTCTCCCGCATCCGCCAGGCCGACCGCATCGATGTAATGATTGAAACGGTTCTTATACGACTCCCACTTCTCTTCGTCTGGTTTAAACGCTGGGAATACTGGGTTGGAACTCATGGTGCTGGAAACGGCTGGGCTACCTGCGGAAAAAATCTCTCTGGGACTACGAGCGCTCGTGAGTTACCAGTGATATCAGCTCTGGAGAGGTTTTTGCTAACCTCTCTTTCTCTCTCTGGGTTACCACGTTGGCTGCTAGCCGTTGGAGGTGTCTAGATTCGCGCCAAAAAAAGTGGGCGTTAGTGACTCTCTACAGCGCTGTGCTGTGATTCCTACTGGTTGAAATTCAAATGACACCCGTTTGAATTTCGCGCCAAATGCAGAGCGGCTGCGGCTCGCAGCGCTTCACTTTCCCGTAAGCGGGCTAACAAGCGGCTACAGATGCTTCTAACTTTTTGACTCAGACCGCTTTCTCTGGCTGCGGATCTGCGTTTGCTCTTTTGATCGCTCGTTTTGTTAGCTGACCGCTCTCTCTGGCTGCGGATCAGCGTTTCCCTTATCGCCAGCCGATCGCTCTCTCTGGGCTGTAGATCGGAGGCTAGTGACTCAGCGGTTGCAAGGTGCATCTGGTAGCAATCCCATCCTCGTCGCCAGTGTTAAGTTTGAGCAATGAGAGGCTGACCAAAGCATGAGTGCAACAGTACTTTATTTAACAAATAAAGGGCTGACCGTGCTTGCCACGCCTGGAACTGGCTCGCAGCAATCAGCAACCAGTTGGACCCCGCAGCCTGCTTTTATAGCTGGCTGCTGGGGAGAACCAACCAATGGGAATGGGGGAATATCGCCCACACAAAGTGAGTGGACCTGAGTGAGAACTCCTTGAGTCCTCAGGACATAACAGTTTCTTCTTTTAATTTGTAGTCCAAAAGATATTTATATGTTTTACTAATTGTTTTCTTTTCCTCTCCTAGCTATATTTTATCTAATTCTTGTGGAGTCATATTAAAGCCAAATTGTTCTCTATCTTTTTTATAATGGGTCTGTATTTGTGCAAAGGGCCACCATGCTATCTCCTTTCTTTGAATTTGTATTTGGTTCCTATTTTTAAGCTCTCCAGTGTCATATAATAAATCTTTATGCCTGACAATATTTTCTTTATCCAATACATTTGGATGTGTGACTGCTTCCAATGTAGATAGCTACAATGGAACCTTTGGGTAGTGGTTTTTTTTAATCTTTCCCCAGATATTGAACAACACATTTCTTACATGGTGCCTTTGGAAATATGAATGTTGTTTAGATTTTCCATCCAACATGAAGGGGTGCCAGCCAATTTGGAGATCAAAACCTTCTAATACTAATAATCTTCTATTTTCTAATTTAACCCAATCCTTAAACTTTATGTAGTTTAATTCATCTTTGCATATGGATTAAGAAAATTTGTTATTTTCTATGTGTAGAATTATAGATTGCTTAGGTCTTCTGAGACTTTTGATAGATTTGCAGTGTTTAAGTCACTTATTTGACAAAAGCATTCTGTATAGCCTATGTGAAAAAGGAATTAAACGAAACACTTCACATGTATTGAATTTTCAGATAATTGGAGTCCTTTGAGAATTCTTAGAAATTGCCCTTATTTAATGCACTATTTTAGCAAAAACATTGCAGTACAGCCTATGTGGTGAAGAAACTAAATGACTTGGAATATTTCAGAAACAATTCCCAATTAAAGCAATTAGTTATGAAAGCTACTGGAATCACTAATGTTCATGTTGACAGAGTACAGAAGAAGATGCAATACATAGAAATGCCACTAACAAGTGACAATATCCGTTTTCTTAATATAAACAATATAGAACACTCTTATATCAGAGGTGGTATTTAGCAGGTTCTGACCAGTTCTGGAGAACCAGTAGCAGAAATTGTGAGTAATTCGGAGAACCAGCAAATACCACCTCTGACTGGAGATTTTACAGTATCCGTTCCCTGCCATGCTCACCAAGCCACATCCACAGAACCAGTAGTAAAAAAATTTGAATCCCACTATCCTCCCAAGAATATTATTCTTGATACTCACTTTCTTCAGCAATGGATGAAAGTGAAAGAGCATTGGTTCATACTATTGTGGAAAGGGAATTTCATGAAGATATATATATAAATAAAAATTACAAAAGGAATAAAATAAAAATTACAAAAGGGATAGACAGGAGATTGCCACTGAACAAATATGAAAAACTATCTTAAAGCTAAAAGAGATTACAGAAAACCAATAATACAATCTGGCCACCCCATGGAGTTTGCCTTCCACACCCCGTGGAGTTCTCCCTCCAGAGGAAATAAAAACAAACTCAAACAGGTTTTGACACATTAGGCACAAATACAAACACTCACACAAAATCAACTTACAAAGGGAGAAAAGGGTATAAAAAAACCAGGGATTTACCATAAGAAGCTAGCTAGCCCAGGAACGCAGATTTCTCGCTGTTCTCCGCCTTCCTGAAAAATAAAAAGATCTAGCTTTCAAACAGTTGTCCATATCCTTGTGCCGGAGCTCTCCCAGCGGGAAAATCGAATCCTCGAAACAAAGGCATTTTGATACCTTTCAACACGATCTGAACATAACCAGTTCTAATAAAAGAAAACTACATTGATTGCAAATGAATATTTCTTCAAAAAGCATGCAACAGCACAACCATAAAAATAGGGGTAAACCATGTGCTAATTCAATAGATTTAAGAGGAAGAACAATATAAAACAAGTAAGAAATTTATCTCCCATGGTTGTTTCTTGGTTGGTTGATGGTTGATTCCTCCCTCCCTTCCTCTTTCCCTCCCTTCTTTCATTTCTTCCTTTTCATTTTTTTTCTCAACTGAAGTAATATTTGTAATTATGGCAAGTCGTCCTGGAAATGATTCTAATGGCTTTGGAAATCAGAAAGATATTATTCACCCCTCTAGGCTCAGACAGCCTAGCTATCATAAAAATCACTGTGGTTCTAAATAGACAAGGAACATTCAGAAGTGCTTTCAGCCACATAAGTGCTATCCCCCCACCCCCAAGTGCAATATATTCCTTTCTTTTTCTTCTCTGTTCCTATCAATTTCTCTTCAACCTGGGCTGGGATATTATGGTTCTCAATATTTTACCTAAGACAAAGTAGGCAGCTGAAAAAGGAGGAAGCAGGCAGATTCACAAAATAATTTATGAATAAAGATATGGAATAATGTATGCTCTACACGGAGGCTATAGATTCCCCCAGTATCAATGTACAAAGCCAGACTTTTTGCACATTGGTAGATGCATCAGAATGTATACAGAATATTGAAGGATCATGCGTAATTATGTTATGTTTCATCTATTCCTGGAGTTCAGGTTCAAATTTACTTATTAATTTATTTAATTAAATAAACAAGTTTATTTATTTTAAAAAATTATGTGTAGCCATCTTTTCTAAATTCTGAATGGTTCGTAATCAGAAAATAAAACATCTATTTACAAATAATATAAATTAAAATCGCAAACATTAAAATTAAAAATACCTGGCACTATTAAATTTTCACATCGAAACTTTCACATGCAAACTAAAAAGTTCATTTTAGCACATTGGATTTGTTAAACTAACCATGGTTTTGATCATACCTAAGACTGAATCATTTGTCCATTTGAGCTTTCATTTTAACAGTAATGTTGTTGAGTAATGTTAAAAAGTGGTGTAAGATACAAATATTTCTGTTGCTCTTTTGCTCAATCTGAAAATGACCCATGGGATAATAAACTAGTATAGAAACCAGTCTTGTAATCAAGTGGGGTTTTTTTTGTTGTTGTTGTTAGAGGTCAGGGATTACAAATTAAATAACTTTGCAATGCTCAGATGGATATTAACTAGATCTAGATCTCTGTTTTAATTTCTTATTAGCTTTTTTTCCTGCTTTTTAATCATGCTATAGCAGTGATGTATAAACTGGAGATGCTCAAGGAACCCTTCTTAGTGTAAAAAACGGTGCAGAAACCATTAATAAATAAATGTCCCGTAATACATTTTATTTGAAAAAAATGTTACAATTAATGACGCAATACAGCAGGTACTCCTTGACGTATGACCATATTTGAGCCCAGAACTATCCAAGTTGTGGTAATCGCTAAGCAGATCATCATGTGACTGTGTTAAGTGAATACTGCAATTGTCAAAGTAATCCATTGAATCCAACTGTGTATTTTGCCAGAATCTGTGCAAAATATTACTGTGCTTTGTGACAGTTTTACCAAAAATCAGTAAAATATGCCTGCAACTGATGGCAGCTGCACTTAATATTAGCCATTCATCATCATCATCATCATCATCATCATCATCATCATCATCATTATCATCATCCATCTTCATAGACTGTTCCAAACGTATTATTCCATTTTTCAGTCTATGCCTCCAGATTAAACAAAATATTCTTTTAATCATGTTTCTGACAAGACTACTTCATTTTAGAAGCACCAAAGGTCATTTTTCAATTTGTGTGTTTAATTCTTGTCTTTGATCTCAACCATCACGGGTAGGCATCAGCTGTCTAAAGAACTTGACAGAGTGTGGACTGTTGGTAGCTTATCTTTTGATCTTTAACTTACATATGGCTAGAGTTTGCTCACCCCCTATTGTCATTTTCTTTAATAAAATCTTCTTTGGGATGATGAAGCTATTGCTAACTATCTGTGATGTCGAAGCAAGCTTTCATGTACTGATGCTTTACAAATGAATATGATTCAAGGTGATGAAGGGTCATTTTAATGAGATTTCACTTAACAAATATTTCTTAACCATGTTTGTAGAAAACTTTTAATTGATAAAATGTTGGAATGTTAAGACTTGTTTAATGTATAATGCCCCCCCACCCCCTCATTTCAACTCTTGGAACTTATTACAAAACTTCCTGAGGCAGGATAAAACCAGAAGAATAATATGCAGATTAGCAACTCAGCACCACACTTCTGGTCCTTGTTCCTCCTCCTTTCTCCTCTGCCTGTTTTATTGATGATGCAATTTGCCAAGCCAGAAGTCAATCTCCCAGGTAGCTATGCAAGGGATGTCTTATCCTATAATTGTAACTGCTTATGGCCCCAGCACTTGAAGAAGCAATGGGGTGGGACCAATGGATAGAAGTTCAATCTGGGAAAAGAAAATAAAGGTGTTTTTTTTTAAGTATCCCGAGCCACAGAAAACAAAAACGAAACCTGATGGCAGAAATGTTTTGGGTTCCTGGAGAGTGGGGTCCAAGCTGTGCGAAGACAATTGAAGTGCTTTACATAAATGAACAGGAAGAAGGTTTATTTGCAATAAATGTTTGAAGAGATTTAAAAAGAAAAGGCTTCTGTGCATATAAGCTTAGGGAACAAAGGCTGGTTCAACAATTTCAAGAATCAATCAATCTACCTACCTACCTATCTATCATTAATATCTATCTATCTATCTATCTATCTATCTATCTATCTATCTATCTATCTATCTATCTATCCATCTATCTATCTATCATTCATCTATCATCTATCATCTATCATCTATCATTTATCATTTATCTCTCTTCTATCATACTTGAATACAGCTCATCAGTCTGGAACCCATAAAAAGTCCAGAAATATTTCACAAGAAGAGTTCTCCGCTCCTCTACTCATTACAGAATACCTTATGCCACCAGACTTGAAACTCTAAACCTAGAAAAACTAGAACTATGCCGCCTCCGGTCCTATCTAAGTATAGTATATAAAATTATACGTTGTAATTTCCTACCTGTCTATGAATACTTCAGCTTCAACCATAACAATACAAGAGAAAACAATAGATACAAGGTTAACAAGGTTAATCGCCAAACTTGATTGCAAGAAATACGACTTCAGCAACAGAGTGGTTGATGTCTGGAATACTCTACCTGACTCTGTAGTTTCTTCCCCAAACTCCAAAAACTTTAACCTTAGACTGTCTCTTATTGACCTCACCCCGTTCCTAAGAGGCCTGTAGTATGCATCAGTGCACCAATCATGCCTACCATCCCTGTCCTATTGTTTTTTTTGTTTTTTTATAAGTATCCATTTCATGTATTCAAAACTATATTTATTCTTATATCTGTATCTTGTAAGCGATTGACAAATCAAATAAATACTAAATCATTGATATCTATCTACTTACCCATCTACTATCCATCTATCATATATTTATCTATCTATCTATCTATCTATCTATCTATCTATCTATCTATCTATCTATCATTTATCTATGTACCTATCTACCTGCCTACCAACCTACATCTATCTATCTTCAATCATCTATCTATCATCGATATCCATCCATCCATCCATCCATCCATCATCTATTTATCTACCTACCTAACAACCTAACTACCTACTTACATCTATCTATCTATCTATCTATCTATCTATCTATCTATCTATCTATCTATCTATCTATCTATCTATCATCTATCATCTATCATCTATCTATCATTTATCTATCATCTAACATCGATATCTATCTATCTACTTATCTATCTATCTATCTATCTATCTATCTATCTATCTATCTATCTATCTATCATCTATCTATCTAATATATCTACCTACCTACATCCATCTATCTGCCTGTCTATCTATCTATCTACCTATCTATCTATTTCTATCATCTATCTCACACTGCCCCTGTAGTTGGTGACTTATGTAGCACTGAAGAAGAGGGTGCTATATATTAATTATCCTAATAAAAGTTTTCATATATGTCTCTATAGTTAGATAATTGTAGCCTTTATAGCCTTGCTTTTCCTCCTGTGGGGTAGCTTTTCCTTTCTGACTATCCTGCCTGACTGAAGACTTTTGGGACCTTCATTCCAAACAATCATCAAGAATCCTGCCTACTTAGTTTTTCCTTGGTCTAATATTTTAAACCACAAACTGGAACAGATTCATGTCATTAATGCAACCTTCTATCCTATGGACATCTTTTAAAAGCTTATTTCAGTTTCAAAGCTCCAGTTCCTATTATTGACACCTGTCTCCTGGGGCCATATGATTAGCTTTTGTGACCTCCTAACAAACAAAGTCAATGGGGAAACCAAATGCACTTAACAATCACATTACTAACTAAATAACTGCAGTGATTCACTTAACAATAGTGGAAAGATTGTAAAATGAGGCAAAACTCCCTTAACAATTTTCTTCCTTAGGAACTGCTTAAATTGGGGCTCAGTTGAGGACTACCTATACTCTCCAAAGTCTTCTGAGTTTCATTATTTCCCGAGGACAATCCCACCATGTCCAAACCTCCCCAATTCTGACTCCATTCTGTCTACTAGCAGCTTCTTCTTTTAATTACTACCCATTTATGAGCTGTGATGGCACAGTGGTTAGGGTTCAGTACTGCAGGCTACTTTTGCTGACTGCCAATTACCAGCAGTTTGGCAGTTCGAATCTCATCAGACTCAAGGTTGACTGAGTCTTCCATCCTTCTGAGGTAGGTAAAATGAGGACCCAGATTGTTGGGGGCAATATGCTGACTATGTAAAATGCTTAAAGAGGGCTGCAAAGCCTTATAAAGGGGTATATAAGGGGTATATCCTATTGCTATTTATTTTAGCATTCTTAGGATTGTATTTCTTTCTGATACTGCTCCCAGGCAGATGACTTTGGATATTGGATTAGAAAGTTGAATCCTCTTGATTAACAATAAGCACCAGTTTTTTGGTAGCCTCTGGCTGCAGGTTTACAACTGAATGTTAATGCCATTGCTCACTCCTGATGAACTCTTACCTTTCTGCGCCTAGTTTTTTTTTAAACTCCATTAATTATTCCACATCTTTAAACCCAGACTTTTGAGTTGCATGTTCATCACAGTAGCTCACCAGAAGCATCAGATTTTTTTAAACTGATTTTCTCAGGGCAATATGGTTAAAAATAATGCATATATTAATTTGGGCTATAAGCCAAGCAAATATTCAAAACCATTAGGTCTATAAAAGCATTAAAATATCATACATAAGAATATTAGTCCATGTTATAACACATAGGTATGCAAATTATCTTCAGAGGATTTCAGTTCTAGCCATTGAAAATTGCAAAAAACGGAGATAGTAGTGCTAAAAGTCTTTGTCACTCAAATGGTCAAAATTAGGGGTGTCCTATCAAATTCTGTACCTGTCAACAGTGGTTTCCCCCAAGTCAGTGTTCTAGGACCAACTCTCTTCATACTCTACATAAATGACCTCTGTGATCATATTAAGAGCAACTGCATTCTCTTTGCTGATGATGTAAAGCTGTTCAATACCACCGACAATACTGCTACCCTTCAAAAAGATCTTGACTATGTATCAGAATTGTCAAACAAATGGCAACTTCAAATCTCAACAAATAAATGCTCTGTCTTACATATTGGCAAAAAAAAAATCAGAAAATAAAATACAAGCTGAATAATCAAGACCTTGTTGATGATCCAAGCTCTGTAAAGGGCCTTGGAATACTCATCTCTAATAATATAAGTGCTAGAGCCCACTGTAACTACATAGCCAAAAGGCATTAAGAGTTGTTAGCCTAATCCTACATAGCTTTTCCTCTGGTAATATCACACTACTAACTAGAGCATACAAAACATTTGCTAGACCAATACTCAAATACAGCTCATCAGTCTGGAACTCGCATTACATATCTGATATTAGCACAGTTGAGAAAGTCCAGAAATTTCACAAGAAGAGTTATCCACTCCTCTACTCGTTGTAGAATACCTTATGCCACCAGACTTGAAACTCTAGACCTAGAAAACCTTGAATTACGCCGTTTTGGTCTGATTTAAGTAGTATATAAAATCATACATTGCAATGACTTACCTGTCAATGAATACTTCGGCTTCAACCATAACAACACAAGAGCACACAATAGATACAAACTCAAGGTTAACCGCACCAAACCAGGAAATATGACTTCAGCAACAGAATGGTCAATGTCTGGAATACTCTACCTGACTCTGTGGTTTCTTCCCCAAACCCCAAAAACTTTAACCTTAGACTGTCTACTATTGACCTCACCCCTTTCCTAAGAGGTCTGTAGGGGGTGTGCATAAGCTCATGTGCTTTGCCCATTCTGTGCATTTTATGCCCAAACCACAAAATGCAGCCAAATAATAAAAGATGAATGATGATTTTTTATTTTATTTTGTTTGTTCCTGAGCTAAAATAAAACCACCCCAAAACATTCAAATAATGTGAATTTAGGACTGGAGCAATCCCTGCCATTGCGAGAATAGTCTTTCCCTAAGCCTAAATTCAGATGTTTGCCTGCCTGCCTGCCTGCCTGCCTATTTATCCATCCATCCATCCATCCATCCATCCATCCATCCATCCATCCAAGAAAGACTAAATTAGGCTGAAGCAATGTTTCAGAATCAAATAATTTTGTAAACTAGTTTTATAAATGATCACTCTTTCTTAAATAAAAATATTTTTATGAACCACCTAAATCTGTGCAGTAACCTTAATGATTATTGTTAAACTCAAACTGTGAATGGTGATCTCTGATGCTTCATAATGAACAATTATGCTAATATATGCTGCTTGACCAGGCCTTCTCTCCTTACTTTCCTTAGCTAAGCAGCATCGGGAGCAGTGGCCCATAACTATGGAAACATTATTGCTCCTTAATAGGAAAATATTTCCCTATTAGAACATATGACAGAATAGGATACCACTGTAACTGACTAAGGTAACTAAGGTAGCTAAGCAGATCTATACCTACATATAAGAGCAGAAAAAAATGATATTGTTAATTAAAACCATCAGCAATGGTTGAAAATAAAAGGCCATTCAAATGCAGTTTCTTTTGAATTTTGCACAGTGACTGATTAGAATAATAATGATCTGTGAATCTATTCATCTACTATTTCAGGTGAAAGAATGAAGTGTGACAAAAATATTTGTTCACTTGGACCATCATGCAACCGTTTTAAACAGGTAGTACAATTGGCACTTTCCCTACAAAGCTGGATATAGGCAAAGGGCAATGGTTAAAATGTAAGAGAAATTAATTTTTCTCTTCTGTATATTCATGTGGATTATGAATGATAACTTTTTGAAAATGATATGAATGATAACTTTTTGAAAATGCAGAAAGAGAGAGTTAGGACAAATTTTCACATTGATCAAATTGATGAGATCAATTTGGGCTACGTGGAATGGGCCCAACCCAAAATAAGCATACACTGTAGATCAGTTTTAAAACTATAACCCAGCATTAAGCATATGTTTGACCTCCTTGCTGATTTATTGGGGCTTCTAAATAAAAAAAAAAATGGGTTCACAAGATGAGCTAAACCCATCTTTTCTGAGTTTCACCTTTTCTTTTCACACATGCAGAAGTACAGCATATGTGGTACCTTGCTCAATAGTAGTAACTGTGAGAGAGATCTCGGAGTCCTAGTGGAAAACCATTTAAATATGAGCCAGCAGTGTGCAGCAGCTGCCAAAAAAGCCAACACAATTTTAGGTTGCATAAACAGAATCAAGATCACATATAATCAAGATCATATGAAGTGTTAATACCACTTAATAATGCCTTGGTAAGGCCACTCTTGGAATACTGCATTCAGTTTTGGTCGCCATGATGTAAAAATATGTTGAGACTCTAGAAAGAGTGCAGAGAAGAGCAACAAAGATGGTTAGGGGACTGGAGGCTAAAACATATGAAGAACGGTTGCAAGAACTGGGTATGTCTAGTTTAATGAAAAGAAGGACTAGGGGAGACATGATAGCAGTGTTCCAGTATCTCAGGGACTGCCACAAAGAAGAGGAAGTCAAGCTATTCTCCAAAGCACCCGAGGGCAGGACAAGAAGCAATGGGGGAAATTAATCAAGGAGAGAAGCAACTTAGAACTAAGGAGAAATTTCCTGACAGTTAGAGCAATTGATATGTGGAACAACTTGCTTCCAGAAGTTGTGAATGCTCCAACAGTGGAAGTTTTTAAAAAGATGTTGGACAACCATTTGCCTGAAGTGGTGTAGGATTTCCTGCCTAGGCAGGGGAGTGGACTAGAAGACCTCCAAGGTCCCTTCCAGTTCTATTCTATTCTATTCTACATTTCTAAAATTGATAATTGATAATACACTCCTAAAACTGGTTAATTCTTCTACCTAGTGTTATTCTCGCATTATTGCAAGGTCAGCAAAGATGTCTCCATTTGACTTGATTCAGATCATCTTTGGGGTGACACTCATACATTTCATGTCCTCCTTGATGCAATCCATCCACTGTTTCTTGGGTCTGCCACAGGGTCACTGGACATCAGGGTCCAGATGCACGGCTGTCCTTGCCACTAAGTCAACCCTAAAACTGATTAGTTACATAACTAATATTTTGTATGTATTGTTAAAGTAGAATAAAACAGAACTTTATAGTATGCCAGTTGGATTTGTTAGGGACATAAAATACAAACAAAATTCACATGTTCAAAATAGTTATCTGAAAAATTCAATTGAATTCACACTGCATATTACATTTACAACATACACAACATTATTCGTACATTTTATTATCAAGAGCACTTCTTGATATATTTGTTTTAGAAGTATTGCATTTTTAAGAGATCACTCTGAAAAAAATCATTATCCTATAATGTAATTTTGTCCAGTCTATCTCATCTTTTGTAGCAAGTAATTGAACAAAATATCATAATAATTTTCTGGCAGTTTGCACAATTGTTCAGAGCCTTATGAATGTCCTATGAGATTTTTTCTGTGATATGAAAGTGGGATGAACCAATTGCTTTGCATTTATTGATTACTGACCCAATTTGCACTACCTAGAACTTAATAGTTTGGATCCCCACTGGGTCTCTAATCAATTAGCTTAGACATATACAAGTGCACAATCCAAGGTACAAAGGTTTTATATCATTATTTTTATGGTTTTATATATTTTATATATTTTCATATGTTTTATACTGTATTTTGTTTTTATATTGTTTTTAATTGTTGTAAGCCATCCAGAGTCACCTATTTAAGATGGGCAGCTATATAAACAATAACTAAAGAAGTATTGTATGACTTAAGAAACCTTTAGGAGAACTGTACTGTACCATGTAATCAGAAGTGACTTGCTGGAAATATTGCCATATTATTGGCTCTATTAGGCTATTCCCACATTGTGGTTAGATATTTTAAATGCTCTCGGTTTTTCATTATTGTAGATGTGTCAACATGTCCTCATGCATGATAAACAAAACATATTCCTTGAGTCACATGTAAAATAGAATATTTGATTGTGAAAAGAATATATAATCTAATTTTTTAAATGGTGAAATAAAATAAATAAGAAAATTTAACAATTAATACATATGCTGATCATGATTATCAGCAGATGATGTGATAAATGTCCTATTTATATTCAACAATATATGAATATGGTTAATATATATTTATGTTTATGATTAATTTTATTTTTATTTATTTTAATCTGTCATTATTTTTAAATAAATAACTCAATGCAGAAAATGTACTCAATATTCCCCCCTCTGCCTTTTTTTCTATCTATATATCTGTTTAATTTTTTAATACAGTATATGGATGGATTTTACTTACTTTACTTTTTGCAAAATAGAAGAATAATTAAGAGAATGAATACATCTAAATAGTACTTTATGGTTGTAAAGAAACAAATATGATTAATAAATAAAAATATTCTTCTCATATCAATGAAATTTTATTATGGTACTTTAAGATTAAACTTTTTTTTCTTTATCTAGAAGTGAAAGATAGGTCAAAAACTTTGGACCAGAAAATTTAGACCATATATAGTATGCTGTATAATAATATATTATAATTCTATATGGTGCTACCCATGAAGAATATTCAGAAACTAAAATTGGTCCAAAATGCAATGGCATGGACAGGTTTGGAGGCCCCTAGGTGACTACATGTAATACCACTGTTATGCAGTCTGGGTGCAATTCTGTTCTGCTTCCAGGTGCAATTCAAGGTGTTGGTGTTGGAGATTACCATTAAAGTCCACTTTGGCATGGTTCCACGATACTTGTAGAATCAGAAAAGGCCTACTGTGAACCCCATCAGCCAAGAAATTTCATCTGGTGGGATGCAGGAGAAAAGCCTTTTCTGCCACAGCATCTGCCCTTTGGAACATCATGCCACAGGAGGTGAGACCTGTCCCATCTCTTTTAGCTTTCAGGAAAAGCCTTAAAACTTGGCCATGCTAGTTGACATGGTGTACTGAAGAAGAAGCTCTTGGCTGGAGCTGGCTGATGCAGAATAAGAAAAGGCACCAACACTTTTCTACTCCAAACCCAGGGTTTTTAGTTTGACTCTTGTAATTTTAATCTGTTTTTAGAGTTATAATTGTTTTGATATTTATACATTTTATCACAATGTAAGCCTCTCAAAGTTACCTCGAATGACAAGATGGGCAGCAAATAACTTTAATAATAAATAAATATGCTGTATTACAGATGACTATGTCAAAATCCTCATTGATTATAGAATCTAAGTATACTGTTTTCATAGCTTCATAGACGTTCTTCAGCTTTCAGTGTTTAAATTTTTACTTCCCTTATTCAACACAATTACCACAAATAATTTTCTGACTACCGTGTATAGACTGAACAACTTGAAATTAGCCCATGTCTGGAGAAAATGTAGACAAGTCTGAAATGACAAGTTTGAAATATTACTATGGGAGCTGAAGAAATTTTTTCTTTTACCGCATCCTCAAATTAGCAATTTCATATAATAAATTGGTACAAGAAAAACTACCGATGATGGAAACGTTATGCCTTGTAGCTTGGTTTATTCCAGTTTGAAGGAGCACTATCTTCTCTGTCATTTCAAGTCACTATTGCCTCCTCATTGTGTCATTTGGGATAACTAGGTCTGAGTTAGGAGACAAATAGAATGACCCAAAGATTAAACCAAGAAGATGATGAGGGGTAAATGTGGTACACAAAGACTCTCTTACAATATTTCCATCTTGATATGTTATGAGAATTATGGCATTCTCCAAATACAGTAGCTGTCTCTATGGACTGTTTTGTCCTGCAAAACATGTCAAGAATGAATATTTTGCAACAAAATACAGATGCTTCTTTCTTTTTTTGATCTATCTTGATTGCAAGGCTGAAAATGCTCAATAGCAGCACAGTGTCACTACCACCATAATAATAAAACTTAAAAAAAAACCTTCTATTTGGTTCAAGGAAATTATAGGAGCACACTGTATATTGGGCATCGCTTTGCCTGAGGGGGAGGAAATGTAATCTTCATTTAATTTAGTGATTTAGCAAATTTCAATCTTTTAAATGGGTTGCCACAAGATCTAATTAGTAAGCAGAAGAATGATAGAAATCTATATAGAAACAGCCTTGGCTTCATGTGTTATTAAAAATTTGCTTAGCTGGGGTTGGGAAAGGCTTTTTGACCAAGAACACTGAATGAAATCAAGTTCATCATCAGTGTTTAGTTTGACAGCTTGCTGCACAGGCCTCTATTGATCTGATTGAATGTGGAAGCTAACGAGAAGGATGTGGAAGCAAAGAGCATGCCAGGTAGTCAAAATGCGTAAAAATAATGACTGGAAGAAATGAGGAAGAGCTGCAAAGAAAACAAACACCATACAATTAGTTCTATAGCAGAGATGGCCAGATAAAAGTGAAGATAACTGTCAACAAACAAACAAGTGTCATGATTCTATTCAAGGTGTTGGGTAACTAATTTACTATATATTGCATTGTAACTAAAGCAAATTTAAAATTATGTACTTGAAGAGTTTTCCTCTGTGTAATAATGCTGGTTTTTGGGCGGATATGTCTAATCACTATGTGCCTGTACTTGATATCTCCATAGAATTTTATTCAATCATTTAAAAAAAAACAAAAAACAAACCTCTGCAGTCATTCCATTCTTCCCTAAAGGAAAGGAATGTAGAAGTGTGTGGATAATTCCATTTTTTAATTTAATTTCTGTTAATGCATGTAACATGACACACTGCAAGTTTCAAAGCATTACAATAAGACCAAGCTTAACATTGAGACATTCAAACTGCTAAGATATCAGTTAATTAAAACAAGAAAGTAAAGCAAGAAGAAATAAAAATTTAAAAAAAACAGTTATAATAAACAGCTCAAAATCTGTACAAAAAAGGTGTTTTAAAGGCTTTTAAAAGGCCATCAAAGATGGTAAGACTTTCAACTTTTACAGGAATGAATTCCCTAGAACTGAAGAAAGCAGTTTAATGAGATGACCAAATACGACCATTAGCTTAAAATGTCTGATAGGTTTCATATTATGTCTCTGGGTGTACATACTTAAATGTGTATTCATTTAATTAAGATCTGGGAGGGATCAGTTGTGATTTGGAGTGTAATACTATTAGTATACTAATAGAATCAAGATCTGTTTTTTTCCTTTCATTGGATTCCAAAGACAAAGTACCAATCTTAAATTACTTGAGTTCAATGAAAGACTGTAACTTGGCCAATAAATTGAAACATAATCAGATCTAGACAAAGGTATACCTGAGCACTCAAAATGGTTGATCATCGATTTAGATCACAGCTGTCAAACTTATGGCCTATGGGCTGGATGCATCACATGCTGTCCACGCCTAGTGAAGGGGAAAAAAGTCCCAATATGTCATGTGATGCCACTGTGACGATGCGACTTTGACACCCCTAATTTAGATTGTTATTTGTTTTGACTGCTACTACCTCTGTCCCCCAACATGTCCTGAGAATCAAAACTGGGGTTTGGAGGAAGAATCCCAAAACTATTGTTTCATCTATTGGTCTAATTTTGGACTCATTTGGAGGTTTTCAGATTTCAAAAACCAAGACAGACATGTGGAGGTTCTTCTAAGCATTTTCCTTTATTGTTTCTCACCAATGCACAAAAATCTTGTCATACAACATGTATCATTAAACACAGACTTTGAGAATTCCTAGGGAGGAGCCATTTTAATTCTCTTCTTCCCACACAAACTATCTAAATTTCTCCGTCTTTTGATTCTCTGGAATGCACTTTCTCTCTCTTGGGAATTCAGGCTACAATCTACCATAGATACATTGATATAAACATTTATAAAAAGGATATGTTTAGGATCAAAACAGAATAGGGAAGAAGTGCCTCTATGCTTATTCATCCAAGTATTTCTATTCCACTTTGGATATACTGGACATACTATTGGCAGCAACATGCATGCCCATCTTGTCCCCAGCTGTTCAAACCTGGCCAGCTGGCATGAGGCAGAGCCTTGCATTGAGATGGGTGGCAAACAAATGTAAATAATAATAATAATAATAATAATAATAAAAAAAAATGGATGGGCCAGATAGATCATATATCGCATAGTTTGCTGTATTGGAATCCCTACAGAAAGATAAGGATCTAGTGTGATTATTCCTCTCTATATGCATTAATATTTTTTTTTGCAGGATCCAATCTGGATTGATCACCAGGACCAGAGATTTTGTTTTCCAAACTTTCTCACTCATACTGAACCCTTCTTCAGAGTGTTCTGAAGATGGGCTCCAGTACGAGTCTGAAAGCTCGGAAGACAAAACCTCTAGACCCAATGATTGACCCATATTGGATCCTGCAACATTAACCTGGGACATGTCTATTTGCCCTCATTTGCATGATATTCCCCCTTCATGAACACCTTTAGATTGTAAACTGATAGTTTATAAGCTAATATGATATTAAATCCTTACTCTTAAATTAGCAATTTGGTGCAAGGAATTAGAGTAGCATGGTCAGGAATGTTTTCATTTTTCAGTTTAAATATACTGTTTAGCTGTGGAGGTAGTGGTGGTATTCCACAGGTTCGGCCCGGTTCTGTCGAGCTGGTAGCAGCGATGAGCAGAGGAGACTGAACCAGTTCTCTCCACCACTCTGCTGTTGGGCCCACCCGCCCGCCCAGGCTCCCATAGTAACCTTTATCCTCTGAATTTGAAATGCAGCTGCTTTGTGCAGCACAGAAGAATGTTGCGCAGCAGCTGCTGAAGCGACCAGGATTGTGCAGGCTTTCAGGAGGCGAGTTAGAATGCCTCTGCACCTGTGCATATGCCTCTGTGCCTGTGCAAAGTGTGCATTTGGCGCATGCATACATGCAAAGTGTGTGCATGTGTGCGAAGCGCGCCCACCAAGCCATGCCCACCGAACCGGTGGTAAAAATATTTGAATCATACCACTGTGTGGAGGGTGCTTGTCACAAACAGAATGACTTGAAGCAGAATGACTTCTCTTTTCTCAAAACAACAGATGGGTTTAATTAGGAGGAAAAGTCTCCAAAGAACTGGATTGAAACTAAGGGCAAAAACAAACAAATAGGATCAAACATAACAAGACAGCCACAATCTTTACCTAAGAAAATGCTTTAGTCACAAAAAAAAATTTCTAGGGAAAAAATGCCATGACACTTGGTCTTACCTACTTCAAAGTCATCCTATCCCAGCCCTGCCTTCTTCATTCCTCCTTTTCAGACCACCAAAGTGGATCAGAAATACTAGAAATCTATATACATAAAAGCAAAATAGCACTCATCATAAAATCTCCAGAACTCTAAAGCCTAAAAACTTGAAATTTGGCATGTATGTTCCTCTTAGCTTCTAGGTGCTCACTAAGAAAGGATATCTTGAAATGACTATCAGAGCATTAGTGTTTCCTATATTATTATTAACACGCTCTGATGCTAAGGAGTTCTACTCCCCCTCCCCACCTGAAAAGAAATCTGCTACAAATGCAAAACACAAGCAGAGGAGAGAAGTTTCACTTTCAGTTTTTGTTTCACAGCAGCAAGCAGCTTTAGTACAGAACAGTTGAGCTAAGACATGCCCAGGCTCCTTGCTGTCTCTTTGCTCACACAGCAAATATTGTTTCAGTTATCTAAAACTACAGCCCCCAACCAATCCTTAAATGAGCCCACCCTTACAGAACTTTTGGCTCAGCAATGTTTCTTGGTTGCAGAAACTGCAGCGAGAATTCAGCTCCAGCTTGATAAAATAATAAGTACTTTAAACTACTTAGTTTCCTGGACTACCAGTGGAAGCCCTGGGTTGACCACTCAGCAGCCTTATCTGGTGGCAGGGTTCTCCCTGCCAAGCCTCAGCAAAAGCACTGGCTAATGTAATCCTACCAATAGCTTGAACTTTACATCTTTTGATGCAAACAGTCACCTGGTCTTATAGTCAAAACAGGTGGCCCTCATCATTAATTCCATTAATGGCAATTTACCTCACTGGGGTTCAACACAGCTGCCAAGGGGCCGTATATTACAGTTATTGGGGCTAAAAGCTGATGGTTTGAAGAAGGTTGAACTTTTACCCTCTCCTGAATACTGCACTAGAGTGCTACTCAGTTTTGACAACTCCAACACCCCAAAGCTATTTTTCAGAAGAGGATCCCTGTTAAGATCCTTTAGCATTCTTCCAAGAAGAGTCTTCAAAGATATGTCGATTAAGCCACTCTTGAGTAATCGACAGTTTGTGAGTGGCAGGAGATTTATTGCCCCCCAAAGATCCTCAGCAGCACATATTAATGTGCCAACCTTGAATGTCATCTCGGCTACTACATCATGTACTAATTATATACCTATTCCTGCAAAACCTCCAGTTGGCGTCCTCTCAGATGGTAGCCTGACTGTTCCTCCTACAACCAGCCAATTTAACCCCCCACAGTGAGTAACATCTTACCAGGAAGCTTCCCTTGATTTGATCAGCTGGGAAGAAATGGCCCCAAAGGAAGTGACACCAGCCCTAGGCACCCAAGGTTCCTTAGTAAATGAGCCCCAGGTCAGTGCCTATGGGATTCCATCTATTTATGAGATTGACTTATGTCAAGACAATTTCTGGAACCAGAAGGAGACATAGCTTTTCGACTCCTTTTGTGCACTTCCACAATCAGAAAGGGCCCAAATCATAAAGTGTCTGGATGCAGTCAAATCCAAGGTTTGGAGTCTTTCACAACCTGATAAGGATTCCCTTGGACTCCAGGGAGTCTATTCTGATTTACCAATGGAAGTTCCCTTGGTGCTCTCTCTAGAATGTCTAATTTGTAAATTTGAAGATCCAGGGTTACCTCAAACTCCGTCTGTTGATGTTGATGCTGCTGAATACTTGCCAGCTAAGCAACCAATTAATGCCACAAGTATGAACTGGAGTGTGCTTAGAGCCCTACAGCCCCATGAACAAGGCTTGCCTCCCCTCCCTCCTTCCCTGCCTTTGCCTCCTAAAGAGGATGACCCTGCCACTTAACAATGGGTGTATCTTTTCGGATCTGAAGGGCCCTCTGGGAAAAATTAATCACACAGAATGACTATTAAATCTGGCAAAAAAACAACAACCCTGCACATTTAAGTGCCTTTCGTGGAACATAGCAGGCTGGGGGAGAAGCTGTGGTACCACAGAATTCACCAACTATATTCACTCATTTGATGTGGTCCTGCTTCAGGAGACCTGGGCATGCCATAAGATATCCTTTACAGGGTTTACAGTCATTTTCTTGGCCACCACCAGACAATCTACGACAGGTAGGCCTAAGGGTGGTCTAGCTTGCTTGGTCTCTACTTCCTTGAAAGTGGAGACAGTGGAGCTGCCCCCCTGTAGCTCTTTAGCTATGGCTCTCCTAATTAAGAGATGATGCAGCAAACTGTTAGTGTTCAATGTTTATCTTCTCCCGATGATGAGGCAAGCTGATACTGAGGCTCAATGGGGCATGCCAGAGAATTACATTACTTGTATGGAAACTAAATTCCCAGCACTGTACATCCTTATAGGGGGTGATTTTAATGCCCAATTGGGAGTCCAAGTTCCCCCATTGATTGAGGCACTCTACTCCCAAAAAATCCTCCAGGCCATAGGACACCTGATTTCAGCCAGACATTCTAAGGATAAATTAACAAATTTTGCTGGCATTCAGTTAGCCCTTTTAGCAGCCCAACACAATAAGATAATTCTTAATGGGAGTACCCTAGGTGATCTAGCTGGTGAGTTTACTTTTAGTTCCTCATTTGGGAGTAGTGTTTTTGATTTTGTGCTGGTATCCCAGCTTCTTAGAAAAGCAGTCCATGCTTTCTATGTGGACTGCCTTACGGAGAGTGACCACTACCCCCTGGTTACAATCATTGGGCTTTTCTCAAATATACATCTCCCTAGGAGTCCCCAGATATTAGATCCCTATGTGGCCTTGTATAAAGGAAGATCAAATGGTCTTCTAATACTGAAAGAAAGTTCCACTACTCTTTATAATCTCTGGAGTGTCTCAGCCTATACAATCAGGCTTAGCAATTATTGTTTCAGTTTTTAAATGAGGAAATAGGAACAACCCAGCCAACTATCGCCCCATAAGCCTGCTCTCCATCATTGGAAAACTGTATGCTAAATATCTCCAACGTAGATTCCTCACTTGGGTTGAGAAGTCCAATATTATTGGTGCTGAACAGATTGGGTTTCAAGCAGGCCGTGTCACACTGGACCACTGCTTTGTCTTAGTGCACCTGGTTGATAAATATACTACCATACCAGGTGGCAAATATTTTACTTCTTTTATCGACCTAAAGTCAGCATTTGACTCAATCCGTAGGGGACTGTTGTGGTCAAAACTGCTCAAAAGTTCTATCGATAGATGTCTTCTGTTCCTAATTAGATCCTTGTACAACCAGACTTCTAGTCAAGTCAGGTGTGGTTAGCAGGGAGAACTTTCAAATTTTATCCCGATTAAGAATGGAGTAAGGCAGGGTTGTGTTCTGGCTCCTCTTTTGTTTAATTTATTCTTATCTGACTTGGCCTTTCACATTGGATGTATTGAGTCCCACACCCCAAAGCTGTCAACTACGAAGATCCCGCTTCTCCTTTAGGCTGACGATGTGGCCCTCCTTTCATTGTCAAGGCCAGGTCTGAAAAAATTACTTTCTGCATTTGGCTCTTACTGTGCTGAGAACCACTTGTCCATTAATTATGACAAATCCAAAGTATTGTTGTTCTCTAGAGCCCAGAAAGTGCATAACTGGGCTATCAATGGTAATGCTGTTAAGCAGGTTTTCCATTTTAAGTATTTAGGTATTCAATTTCAGAACACCGGTGCTTGGACTAGACATCAAACCCAGGTGCTGAATTCGGCCTCCTGTAGTCACCAGCAGATTTTAAGATTTTTTTATACCCAAGGAGGCCAGTTTATTCCTTCTGCTCTGCATATTTACAAAGCCAAAACTTTGGCTTAAACTCTTTATGGAATTCCCATATGGATACAGGACTTCAATGATTGTATTGAAAGAACCCAGGCTGTCTTTCTTAGAAAACTTCTGGGTCTTCCTCCTTGTGTTGGTTTTGCTCTGATGTACCTGGAACTGGGCACTTGATCAGTCAAATGTATGGTGTGGATTGACACCTTTAAATGGCGGTTTCGGGTGCTCTTTCTGGCAGTTACTGGTAGCTACCTCTCCTTGGCATTTGCTGACTCTAATATTTCTCATTGAGAGAGGGAGCTGATGAAGAAATTACACCTGCTAGGTTTTATGGGGGATGCCCTGGGAGATTATGGCCTTAAGGATGCCCAATTTAGGGTAGTCCAACAGCTTGTGGACATTGACTTGCAATATCTACGAGCCAGAGCTAACAAAACTTGCTCCCCTTTGATCTTCAGCCAATTTAACAATTACGGACTGAGGATGGCTTCCTATTTTTACACTCTAACCATTCCCAAGTATAGAAGAGTTTTCTCCCTAGCTCGCTTTAATATCTTGCCCTCAGCACTACTGGATGGGCAACTTAAGAGGCCCCTGATTAACGAGCGGCTATGCCCCTGTGACAGAGCTGAGGTTGAAACTGTGGAGCATGTCCTTTTATATTGTCCTATGTATAACGCAGGCAGATCTAAGTTACTATCTCTTCTTGAAACAGGCCCTTCTAGACCCAATGTTAGTAATTTGTTCTTATATTGTCTAGGGGATGGCTCCTCATACATCACCTCTCAGGTTTCCATTTTTTTTTTTAAGAGCTGTAACCATCAGAGGAGAATGCTGTAATTACCCTTGGTCAAGTTTTTGGTGACCAATTGTTCATGACTAATTTTCCCATGTTCTTCTTTTGTTGTACTTGTGTTTTGGTCTGTGACCGCAAATAAAGTATTATTATTATAATACTCTTTCAGTTTCCAAACAGCCCTCAACTCTCTCACACACTGACAGGATGCTAGCCAAATGAATACTGATGAATACTGGCAGAATTTTGTCCCCTTATTTTCCTCCCCCAAAACTAAGCCTGACCACATAGTTTCGTAGCAAAGCATGGGTATCAAGCTAGTCTATAGATATAAACAGTGCAAGATCAGTTGTGGAAAGACCTGGCCCATAGAATCCACAAGAATTGGGCCTGACTAAATGGATAATATTATTATCAAGACTAATATAAGCTACAATAACAACATCTTAAAAGCCTGACAACCTCCCTCCCAGAATTAGAGAGTTTAAATACACACATGTTAAAATTCCTAAGGTTGAGAAACACTGCCCTGGAAAGTCAAAATGGACCTTCTTTGAATTTCTTGTCTTTCCTTCTTTTACAGGTTAAGCTCATTTACTGCATCCAAGACAGCTTATATGAGAAAATTTGGTAGAGACCAGGTTAAAAAGCCAGAGACTATGAGTTCAAGTCCTGCTTTAGCTATGAAAGTTAAGTGGGTGACTTTGGGTCAGTCAAACTTTCTCCACCCAGACACACTCTCTCTCAGTCCAACCCACTTTGCAGGGTTGTTGTTAGGAAAATAGGAGGAAGAAGGTATGTTGAATATGCTTACTGCCTTGAGTTATTTGTAAAAATAATAAAGGCAGGATAGAAATAAGTAAGTAAATAAAAATAAATAAATATCTATTTTTATTTCTGTGGTTCAAACCAGCTTAAAAAAAATTAGGTGAATCTGTATCGTATCTATCTGGCTTCGATGTTATTCATACTACTTATATGTGCTGTAAAACCTTTAAGAATCCGAAGCTGTGTGTTCACTGTATCCAGTCCTCCTAACTAATGCCCCAGGGCAAAACTCTCTAATAGTGATGTTTTCTTTTAAAGGGGGAAAAAAAGAACCAAATAATAAATGAAGCATTTAAAGACTTTGCATGCATGCTCCATTATTCTGCAAAGGCTGGATTGAATGGAAATTGGAGCAATTTTTTTGCTGCCTATAATATGAAGTCTTTGACACTTCTTCAGCTTCCTTCAAGATGTTTGGGACCAGTGCTTTCTTCTCTGAGGGGAAATACTTAATTTCCAGCACCAATAAACTGAGTCATCCTTCAGTAGATCTCCTAATCGAAGAAGTATGCCTTTATTTTTAATGGAATTTTAGTCAATTTGAGTGTTCACTTTTTTTCTCAAATAAAATAGCCTTTCCCCATGATAACATGTTTTGGTCTCCATTTTTTTAAACTGAGTTAGAACTGGAAATAATTTGCCTTATCATTTTTTTATAATTTAATTTCTTTCTTTTTAAAAAAAAAACGTGTTCTGATTTATACTTTCCCAAAATCTCAGTTCAGGATAGAACCCTTTCAAAACCTATATGGGAAGTAACAGAAATCCCTTACTATTTTTTTTTAAAGTGAGAAGTATGGATCCTACAAATTTGACTTAGCTATAGTACATCCTGACAGAACAAGCAATTGTTTTTCTCAGTTATAAAAGATTCTTACAGACTATAAAAATATAAGATAACTTGCACACAAACTCAGCATATATTCTGGAAAAGTGCCTCACATCTGAGCAATATATTCCATCATATTTACATAAACAACACATCAGGCAGAAATTTACCAGGAATTAATTATAGTCATCATACTTTCTTACTTTGGCTTCTGTGCAGGTGGTTTTTTCTTTTCTTTTTCTCGGACACAAAAGTCAGGAAGCTCTACCTTCTCAAATGCACTGATTCCCTATTTCATTTCTCCTCATCGTCATCCCATAATCACAATCATCATTATCAGCTATACTGAAAATGTGAGTTGTTATTTCAGAGTTTTGTACAGTATATTCTTTTACATGCTCTACCCTCTCCAAAGAATTTCAGTATCATTTTAATAGTCAGTCTACAGAATACAGCTAAACATAATACATATATTTATTAGTTCCAGTGCTCTTGTTTGTGATTTTGCTATTGTTCAAATTGTCAACTCACATTTTTTTTGCTACATTTATCAAGCTGTCTTTGCTCAATACTTTTTATTTCCTTAATATAAAACAGTTCAAATCTAACCAGGCAGATGCAAACGTACTCTTTTTACTAAGGTTAAATCACATGTTTAGATATTTGTGGATTATTTTCAGATTTCGCCCTCTCTTCCAAAAGATGCATTCCATTCAAAAATTCATGCAACTACATAGTTGCATCTAAATAGTAGATCTGTTTCTACATGCCTTACTTTATCGTAGTTCACTCCACATTTTTACAGGATTGAGGAATAGCTAGAGTTCAGAGAAGAGGAACCAAGATGATGACTGGAGGCTAAAACATACAATGAACGGTTGCAAGTTGAGCCTGGCTAGTCTAGTGAAGAGAAGGACCAGGGGAGACATGATAGCAGTGTTCCAAAATTTGAGGGGCTGCAACAGAGAGGAGTGGGGTCAAGCTATTTTCCAAAGCACCTTATAAAGAATAATGGACAGAAAGTGAACAAGGAGATATTCAACCTAGAAATAAGGAGAAATTTTCTGACTGTGAGAATAATCAAACAATGGAAGAGCTTGCCTTCAGAAGTTGTGAGAGTTCCATCATTGGAAGCTTTCAAGAAGAGACTTATTTCTGTCAGAAATAAGTGCACAGTTGTGCCTATCATCCCTGTCCTATTGTCCCCATTTATTCATACCTATTTCCTGTATTCATACTGATATTTATTCTTATACCTATTGTCATGTAAGCAATTGACAAATGAATGAATGAATGAATGAATGAATGAATAGTGTAGAATCTCAAGCTTGAGTGGGGAGTTGGATTAGATGACCTACAAAGTAACTTCTAACTCTGTTAATCTGTTAAAGAGTTATTTTAATGTTTTCTCACTGGAGAACCCAGATCTTAGGATAGCTACATTCAAATAAGGGGCTGCCCCAAAGAAGAGGGGGGTCAACCTATTCACCAAGGCACCTGAAAGGAGGACAAGAAGCAATGGTACAAGTCCCTTTGTTGCCTTAAGATTTATCGTCAATTCTCTGCTAGTCCTAATTTCAAAGTTTGTATGCTACAGCAATTTTGCTACATTCATAGGCTAATTTGTTCATATAATGGAACAGATTCCATCTGATGGGAGTAGCTGAACTTTTGAAAGATGGTTGCAAGGTTTTGTGTTTTTTTCTTCTTCTTCATCCTACAATTAAACTTTAGTTCTAGGAAACAATATGGCAAGTCCAAATTTCCAACAAATTACCCCCCCTCATTTAATGAGTTCATTATTGCAGTTGTTTAATGACTACCTATTGCAAATATGGTAATAAACTGTAATTAAAAATATTTTTCCATTCAGTAACTGCATTATGACCAAACTTTTTGTGCCTGATAACAAAGCCTTAAAACTTATTAAGATCTAGTCAGTTTCAGGCCTCAGAGCAGAGCTGAGCTTGGTAACTTGCTTGGCACTTTTTAGGAATGCCTTACATTGTGGACAAAGGCAGCTCAGGAAGAGTGAGCTTGTTAAAGCAATCTCTCCACTCTGTGACGGGTTAAAAAAAGGGGGTGAGTGGATCAGGCACAGAACACTTATCTGAGAGAATTTCTATGAATGAGGCAGCAGCAACCAGTGATCACTGCAGCCTCTCTCTGTCCCTCATCCACTTAGTGACTATTTGCCTTAATGATAAAGTTGCTAGAATGTGGTCAGCAAACAAAAGTGTATATTGAATAAATAGGAATCAATCTCAAATCAAGGGAATAATTTAAACACAGAGACACACACAGACTCATTGAGTATTATTTTTTCCTAAGAATTGTATCATTCTTAGTGTAGCACTTCTTTGTGGATTTTTCTAGATATGTAAAATTTGGCCCTTGGCATAGGAAGATCAGTATAGTACAGTACAGTACAACACAACACAACACAACACAACACAATGCATCATAATAGCATGAAAAGATCCATCTACAAGGTAAAGTCACAATCAGCCATCCCTGGTAAACCAGACAGATAACATAACTAGACAAATTAATTCTACTTGATAGTAAAGCTCCAATAACTGAATCTTGCAAGTCTGGAAGTGTACACTTCCCACTGCAATTTTTAATGGCTTAAAACGTTAGGGTGGGTCCTTCCTACATTTATTTCTCTGACTATTAAGCCACTGGGACTCCTGCCTGATTTGTCTGATTGTTTCCTAGGCATCATTTCCCCTTGCTCCCCAAGGTCATCAATTCACTACAGTCACACACACACATTCATGACTTGATCATTGCAATTAATGGCTTGTTATTAAAAAAAAAAAAGCATCTACAACCCTGATTAGTCCAGCTTTTTTGGATATAGATAAGGTGCTGAATTTCAACTTTAATCAATATCACAAGGATCTGATTTTGCCCTTCATGACATTTAAAATTTAGCAGAGAATGTGTGGATCTAGCAGGTTCACTATTTCAGTAAAACAATATTCAGTCACATTATTTTAAAAATATTTTTGAGTCATTCTTTCTTACCTAAACGCTGAGCATAGTTCTTAGAACTGTTATATATAAATTAATGTATCAGAAGCCTAGATCCATTTCATTTGATTTTCAGTTCTGGATTTTGGAATAGGAATTGGCTATTATAACTCCACATGATGACCAAGGCCAGTCAAAAACAAGAGATTTTGTCCATCTGTCTTCTGAGCCCACTAGTCACTTATTTTGCCATCAGTTACAAAATCCCATAAGATTTTTAGATACGTGTGGATAGTATTACCTTACTTTTGATTGTATGTTGGTGAGATTGAGGATCTGCTGAACTAAGGCTTGAGGATGGTAATATATAGATAAAGGTGAAGAAAGCAATGCTGAAGTTGTTTTGCAGATTGTTTTGCAGATTTATTTTAGACTACTTTTCAGTTTATGGATTTATGTTCCATGTTGTAGTTAAACCAATTTCCAGTTACTCACAAAATTTTGAAAATCTGTAGACGAGCTTTAGAAACAGCATAGGACTTATAAACATGCAGGGTCCATGTTTATGGACAAACCTAAATATAACACCTCTGCTGTATGAACTGCATTGGGTGCCAGTTTTCTTGTAAGTCCAATTTAAGGGGATGGTTATCACCTTAAAGTCCTACATGGAATGGGCTAAGGTTATCTCTAGAACCTACTTCATCCCATTACATCAGACTTCCCTCCCGCAGAGGGAGGGTGGATATGTTGCAGATCCTATCAAAGAATCCCAGTTGATGGGAGAGACCATTCTCTGGCATTGTTTCTACCCTTTGGAACAGGGTTGTCAAACTCAAGGCCCATGTGCCAGATGTGACCCATAGGGTGCTTAGATCCGGCCTGCAAAGTAGGCCTGGGAATAACAAAGGACCGACCCATGGTGCCTTTGCCAGCAAAAACAGGGCATGGGGGACCATGGGTGGCCTCTGCATGCCCCATTTTGGCCAGCAGGGTGCTGTAAGAGGCCGTCCAGGCCAAAAACAGGCCACACAGGGGACTGCCCACACTCCATGCACCCCATTTTGGCTGGCAGGGTGCTGCAGGAGGCTGATCATCCCATCTCCCACTACTCTCCCCCTAGCCAGCCCATGGAGTACAACTACAACACCGACCCAGCCCTCCAAGTTACCCTTGCTTTGGAACAAGTTTGACACCTTGCTTTGGAACATTCTCCTCTGCAGAGGTGAACCGGGTCCCCACTCTCCTAGACTTTAGGGAATGTCTAAAGACCAGGCTATGGGGTCTTGCTTGGGTCTCACAGATAGGCTCAACTGCAGCTGTGGAGCTGGTTAGTGCCCTGAAGACTCTCCTCCCACTTTTAATTAACTAATTAACTTAATTAATGTTGAATTTTAACTATCTTTCCCCCTAAATTTTATATACAATTGTTCAGTTTTAATATTTGACACGTACACCCTCTAGAGTCCCTCTGAGGGAGATGGGTAGTTTATAAATTGGATGAAATAAATAAATAAATGCATACATAAATATACACAGTAAACACAGTGCTGCATTTCTTTAAAAATCTATTGTGCATTATGGATTCATTTTTTCCTTGTTTGAAGCTAATCAAGTTTCTGATTGCATTCAAATCAAAATTGTTTTGTGTGTGTGTGTCTGTGTGTGTACCTATAGAAACAAAGGAAATGTATTTACACACATAGTTTACAGTTTAAACTCTCTTAGTAAGAAGAATCAGGCTGCTTAATTATCTTATAAAATAATTACAATGTTTTAAGAACATAATTGATTATGATGTCCTAAGAGAGATAGGTTTTACCTTGCTTTTTCTCCTGATTACATTATGCTTATTATTAGATAATTGTCTTGTTTGCTATATAAAATTCAAAACATAATCAATGCAGATAACAATAAAAATAAATGAAACTGATTTTGCTATTTTACCATTGAAGCTTGCTATTTTACTTATTATATCCCTTTCCTGTTTTTACTGATCAATTAATTGAATGGAATTCAGTTTTCCTGCTCCTGCAAATTTCTCAGCCCTTCTCACAATAGTTGAGCACTACTACAAAATATAACTAGTTAATACAAAATATTAGAGGATGCAGTACAGCTGCAAATTAATTCATAGGTAGTCAACATGCCAGCTTTAACCCATTAATAATTTAAAAGAACAGAAATGCAATGCTTTGAACAATACTCCAATGAAAATCCTTTCTACCTCCCTAACCTCTCCAGCAAGGGGTGGGATTCTACTGGTTCAGGCCGGTTGTTCTGGTAGTTCGGAGAATCCATAAAATAGGCCCCTGACTGACCCCACCCCTCTCCACCTGCTTCTCTGCTCCCTGCCCAGTCAATCCTTATCATACATGTGCAACCGCATGTGCATGTACAACATCACATGCATGCATGAGAAGCTGACTGCATTCTAACCCCATCCACCCCACCCCTTCTTATCTTGGCCGTGCACCATAGCCGCCTGCAGTCTGCATTCGCCCGTCTGCCAGCCATTGTTGTCTGCCTTCCACCATGATCTGCCTAGGTGAGTGAGATTCTGCAAGCCCCGATTGCCTAAATGCTGCTGCTGCCACCAGCCCCAGTTGAGCCTAGGCTGCCACCACCATGCTACTGCTGTCATCATCGCCCTTGCCACTACCACCACCACAAGCCCCGGTTGAGTCCTGACTCCCGGGCTGGCCTAGGCTGCCACCGCCATGCCGCCGCCATGCTGCCACCACCCTCAGCGCTCATGGCCTAGCTAGCTGCCCCCCCCACATTCCTGTCTGGCTTGCTTAGCCACAGGGGCCACCCATGTGCTCTCGCAACCTAGCAAGATTCCACCCTGTTGTAGTTGAGCAATGAGAGGCTAGACCAGGGCATGGATGCAACAAGACTTTATTAAAGTAATAAAGGACTGAACGTGTTAGCCCTGCCTGGAGCAGGCTCACAGCGAACAGCGGCTGACCGAACCCTGCAGCTGGCTTTTATAGCCGGCTGTCGAGGGAAGCCAGCCAATGAGGGGCAGCAAACGCCCCCGCAGCATGAACGGACCTGGGTGGGGACTTTGGCAAGTTCCAGGGACATAACACCCCTTCCCCCCAGATGCGAACACGCATAGTCATTTAAATAAGCGGGTGGTCTGTGCTGGCGCCTCGAGCGTCGTAACTCCGGCGAATTACCAAGTATCTCAGAGTTCGAGGAAACAGGTAGGGTTGGTGATGGGGTGCAACCTCGCTCGGAGGTCTGCGCTGGTACCGGTGAAGTGCTTCTGGTCGGCGATGTCGTGGCCCCATCTGATGGTTCAGGCGGAGGACCCATCGGGCAGTCCCGGTCTACTGCCTGCTCCTTGGCTCGGGTGATGGTGGCGAAGAGCCTCTGGAATGGTCTTCGATGAGAGTTTGGTGAGGCACCTGGGGGCTGACCTGAGCCCACGATCCGGCACTGGCGAGGTACCCTGTCGCTTCCTTAGCTGGTCCAGGTGCCTTCTCCAGATGTGGCCGTCTTCCAGCTGGACTCGGTACGACCTGGGACTGGTGATGGCTAGTATCTCTCCTGGAATCCAAAGTGGGTCTCCGGCATAGTTCCTTGCAAAGACATGTTCCTGCAAGACAAAATCTCTGACCCCCGTCATTGAAGCAAGAGGGGTGTCAGGGCAATAGTGAGGGTGGAGCCTATCCAACACAGTTCTTAGGCATCTACCCATCAGAAGTTCAGCTGGGGATTTGTTGGTGACCATGCAAGGGGTTGAGTGTTGGCTTAGTAAGAAGCGGGAGAGTCTGTGATGCCAGTCTTCTTTGCTGAATCTGGCTAACGCTTCTTTTGTGGATCTAACGGCTCTCTCCGCCAATCCGTTGCTGGCAGGATGAAAGGGGGCCGTGAAGATGTGTCGGATGCCAAGATTGGTGGCAAAGCGGCTAAATTCTGTTGAGGCAAACTGGGGTCCATTATCCAAAACTATGGTATCTGGTAGCCCATGTGTTACGAATAGGCGGGTCAAGGCCTTGGTAACCGCTTGCGTGGTGGTCGTGGATAGTTGGGCCACATCGATCCATTTAGAGTATGAATCTACGACCACCAAGAAGGTTTTGCCGTGTATTGGCCCCGCTAAGTCAATGTGAAGCCTTGACCAAGGCGCGTTGGCGCCTCTCCACTTTGTGGGGTGGTGACTGGAGGGGATGGTCTGGATTCCTGACAGGGTTGGCAAGAGCTTACCCACTTGACGATGTCGTCGTCCAAGCCAGGCCACCAGACGTAACTCCGAGCCAACGCCTTCATCCGGACGATGCCCGGGTGGCCCTCGTGTAGTGCCTCTAAGACTGGTGTGCGGCGAGGCCGGAATGACAACTCGGGTGCCCCACAACAGGCAGCCCTGTATGCTCGATAGTTCCTGTTGACGGGTCTTAAAGGTGTGAATTCGGCTGCGAGGTTAGAGCCCGGCCACCCCCTCCTCACCCAGTCCAGTACCTGGGCGATTGTTTTGTCCGTCTTGGATTTGGTGGCGATGTCGAGAGCGGTGACAGGAAGGTCGAGCTCGGTGACATCGAAGATGGCATGGACCGGGCCGGGTCCTCAGCTGGAGCTGGCAGGGGGCAGCGGCTGAGGGCGTCTGCGTGGCTTAACGCTTTTCCTGGGCGGTGGATGAGCTTGTACGAGTATGCCGCCAGGAACAAGGTCCACCTCGTCATTCTGGGAGACAACACTTGGGGAGTCTGCTTGTCTCCAGATAGAAGACCCAGGAGAGGCTTGTGGTCCGTGATTAGTTCAAGTTGTGGCCAAAAAGGAATTCATGAAATTTCTTTACCGCTGCCACTGCGGCTAAAGCCTCCTTGTCGATTTGACTATAGTTACGCTCTGTTGCTGAGAGCGTTCTGGAAAGAAAGCGATTGGTGCCTCGGAGCCGTTGGGTAGTCTATGGCTTAATACAGCTCCAATCCCAAAAGGGGATGCATCCGCTGCTAGTACCAATGGGAGGTGTGGGTCAAATTGAATAAGGACCGCGTCTGATGTGAGCAGTGATTTGACTGTGCTAAAGCGGTGTCTTCCTTGTGTCCCCAGTGCCAAGGTGATTTTTATCTAAGAGCCTGTGTAAAGGCTCTGCTACTGATGCTTTGTGAGGTAGGAATGATGCATAGAAGTTCAATAATCCCAAAAAGGCTTGTAGCTCGGCTTTAGTGGTTGGCGTGGGTGCCTCATGGATTGCCTTGACTTTGGATTCTAGGGGTGAATGCCTGAGGCGTCAATTCTATAGCCCAGAAAGTCCACCTGTCTAGTGGCAATGGCACATTTCTCCCTTTTTAATTTGAGGCCATGCTGTCTGAACCTGTCTAACACTGCTCTGACTCTCTGGAAGAGTTGGGGCCTGTCCCTGGCCGAGACCAATATGTCGTCAAGTAGGGCACTACGCCAGGGAGGCCCTGAAGTATACGCTCCATGAGGGATTGGAAGATGCCAGGGGCAACACTTACGCCAAACTGGAGACGCCTGCACCGGAAGGCACCCCTGTGGGTCACAATAGTTTGTAATTTGGCTGTTTGGTTGTCAACAGGGAACTGTTGATACGCTTGTGACATGTCCAATTTGGCAAAAATGTTGCCAGGCTCAAAGGTGTGCAATAAATGTTGAATGACCGGGACTGGGTAAGCGCTAACTTGTAGAAAGCGGTTAATTGTTGTTTTGTAATCCGAACAAATTCTCAGACTGCCGTCCTTTTTAAGGGGTGTGACAATTGGCGTCTCCCATTTGGCGAAGTCTGTCGGCTCAATGACCCCTTGCTTTAATAATTTATCCAGCTCTGCGTCCAGTTTAGGCCGAATGGCGAATGGGACTCTACGAGGTTTCAGCCGGACTGGAACCGCTTGGGGGTCAACTGCAAATGAGATGGGGGTACCGTTATAACACCCCAACTCATTGCTGAATACGTCTGAGTAGTCAGTGAATAAGGAGTCAGTGTCAGAAGCTAAGACAGCATGGACTCCTGTTAACCCTAGGCCGAGGTAGGGGAACCAATCAAGCCCCAAGAGACTAGGGAGGTTGCCGTTAACTACCACTAGAGGCAGGTGGCCTTTGAAAGCTTTAAAATTAACAAGGAACTTGCCTTTGCCGAGTACTGGAATGTCCTTCCCTTGATAGTCCCTCAAGGTGATCTGGCACTTCTGGAGCTGGTTTCTGGATAGTCTGGGCTGGATTTTCTTGAGAGTGCTCCAAGAGATGATTGAGAGCGCTGACCCGTGTCAACCTCCATACGACAAGGTTTACCTTCTAATAAAATGGAGAGTGTGATTTTACTAATAGAATGACAGGTGTGGTTAGCATGGTAGCAAGTGTGACAATTTAGTACTTGCCTTTGGGGTCCAGAATGGGAAAAGGAAGGAACCTTTTGTGCTGAGTTGTGCGCGGCCTGGCAGAGTCCGGCGATGTGGCCTTTTTTGTGGCAATTGTTGCAGATGGCACCTTTGAATTTGCACGAAGCTCTCGAGTGAGGTCTGCCACAGGATAGGCACAGGATGATGTGTTTGGGCGCACTATTGCTTTCTTGCCTGTTTCCTACCTGTGGTTGTTTGGCATGAGCGAGGCGGTGGATGTCTGTTTGATCGTTGGGATCATCTTCGTTGACCACCTCTTCTGAGTGGATGGTGGCACAGCTTTGTTTGGGAACGGGACCTTGAATCTCGGTGGCTGACTGGGTTGCCAGTTCTGCAGCCAAGGCTTCCTCGACGGCCTGGGAGAGGTTGAGATCCTTCCTGGCAAGCAGTCGCCTTTGGAGGTGGAGGTCCTTGACCCCGCAGACGAGCTGGTCGAGGAGCATGTCATCTAAGTAGTTCCCGAACCCGCAGTGGAGAGCTGCAGTCCTCAAGGCGGCCATGAACTGGTTGACGGTTTCCTTTTCAGCTTGCTTCCTCATCTGGAAGGTGAAACGCCTCACGATCTGTGAGGGCCTGGGGGAGTAATGATTGGTGAGGATCTCCAGCAATTCTGCCCAGGGAACATTCTTTAACTCACGTGGAGCAACGAGTGCTGTGGCGGTATCAAAAACGATGGCTCCGCAATAACTGAGGAAGAATGACTTCTTTCTGTGCTCCCCAGCATCAGCCAGACCAATGGCATCGATGTAGTGGTTAAAACGATTTTTGTATGACTCCCACTTTTCTTCATCAGGCTTGAACGGTGGGAAGGCTGGGTTGGAATTCATGTTGTGAACTTCTGCAGGTTACACTGCTGTGAGATCTCTCTTGGATGACAAATGGCCCTTCGTGCTCTTGTCAGACTAGTGACTTCAGCTCTTGAGAGGTTACACAGAATCTCTCTGTTCTCTCTGGGTTACGCTATGGCTCAGGCTGCAATGGTCGTTGGCAGCGTTATTTGAATTTTGCGCTCCTGGAGAGCGTAGGCGGTAATGGCTGACCGCAGCTGACAGTGATTTGAATCTCGCGCCCTGTGCTGGCGTCAGAGACTCCCGGAATGACAGCACCGCGCTGTACTCCGACTCAATTCAAACGACAGCCGTTTGAATTTCACGCCTTTTGAGCTGAGCGGCTGCGGCTCGCAGCGCTCACTTTCCTGTAGCTAGCTAACCGAGCGGCTACAGACGCTCTTCCTTTCGCTTTTGCTGACCGAGCTCTCCGGCGGCGCTGCTGCGGCTCAGCAATTGAGTGATTTCAGCTGTTGCGGATTGCCTCTGGTAGCCATCCCATCCTCGTCACCAGTGTTGTAGTTGAGCAATGAGAGGCTAGACCAGGGCATGGATGCAACAAGACTTTATTAAAGTAATAAAGGACTGAACGTGTTAGCCCTGCCTGGAGCAGGCTCACAGCGAACAGCGGCTGACCGAACCCTGCCAGCTGGCTTTTATAGCCGGCTGTCGAGGGAAGCCAGCCAATGAGGGGCAGCAAACACCCCCGCAGCATGAACGGACCTGGGTGGGGACTTTGGCAAGTTCCAGGGACATAACACACCCCACCCCACTTGCCTAGCTTGCTTAGCCACAGGAGCTGCCCATGCAGCTCCCGCAGCCTAGCAAAGTTCCCCCTAACTGCCCCCAGCCTCCAGCTTACCTGGCTTGCTGGTGGCAGAGAGGAAGGTGAGCCAGGACTGACCTGTCGCCACTCGGGTCTCCACCAGCCTGCGTCTTGCCCCCACTTGGATTCTCTGCAGCTGCTTGGCCTTCTCTGTTAGGGTGGGGGAAGGGGTGACCAGGGAGCACAATGCTATGGTGCCTGGGCCTGCATCACCCCTTCCCTGAGGCCCACCAGCCTGTACACTTTGGCTGAATGCGGGCTGCATTCTATAAGAATGGTGCAGGTCAAGCCTCATGAGAGTGGATCTTCCTCGGTGACCAACACTCAGCTAAAATGCTCAGCTGGCAGAGAGAGAATGCAGGCAGACATGTGCTTCCTGGTTGCCTCCTGAAACCCCTGCAGCTGTGAGTCCCAGCAGCTTTGGAGAATCTGTACAGTGGACAAAATGCAGACTGGCGGGCAGCCGAGTGGAACAGCTTTGCCTTGGCTGGCTCAGCTTTCCTTCTGCCACCAATCACAGGAGGAAGGTAAGTTTGCACTTTGCAAGCAGTTGGGATGCCAGCAGGGTGGACGCTTGAGGGAGAGATAGGCAAGAGTGAGAGTGCCTCTCTCCCGGCAGAGTGAGAAGCGTTCAAGTCCCCCTCTCATTGGAAACAGCTCCCGGGCAGCAGAGAAGCTGCCCGGTTGAATCCTGCTTTTCTGTGCTGCCTGGGATCTGTTTGCGATGAGAGGGGGACTTTTCAAGATTGAGTTTAAGAGCTCCCCATGGAAGAAGCTGAGAGCAAAAGTAGCGACTGAGAGGGCAACAGGGGCATGTGACATGTCCCTATGTGATCCCCTCCAAGGTGACAGCTAGGGCGTCACCTCCTATTTTCCTCAGAGGCATGGTGTCTGCCACCCTTCACACTCCTTAAGGAGGTACGCAGCCCTGCGTTACTCATCTTCTCATCATCTTCCATGAGGCGCTCTTAAACTCAATCTTGAAGAGCTCAAAGATGTTCTATTGCCACCAATTAACTCACCTTGCCCAAGATGGCTGCAATAGAAGGAGGAAGAAAAGGGACACACACAAAGAGAAGAAAAGAGAGGGGGAGAGAGAGAGGGAAAGAGAGAGGAAAAAGAGAGAAAGAGAGAGGGAAAGAGAGGGGGAGAGAGAGGGAAAGAGAGAGGGGAGAAAGGGGGGAGAGAAAGAGGGGGACAGAGGGAAAGAGACAGAAAGAGAGGAAAAGAGAGAGTGGGGGAGAGACAGGAGAGAGAGAGAGAGAGAGAAAGAGAGAGAGAAAGAGAGAAGGAAAAGACAAGAAAGAAAAGAAAGAGAAAAGAGAAAGAAAGAAAAAAGGAGAGAGAAGGGAAGTGAAAGAAAGAAAGGGGGATGCAAGGAAGGGACAGAAAGAAAGAGAAAGGAAGGAAGGAAGAGAGAGAGGAGAGAAAATGAATGAGATATATGAATGGATAGATAAATACATGGAAGGAGGGAGGGAAGGAGAGAAAAAAGGAGAGGAAGGTAGGACACAAACCCTGACTTCAGAAAACTCTTCTAAGTAGCACAGCAATTTTGGGCTGCCCTGCAAAAGATCTCAGAGGTCATCTAGTCCAACTCCCTGCTCCAGCAGGAGATACTCACAGAATCATAGAATAGCAGGATTAGAAGAATGTGTGTGTGTGTGTGTGTGTGTGTGTGTTTCAGGTGGGTCTCCTAGCTTTAGAAGGAGAGAGGGAAGGAGGAAGGAAAGGGACAGAAGAGAGAGAGAGAGAAAGAGGGGGCAGAGAGAGAGAGAGAGAGAGAGAGAGAAAGAGAAAGAGAGAGGGGGAAGAGGGGGAGAAAGAAAGAGAGGGAAAAGAGAGAAGGAAGAGACAAGAAAAAGAAAGAGAAAAGGGAAAGAAAGAAAAAGGGAGAGAGAAAGTGAAAGGAAGAAAGGGGGGATGGAAGGAAGGGAAAGAAAGAAAGAGAGAGAGAGAAAGAGAGAGAGAGAGAGAGGAGAAAGTGAATGAGATATATGCACAGATAAATATGAAGGAGAGAGGGATGGAGAAAGAAAAAAAGGAGAGGAAGGAAGGATACAAACCCTGGCTTCAGAAAACTCTTTGAAGCAACACAGCCATCTACAAGGGATCTTGGAGGTCATCTAGTCCAACCCCCTGCTCCAGCAGGAGATCCTTACAGAATTTTAGAATAGCACGATTAGAAAAGTGTGTGTGTGTGTGTGTGTGTGTGTGTGTGTGTGTGTGCATGGCTGTCAAAATTCCAAAAACAGGTCAAGTAGCTCTGGGGAGATCAGTCATAAATTAAAACATTTGCTAAGCAACCAGCCATTAAGTGAGGACCACTTGTATTTGGTTTGCCAGTCACATGGCCATCTGGCCATGCCCACCCAGTCACATGGCCACCAAGCCATGCCCATCTGGTCACATGACAACCAAGCCATACTCACAAATTAAGCCATGCCCACAGAACCAGTTGTACAACATTTGAATCCCACCCACCCCCCGTCTCCAGTACTATATTATCAGTCCTTTATCAGAAATGTCAGTTATGCTTTTAAAGTAATTTTTTACTTTTTATTTATGTAGCTATTATTTATATCACAGACAATATGTAGGAAATCTTCTTGACATTGATCGGAAATGGTTGAGTTTTGCAAGAGAATGTTCTCAGTTAATTTCCTGTTCACTATATAGTCAGTTGGGCTGACATTCAATTTTAATGATGAACAGTCTTAGCTATGTCTCTGTAGGTTAAACTTATGATCTTCTTACTTTGCTCCAGTGAACAGAACTTCAAAGCAGTTGTCACTTTAAATATACTTTTAAAAAATCTGAAATGCCATTTGTAATGGACGAGATTTTTTTGGCGTTTTTTTGTTTTCTAAAGATGGAAGCAGAAAGGAATAATGATGACAATATTTGCACATCTCTGGAGATTTTACTCTTTGATTGGCCAATGAATATTGTCTATACATTGTTAATAATTTATAAAGTAGGTATTTAGCTAGTGAAGCCTGTAGCTTACAAAAGATATTTCATTTCTAATAATTAATTATGATAAAAATGCTAGCATTTCTGAAGATGGAATATCTGGTGTTTGAGCAGAAAATCATACATCCTATCTCATTTTAAATACTTCCTGAAATTAATTAGTGATGACAAATCTTAAAACTGTATTTATTTGTAAGAAAGTGGGCTGGTTAGGAATTAATAATAAGAATTTTCACAGTGATCCAAAGCCTCCCAAATATATTTAATCACAGAGCATTAAACAAAAATTCAAAGAATACTTTCTATTTTACATTGATAAAACAGGGCCAGAGTTCCTTTTACTGCATTTTTACCATTATCTTAATGTAAAATTTACTTTTTAAAATGAAAGATCCATACTTGTGATATTATGGATTTGTGCTTTCAATGCGACCCAGCTTTCAAGCTTTTTGAAGGGCAGAGTTTTGCTATTACCTGGGTAGAAGAAAAAGTTGTAAGGATATCATTCAAGAGCAACAATCTTTAAGAGTTGCATAAGGTTTAGATCAGTGGTGTCAAACTCAAGGCCCGGGGGCCGGATCTGGCCCATGGGCTGCTTAAATCTGGCCCATAGGGCCATTTTGGAAACAGCAAGGGACTAGCCCACAGTGCTTCTGCCAGTAAAAATGGAGTTCAGGAGATCTGTGTGCGGCTCTCCCAAACTTTATTTTTGCTGGCAGAAGGTTGCAAGAGGCCGCTGCAGCTGGAAATAGAGCTTAGGAACTCGTTTTTGCTGGCAGAGTGCTTGGGCCAACCTGGCCCTCAGAGGTCAAACAAAACCCTGATGTGGCCCTCAATGAAATTGAGTTTGACACCCCTGGTTTAGATCATTCTGCATCGTTATCTAAAACATCAACAATCCTTTGTATTCAAGTTAGTTTTAAATTTGTTAGTTGACAGCACTGCATGTCTACAGCTGAAACAGAAGAAAAAAGTCGAGAAAACATTATCACTTTGATTGAACTAGTGATATAGTGTTCTTACATTTATATCTCAATTTTCCTTCCAGGAACACAAAAGTATTTATAGGGTTTATTTTTCCATCTGCTTTCACTTCACTTTGAGTTTAATTAGACTGAAATATCATGACTGGCCCAAGATCATTTAATTAGATTAATGACTGAGTAGGAATTTCATTTTTTTTCTCCTCTAGTCAAATTTTAATACCTACTCAATATGCCAGAACAGCTTTCTAGTTAGACCACATTAGGATTTTTAAAAAAGAGACATTTAGCCATTATATTTTGCTGTCACTTGAGTCAGCTAACATACTTTCAGCATCTTTTCAACTGACTGGGTTCTTCCTCTATAGCCCTTACTTTCCCATTCAATTTTTTGCTGAAATTCTTACAAAATTTGGAACAGAGAAAACTAGCTTGGTGGGTTTTCCAGATCTTTTGGAACATTTCTCTAATATGAAGATATTGTCCATAGTGAATGGGGAACAGTAGTGTTTGTGATCAAGAACTTATGGGGACTGCCAGTTTCTCAATTGTTAATTAGAAATACAGCAATAACCATAATATATTTTAGGATTGAGAGTACAATTTAATGAAGGACCACAGATGTTATTCTCAACTTTTCACTTCTTTCCCAACTTTCAGTTACTTTGCTCCTCTAATCTTCTTAAACATGACCCCCACTTTGTGCTAGAATATATGGTTGATGCCCATTATAGTCAATGTAACTTATACTAAGAACAAGCAGTATATCTGAGGGGAAAAATATTTCACTCTACCTTGGCACTTGTCCCAAACACAGCATGCAATTCTTTACATCAAGGCTCTAGAACTCCCTGTTTTATACACTTCTACTGCAGGAAATGACAGAAGAGCAAATTAGTTGTCAACATGCATGCATTGTAGCACTACCTTATGCAGTTTACCCAGAAAAGATGGCTGAGAGGCCACTAAGTGGCAGGGAAGTCTTCAAATGTGAGGTCACAGTTGCTGCTTATGTGTTTACTTTACTTTCAACAATGTCACTTCATAAGAAATGTCAATTGCTTACAATGGCACAAATGCGACTCTTTCTCTCTCTCTCTCTCTCTCTTTTTTTTTTTTAAGCATGGGAGGGAAAACAGAGAGAGAGAGAGAGATCCCCTCTCCAAGGACAATTTTTCTTTTTAAGTTCTGAATGTTTATTTTTCCCTCTCTTCTCTTTCTCTCTCTTTGTCCTATACAATTTGCTTCTTTCTTGATATAAAACATTTTGTATGGAAACTGTGATTCATTGTCATCTTTTACTGTAAGCTATGCTGTAGACTCTCATCTTAGAAGGAAGGCACTAAGTTCAAGTATTCCCTCTTGACAAACATTGTTCCTTCCAAGATTTGACTTGAAATTGAAAATTGGAGATAATATTTTCTGTGATCCATTTTTTTCACTAAAAAAGAAAGATTAAGAATATTTCTGCTCAGTTACTTCCCTAATATTCTGAACTGAACATTCTTGACATGCGGCACCAGTGAAAACGTCTATGGAGACATCCAAGCCTGAATTTTGGTTGAACACAGAATGATAGCAATACAACTATTAGATTTGGTTCAAAGCCCAAAATTGGAATTTGATCTGTTTGCATCATAAGCAGGCCTTAAGGGAAGAAATCTGTAGGGGTTCAGGGAAGCAGAGATATAGGAAATAAAAGGTTACAGTGAATGAAAAATAGTAAAAGGCTTAAACTATGAACTTGTGAATTTTCTCCAGGCAACAGTTACACAGAGTACAATAATATTTATTATTTGTGAATCTTTGGTGTTCTCTGAACTTGATTGTTTGTTTGCAGACATTTTATGACACACTAGAATGCTGGAATGGACTGTTTATATACAGTAGCTTGCTTTTATTAATTACTTAAAGTAGCTCTATAACACTTCCAACTGCAATCCCTGAAGAAATTTATAACAATTATTAAACTACATCATTTAAAAAAATCAATTACCTGTAAAAAAGCAAAGTGAAAATAGAATAGTAGATAGATTAATTTCCCAACATAATGAACTAAAAGGTAGACTTTAAAGAAAAAAGTTATAGAAACTCCTTAGAAACTGTGAATCTTATAGATTACCAAAGAGATGCATGGAGATATCTCAATGAGAAATGTTTTTAAAAATGGACACTTTATTATGCTTTCCTTCAAAAAAATAAAAAACAAAACAAATACATATCACTAATTCAAAATATTTTAAAAGATAAGTTGCAATTGAAACCAGAAATATTTTGGGGGGACAGAAATATTTTGGTTTCTCTGGACAAGCAACCAGAGAAAAGTCATGGGACTGTTTATATTAATGGAATGGAATGGAACGGAACAGAACAGAACAGAACAGAATAGTTTATTTGGTCAATAAAGCTTCTGTCAGTGTACAAGCAAAGCAACACAACCTTCTTTTTCTTCATCATCAGCATCATCATAATCAATTATCATCCCAATAAGAGAAGATAACAAAGAAGATAATAAGACGGGCAATAGTAATACTACAGCCATACATGTATAACTATACATAGACATTAGACAACACTATGAGAATTATGTGTTCAACAGAGTGATGGCATGAGGAAAAAAATTGTCCCTGTGCCTAGTTGTTTTGGCATGGAATGCTCTGTACCACTGCTCCAAAGGAAGACGCTGACACAGTTTATGTCCAGGATGTGAGGGGTCTATAGTTATCTTCTCAGCCCTCTTTCTGACCCATGCAGATCTTCTATGGAAGGCAAGCTGATTGCAATTGCTCTTTCTGCAGTCCTAATTATGCAATGGAATCTATACTTGTCCTGTTTGGTTGCTGTACCAAACCAGACAGTTATAGAAGTACAAAGTGTATCGAAAGCTCCTGGGTCTGTACTTCCTAGGTTGATGCAGGAAAACATTCCTTGTGGTGTCTTTTTAATGATGGTTCTAACATTAGATGTCCATTTCAAATCCTGGGAGATTATAGAAGGATTCTATTGCTGATACTGTGCTGTTGAATATAGAAAGAGGTGATAGAACAGAAGGGCTCCTCCTAAAATCCACTCTCATCTCTACAGTTTTAAGAATGTTTAGCTCCAGATTGTTTTGGCTGCACCACAGGGCCAGTTGTTCAACCTCCCTTCATCACCATCTCAAATGAGGCCAATGACCATTGTATCATCTACAAATTTCAGTACTTTAACAGCAGGATCCCTAGAGATGTGGTCAATGGTATATATAGAGAAGATAACTGCAGTGAGACTGCTCAGAAGCAGAAAGGAAAGAGGAATGGTTGGTTCAGATGATAGAACTGGCAGAGGTGGCTAAATTAACATCTTTGATTAGACAAAAAATAATATCTGCATTTATGGCTGGCTAAAAATTCCTTGTAGACTTTTTTTTCATAAAACAGAAAAGATGAACTTAGGATTCTAGTTTTGATAATTAGGAAAAAAATAAAGAATGAACTTTCTTTTGTAATCATAGAAGAGATAATCTTGTAATTGTATCTACTGCAAAGGAAATCAGATGCTTATTCTATTTTTCTTTCTGCACTTTTCCCTTTTCTTTCTTTTTTTTCTTTGCTGATTTTACTCTTGTATTAGCTTGTGCTAGCTCTTATGCTCTTTGTAAAATGTTTTTTATTAAAATTTATTTTAAAAAAGGAAGACTTTCCTCTTGCTTTCCTACAAGAAAATGAGAGTTGGGAATGTCAGGAGAATCATAAAAGTAAGAGTGGGGGAAATATGTATTAAGAAATATGTATGGTAGAACAAGAGACAAGATCATTCATTCATTGATGCTATATGAAGGTGTATTTAATACAGAAGGGAGTAATAAGTATGAAAGTACAGGGAGATGGTTTGGTCACATAAACAGAATGATAAGGATCAATTCTGAAAACCATAGAAACAAGAGTGAATGGATTTAGAAGAAGGGAAAAAGACATTGTGATTGTATCAATTTAAGAGTTTGAAAGAAAGAGATAGGATAACTGTAAAGAACAAAATGCAATGTGCAAAACAGTGCATGGATATCATAGAAGCAAGAAATATTAGGGTAGAATGGGTAGAAATGGAAAGCGATAGTTAATAGTACTTATACAATGTTTTATCTATGTTTCCCTTTCTTTTCCTTATCTCATGCCATTGATTTCTTTCAGTTATTGTTTTGTGTGTGTGTCTGTGTGTTCTGCACATTATTACTTAACCTGGAAGAATATAATGTGATTGGTATGTGTATGTTATGTAAGTACTGTATGTATGTGCAAATATTAACAGTAAGCCAAATATAGTAATACCTATTAAAAATAGGTATCTGGGAAAGATCAAATTAAAACACACACACACACACACACACACACACACACACACACACACACACACACAAAGAGCCATTCCAAAGAGCTACCACCAAGGATAACTGGGGGATGGGGGTGGGGAGAGGTATTGATGAATGTGTCTAATGGTATGAAATTAAGATGGAAACAAAGAAGCCAGGGATTGTTGGCAACCCTAACAGACTGGGTAGTGTTGTAGTGGTGAAATCCCCTTTCCTCCCCCATGCAGCATAGCTTTGAGGAAAGTTTGAATTCTCTTGAAACAGAAGAGGGTACAATCCAAAGAAATGTGTTTTAATGAAGAGATATCTATTCTTCTTGGAGTGGAGGTAAAGATGATACAAGGGATATTAATAACCATAGGAAAGCTTAGATTAGCTACCAGAGGGAAATTATTGGTCAGTATCTTTAAACAGAATATATTTCTCAATTCTTATAACAGATAACAGATAATCAGAATTGGAAGGGACCTTGTAGGTCACCTAGTCCAACCCCCCCGCCCAAGTGGGAGACCCTATACCATTTCTGACAAATGGCAGTCCAATCTCTTCTTGAAAGTCTCAAGTGATGGCATTTCTAGGCAGCATTAGATAGAAAATTTAGGAACACAGAAGAATATATAAAATATTTTTCTTGTAAGCAGTAGTTAGGGGAACTACAGGATGCACAGTTCAAGAGTTAAAAAAGCATTTAAATTGTAAAGATTTTTTTAAAAAAATTTCAAGACATTAAATGAGCAGAAGAAAGTAAAGGACATCAGGACAATCTTGACACATATTGCTATAATTAATTTTGCTAAGGTGCGCACTTGAAAATACAACATTATTTCTATAAAGGTAGAAAAAGCAAGAAGGGATGCCTCATGCTGGGTTTTTATAAATCAAATCCTGAGAATATACAGAAAGCACCAGTTGCATGGCCCCACAGAAAACACTACAATAATCTAGTATTGAGGTTATCAATTTGTAGTCATGAAAGAAAAGGTATCTCCAAGAATAAGATGGTAGTTGGCACTTATACTTTCAGGGGGCCAAACTGAGAGTATTTCCCAGGCTGACCCACACAGCTTCAACTTCAAGTTATTGTTTCACTTCCAGTTTGCTAATCTTCTCAAGACCCAGTGAATGGCCTTTTCTACTGCAGCTGTTAGAGAGAAATAAAACTCAGCATCATTAGCCTAATTGTAGAGTTTCCCATCCTGATTCCTTTAATGATGTACCCAGTGGTTTTATCTAGTAACAAATGGAACTGGAGCCAAAGTTTTATCTTGAGAGATCCCCCAGCAAGTAGAATGACTGCTGAATAATATAGAAAATATAGGAAAAGAAGACTTACTTGAAAAATCCAGCATTATTTATAAAAAATATCCAGTATTATATTATTCTTCTTTCCTTCAATCTTCTCAACAATGTTTTTCCTGGATAAAAAGAACCAAAAAAAGAATTTCAAAACAATCATATTATCCAATAATAGTGTATGTACACATGTATCTCTCAAACTTTCAATAGAGAGTGCTATTAAAAAACATTCACTGTAACCATAAATATATTAAATCAGAACTTAGTTCTGAGTTCATCTGAGAAGTATTATATACACACTCTAATTTTGCTATTATATGTTGGGGAGATATGAGACTAACACAAAATATTTTTCAAAGGAAATGTACATGCTTTTTTTAGTAAGATAAAATAAAGATTTTGTGAATTGCAGAGTCTCTGAATAGGTTAAAAGAAAACTTGATTATACCATATTGTCAAAGAAACTTTAGCAAGAATGGCTGCTTGAATGATAGCTAATAGAAATAGAAGTAGGAAGAGCATACTGTAGTAGCCCTGATTTCTTTGGTGGTAATCTTTTTGTGTTCAACTTTTCCCCTTTCATCTTTTAACATAAGAGAAGCAATGTTCTATCGCCAGAACAAAGCAGACTCGAGATTGGAGTTGAGTTCAGCTCTTTATTGAACTACCAGTAACTTCAACTAAAGAAGAGCCACGGCAGCCCTTTTTATAGTGGCTGCTTGCGGCTCAGAACCAATGGCACTTATTTAAAACTCCCGCCGCTTAGGCGGCCAATCGGAACTGTTGTTATCCACCAATCACTTGGTGGCAGTATCTGTCCAATAGGAATGCAGTATTACGAGTATGCAAAACAAGTACATAACACCCCTCCCCTCTTGGTTTGATCCACAGTTACGTGATGTAGTCGCTTAAGTAGGCGGGGCTTTTGTGGGTCCTAGTTGACCTGCGCAGTTCAGTCTCTGTGTTTCCTTTGGTCAGTTCGGACAAGCTTGCCGTCTCTCCTGTTCTTCTCCCTGGAAACTCCTGGAAGGGTGAGTCAGACTTGCCACTCCCGCCGTGCCTTGTTGGGTTGGTTGAACAGGCATCGTCGCTCCCTCCTGGCATGCTCGGGAAGGTAGAGTCGGCTTGGCTGCTCCTTCTCTGGATTTCCTTCAGCTCTCTTCTTTGGAATTCATCAAATGGTAAGTAGTTTTTATTTCTTTTTGGGTTTTCAGTTTCTGGTTGGTGGTTTGCTAATGGAGGGTTTTCCTTTATTTTATTATTTAATGGTTTCCCCCCCCCCCCCAGTTTTATTATTACTCTCTATTGGGTTTTGTGGATGTGTTTGCTCCATGTTCCAGTGTGTGTCAGTGTTGCATTCAATGTGCCGTGACCATAGTTGATCGATGTGTCTTTTCCATGTTCTGCCATCAGTTGTCCCTAGCCGATACGATCGGGGGCCTGTGACCTGCGTTATTGTGGCCGGTAACCACAACGGGTCTCCGGTAAGATTTTTTGCGTATACCAGGTCACCTGGCATGAACTTGCAGTACTTACTGGAGGAGTCTGGTGGTTTCTTGGGGTTGTAGGTAGGGTGTAATCTGTCCAGATGAGTGCATAATTTTCTGCCAATAAAAAGTTCAGCTGGGCTCTTGTTTGTTGATGTGTACAGTGTTATATGTTGAATGGTGAGCATGGTGTTAATTTTGTCTTGCATGTCGCCTCCTTCAATTTTTTCTAATGCTTCTTTTGTGTAACAAACCATGTGTTCCACCCTTCCGTTCACCACCGGGTGAGCTGGTGCTGTCAGAGCATGTCGTATACCTTGCTCTGCAAGGAATTGTTCGAAAGCTAAAGCTGTGAACTGTGGGCCATTGTCCGATACTACTACATCTGGTAGACCATGAATGGTGAAGAGTTTCTGTAGTTGTTTAGTGACGGCTTCAGTCGTTGTTGAATTCATGATGCTGACCTCTAACCAGTTCAAGTATGCATCAACGATGATTAAAAATGTATACCCCTTTGTGGGTCCGGCGAAGTCTATGTGGATCCTTGACTAGGGGCCTCTGGGTGTCTCCCAGTCAAGGACCGGTCCTAAAGGGGGGGGGTAGGTGTGGACGACTGACATATATGACATGTTCTTACCCAGGTTTTGATGTCTTTGTCAATTCCTGGCCACCAGACGTAGCTTCTGGCCAGGGACTTCATTTTTACCATGCCCGGGTGTCCCTCATGTAACATGTTCAGTATATCTTCTTGTAATTTTTGTGGAACAACAACCCTATCCCCCCACAAAATGCATCCTTTTTCATTTGACAGCTCAGTTTGGCAGTTTTTGAACGGTTTAAAAGTCTCATTATTGTTGTTTTCTGGCCAACCCCTCCCTATCCAGTTCAGGAGTCGGGCCATTAGTGCATCTTTAGCGGCTTCCTTTGCGATGTCCGATGCGGTGATAGGCAGGTTTGATATTGTTTCAATTTGCAGGGTGCTTGTTGTGGGAGCTGGGTCATCGTTGTGGTCTGGTAGGGGTGAGTGGCTTAATGCATCAGTGTGAGGTATGGCTTTTCCTGGCCGATAGACAAGCTTGTAATTGTAAGCTGCAAGAAATTCTGACCACCTTGTCATTCTTGGAGACAGGATGTTGGGAGTGGCCCTGTCTCCCGCCAGGATTCCTAGAAGTGGCTTGTGGTTGGTAATTAAAGAAAATGTCCTACCATAAAGGTATTCGTGAAAACGTTTTACCCTCAAGATAGCAGCCAAGGCTTCTCTATGCAGTTGACTGTAGTTTCTTTCAGCTTTGGATAGCATTTTGAAATAAAAGGCGATCGGTGCCTCTCTGCCATCAGGTAGTGTGTGGCTAAGTATTGTGCCTACACTGAATTGTGAAGCGTCGCAGGTGACAGTCAGTGGTAGCGTGTCGCTGTATTGGATTAATACAGATTTAGATGTAATTAAGTCCTTAATTCTTTGGAATGCAGCTTCTTCTTGTCGGCCCCATTTCCAGATGGCTTTTTTATCAAGTAGTCTATGCAGTGGTTCTGCTATTGTTGCCTTCTGCGGCAAAAAGACGTTATAAAAATTAATGAATCCCAAGAATGCCTGCAAATCCGTTTTGTTTTTGGGTCTGGGTGCTTCTTTTATTGCTCATATTTTTTTTTCAGTGGGGTGGATTCCTGCTTCATCAATAAGATATCCTAGGAACTCAACCTGATTTGTGGCGAGTTGGCATTTTTCTTTTTTGACCTTTAGTCCTGCTTCTCTAAACTTTTGTAAGACTGCCCGTAGCTGGTCCTTTGGTTGTTTTTTATTTCCAGCTGATATCAATTCATCATCAAAATAGGGAACCACCCCTTTTAGTCCTTGGAGGAGACGTTCCATCAGGCTTTGGAAAACGCCGGGGGCCACGCTGACACGGAATTGTAATCTGTTGCATTTAAAAGCCCTCCTATGTGTTATGATAGTTTGTGCTTCTGCCGTCTCGGAAACAACCAACAATTGTTGATATGCCTGTGTGAGATCGAGCTTTGCAAAAAATTTTCCTCCCCCCAACGAATGCAAAAGGTGCTGGACTACTGGAACGGGGTATGCACTCTGCTGCAATGCATGGTTCAGGGTGGCCTTATAGTCACCACAGATGCACATGGACCCATCTGGTTTCATGGGATGACTCGATGTCTTCATGGTGGGTGGTTGCGGTAGTGTGTTTCTGGGTACCTTCCACTTTCTTTTCTCTGCTCTGGTTTGGACTGTTGGCTGTATTCATTTGCTTCATTTTCGCTGCGGATTTTTTTGCTGCCTCAGCTGCGGTTGCTTCAGTGATGGCTTCATTTACAGTAATGTTGGGTCGATTAAGTAGTGTGCTCTGCAGGGTAGCGTCTCTCAATCCAAGGACTATGCAATCCCTCGGGCTTCATCCATGTTGAGGAACTCGCATGCCCCTCCAATGTCCCTTAGTGCTGGTACAAAGTCTCCAATACTCTCGCCTTCTTGTTGATCCCGTTTATAAAATTTGTGTCTTCGAATGAGGTTGGACACAACAGGCGCATAATGGTTTCTCAGCATTCAGTTCAGGTCTGGCCATGCCATCTGTTTGACATCGTTCGGTTTCGCCAATGCCTTTGCCATCTTAAAAATGGTCGGACCTCAATGCGTCAGGAATACGGCTCTCTTCCTCTGGTCAGTGATTCCTTGTAGTTTGTTGCTTTCCAGGAACATCAGAAACCTGTCAATATATGATTCCCATCTTCTTCGGCTGGGTTGAATGGTGTGGGTGGCGAGTTGCTGCAGGCCATCTCGTCGATTTTTTGGCTTCCCTTGCCATGTGCTTACAGTCTTTGTTCCTTCAATCCCACCCTTGTCACCAGTGTTCTATTGCCAGAACAAAGCAGACTCGAGATCGGAGTTGAGTTCAGCTCTTTATTGAACTACCAGTAACTTCAACTAAAGACGAGCCGGGGCAGCTCTTTTTATAGTGGCTGCTCACAGCTCGCAACCAATGGCACATATTTAAAACTCCCGCCGCTTAGGCAGCCAATCGGAACTGTTGTTACCCACCAATCTCTCGGTCGCAGTATCTGTCCAATAGGAATGCAGTATTATGAGTATGCAAAACAAGTACATAACAAGCAAGATTAGCAAAATGGCCACCATTATTTTCATTTACTTTCTTGTATTTTAAAATAAAAGCAGAAGGTTGATCCTATAGAATAATTCTCACACACTCCCCAGAACTTCCTCATTTGTATGATGAGGGCCCTGTCAGGGATGTCTGAACAGACAAAACCTGTTTTCCTTTTATTGCAGTTTCAGTAAGGTACTATTGTTTTCATTAGTTATATAACCACACATTTTACATTTTTTGGATGACTTCTTATCTTCTGTTCTGATGGCTCAGGAGAAATTAAAATTAAAATAGCCCCTGCAGGAATTCAATCAATTATACCAATTTCTGTAATTAAAATCTGCAATATATAAATATAATTGATAGACACACACACACACACACACACACATGTGCACACACATACATTAGAAACCACCTATCTCTTTCATAGAGCAAGATGAGATGTAACTCTGAGTACATACTTGCTCAGTCAGACATAGAAAAGAAACTTAAAAGGAAGAAAACTTAAAAGAAAGCGAATACAATGATACATGGAGAGGCAAATAGGAACAGAATATTGAACTCAATAAAATGAATTTGAGATTATATCAAGCTTAATATTGAGGACAGCAGAAACATTTATGTTGTAAGAAGCCTCTAAGAAAAGGCATTCAATAAATAAGCCGAGTTCGTTTAGATCAGGGCTGTCAAACCCACGGCCTGTGGACTAGACGCATCATGCACTGGTGATGCCATGCCTGGTTTAGCAAAGGGGGGGAAGTCCCAATGCATCATGTGATACCACCATGACAACATGAGTTTGACACCCCTGGTTTAGATGATCCTGAAATATATTTGGGTAGATCTATCAATCCATCTTCATGAATACAAGCAATATTCCTATATTCTCAAATAACTTCATCTGATTCACTTCTGTCTTTAATAATACCCAGAAAGATTTTAGTAAAACTTACTCTTATCATGAATAGAAGATTTTTGTACACTCACAAAAACTTATTCTGTCATAAAATATTGTTCATCCATTGCTATAGTTTCAAAGCTTGTTTTGCCCTAGGCATAAAGGACTGCAGAGACTCAAAAACGGGCAGCATGAACTGCTTTCATTACTCCTTTGAGTAGTATTTGCCTAAGGCCTCAAAACACTAGTGAAAACCCTCAGCTGGAAGAGATTTCCAACAAGATTATAAATCAGAAGTGCCAATGGCAATTCAGTGCTCAACCTAGCATATAAACTTTTTCCCTTAATAATAAAGCAACGACCATTTAGCATTTGTGATTTAAACAGTTAAAAGAGAATTTCAGTCAGGCCTCCAGAAACAAGCTTCACTGGGATGTTAGCAAATGAGTCTGTGCTGAACGGTGTAGACCTGCTTTGACCAAATAATTTGGATCATGGAGATGATCTGATTTGCCTCAATAAATCAACAGGAGTGCCTTCAAATTGCTTCAGGCTTCAACTGTGAAGAGAATGGTGTTTGTTTGTTTTTTAACTTCTCCAGCATCAGCCAAAGTTCTTCCAGATAATTAGGGGTTCAGAACTATCTATAACTTACACCGAAGCCACCTAGCCTGCACAATCTTAACACATATCCAGTGTAATTCAGATTATGTATCTTCCACAGTGTAGCCAATCCTTCCGTGTTTGCTGAATCGGTCAGGTAGGAAAGCATTTCAGCCAACAAAGTCAGATAAGGTTTTAGATCTTCTCCTGAAGGTATTTTGGTCCTTTGGTGACTTTTCTTAACCACTCACTATTAGCTGGAGAAGGCAAGGGATACAACAGGATGTGGACTCAGCATCTCAACACTCATGAGATGGACATACAGCAAGCTGGTAAAATAGATGTGTGATATAATAGCTTTTCTATGCTGCTGGCCTCTTTTATCCACTGCCAAAATTAGTTTTGATGCACAATCCCAAATAGGACCGGTAGCTTTCGCACATAGTACATGCCCAGAGCCTATGTGGAGCTGCCAGCAATAGCACTTAGACTAATATACCACTTCACAGTGCTTCACAGTTGACAGAATCAGCATATTGCCATCAACAATCTGGTTTCTCATTTTACCAACCTCAGAAGGATGGAAAGCTTGAGCCGGTCAGGATTGAAGGGATTAAAATTCTGGCAATGTGAGCAGAGTTAGCCTGCAATGCTGCATTTTAACCACTGTGCCACCATGACTTCCCAGGCTGGAAGAGCTCTCAGTTCACAGTTTTAATTGGTACTCTGACAGAACTGAACAAGTAAGCTTGTTTGCCTTCTTGTCTTGTGAAACATAACAAGCAGTATATCACTGTGGCTAGAAGAAAAATAGGGTTTTTTAAAAAAAGGTATATAGCCTGTCATGAGTAGGGAAGAAGGATGTTGAGAGGAATTGGTAGAAAATAATTGTTGGTGGATTTACAGAAGATTCGCAGAAGATGGCTTGCAAGCAATGCCAGAGTTGGAAAATTTCAGACTGAAGATTAGCATGATCTGGATGATAGAAAATTCCTTGAAGAAAAGTCAGCAAGGAAAAGATGCTGCAAAATGTCTACCCAGCTATCCCTTTCTCCAGAAAGGAAAGTCTGAAGCTATGCTAGGTATAGGGAGTTGCCAGCCAAGTTTTATTTATGATTTGCCTTGATTCATTGTTGATGGTATTAGTCCTAACTACACACTTAACAGTTTACACCCACTGATATAGTAGAAGTATTACTTAAGTTTAGGAGGTATAGAGACAGCTAAACTGAACATGGGCAATAAATCAATTTACTGCCTACCAACCTTTTTTTGCTGGCAAGTGCATGAGGAAAATTGGATTGCTTATCCATTTTAGCTGAATGTTATTTGCAGAAATTCCAGCTGTAGAAATCAAGTTCAGATATCACATTCTGAAGGGAAGACCCCTTATGGTTTTCTTAGATATTTTTTGAATAGCTTATAACTGAATAGACCTACAATTGTTAGTCCATTAGGTAGGTAGTAACAGGGACTGTGATGATCTTCCTCTGTCATAAAACCAAAGGAAAGAGGATGTAGAACAGAAGTGTCAAACTCGCGGGCCACGGGCCAGATGCATCACACTCTGGCTATGGCTATTCCCGGTTTAGAGAAGGGGAGGAAGTCATGATACATCAAGTGACAACAATGTGATGCTACAAGTTTGACACTCCAATATAGAGAAAGAAGCTTATCTTTCTTAACCATTGATCTAAAGCAATGTTTCTTTACCTCAGCAACGTTAAGATGTATGGACTTCAACTCTTAGCATCTTGGCTTAGAAATTCTGAGACTTGAAGTCTATACATCTTAAAATTGCTGGGGTTGAGAACATTTGTTTAAGATGTAAGGATTTCAGTCATTCTTTTGCTCCCTTAGATTGTAATCTTTCCCTGACTTCTCACATATTCTTCTGGCTCATTCAGCCAATTATAACAACTGTCAAGACCTTGGAACATCTGTTCTCTGGAACTAGATTCTGCCCAAGAACCAGACTGGTCTCACTGTGTTTGTAAGTAAAGATCTGGATTTTTACCCAGGTTCTCAGTGAGAGATTGAACCTGCTCACTAACTTCATCATGCTTGCCATCTTAAGGCTTTATGAGCCACCCAGTCAGGTGGCATACAAGTTTAAATGATTAACATCTGGTTGACTAAGCAACCAACCCTAATCATCTTGAAACTTATCTTGGTTTTGATTTGATTTGATTTGATTTGATTTATTTTGATTTGATTTATTTTGATTTGTCAATCGCTTAAAAGATAAGTATATACATAGTTATGAATACATGAAATGGGTACATATAAGAAAAATAAAAGAAACAGTAGGACAGGGATGGTAGATATGTTGGTGCACTTATGCATGCCCCCTATAGACCTTTTAGGAAAGGGGTGAGGTCAATAGTAGACAGTCTAAGGTTAAAGTTTTTGGGGTTTGGGGAAGAAACCACAGAGTCAGGTAGAGTATTCCAGACATTGACCACTCTGTTGCTGAAGTCATATTTCCTGCAATCAAGTTTGGCGATTAACCTTGTTAACCTTGTATCTATTGTTTTCTCTTGTATTGTTATGGTTGAAGCTGAAGTATTCATAGACAGGTAGGACATTGTAATGTGTAATTTTATATACTATACTTAGATCGGACCGAAGGCGGCATAGCTCTAGATTTTCTAGGTCTAGAATTTCAAGTCTGGTGGCATAAGGTATTCTGCAATGAGTAGAGGAGTGGAGAACTCTTCCTGTAAAATATTTCTGGACTTTCTCAACTGTGCTAATATCAGATACATAATGTGGGTTCCAGACTGATGAGCTGTATTCGAGTATTGGTCTACCAAATGTTTTGTATGCTCTAGTTAGTAGTGTGATATTACCAGAGAAAAAGCTATGTAAGATTAGGTTAACAACTCTTAATGCCTTTTTGGCTATGTAGTTACAGTGAACTCTAGCACTTAGATCATTAGAGATGAGTATTCCAAGGTTCTTTACAGAGCTTGGATCAACAACGAGGTCTTGACTATTCAGCTTGTATTTTATTTTCTGATTATTATTTTTTTGGCCAATATGTAAGACAGAGCATTTATTTGTTGGGATTTGAAGTTGCCATGTGTTTGACCATTCTGATCCATAGTCAAGGTCTTTTTGAAGGGTAGCAGTATTATCTGTGGTATTGAATAGCTTTACAGCATCAGTGAAGAGAACACAGTTGCTCTTAATATGGATGGACCTTGAGTCTTTTAGCTTGTTGTTTACAAAATTGTAAAAAGTGCAGGTGGAATTAGTGCGTAGGTTTTCCTCTTGTTCAATGTGATAATTGGTACATTCAGTTTTTTTCTGGTGGCATAAATTTTTGTATTGGCTTTTGAAATTGGCAACGTGACCAGATTTGTTTTTCCACCAAAGTGATCTCTTTTTGGATTGAAGTTTCCTTATTGTTATGGGTAATCTGTTTTTTTTGTTTGTTTGTTTGTTTTGGGAGTTGTTATTGGTACACATAGTTTGATGATTCTTTTGACTTCAAGTAAAAATATGTTGTAATGGCCTTCAACAGTATTGCATCCAATGAATAGAGATTGCCAATCAAGGGATGAGAGATTGTTGTCTATAAGATCATAGTTGCCTTTTTTGAAGTTATAATTGGGGATTATGTCATTGCGATGATTTTTGTGTGGGCGTATGTTGAGACAAAAGTCAATCATATTGTGGTCACTGTTGGAAAAGGGTTCTTTAGTTTGTATTCCATAAATTAAATTCAAACTATTGCAGAAGATGAGATTGAGGCAGTTGTTAAGTCTAGTATTGTTGGTTACTAGTTGTTCCAGTCCCAGGTTTGTAACAGCATTGTAGAAGGTTGCATGTATGGGTTCAGTTGTACATTCATTTAGTGTCCAGTTAATATGAGGTAGATTGAAGCCACCAAGAAAGATAAAAGTGTGTGGGTAGGATGTTGCCCATGTTAGTAGTGAATTTAGCTTGCTTACATGTTCAATGTCATAATCAGGGGCTCTGTAACATAGTAAGAATTGAAATGTGATATTTAAGGATAGTTCACAGATGATGGTCTCAGGAAGAGCAAGTTCCTGGGTAACTTGGATGTTTTATAGATGTAAGGACTTTTTATAGAAGATAGCAACACCACCTCCTCTATGAATTTCACAATCTGATTGGTAAACTTGATAGTCTCTTACTGTGGTAATGGAGTCAGGGAGAGATGGGTTGAGCCATGTTTCACACATGATGTCAAATTTAGCTATATTTAGTAAAAGGAGAAATTGAGCTATTTTATTCACAAGGCTTCTTGCATTGAGTAGCTTGCATTTAAGGCCAGCTGTAGTTGGAATTGAAGTAGTTAGGGGTGTGCGTTCCTAGTCTTGGGTGATGGTGGATTTGTTGAAGTAGAATTGTGGTTAAAGGTTAAAGCTGAGTTGCGGGTTGTGTGACTTACTTTTGATACAGTCAGCATGGTAGTCAATGTACAGGTCCTTCTCTCCATTGTCTAGACATTTTTTGAGTTCTGTGCGGAGTACACAGGAGCAAGCACGTTGCTGTATGGTTAGGTCAAGGCCAGAACAGAGGTTCTTATGGTTGGTGTTGTTTTTGGCAAGTGAATTTATTGTATAAATGAATTTACGTTTGCTTGATTCATTTTTGCAAATGACCCTGCAGAAGCGTGGGGCCACAGAGCCATCTCTGTTTTTGATCTCTCAACCAATGTGGGAAATGTCAAGTATTTCATCAGGGGAGATGGTTGTTGCTTGATATTCACTGATGATATTTCAGACAGTTGTGGTGTCATCATTGTCATTAATGTCCCCTAGACCAAATAAGATGGCATTTGGACGTTTCCATTCACACTCAACAGCTTCTCTGATGAGGATTGGGATATCATTATTTGTCTGATTTATATTTTTTTGTGGATTGGGCTGTGGTTGTTAGGTAGAGATGTGGTTTGTAGCTATTGGATGTTTTGCGTTGTGTCTTTTTTTTCAGGGTTGGATAATCTTTTTTTTAAAGCATCCAGGGCTGTGAAGCACTATGAAGTCTAAGTGCTATTGCTAAGTTTAATTATATGCTACATATAGGAATCTTGTTTTCATAAAGTTATGTTATAGCACTGAATTGTTTTATCTCATTTTATGGGAATTTTGACCACACATTCTCTCCCTCTCTCTGTTCACCAGAGTATCTGAACATCATGTTCATACTGTTTGCTTATGATTTCAATATAAAAACTCACTGCAATTGCCATCTTCAGAGGTAAAGTTACCACAGCCAAATATATCTCCAAGTAAACATACTAGCTGAGTCGTTAATTCATTACAACCTCAATTATAAAGGCTTATTTTGACCTACCAATACAAGCGCAAATGATGAAATAAACCTTTATGAACAGAATTCTCCTGGAAATGACAGAATAAAGGTAATGTCTCAAACCAGTTGCTTTTATCCACTGCTAAATATACCAATATATACTGTCTAAAAGGAGAAAGTAAAAGTACTTGGCTTAGCTGTTAGTTTTTCACATACACTGCATGTTAACCCCTTCACATTTTATAGGATGCACAAAAACCCTAACTTTGTATAGAAGGAGTTCTCAGCAGATACAAACAAGGCAGAGCAGGGTTTCAAATGGATCTTTGCTTTGACAAAGACTTGAGTTAGCTTCTTCCCCTAACTTTTCAGAACAAAACCTCTATGCTGTTACATTTTGCCTTCTTAATTGGCATTTGGAGGAGTCAAAGAGGGTTGCACACACAGGTGCCCATGTCCAGAAGTCTCTTCCAGTGTTTTCAATGCCTTCAAGGCCACAAAGTAAGAGTGCTTTGTTGAAATAAATCACATCACCACTTTGAAGAAAGCTGTGTTGCCTTCACTATGTGAAGCCCTTTGTTGAGATAAATCCAAGTTGCCTCTCCCCATCTTGTGTGCACTTTTGCATGTATATACCATATCCAGTTATTATAATGCAACCAATGGATTTCTCCCTACTGTTAAGAATCAATTTCTTTGTTTTTGACACTTAACTGAAAAAGAACTTGCTGCTCCAAGAACTGCTAGAGCTACTCATCACCACAGAGATAGGAACACATGAAAACTAGTACAAGGCACCAAACAAATTCCTTAAAAAACTTTTTATGAATCAAAACCTATGCTACAACTATTGGCAAATAAATTTCACAAAATCCTACCCTCATCATAACATGTTACACTATTATCTGCTCCAACTCCCATAATTGTTATCTTTGTAAGCTGTCCAGAGTCACCGTGAATTGGGCAGCCTTATATATTTGAATAGAATAGAATAGAATAGAATAGAATAGAACAGAACAGAACAGAACAGAACAGAACAGAACAGAATAGAATAGAATAGAATAGAATAGAATAGAATAGAATAGAATAGAATAGAATATAGAATAGAATTCTTTATTGGCCAAGTGTGATTGGACACACAAGGAATTTGTCTTGGTTCTCTCAGTATACATAAAAGAAAAGAATCATCAAGAGTCAAGAATCTTAAAATACAACACTTAATAATAGTCATAGGGTACAACAAGCAATCAAATCATACTAGGAAACAGTCAATATAAATCATAAGGATACAAGCGACAAAGTTACAGTCATACAGTCACAAGTTGGAGGGGATGGGTGATAAGGAGTGATGAGAAGATTAATAGTAACAGTAGATTAATAGTAATAGTTTCAAAATAAATTTTCAAAATAAATACATACATACATACCAGATGGGGCACCAAAAATAGTCCCACTCTCACTGAATCTGAAAGAAGAAAAGGTTGTGCCTTATGGACTTCCCTGAACCCATTCCCAACCCTTTCATTTATTCTAAATGTACAAATTCATGGTTATATGAGAGGAACAAATATCCCTACTCAAAATAACAAGAGTTTATTGCAAAACCTAGACTTCATGGAGAACCTCTTTACCTGCCATTTCTGCAAATGAAGCCTTGTAGATGACTTTGGGGGGTGAGGGGGATAATCCTGCAAGGCATACCAAGTACATTTGTAAGTCCAACAGAAGGAGACATCTCAGGAAAAATGTTGCAAAATCTATATTGTGCACATGTAGCTTGTTGGCCAGCCAGGGAGAAACTTATTTCTTCCATTTTCAGTTAAAGTCAATTAAGGAGAGCTGCAGCAGCTGAACAGCCAGCCCTGTGCTCCCCCATTCCCCAGAAACATTTACTTATTCCAGAACCTTCTAAAGCTAAGGTATCTTTAATAAAGCTTGGCCAGAATGACCATCAAATGGGCAGAGGCCCATGTGTTATCATTACAGGTACAAGTTCAATACACTGTCTCCTTAAACCTTATATCCACAGTCTTGGGGGTTCCTAGAGCAGCCCCAGTTAGGTTGCATTTCTCAGCTGCCAAGAGCTAGTTCCAGATTACACCAAGAAACAAAGTAATAATGACTACATTTTGAACTAGTCCGAATCCCCAGCTCTAGGAAGACTGTGATGTACTGATCCAACTAAAAAATTGCTGGCAGTGATCTCCTTTATTCCTGTTCTTTTTGAGAACCTATATGTCCTACATCTACCATCAGTCCTCAATAATATGGACAAAATAACATCCAGACACACTAGCTCTCCCTTTTCAGGCTTCGATGCATTACCTTTCTTCACACATTTTTCTTCAGAATTCCTCCACGCCTCCCACATTAAAGCCAATCACCTCTTCTTACCCTGCATTTCCAGATCATTGTCTATCTCTCTTCCCTACACACACACCTTACAGCAAAAAAAAAAAAAAAAAAAAACCCTTCCCCTGATCTTGCACAGTACTGGTACCTTTCCCTAAAAATTGCATTGTACATGCTGTTCTATTATTTACTTAATACCAAAGAACAGGTATTGTTCTTTGCCATTTCCTCCTTGCAACTTGTGGCTTAAAATGCTCTTTCCTCCTTGAATAATTGCTACTTCCTCTTTGTTATTTCCACTGATTGTTATTTCTCCCACTAAGTTCTTCAGGAATGCTTTACGTGCTGTCATTGTATTATCTCTCAACTCCTTTTTCTGAGGCATGTGGAATTGCTATGTTGAAGGCTGTTAATCACTCTGGAACTTATGGTTTTTAAATGCTCTTTACTGGAAAATTCTTGTTGCATAAGGTTCCTTCTGGATGGTCTCCATGTATATGCTGTAATTTCCTTTGTAAGTGTTATTTAAAGGCAGGGGTGTATCCCTATAGGATAAAAATAAAATGATTCCAATTTGACTAATTGAACTCTGTGCAGCCAGTTTCCAGAAGGAATACATATTATGGCTTTGACTTGTGATAATAATTATTAAGACTTCTGATAAAACAGCTCTTCTTTATTAAATGCCTTCTATTTAAACTACTATAAAAGTAATAAGTAAGCTGAAATACAGGCAAGCTGTACTCTTCAAACGATTTGGGCTACATCTATAATCTCTTCTGATAAGCCATGTTGGGCGACACTGACTGGAAATGAAGTCCATATCTAGCAGACCAATTTATCTTTTTACTTATATCATCAGGACATGGCTCACTAAGAACAGCCAACCATTGCATCATGATCACTTATATGTGTGTGTAATGTCTCTCAAGATGCCAGAGGATATTTCTGGGGAACAGGTTTCTAGAACCTTTTCATTAAGAAATGCTGAAGACACAACTATAGGGAAATAGCATCTATATATGAAACAATCACAGACACAACTATGAGAAAGATGAATTAGAAACATGACTAGGAATCTAATGATGGAAAAGAACCTTGTGAGCCAACTGAAATAATACCTCTTTCAGTAAATGCCTTAGTACATCTGAACTCAAAAAGCAGACATGTCCTTTGGTTTACTATTTCTTCCCCACGTTGGGTTGTTGTTGTTTTTTGTCCTTGTTGTTTTCAGGGTACTTGAGAATTACTTCAAATCTTTCTTGGCAATGTTTTCAACTTAGTTTTTGAGGATTAAACTGCTGATGGTGTCAGTTTCCCTGCATTCCATTGTTCTGGCACCTCTTTAGCAGGCCAAATTTTTCAATCTGAAAAGGGAAGAGTTGCCTTGTGATGCTTTCTCTTGTGGTTCAATGGCCACCTTGGATATTAAAAAGGCTTCAAACCACTGGAGGCAGCCTTGTATTACTGATTGCTAAGGCTTACACAAGGTACAGTAGGATAATGTGTGTCAGTTTGATGTAGTAGCAAAGGCATCAAGCTAGAAACTGGGAGACAGTGAATTCTGGTCATCTTTAAGCACAAACCCAGCTGGGTGATCTTGGGCCAGTCACTCTTTTTCAGCTCAAGGAAGCAGGCAATGGAAAACCACTTCTGAAAAACCTTGCCAGTAAAAATGCAGGGACTACTCCCAGCAGTCTCTGATTCTGTTCAATCAGATGTGATTGAACACAAAGAAAATATCACAATTGATGCCATTATTTGTATTGATAAGAGCAGCATTCTCCGTCTTACTGATTCAAGACATCTCGGCAAAGAGACTGACACTGGCAGACAGGCAATAGCAAAATTAACTACTAGTTCTTATTGAAATACTAATTCCACCCTCTTTGACTGCTGTCTGGATTGACAGCCAAATTTTCACTGAAATCTCACAACACCTGAGGGCTATTGTATAATCTAATGTTTCACAATGAGAATCAATATATTTCTTGCTTTTTCATCCTATTGTCAGCAGTTAGTGCTTTTGAGTTTTCCCAGCAGCATATCTACAGTATATTATATTAAGAATTATAATCAGGGATTTTATTATATTGTTAGCATGTGTTTCTTTTGTGGTTCCCAGAATGTTTGAATTTGTTTTAATATAAAATTTCATAAGAAAAGCAACTATTTTTTAAAAAAAATTGCAACATCATTAAGCCAATAAAGTTGGTACACTCTAGAACAAGTGAACAAAAAAACAGTGTCTTGAAATAGCAGTCCTCTTTTTCTCTTTTTCTTCTCTGGAATTAATGATTCCCCCCTCCCCAATTACTAAGATTGCACATGGAGCTAGGCAGCCTCCTACTGGCCGCATCTGCTTTCATTTTCCAAGCAGTTGGTAGAAGTCATGCATCGCCAACAGTTTGTGTTACTTGCTATGTTCTCTCATCTTGGAAGCCATTATATGAACTAATAGAAGCAGAAAAGAGGTGAGCACCCATCAGCTTTCCAGCAGGAATTCAAGGATGGTGAGTTTCTTTTTTCTGTCAGTTCTACAAATTGCACCATTAAAATACATATGTTGCCTTGGTAGGCATCAATAATTAGATAAAAAGAAAAAGTCACTGCAAACTTTATAGCCTGACAACTTTCTTCAAATCACCACTCCAAGAAAGGTAGCAAACCATTGAGCAATGCTTCCTATTTGTTTCCATTTAAAATAGGCCTTCTTTGACCATTGAAGTTTCAACCAAGATGGGAATTGGTTTTTTTTATATGTATTTTTTTTGTACCTAAGGTCATGTATTGCTTTACTTTTCAGATATCCTGGCACTCAGTCAGAACTACTGTGCTTTGCTTTACTGATAATGAATTGAGGATAGAGGTTAAGTTTGATTCTTATAAATCTTACATCGGAAATGGAGAGGACAATATAAATATCTGATGTGACATGGCATTAGAAGAGATGATAAAAAGCCATGATAGCACAGTGGTTAAAATGCAGTGCTGCAGGCTAACTCTTCCCATAGCCAGGAATTTGATTCTGACTGGCTCAAAGTTGACTCAGCCTTCTGTCCTTCTAAAATCAGTAAAGTGAGGAGACAGACTCTGTAAACTACTTAGAAAGGGCAATAAATCACTGTGAAGAAGTATATAAATCTAAGAGCTATTGCTAAACCATAGGATGGGGAGAGAAACATCAAGGGAAGAAGATTGTCATCTAGAAGTTACACACTGGTTTAAAAACAGTAGACCACTCTAATTGAAGTTGGATTATGTTCTATTGGTTTCTACTCGGTGTAAACTTGACTGATAAAGGACTTATCATTTCCCAGTAATTAGGAAGTTGGGTGAAGCCAGGAGAAGATTCATTGAAGTGCTTGAAGACACAATCCAGGGTAGAAGAGTACTGAAGTGGTATAACTTCATGGAAAATGTGTTGTCAGATGTGCTAGGAATCAAGTTGACGATGACAAAATGTATGAAAACCTAATTATGTACCTGCCAGAGACAAGGCAGCAGGCAATAAGCAAATCTTGAATATGGAATTAAATTTCTGAATATGTTTTCCAATTAGAAAGGGAGACTTTTAATACTAAAGAGTTATATATCCATTATCTAGAAAAGCTTTTATTATTTATACTTATCCATACTGCAAAGAAGCCACTCCCTTGAACCCCGCAATGAACTCAAAAGTCGTCTAGACAATGGAGAGAAGGATCTGTACATTGACTACCACACAGATTGTATCAAAAGTAAGTTACACAACCCACAACTCCACATCCAACCCTACCTCATCCAACCCACCATCACTCAAAACTAGGCACGCACGCCCATAACTATCTCAATTCCAACTACAACTGGCCTTAAATTCAAGCTACTCAATGCAAGAAGCCTTGTGAATAAAATACCTGAATTTCTGCTCTTACTAAATATGGCTAAATTCGACATCATATTTGTCTGTGAAACATGGCTCAATGCATCTCTCCCTGACTCCATTACCACAGTATCATGTTTACCAATCAGATCGTGAAATCTGTAGAGGAGGTGGTGTTGCTATCTTCTATAAAAAGTCCTTACATTTAAAAAAACATCCAAGTTACCCAGGAACTTGCTCTTTCTGAGACCATCATCTGTGAACTGTCCTTAAATATCACATTTCAATTCTTACTATGTTACAGAGCCCCTGATTATGACATTGAACATGTAAACAAGCTAAATTCACTACTAACATGGGCAACATCCTGCCCACATGCTGGTGACTTCAATCTACCTCATATTAACTGGACTCTAAATGAATATAAAATTGAACCCATACATGCAATCTTCTACAATGCTGTAACAAACCTGGGACTGGAACAACTAGTAATCAACAATACTAGACTTAACAACTGCCTTGATCTCATCTTCTGCAATAGTTTGAATTCAATTTATGGAATACAAATTGAAGAACCGTTATCCAACAGTGACCACAGCGTGATTGACTTTTGTCTCAACATAAGTCCACACAAAAATCAACACAACGATGTGATCCCTAATTATAACTTCAAAAAAGGCAACTATGATCTTATAGACAGTGATCTCTCATCCCTTGATTGGCAATTTCTATTCACTGGATGCAATACTGTTGAAGACCATTACAACATATTTTTACTTGAAGTCAAAAGATTCATCAAACTATATGTACCAATAACAACTCCAGAAAAAAAACAGATTACCCATAACAATAAGGAAGCTTCAATCCAAAAAGAGATCACTTTGGTGGAAAAACAAATCTGGTCACGTTGCCAACTTCAAAAGCCGATACAAAAATTTATGCCACCAGATAAAAACTGAATGCACCAATTATCACATTAAACAGGAAGAAAACCTTCTATGCACCAGTTCTACCCATGCTTTCTGCAATTTTTTAAACAACAAGCTAAAAGATTCAGGGTCCATCCCACCCCTGAAAGGACCTAATGGTAAAGACTGCAATGATGACACCATTAAAGCCAACCTCTTTAACACATTCTTTGACTCAGTATTTGTAAACAGCAATGGATCATGCCCAGTATTTCCTAGTCGAACCACAGAAAACTACAATGATCTAATACATATCGATTTTACAGACAACAATGTTGAAAAAGCATTATACAATCTAAAACCATCTCTATCTATTGGACCAGATGGATGCCTACTACTTAAAAAAGCTATCCACTGCCATAGCCAAACCTCTAAGCATAATCTTTGAAAAATCTTTCAGGACCAGCTCCATGCCAAAACTATGGTCAGAAGCCACAGTCATCCCCATCTTCAAAAAGGGAGACCCCACCCTAGTTGAAAATTACAGACCAAGCACCTTATGCTGCGTCACCTGTAAAGTCATGGAATCAATTATTAACCAATCCATCATCCTCCACTTAGAAACAAAAAAACCTACTCTCTAATAAACAATTTGGTTTTAGGAAAAAACAATCCTGTAATCTGCAACTCTTACACTGCAAAAATATATGGAGTACACAACTCGTTCAGGGCAAAGCTATAGACACACTCTACATAGACTTCTGTAAAGCCTTTGATTCAGTGGTACACGACAAACTACTCCTAAAACTAAAATCTTACAGTATCTCTGGACACCTGCATAACTGAATAGAAGCATTCCTGTCAAACAGATAACAAATGGTCAAAATTGGGAGCATCCTATCAAATTTTGTACCTGTCAACAGTGGTGTCCCCCAAGGCAGCGTACTAGAACCAACTCTTTTCATACTCTACATAAATGACCTTTGTGATCATATCAAGACCAACAGCATTCTCTTCGCTGATGATGTAAAGCTATTCAACACCACAGACAATACTGCTACCCTTCAAACAGACCTCAACTATGTATCAGAATGGTCAAACAAATGGCAACTTCAAATCTCAACAAGCAAATGTTCTGTCTTACACACTGGTAAAAAAATCAGAAAATAAAATACAAGCTGAATAGTCAAGACCTTGATGATGACAAACTCTGTCAAGGACCTTGGAGTACTCATCTCTAATGATCTAAGTGCTAGAGTTCACTGTAACTACATAGCCAAAAAGGTATTAAGAGTTGTTAACCTAATCTTACATAACTTTTTCTCTGGTAATATCACACTACTAACTAGAGCATACAAAACATTTGGTAGACCAATACTTGAATACAGCTCATCAGTCTGGAACCCACATTACGTATCCGATATTAACACAGTTGAGAAAGTCCAGAAATATTTTACAAGAAGAGTTCTCCACTCCTCTACTCATTGCAGAATACCTTATGCCACCAGACTTGAAATTCTAGACCTAGAAAATCTAGAACTATGCCATCTTCGGTCCGATCTAAGTATGGTATATAAAATCATACATTGCAATGTCCTACCTGTCAATGAATACCTCAGCTTTAACCATAACAATTCAAGAGCAAACAATAGATTCAAACACAAGGTTAACCGCACCAAACTTGATTGCAGGAAATACGACTTCAGCAACAGAGTGATCAATGTCTGGAATAGTCTCCCTGACTCTGTGGTTTCTTCCCCAAACCACAAAAACTTTAACCTTAGACTTTCTACTATTGACTTCACCCCTTTCCTAAGAGGTCTGTAGGAGGTGTGCACCAACGTGCCTACCGTCCCTGTCCTATTGTTTCTTTTATTTTTCTTATATGTATCCATGTATTCATAACTATGTTTTTACTTATACATATTATCTTGTAAGCAATTGACAAACCAAATAAATAAATAAATTAGATTCTAACCTAGCCTTTCCATGATATTTCATGACCGATTATAATAATAAAATAAATAATAAAAATGTTATTGGTTTTTAACTTTGCATATCACTTAATGCTACCACTTAACTTTTATTTTTATGAATTGTGACTTAGCCACTGGTCTGCTGCTTTGCTGCTGTTGTGAATATTGTGCAGCATGGATCCCTGGTGGCACAGTGGTTAGAATGCAGTATTGCAGGCAAACTCTGCCCAGAGCCTGAAGTTCAATCCTGATAAGAGTCAAAGTTTACTCAGCCTTTCATTCTTCAAGGTCAGTAAAATGAAGACTCAGATTGTTGGGGGCATTATTCTGACTGTAAATTGCCCAGAGAATGCTGTACTGTAAAGCACTATGGGTCAATATATAAGTCTAAGTGCAATTGCTATTGTATGGGTAAAAAATAAGTACATTGTGCTCAATATTTTTGCAAGGGTTTTCCAAAATAATAATAATAATAATAAAATTCAATGGTTCCTTTAGAGTTAAAGGGCTGGAAGTAGTTGTTCTGGTCACTCAGATTTTTTTGAAAAAAGTATAGGGGGGAATCTGCAATTGCCAAACTACATATCCTTGAGTTTTCATTTGGAGTTAGAAAACAATTTGAGTGACTAATAATTTTTTTCTCAATTATCCTCTTTTCCCAGCATTATTTAAAGCATTTGTAGCTTCTTATTTCCTGGATTAAACATATGGGGAATATTCATTAATCATGGCAAGCTAATAAACAATGTACTAACATATATTTTTTAGCCAATATTACTCAGTTTCACTGTTATAGGTTTATGGCCACTGAGAATGAGAACATTAAGTATGAATGAGATGATGATATGATGACGTTGACAATACAAAATACATTTAACAGTGAAAAGTGAATCCATTCTAATATATTCTCAAAGCCCTTGTGAGTAAGAAGAGTTTCAGGCTCAGTTCTGGATTATTATATATACTATTCATTTCATATTCTTATTGCAATTAGAATTACTGTATGCTAATCCACCACTTTGCAGTAAAAAAAAGTGAGAAATAAATGTGTCCGAAAATAGATTTTGGTTTTCTTGTTGGTTTTCAAAACAAAATGTGAGATTTCCATTCCAGTAAATTATAGCTCACAGAATAACAACCTGCATTTAATTCTCTGAACAAACAGGCTTAATTCTACTTCTCTTTATGAGTCTCTAGGAATAGCACCATAATGGAATGAATATCCCCCTCTGATACTATGTTTGCTGGAGTATATTTTTTGCTTACCTTTTTCCAGTGAAAGGGGAAAAAACTCATGGCTCCTCATTATCTTTTCTGTTCTAGCACACAGCAGCATAAAACACACACACAAAAAAAACCCCTGAGTTTAATTTTTAGAGACAATTCATCCCATACATGCATATAATCACTGAAAAACAGAAAAGATTTGACAGAAATTCAATTTGAATTCTTGAACTTAAGTGGCATTAAGGACAGAAAAGCTAGAAAATCTGGGCTATAAATGTATATCTTACATAGAGACATAGACAGCATTAAAACACCACACAATCACAAATTTCTAGATTTTTGTTTTTTGTATTCAATTATTGCTATTTATTGATTGTGTCATTTGCATAAGAGTTTATAGAAATATTTAAAGGCAGCTTTTCAAATGGGGAAAGGCAAGCAGGAAGAAGAAAGGCATTACAGTACACATGAAGCTGTTTTACTACACAGTTCGTTAACCAGTGAAGTAAGTAACAGTTATGAAACTTCATTCAAGTATCCTGAAGTCAATTCAAAGCACAAGCCAGGCTGAGTCAGGCTGAATAGGTTTCTACCTAAACATTACAAAATCTCTGGTTTTCCCCTTGACTCACTATTCACCAAATTATTCCAGAAGCCACCTGATATTGTTAGAAGAACCTGTCATGAAGCATATGAAATTTGAATGTTCTAAATCCTCTAAATCCTTGAAAATGTGTACTGGAAGTCACAAATGTGCACATTTACAAAACATTTTCTGAATAATCTGTGGTGGTGTTGTGCTTTTTTGTGTTTTTCAAATCTACATTTTATGAGGTCATTTACAGACATAATCATGAACAAATGTGACTCTTTTTTTTATAGTCAAGGCAAATGAAGCATACCTTCAATTAGAAACTTCTGAAAATACACTGAGATAGCCTACTGAGAATGGAATTGCTTTTCTATATACCCACCCATCAGAGAAGCCTGAGGTTTCAAATAAGCGCTGCAAGTATCATTATCAAATAAGCGCTGCAAGTATCTTAGCTTTCTGCAGATAAACGAACCTTCGCTTTTTCAGTAATAGCAAACCACAGAATGAACACAAGATACTTCTGCTTCATTTATCCTAGATGTATGATATGAAATGTATCATACATTCATATGTATCTCAATATTGTTTGAAAGTTTTACTCTAGTATAAGGCAACATCCACAGAAGTATTAAATAATAAAGCATGTCAACCTGCAGCTTATATACTGTATTAACAAATGTGATGTTATGGAAAATAGATTTGATATATTATCATTTTTATGTTGTATGATTACTTATGTATTAAAAAGGTATACTTTATTATTTTAAAATCAACTTTCAAAATGCAGCAAGCCATCTCTTAGTCCGTATCCTATAAACAGATCCTTAAAGTCTCATCACATCATCCTAATCAGCAAAAACAACATACTAAAAGATAACCTAAAACTAATAAACCGAGTTAAAATCTTTCATTTTGAATTTACATCTCAGTTTCTATCTTTAAATACCATTCCCAAACCTCTCAATAAAAATATAATCAATGAAACATCAGTAAAAATGACCAGAAATAGCAGCATTATTTTAGTAATATTTAGTCCTTATCAAATAAACTTAAAATGCAACAAATGAACTCTCTTTCTGATACCATTTCTCTAATAGATAAATAGAACCTTTAAAAGATCATTTTCCAATTCAAATGAACAAAACTGCATTAAATTATTCAATGTATCTGTTTCAACTTGATTAAATAAACCAATTTTATATTCTTGTCCTTTAAGTTTCTTCCCATAATGTCCCAACATATGTTTTCTCTTCCGGTTCTCTTTATGTCTTTTCACAAAATCATTGACAACTTAAACAAATCTCTTTTGTAAACTCAGTATAAAAAGATTGTCTCTGTTAACTCTTCTCGTTTAATATTTGTATGTAATTTTCAGCTATTTTTGTTTATATAACCAGTATTTCATCTTTTTTATTTCCCACATTTCGTATTTTTCATTCTCCTTCTTATAGCCTATCATTTTAAAGTCCATATTTAACTCAATCTCACCTCTTCCCATGAAACTTATTCCTCTTCCATGACACCACATAGTCTACCTATAATACTAGATAACTTTAAAATTAATTTCTGAACCTAATATTTGTGTATCTATCTATTGTATATAGATACAGTGATGTATTTATTTCCTTCTAGTGCCCTTTAGTATCTAATCTTCAAAGTCATCAGTTATTCCCCACCCCATATATAAAAATAGACAGCTTTCCATAGAAAGTATTCTTTTAATTTCCAACACTTAATGCAAGTTCATTGGCATTCTTAATCCATTTAAAGCTTTCTAAATTCAACACTAATCCCCTATTTGCTGTATGTTCCTTTTTTTCCAAATCTTTATACTTGTATTTAAAACTTGATTTTAAAGGATTGAAGAAAATTCATCCAGTGGTTCAATAAGCTTACCATTATTTGAAAAGCAGTCACAAAAATTAAGTCAACTATGATTAAGAGAGGAGACAAACTCTGTGTGATTTCATCAAAACAAAAGTAATTTGGAGTACACGAGATAATGTTTAAAATATTTTCTAACAGTCATGTACGGTGATGGAAGTGCTGACATTACCACTTATTATTTCCCTGCTTCATGCTGTGACCAAACCTATAAAGTTATCTCTTGATCATGAGAAATTATTGCAAGACTTCTGATAAGACTGCATTATAGATTCATTGCATCATATCTTATTTAAGGCAGAAATGTTCTACTTAATATGCAATAAACAAAATATTTATCTGTATCAGTAATGGTATTTGCAGAATGTCTATGAAGATTCTCAATCATCCAGGTCATGGTTGTCTCAAGAGTGCTTTATCCAAAAGAAACTTTTTTTTTCTTCAAAAATATTTTGCTTCTAATCCAAGTGTCAGCGTTCCAGAAAGCCTCAACTCCAGTAAATAACTCTGAGACAGACATGTTCTCAAAGTTTCCTCTTATTAGAGTAGTAAACTGGCACCTCTGGGAAATCCCGAATCTGAAAGTTCCTGCAATGTAAAAAATTACAAATCCACCCCTTGCACCCCTCATTCCATCACATGCCCCAATCACCTTCCATCCCAACTTGAGACATCTCCTCAACCATTCCTCAACCAGGTGTAGAAATAACATGACCTTGACCTTAAAGAAGAATGCTATTATGTCTAACCATATATGTTTCATGAAATTTCCCCCTCCCATTTTCCCAGGTTCAAGAATGTGGCAGTGTGGAATCTTCCGGTGCTCATATGGCTTCCAAAGCTGACACCAAGAACTGAAGAGGCTTTTTTGATGATAAGCAAAACATTTCTAAGGAAAAAATCTGAGAAACTCCAATTGTCTTTTGGAAAAGGCATTGTTGGGATATCTGCAGAATCTAAAATTTAAATGAAATATAATGGAATACATTATATAATGCTCAAAATAGTATCTGCCTTTGAAAAATGGCAATTGTTGTTTGTCTAAATTGTAGATAATTAATGCTGCACACAGCTGTTTTATGTATTATAAACATTTTGTAAAACAATGCAGTAATTACTGAAAAGATATTTACCAGAACTCCTACCTGTATGTGGCAGTGATAAAGAATAACTCAAAACATAAAGAGCCATTAAATATGCTTGAGTTGTTTCACTGGTTGCCCTACAATATCATAATAATTAATGTATTCAGTTTGTATGTATAGATCAATAAATAATTCAATCTGAATTATTGATTATATAAAATTCAACTATTTGAATATGCTCAATAGTCAAGTTGATTTAACTTGATACTCCTGTTTAAAATATCAAAACTGGATTGATTTGATTCAATTTTCCAAACCCATTTATTACATAGACTTTGGCACACATGAAGAAGTCCTTTGAACTTATCAAAAATATTTAGATCATCAATTTGATTTGGAAAGCCAATTCATTTTGAAAATATAGTAGAACTGGCTTAAAACTGAATCTCTGAAGTCCCAAAGGTGCTTTTTCAGGAGGCAACTGGACTTTCTTGCTTTTTTCTTAGAAGACGTTTTGCTTCTCATCCAAGAAGCTTCTTCAGCTCTGACAGAATAGTGGGGAATGGAAGGATTTATATTCCTTACAGACAGCTGGTTATTTGCATCCTTTTAGAGAGTCCTTGGGGCATTTGGAGGTTTATCTGTGTCCTCAGGGTCACCTGAGTAGTGCAAATGGTTCCTGTAGTCTGCAATTTTTCTGAAAATCCATTCATACTCCCATACCATTCAAAAGGTGTTCATCCCAAAGTTCATAGCTAAAAGTCTATGGAGATTCTCAGTCATCCAGGTCATGTTTGTCCCCAAGTGCTTTTTCAGGAGGCAACTGGACTTTGTTGTTTTCCTTTCAAACTTTCTTGTTTGTTGTTTCAAAGAAAAACAAGAAAGTCCAGTTGCCTCATGAAAAAGCACCTTTAGGACAACCATGACCTGGATGACTGGGAATCTCCATAGACTTTTAGCTGTATACTTTGGGATGAATATTCTGAACTGAAGTTTTAGCCAACCATATGTTCAATTCATTTAGTAACCTTTATAACAAAACCGAGGGCTAGCATTTAATAGTTTCTCATCCTTATTGAAGTGAATGTATATATGAATCTCTTCTGCTCTCTAACCCTAAAACAATTAAAATCAATAAAAGCTTCTCTATTGACTTCAGGGAATTTGTTATCTCATGTTTTTCTATATTTCTCCAGATTAGTAAAAAGATAGAATTGTCCCTTTGGACATTATCTTTCTCCTCCACCCCCCGTCATTATTTTTATCATTATTAAAGATTAAGCTATCATTTATAATAGACTAAAATATTTTTACTTATTTTTATTTAAGAATTTTATTTCCCTCAGAGTACTGATTTTCATCAAAACCTTACAATACCTTCTTTATACACAACAAAAAACCCTGCAGAAATCAAAGGGGCTTATCTCTATCATTATGGCTTAGGCACTTATCTTCATCACACAGAATATGTGAAATGCCCTTGACTCTCACTTCTGCCTGTGTGAATCATAAACAGCTTTTTACACTTGTGATGGATGTGCTGAATCTGAAGACTGCAATTATATAGACAGTTACTTGTACATGTGAATTTTGTTGGATATACTAAAAGTTTTGCTTCCATATAATGTTGAGCACTCAGTGTATAAATGCATTGCAAATCACTTTGACAGGAAGAATCAGTCAGTTTTAAATATATCTATTTGAAGGTGTGATTTTTCTGCATGCAGCAATAAATTTGGAAAGTGCCAAAGTGCTTCTGTGCTCAAAGGGGCTTAAGTCCCTGGCTTTGATCAAATTGTTGTTCCTGGGTGTGGAATTCTATTAAGTCACTCAGCTAAGTACCAAGTCTTATCAATAAACAAATCAATCTTTGGATTTTGCTTTCCAGAGTGGAATTTAAGCATCATCAAAATAGAGAATAGTTGGCTATCATCCATCTGAAATTATTTTGGGTTGACTTACTTTTGTTGTTTTTATAAGTGGCACTATATGCCTACAGAAATGTGAAAAGTCAAAAGATGAACAAATCTCTAGTTTTTTGGGAGTCTAATTCAAAACTCTGAACTCTGGTTCTGGAGTGAAATTTGATGTAGAGAGAAAAAAGCTTCCACAGTATAGAATGACAAAAGAACAAATAACAGCATAAAGGGACAAAAATTACAAGAATAGACTTAAGAAATAAAAAATTTACTCCCGGTTCTCCTTCCAAAACATTTGTTTTTTAAAAGGTCTGTGATTTTGTGTTCCTTGATGACACTTGTTTAATTCAGTGTTATCCCTCCATCTTACTCATGGAAGATTTCTTTTCACATGTCTGCTACAGCAATGTCTCTAGAGCAAACAGATCAGAAACAGAGCTATAGAAAATAAAGAAGATGAATTTGACAGAGATATGCAAGTTCTGTTGCCAGGGCATCAAGCAGTAACACAAACAGTACATTAACAGCACAATAGACAAATAATATTCAGAAGAGGCTCACACAGAAAGCTCCACAATTCATTTAACTATATGAAGTAAGAAGAAGAGGTATAAGTTAATCAGATTTGCCAGATTCAGTTTTAACCAATCACAGTAAAAGTAATTTTAGCTTTCATGTGAAGTTGATTTTATAGTCTGGTCTAACTAGTGGGATTGAGACAAGTTTTGTGAAGGAAGGCCTAGAATCATCACAGAGTAGGCTTAGATGTATGTAATTTACTTCCATGTAAATTATTACTATTATCATGATGGTTAATCATCAATTTGATTCACAGTCTGGGACTTAACAGCTCAAGTCCTAACCAAGGACCTAAGAACTGTTAAAGTAGTGTCTGAGTATATAAGCAGTTCTGAGTAGACTTTGCAAAGTCAGGATATTCAGGTTTGAGTATTTCTCCAAAGTCTCCTATTAGTAATGGTATAACCATTGGCTTCTTCCTCCATAATGACTATTGTGGAACTTAACTTCAATTTGCAAATCACACTATTTGTTATTTCTTTCTAGCTGTTTCTCTTCAATTTGTGCACCACCTGGTATTGCAATATCTATGATATTTTTCTTTCTTTTCCACAATAGTGATGTCAGGCATGTTGTGGGTTAGATGTCTGTCTGTTTGTATTCAAAAGTTCCATAAAATCTTGATTTGTTTATTTTCAAGGACTTTGTCAACTTGGTGTTCACAGTAATTTTTGCTGTTTTCAAACCCAAACTTCTGGCAAAACTTCCAATATATAATTTTGGCAACTCAGTCATGAAGTTGTAGATAATCAGTCTGTGAGATCTTGCTGCAGCCACTGATAAGATGATCCACTGTTTCATCTTTCTCATTGTATAAGTGACATTTGCTGTTATTACTGTCATGTTGAATTTTTCCTTTCAAGGAATTAGTTTGCAATTGGCTGTTCTTGAGCAGCCAAAAGGTGTCCTCAGTTTCTTTCCTCAGCAATCCTGATCTCAACCAGCTTCGTGTTAGCTTTGTACCTGCCTTTCCTTCAATGTCCTTCAGGTATTGACTGTGCATAGACTTCTTTTTCAGTTAGCAATCTAATGTTCAATTGTTTCCTTTCAATATTCTGCTTTCAATCTCATTTTTAAGACGTTTTCCTTGTTCACCTCTTTCAGCAAAGGCTCTTTTGCTTTCGTTATGTAATCATTCAAGCCATGTTTTTCCTTTCCACAGTTTGCTTCATCTGTAAGAGTCCTATGCAACCCCGAGATCTTGGCACGTACAATAATCAATATCACTTTTTGGGTGCAGAGTTTTATCAATGCTGTTTCATTGCTTGCTTTTTTATTCATTTCTTCTGGATGATGATTTTTGTGACTAATCTCACAAAGAAAGCACCACTAAGTTAGGGTTAGGTTGTTTAAAAACAACTGAGTCTCTTTTCTAGCCTGTTTTAGTTCTCAGTATCTCTTGTACATCATTGTACAAGAAAGATGCACTGTGGCACTAGGGATGAATTGTTCCTCCTCACTACACTACTACCACCTTTAAATTGTGCTGATTATTTGGAGTAGATATGTACATACACACACACACACACACACACACACATACATACATACACACACACACACACACACACATCAGTTTGGAGGAAGTGTGCAATAGCATATTTAAATAGGTAAAAATTTTAATTAGAGGCACATGCATGCAATGCTATTATTGTTGCCTTTCTGTTATTATTTGAAGAAACTAAGAGTTTAAAGAAGGAATTGTCTTTGTTTATGCACACACAAAAAAAGCCTTTGCTTTCCTTGGGGACGTCTACACATAATTTCACCTAATAAACGAACTGTGTACATTCAGCAATATCAGAATGAACGTGTGATTATTTCAAAGGAAATTCCTGACTACAGTACCTATTCATTAATTATGAACTTCAAAGACATACTGTATTCTCCAATTGTGCTGTGCAGCAAAGGGACTGAGCAAACTTTCCCCTTCATTATTAAAAATATGCAAAAAACAGTTTCAGAATTATTTTAAAAAAATACACATTTAATGTTAAATCAAGAAACGTGATACTACCTGTAATATGCTCTGAAATTCTTAGCCCTGGGGAATATTCTTTATGCAGTATTAATAAATCAGAACTCCCATCTCTCTAGATGAGAAGACTAAGCTTGCTGTGAAGCACAAAAATGATGTGATGATGAATTACAAAAGATACACTGTCATTTTTTAAAGGAGTTTTTCTTTGAAAAAAAAAAGTCCTCTCAGTTGCTCATTATACTATAGCAAAAATAAGCACTGAATATTCATGCAATTGTAAACAAAGTGGGGGGTTTTAATTATAGGGTTTTTTAAAAAAATGTATCATCCATGTAAATTTCTTTCTGTGTTATTTGATTCAATTGTGAATAGAATTGCTTATTAATAAAATGAGTCAGGGTTATGTTAAAAGATACACTAGTAAATATTTGTTGACTACAGCAATAATGTAATGCTGATTTATCTGGGATAAACTCATATTCTGAATTATATGTAGGTTTGTCCTATTTAACTGAGATTTTGTTAGAGGGGAAAAAAAAGATCCGTAGATTCTGATTCTGCATGATTTCATGATTTCACAGATTTTAGCCTTATTTTCCAAGGCATAGATGTCTTTCTTTCTTTCTTTCTTTCTTTCTTTCTTTCTTTCTTTCTTTCTTTCTTTCTTTCTCTCTCTCTCTCTCTCTCTCTCCCCTCCCTCCCCCTCCCCCCTCATCATTTCGAGTGGGAGGCAAGTGTCTTCACCACTAGACCACTTTATAATATAGTAATAATATAATATAATAAAATAGAAATATAAAGATAATTATAAATAAAAGTTAGTCAGCAATGGTGCCTTTTCTGACATGCACCAAGTATCTCCAGTCTACAGTTTCTCCATCAGGGTCCCACGCAGAACAAGTCTTTAAAGCTCATCTTGAAGGCCAGAAGAGTTGGATGGATCTTACCACAGGTAGCACGATATTCCAAAGTTTGGGGGCCGTAACAGAATAGGTTCCCAGACCCTGTCAGCTAATTTGTTTTAGGCCCCTTCTGTAAGAATGAGGCTGCAGTCTGATATAATATACAATTGCTCATTTTTAGACACTTGCAACTACTTGCTGAACTCTTGAACTAGTGAAAATTTTAATGTTTGCCATGCTTCATTAGTTCGACAACTTGGGATTTGGGAACAGTATGTTTCATTCTTTAAACCCTCAAGAGATTACCAGCAGTCCTCATAAAAGAGAAAATACTTGATAATTGTATTCATCATTGTGGAAACAGTTGTGAACAATTCCTGCATTAAATGGCTTCACTTTTTTTTAGTAATTGCTAGTTTACTTCAAGGATAAATGTAATTTAATTTTATGGCATGACTCCAAGTGACTCATTTCATAGCACTGATGAAGTTACCTAGTTTGGGTAATGAAATATCTGATAGAAAAAAAAACAAGCTCAGAGAACAACAACAACAACTATGTCCCTTGTTATGATTCAGCTGACCTATCTTAACGTACTGTTCAAAATCCCAAGTTTCCATATTGTACTTTATACAACCAGTCAGTTGTTTTTTTCCTTAGAAAAATTTTAGAACAAGAAGAGACAGGATAAAAAGTACAAGCAGCAAAGTGGAATAGCTAGTGGAGTTGCTATGGTAATTTAATATGAAGTAAAATGAGTAATAATGCAGAATTTATGCAGAATGAAGTTGAGAAGCTTTTCATTTAGTTTATAGCCTGATAATACCTGATTTTATCACAACAGTTCCACCTTCAGTAATTGTTGGAATATTACTATAAAATTAAATCAGCTATGTGCCCTTAAGAAATCATGAGTAGGACAACAGGAATTTCATATTATTTACCAATATTATCTCTTTTCAGGATTTTTTCTTTTCTTTTTTGGTAGGGGAGGAGGAAAGACAAATAATATATATGCTTTACTGATCTACAGAGAGATTTTAGCAAATTTGAATTAAGGTAGAAATTGATTTACACAAAAGATTGCAACAGCGAAATGGCAGAAATAAGAATGGGTTATTATGTGTAAGAACTCTCTTTGAAAACAATGGTAAATCAAGTGGCATGGGGTTTACAAGATGCAATAAAAAATATTACCATAAAAACAGGAAAATGTGATCTGAAACCACACATTTAAGTTTCCTAATGTTATTTTGGGATAGAAATAACAAATGGTTGAAAAATATTTTCCTTTTTACTATAATCATCTCACATAGAAAGATTAAATTGCTTGCTGTTTTGAAGAATCAGCTCCTAAATAGGAAAAGTATTACATTTTTAAAAAATGAATGGATGTCAATGTATAGATCACCATCCTTCAAAACCACACATCACCATTCTTCTACAACACATGCTTTTAGCACTGACTTCCCATCCAGTAGAGTTTGCCCTCAGAAAGAACAAGTGCTCCAAGTGAAATATTCCACATAGCCCCAGAAGGGAGAGAAAACCTGCACATTTTACAGCAGAGTTATAACAACTTTTTTTGTGTTCATGCCTTTGAATCAATGTTGACTTCTGGCAACTGCCTGGGCTAGATCCTGTAGTTTTCTTGGGAAGATTTTTCAGAAGGCATTCCACTGTCTCTTTCCTAGGGGTGAGAGTAAGTGAATGGCTCAAGATCATTTGCTTGGTTTTGTGCTTAAGGCACAAGTAGAACTAACCAGTTTCTAGCCTGCTTTCTTAGCATCTAACACTAAACTGGCTTTCTATAATAACTTTGGGAAAGTCAAATATGTTTAAATCCCAGTTTTGCTAATTTTAACAAAAATGATTTTTCCCTGTTCAAAATCTGTCTCTTGAAATTTTGAGTAGTTTCCTTTTTAAGCACAGCTATGCATTGATCCTGATTCCATAAATAATGTAATTCACCAGTTCTTCTAAGAAATGTTCTGTTTTATAATTTAAAAGGTAGAGTTGTGTCATTTTATAATAGGGCCTGCTTTGATTCCCCAAATAACATTTATCAGCCACTTTTAACACATGTGGATGAGTTACTTTGCATTTTTTCAACTATATACTTCTGTATGTTTCAACTATTCTTCAACTTGCATGTTACTCAACGACGTTTCATCATCTCCTTAGGAATATATTTAAAAAGATAAAGGTTTCCCCAGTCCAGGTGTGTCTGATTCTAGTCAATTTACCTTAATATTGCCTGAAAAACAAGATCTTCCTTTTCCCAAAATCCTGGAAGTGTCAGCAGATAAATTTAGGATATCTGAAACAATTATCCTAGCATTGCATTAGATCAACCAAGGAATACAGGAAGTTGCTTAGTACCAAAGACATTTATTTCACTTCATTTATACCGGTAAATAAAACTGGTATTTGATGGGAGTGTTGTTATTTTTTTAATGAAAGTATAAGAAATAGAACCTGAGAATTTTGGGAGAACAGATAGCCCTTGGTTAATGATCACATGTTCAACAACCATTCAAAGTTATGATGGCACTGAAGGAGTGGTGCTTTCAACCAGTTCTTGAAAGTTCTAGTTGTCCCAGCACTCCTGCAGATTGTGATCAGAACACTTGGCTCCTGGCTCACATTTGTGATGGTTGCAATGCTCTGGAGTCACATGATTGCCATGTGTGACATTCCCTGCTGGATTTTCCCAAGCAAAGTGCATGGGAAAATTAGCTAGGAAAGTTACAAGTTGCTTAGGTAGGTTTTCCTTATCCTGCAGCAGCCATCTCCAACCCTGCCATGCTAATACAGTGCATCTTCCCATACCCTTCCACACTTTGCAACAGTCATCCCATCCCAACCTCCAGTGCATTTGTGCTGCATCTCACTGGCCATACTCACACCATGTCACACCCTCCCATACTTCCCATCAATTTTCTTTGTTTAATAATGCCAATGGGGTGTGCCAGAACTGCCATCATTAAGCAATGTAGACACATGACATTGTATTTTACAATTGCATCATTTAGCGATGGACATTCCAATCCTAATTATCATCTTTAACCAAAGACCATTTGTTTAAATCACCTCTGCTACAGCTTTACTCGTGTGAACTACGGTAGTATATTAGCAAATATAGGTAGACTTTAATCAACAACCACTCATTTAGTGACTTTGAAATTATAACATCACTGAAAGTGCAGACCTACAACCAGGCTTCATAGTTGCAACCTTTGCAGCATCCCTGTGGTTACATGATCACAATTCAGATGCATGGAAATTGGCTGACAATTATGATGTAATAGCACTGTGTGGTCACATGTCTTCAGTCTTCAGTCTTCCGTTCTGGCTTCTGACTTCCGTTCTGTCTTCAGTCTTCCGTTCTGGCTTCTGACAAACAAAATCAATAGGGAAACTGGCAGGAAATTGTCAGTGATCATGGGGTTTCATGATCACATGACATTCGAGAATAGTGAAAACTGAAACTTCTGGAACTGCTGCTGTGAATTGGCATAGTCATGTGATGTTGTCCTTTATCACACTGTTGTTTAGTGGCAAAGTTCCTGTTCCCAATTACTGTTAAGGAAGGACTACCTGTATTACAGTTTATATGCAACGCTATACTAATATAAACCAAAAACTTCACAACAATCAGTTCACTGTGTAACACAAAAATGTTTGTGGTAAAGAATTAGAAAAGATACACTGCTATTTAAAAAAACTTCAGCAAATAATTAAATGTTTTCAGTTTATTACAATCAAAGATCCACCAAACAATTATACAATAAACATTGACAATTCAATGTTTCATGTAAAGTAGGCTTAGAATATTTTAAATCACAGGTTTTTATTTTTGTACCTCATTCATATACATTTTTGTGTAATTTAATTGTGAACAGCATTGTTTATTAATTAATAAGATGGCTTGAATATATGTTAAAAATAAGAGGGAAAAATTAGGTGGCTGAGGTGATGATTGAATGACTACTTTATGGGGATAAACTCAGTTGAACTCACTGAGCATGATTACTGTTGAAATTATGATCCAAAAGTGTTTCACCTAACACAAAATTAATCAAATAAATAAAACAGCAGTGATATACAAAGAGATAAAAATAGAAAACAAATTATATTTTAACTATGAAGGATGGCAAAAGGCCTAGTAAAATACTTCTCTTATTCCTCTGAAAAATTATTACCAGAAATTAAATTATGATAAATGGTTTAAATGTGTTCTGAGGGTTATTTGCTCTCCATGGACTAAACACACCAAAACATAGCAAACCTGCACAAAATATTTTATTGCAATACCTTTCCCAACAACAGGCTATTGCTCTAGCAGTCTAAGTCAATTCCACCCTTTTCGGCTTTGTAAGGTGACATTGCTACTTAAATATGTCCTTCATACTTAGCCTTTTAATGTTTACTTAGTTAATACTCAGTTCAAATTAAAGTCTTGAGTGGAAAGACACTTGTCCAGTGCCTGCTACCCCATGTCCCTATCTTACTGTTCTGCCTTTCTGATTTCTACTATGACTTCAGCTCCTTGTGAGGGCTGGCTGAAAGAGCTGCCTACCAAAGGACTTCAGCTCCCCTCCATATATGAAAGGAAACTCTTTTGGCAAGGTGCAGCAACAGAGCTCAAAACTTCAGAATTTGTGTTCTGTCTCTGGACCCTACCAAAGGAATTTAGCTCCCTTTGGCAGGAAGCTCTTTCAACCAACCAAGCTCCCCAACCCAGAGATGAGGATTGTAATAAACTGAAAATGTTTACTTATTTGCTGCAGATGGCATCAGCTTGCAATTTTCCCTGGTGACTTCTTCATTGATAGAAAGTCAAGAAATGGGAAGCCAGCAGGATTACAGGGCCTATTACTAAAACAAGCCAAGCACCCAGATCGGTGGCGGACTGTAACTGGTTTAACAACTGGTTTGGTGAATGCATGCAGTGTTTAAAAACCACCCATTTTAAGCTTAAAAACTTACCTTCTGTGTCAGCACTGGTGAGTAAAACAGCTGATGTGCAGTAATCTGCTGTGCCATGCGAATCAGCTGAGCTAAAAAAAAACAGGGAAATATAGGATAGGAAAGGGCAGGAGTGGGTGGACAGGGCCAACTGCTCAACAGAACTACTAGTTTACTAGAACCAGTCCGAACAGCAGCAGCTCACCACTGACCCAGACCATGATCCTGTGACTGAAGAGTGGGTGGGTGAGCTGGTGCAGCTTTTGGCAATGGCCAGAAGTGCTTTAAAACCTTTCTGAGACCATCCCAATTCTGGACCATCATTAAATAGTCATAAATCAAGGACTACCTGTACAGCCTTTACCTTTTTCCTAATGTTCTTAAGATAGTTGAGATGAGGTGCTATTTCAGTGCAGTTCCTTTTGTTCCTTTTTAGTTGTTACTGAGTTCCCAGCAAAGCTTCAATCTCCAGGCAGAACTCCCATCAGGATATGCTGCTCATCATAGCTTGAGGTCCTGGCTTTTGAATGGTCCTCTTGCCAGCTTATAATAGCTGTCAATCTCTGTGTCCTTGTCTGCAGGCCATTTACCTTCACCTTTCCTGCCACATTGTCCTCATTTTCACTCTATCTTAGCAATTGCTTTTCTAAGCTAAGTGTTTGGGTTGGAATGCCTATAGACATCCTTGAAAACACCATGGTGTGGCTTAATTAGCCAGGAAACCAAAACACCGTCCTGGATGCCTATGAATGCATGAATGCCTGAGTGAGACCGATAGGGGAAAATATATCTGATGACTGCAGCTACAACCTGTTTCAGTCCCTGAAATGCAGCTACAAGTATAATGAATGTCAAATCAGTGCCATAACAAGGCAAATGCCAATTTTGGTACATCAGACTTGGAACCCAACTACCAGAACTTCACTTCTTCCCATACAGAGTAGGTTCTAATAGCTGCTAATGAAGCTGAGAGCCAGTTGGGTTTATTATTGAAGTTATTGGCCTAGAAATAGGCTGTCAAACTTGTGGCTTATGGCTTGTGGGCCGGATGCATCACACACTGGCCATGCCCATGCCCAGTATAGCAAAGGGGGGGAAAGTCACAATATGTCACATGATAAAGCCGTGAGGATGTGAGTTTGACACCCCTGGCCTAGAATGTAGAAGTCTCTGAGTTCTAGGGCTCCTTTGGGTATGAAAATCAGATGGGGGTCTTATTCTCTCACAGCCCAACCCACTTCACAGGGTTGCAGTCATGGAGAAATCAGGAGGCAATAGTAGTACAAAGATTTGCCACCATGAAATGTCCAACATTTTTTCGGTCTGATAAAAATCTAATAAAAGTAGGGTTGTTGAGAGGTTCTTTGTAGTCTTTGTACATAACTGTTGAGAGATTTTCTAAGTCACAAATTTGCTTTGGTCAGAGCTAGTTTAATCACTTTGTCAGCCTCTATGCATTGCTTGGATATTGTTAGAATCAAGTTAGTTAACATCTACCTTGACACTTATCAGAAGACACTAATGATCACTTATAGGAAGGGTTAGTCTATGTGATCTATTGAAGGTTTGTAATAGGGCTAAAGAATTTTGAAAGTGGGCCCATTAATTGGAACAAGGAAAGGTAATGTGGCATTTTGCTTAAGGAGTGGTCAAGAAAATGTGGGCAAAAGTACAGAGGTAACAAGTTTATCATTAGCATATTAAAATGCATTAGCATTTAATATTAGCATATTAAAAACACTTAGCTAATTAAGTGTATCCTCATGTTTATTATAGGATATTAGGGTGTAGTGAAGAATATGACTTCACTAAATCAGTAACAAGTCATGAAATATCATGATATTCTGATGTATACATTATATGCAGTTTTATTATATAAAAACAGTGTGTTGAATATCAGCAGGCACATTTTATTTGGACTTGGATGTTGAGCATATTTCTCTTTAATTTTGTGCAGCAATAAAGGATCAAAACTCAGTTTCTTCTCTTGTAACTATTGGTACAATTTACACCAGGTAAAATGAATCCAGTATTAAGTTAGATCAACACTTCTAAGAAAAACAACAAACCAAACAGAACCATAGAATTGTTATACAGAAAGCAAAGATGTTCAGCTGGCTACCTCTGAGAAATCTCGATGCTTTCTATCTTGTTGGATGAAAAAAGCCTATGGCAATAACTAAACAGTTAAATATAAAGATCACACCTCATCTCCTATTGTTTGGATCTATGTTTAATATTGATTATGTTTCCACTTCATGAAGAGCATGGTTTAGCAAACTTAAGGAATAGGAAAAGTCTGTCAATTTTAGGTTGAATAATCCATTTTGTTCTGAGTTGGTTTGATCAAATATTACTTGTACTTGGACATTTTTATGGAATCAAACCTATGTTCCATGGGACTTACTTTTCTGAACTCAATAGATAACATTATTGTATTTGAATTTATTTGTAATAATAGCTTTGTATTTGTTTGTTTAATCTAATCAGGAACTATAATGTATTTGCACACAAGCATCTATGCAATTATTTTTCCTGTGAAGCATGATGAATGGGAAAGGTTTAACCAATGTAAAATGAGAAATTCATTTAGGATTCATGGATGTCAATGAATAATAGAACTGCTCAAAGCTTTGATTAGAAACTTCAGTTCAAAGTCAGTTTGACTGAAAGCCTGAAGCAAACCAAGTTTCATAACCAAATTGAAAGTCAAAGCAATTCATCAAACTGGATATATCCAAACATATTTGACAATTCAGATCAAAGTGTTGCATTGACTCAATTTTCTACATTGATAAGGATTATTGGTTGGATTGATTAGCCAAATTGAACAAATGACTCCAACTAGACTCCAACTCTGTAGAACTTTAATGAATGTTTTAAGGAAAATAGTCAACATGGTGATTCAACAACATCCCCCCAACACACACACACGCACTTTTGTGTTGATCCTACTCTCATGGGTTTCAGATTTGCCAAGTTCATTTCACTTCCTTTACACAAATCCTTCTCAGCAATTCCATACACTCTTCCAATTATCTCTTTCTACTGTTTCTTCCTACTTTACTACAATGGTAGAATCCTAGAAAATTAATCTTCAGTGAAGACCTCTCCTCTGCTCCACTGATCAGTCAGGCTAATTTTGGATAGAAGTTTATCACACTTTCAGAAGACTGGTAGACTTGGGCTCCCAGAAGACTGGTAGACTTTTATTCACAAATACTCTGGGTGACAGATTAGTGGTGCAGACGTTCTATCCCAGGCATCCACCAACGCACCTTTTCTTGCCCAAGGCTGCTTGAACATACCTTAAGGAGAAGAATGAGTAATGGTTTTTCCCATAGGTAGCTTATACTGGTTAGGGGGGAAACAAAGCCAGGGGAATATATCAATTACTGACATTAAATTATCCCATAGTAAAGCTAAATTAAAGCTAATTCAGGACCTTGAAAATTAATTAATTTATTAATTAGTAAACAATGTATCAAACAAGGAGATTGTAAATGATGAAGTAAAATGTATATATGTATTGCAATGCCAGATCAGCTGCACCGTGTTGTATTCTTATAATTCAAATAAAATAAATAAAAAGAAAAATTATGCTTGTGTGGCTGAGAGGAAGATCTCTCTGTAACCAGGTTTATATTAATAACTGCACTCAATAACTTAATTGTGTAACTTTTATTTATCAGCTTGTAAGTTGTTTTTTGTTCATTTATGTATCTTTCTCTGTTATTTTTTCCTGTTTCTTTATAGCAGGGGTCCCCAAACTTGGCAATTTTAAGACTTGTGGACTTTACCTCACAGAATTCCTCAGCCAGCATTGAAGTCCACAAGTCTTAAAGTTGCCAGGTTTGGAGACCTCTGCTTTATTGTGTGCAAGCTCTTACTGGCTGTGACCTAATTATTTTTTTTCATGGTTTTCTTTATTACTTTTTAAAACTTAATTGCAGTATTTTAACTTGCATTAGTGATAGGGAGGGTTTAGCTCTTTCCTATTCAGCAAAATCTTTTCTAGAAGTTTTTGTATACATTGATATCACTGTAAGCTATTTTGTACATTATCTATATGATTTTTTAAAAGGAATATTACAGAGTTAGGGAAAGATTGGTCCTTCTTTCTCCAGCTACAAGACTTTAAAACATTCTCTACTTTTTCTGAGAGATCTATCTTAAGGGGAAAAGTGTTATATCAGTTGTTGATGAGAACTTGAAACTATTTTCCATTTTCAGCCTGGTGAGAAGGGGGAAGGAAAGAGAAATAAAAGAAAAGAACTGCTGGAAGGCTTGAAGGAACAGCTCATCTTGGAGAATATCTATCTATATGGTCACTAAAAGTTGACACCTATTTGATGGCACATAATCATCTTCATAGCCTAAGGAAAAGGCAGAAGGAGAGATAAGAACCATAATGCACTATAATATGCCTGTGGGCTGAAGGTTTGCTGTGATTCTTCCTTATATCTCTATGAAAAAGCCAGATGGAAGTAGACCAGGCAAAAGATGAATTAGATCCTTAGTTCTCATTGAATTAAAAAAAAAAGGCTGCCCTTCTGTTTAAAGAAAGCCCACTATGCTGTCTTTCAAGATGAAAAGAGTAGTTGTTTGAAGCTATAAGCTTAAATCACCAGGTGATGAGCTCTTTTGTTTTTGCACAGGAACAATTGCTAAGATGAAGAATGGTTCACCGAGTTTAGTTTGACTGAAACCAAATAGAGTTCCTAATCAATTCTGAGGTTAAGGGTAACTGGGTAGAACAGTAAGGAAGATTGCAAGAGATATCTGTTTCATGGCAGAATTATCTACTGAACTCACTGCCAGAGATAAAAATAGCTTGAGGGAAGAGCATTCCTACCATAGAAAGCAGAGTAACAGACAAGACCTATTTCTTTCTCTGTAAATGCTGGAAACTTTTCAACTGATGTTATAAACAAACACACAAACATGAAAAATACACGCTAAAAGGTTTATTATGGAAAATGTTTGCTGAAAATGGGTATGCAAAGTAAAATTATGTGTATATGTATATGTGTGTATTAGTGGAAATGCACACAAAATTAAATATGCATTTGGGTTTTTTAAAAAATGTAAATTAATGTGGAAAAGGAGCGAAGTAAAATTAGTATCAGGGAAATGAGCAATAAGGCAGTCATATTTGTGTATCCCACTGCCTGCTGTGGGAAACTTAGAGATATCTCTCATGTACATATAAATTTGCGCATAACTACTGTGCAAAGTATTGCTGTTCTTGGCATGCTTCTTCTATGTATGAGAAGCAAGTATCTCTCTCTTACAACAGATAATATATCTTTATACTGTAAAAGTGTATGTGTGTGTGTGTGATACTGTATATTTATTAGTATTTATTATACTATATAAAATAGTATAATTTCAGAATCAAATAAGGGTAACATGGTAAAACGGAACAAGATTTTGATTCCTACAGTATGTTTATATTTGTATGTTTTGAAAAAAAACTCTCAGACACACGCTTCTGGCTTTCCATACTAAGAAGAGCATTTCCTTTTTAATTTAATCCCTGCCTCAGAATGTTCATCTATTGAAATGAGGAGAGCCAGACATCAAAGAAATTCAGCGTGGTTCTGATTCCTGCAAGAATGTACAGGTAGCATTTTAAAATGATTTCTGAAAAAAGATGGAATTTTATGCCCACTTATTTAGGAGATAGTTTCACTGAATTCTTTTTTTATTATTTTTTAATAAAGATAGCACAAATATAAAGAATGTTGAAAAAGCTAGTGAAGAACAAAAGAAAAAGTAATCAGAAAGAAACAATTATGTAGATGTGTAATTTTAGGGAGAAAGCAAATGTTTTAAAATTTTGTGTCTAGTTGATATGGAACATGCAGACTAATCTATAGTAACTGTGGAATCCTTGGTGTTCTCTGAACTTCATTGTTCACTTGCAGATGCTTGCAGATGTTATATAACATTATCATGCAAGTGGGTTTGCTCCCTGTTTATGTACAACAGCTTACCCTGCCAGTGTTGGTGGGGATGTAGTTTTTCTCCTTGGAAGTTCCTTATTTATTTGTTTGTTTTTATTATTTTGTCAAACATATGCAAGATAACAAGTATAGGTATGAGCATAAACATGAACAAAGGAAGTAAATACAGATAAATGGGGAGAGTAAGACAGGAATGATAGGCACGCTGGTGTGCTTATGCATGCTTCCTTTAAGGATCCCTTAGGAATGGGATGAGATCCATGGTAGACAGTTTGAGGTTGAGCTGTGAGGGGTTGAGACTGTAACAACGAAGTTGGGTAGGACATTCCAGATATGCTGAAGTTGTATTTACTGCAATCGAGTTTGGAGTAGTTTACCTTGAGTTTGTATCAGTTGTTTGCCTGTGTATTGTTGTAATTGAGGCTGAAGAAGTTGTTGACAACTAAGATGTTGTAACAGACATTATGCTTAGATTGGACCACAGCCAACGCAGTTCTAAATTGTCCAGGCCTAAAATTTCGAGCCTGGAGGAGAGGATGATAGAAGAGGAATGGGCCCACAGCACCCAGCTGTGGCTATAAGAAGCTCCAGGCAGCAGGAAAAGGGGGTTGACCCTGCCAAACCTTGTATGCCCACCCCGGGGGTCAGGCACAGAGAAAGCCAGAGCACCCTTGCCAAAGATTCTTGCCCATCAGTCAGTTTCCCTCCCCCCTCTCTCTATATCTCTCTTGCATTCTCTGTCTCTGTGTCTCTTCTCTCTCTCCAAAAACTGAGGCTGGATCAAGCCAGCAAGCTCTCTTTGGGGCCCTTGGCTATTTCTTTTATTTCTTTTCCTTTTTGGAAATCCTCGCTGGCTGAGGAATGACCACCAGCTGTGACAGATGCTTCCCTTCAGGTGACCTTCCTCCTCCTCCCTCTCCTTCTCCTCTCACGACCCCCTGACCGGCTGTGGCAGGGCCAGAAGAGTGCACATGCACAGGGAGACCCTTCTTATGTGAGTGCCAAAGCATAGCAAAGGCTTGCATGAGGCAGGCAGTCGCTCGCTTAAGGAGGATCTTAACCGGATGCAGCTTCTTTCCTGCACTAAGGCTCCGGCAATCACCTTGCCATGTTATTGTCATCATCCTCTCTGGCAGCTCTTCAGCTGAGCAGGGAGGATGTGAGCTCCAGCCCGAAGCAGCAAAGGCTGCTTACATGCAAATATGGCACAAAGGCAGGTACAGGGCCATTTCACTCCTGCACTAAGGCTCCGGCAACCCTCCTCTCCCTCCTCCTCTCGCAACCCGCTGGAAAGTTGTTGCAGGGCTGGGAATGTACACATGCAAAGGGAGATCCTCCTCAACCATCTATGCTCAGCCAAAGTGCAGCAATAGTGAATTTCTAATTCACTTCCATCTATTCCAGAGATGTCAAACTCATGACGTTACGGCAGCATCTTGTGATGTATCGGGACTTTTTCCCCCTTCACTAAACTGGCAGTGCATGTGGCCAGTGTGTGATATATCCAACTCATGGGCTGGGAGTTTGACAGCCCTGATCTATTCCATATATTCCCACCAGATTGTGTCATATTTGGAATGTACCCTATTTAAGTATTATCTGATGCCTGTTTTCCTTGCCTAAAGATTTAAATAGAGGAAGAGGAAAGACAACTGCTTTCTCTTTATGCCAGACTATATCCAAAGAGGGAAAAGAATATCCAAAATTTCAGACAAAATATCCTGATGAAAATAAGCGGAAAAAAAAACCACCTTCCTTAAAATAAATTTGCAAGAAACCTGAGTAGAACGTTCTGAAATAAATTGGGGAGCATTTTCCAGAACAGGAATATTTAATATGAATTAATCACATATGGTTTTAGTATTTCACTGCTATGCATTCTGAGCTGGAGCACATCTACTTCGTATCTTTGAATGTATCATTTCCGTGTTATTTATTTCAGGCAGTTTAGGGAGCCACAAGCTTTATTATTGCATCTTTATACTCCCAGAGAGAAATATGATGTATTTCATTTGTGAAAAATGCTGTTAGGATTTTTTTTCCCTCTGTGTTCTCTGCCTTTGTTAGTCATAGTAAAGGATTACCTATTGAAGCAGAAAATAAAAGCAATCTGGATTTATTTTATAATACACTGGAGCATATTGAGCCCAGAGGACTAGGAAGAGTTTGTTCAGTAATAAGGTCAGTTCATTAAACACAGAATTTCTCCTCCTAATTTCCAGTTTTCACATAGGGCATAATGAACTGAAATAGCATTATCTCTCATATAGCTTGTTTGTACATTATGGTATGGCATTTCTGAGCAAAGATTCTGAGATCTTGAACCACTGTGAAAACAGTTTCGTAAAAAATTCCCCATTACTAATCTTGAAGATAGAGCTATTAATTGCCTTAAAATAAGTATGCTATAGAATAAAAGCTATTATAATGTCTTTCATTATAACACTATATTGTGTGTGTGTAGTGGCTGGGTTGTGTAGTGGTTAGAGATGTGGTGGTGCAATGGTTAGAGTACAACATTACAGGCTACTTCTGCTGATTGCTGATTACCAGCAGTTTGAATCTCACCAGGCTCAAGGATAGCTCATCTTTCCATCCTTCCAAGGTCAATAAAAAGAGGACCCTGATTGTTGGGGGCAATAGGCTGACTCTGTAAACTGCTTAGACAGGGCTGTAAAGCACTGTGAGGTGGTATATAAGTCTAAGTGCTATTGCTATTAGTGGATAGCATCATGTTAAAGCACTGCCTTTGAAGCAGGAGACCAGGATTCAAATCCCAGCTGGTAGGTAAAGAGTACATCAGTAAAATGGCACCCAATGATAAGCTGCTTAGCGAATGCCTGAGGTAGCAGCAGATATGGGAGAAATATCAATCAGAGGAAGTGCCTAGCAAGACAAGGCCCTGCATGGGATGTAGCATCAGCAAATTGCTGAGGTGGCAGTTTTTTAGGAAATCCTACCACTGGCTTGGAAAAACTGAGGGTACTGATCATAGCAGCATATGAACAGACATTAAGCACCAGATCCACAGCATCCCAGACAGAATCCAAAGTACACACAATGCAGAAAGGCTTTGGAGACAGCTCAGCACATGGTGGCAGGATGAAAGATATAGGCAGGAACAGCATACACTAAACAGTATAATCAAATCACTAGTATTCTTTACAGGAACAACTGTACTGAATATTGGCTAGGTCCTCCTGAATCTAGATGGGATATCCCATAAAAGGTTGTGGAAAAAAGGAGGATTAAGATCCTGTATGATTTATAGATGAGCAGCTTCTGGCCAATCAACCAGACATTATGATAATAGACAAAGACCAGAGGGCAGCTGTGTTGATAGATGTAACAGTGCCAAATGACACCAGCATCAGAATAGAATAGAATAGAATAGAATAGAATAGAATAGAATAGAATAGAATAGAATAGAATAGAATAGCTTTATTGGCCAAGTGTGATTGGACACACAAGGAATTTGTCTTGGTGTAAATACTCTCAGTATACATAAAAGAAAAGATACATTCGTCAAGAGTCAGAAGAAGGAATATAAGAACCTAGAGAAGTACCTGAAGGAGGAAGTAAAGAGATTGTGAAAAGAAAAGGCCAAAGTTGTCCCAGCATTGGTAGGAGCATTCAGGGCTGTGACTCCTAATCAAGGAGAGTGGCTCCAACAGATCCCAGGAACAATATCAGAACTCTCTTCGCTAGAAGAGTGCAGGGCTAAGAACAGCTAAGATTCTGTGCAGAACCTTCATGCTCCAAGTCTTTGACAGAGGATTCAAGATTGAGGAAGACACAGAACACTCATAAGACTGAGAAGGTTCTTTTAATTTTTAATTTTTTAGACACCAAATAGACTTGAGGAACAAGGAGGGAGGGAGGGAGGGAGGGGAGGGATGTATGGGTGGGAGGTGGGAGCGGGAAGGGGGCAAAGAAGGAAGGGAGTGTGGGAGGGAATGTGGGATGGAGGGAGGAGGAAGGGAGGGAGGCAGGGAGTGTGGGAGGGAGGAGGCAAGAAGTCTGGGAGGGAGGGAGAAGGAAGGATGGGAGGAAGGGAGCAAGGAAGAGGGAGGAAGGGAGTGTGGAAGGGGCAGGGAGGGAGTATGGGAGGGATGGAGGGGCAAAAGAAGGAAGGATTTCTGATGCTTCCTGCCAGCTTCCCACAAGGAAACTCAATGAGGAACCTGGCAGGAAGTTGGAAGTCTTTCCTGATTCCATTACTTTTTGCCCACCTTTTTGGTCCATTACTTTTTTGCCCATTCTGTTTCTCTGATTAAATAAGGAAATAACTCCAAAACGATGACTCGAAAAGGCACAGGTTGTCTACTGGTGTTGTAATTTTTAGACATTAAGTAGACTTGGGAGTTTCCAACATTATACAAGCATTTCACCACAAAGCCTTTGAGGTTTACAGGCATTTATTCCATCAGTAGCACATTGTACTTTCTTACGAATTCTCTCCACCTTCAAAAAAAAAATTAGCAAAGTCTGGCAAGTTTCATTTTTAGGTGTGGAAAGCAATTCAGGTAGTATTTCAGTTCAACAAGCTGGATTGTTTTCCTGTCTTCCCCTACTTTTCTGATGAGTGACAGTGAAGTAACACTAAAGCAATAAACCTTGACCTTACATAATAGAATGTGAGATAGCCTGAGTTGATAATAAAATAAAATATAATAAAATATAATAATAAAATATAATATAATAATCTATCCCCTGTGGTGATATTTTTCTAGAAATGCACTATTGTTTTATTCCAAATGTGTCCTTGGAGATTATAGGCTACTTTGCTCTGAATACATTCTGGGTCATAGGGCATTTTATTTGTTTGTTTTCCTAATATTGAGAAATTCTCTTAATGTTCTTGAGAGCAGGCAATCTATCAGCTAAGGAAAAAAGCAAGTTTCTTCCTTCCCAGCAAGTTCGGTGTGCAATTTTTTTCACCAATCTACATTTTCCACAAAGCTTAGCTATAACAGTATTTCTATACCAAATGGAGGACTTTGTGAAGAAGGAAAACATTTTTCTTTTTAAACAAAAACCAAGCAAAAACTTTTCAATTCTAAAAGAACCAATGAATAAGAAATTGATGATATTCTTGCCAATTGCAAGGTCAGATAAATTAATGGTCCAAAGACAGAGAATGTTAATAGACTGAATACACCAATTTCATACTTATTGAAACAATTGTTTAATGTAGTTTTCAGCATTTTCAGGAAATGAACAAAAACCATTTCATCTGTTTCAATTTCCCACCTGCACAGAAATATTTAATAGTCTGCACAGACCTAAAAAAGACATTTCAACTTTTCTAGGTATCAAAAAACTATTCAATCATAAGCCTTGAGTGAGGTGAAAGGATTTCTTTAACCTTGATCATTTCTTAGCAACTATGCAGTCAAGTACTGCAGAAAGCACAGCTCTGCAATAGCCAAAGGTTCAAGTATTTAAAGTCCTTTTCTGCAAAAGGATGGAAACTCAACATTTAACAGGCATCCACGAATGAATTGTCCACAGTCTTCTTTGCAGTTAGGAATAGATAAATTTTTCTATTGTTCCTTCAGACTGTTGCTGATTATACACACACATATTCTTCACACTTTTGCTTCTGTGTGTGTCTCAAGTTTTCAGACACCTGACCATTCTTTGGACTAGTCCCTGAAACTTTCTAGGCAAGATTTCAGAAGTGGTTTGCCATTACCTCCTTCCTAGGGCTGAGAGAGAATGACTGGCCCAAGATCACATCGCTGGCTTTGTGCCTAAAACTCATAGTTTCCTGATTTCTAGTTTGATGCTTTTAACCACTACACCACACTGACTCTCAACTTCACACATCACATTTTATAAAATATGTTGCCAGGTATTTGACCCTATTCTATTTGCTCCAGCATTTGCTAATAATGACTTAATATTACTCAATTGATTTTTTTTTGATTTGCCATCTTCATTTCTGTAAGATGCTTCATGCCACAAAGGTAATATACAGTATTTCATCTCATTAAGATCAGTGATGGCTTCTTTCACTTCATTGTGGCACTTTATATCACTTCTGTGGCTTTTTTGGCAGCCCAATAGCTGCATTTTTACATGCTATTGTTCATTCAGAGGAGGTCTCAAAGTCAACAGAAACCAAAGCAATACAACAGCTTCAATGAGCATCTCCAAGTGTACATCACTCAAAGAATCATCAAAGCAAAGCTTCAAAGATTTCCATAGCCATGATATTCATTTTAATTAAATACCTTACAGGGATCTGGAGAAAAAGAAAATATTTTTTTAAAGAGAAAACCTTAGGATTTTGAAATGTTTGGGGTTCCTTTCACTTTCCATATTTAATCCTAGGCTATTACTAAAAGAAAATCTCTATAACATCCTTCTTATATATAGAAAAAGTCTTCTGAGAGTTAAAGAGAAAATATGCTGTACCTCCTTGAAATCTTTCCAAGCATAACCTAAGTCTTTCTAACCAGAGATAACATTTCCCAAGAATCTCTATTTTTATATTCTTTAATTATTATGTTCCAGACCATGCTGCTGCAGCTTAGGTGTTTTCCTCACTGAACATGGGAATTTAAGAGCAAAACCTAAGAGTTTAGTCTTTTCCTGTTCAGGAAGTAAGCAACATTGAAACAAAAAAAAATCTTATTATTTGGGTTCCATGGAAAAGAGTTAAGGCTATCCCCCCTCCTGCTCAGCCCTCATTTACTCAGCTAAAAATTCCATTGGCTTTTAATAAACATGAATGTCTCTAATGGAATTCCTAGGGAGATTTTAAAAAATATTTTCCATTTTGCAGACATTATGTCCATTTTTAATGTGGGATAGTTCTCTTGGGATAATTTAAGCTAAGAAATGGTATGCAATATTAATTTCTTCACAAAAAAGGCATAGTGATATAATCTTATACATGTACTCCTCACCTAGCAACTGCCTTGGACCATTCACAAGTATAATGGTAATAAAAGTAATTAAAAATAATCATTTCCCAAACAAATGAAAACACATTTAGGATCACAAAAGTCTTCAGTATGAAACTGGTTAAGGTCTGGTCAGTTTCAGGCAGCAGTGAGAGGATTCTGAGAAAATAATTAAACTTATCAAACTGAGCTTGTTAACATTGAGTTAGCATATTTTAGAGAAACACTGTGCTGCATAGAAAAGCACACAAGGAAGAGAGAGCTTGTTTGTGCAATCATCTGTCCTGCAAGGGGTGGGAAAGGGTCAGACACAGGACACTGTATGACAAAACAGAATGAGAGGGCAGAAAACACTGGTCTTTTCAGTCCTTCTCTCTCCCCCTCCCTCCCTCTCTCTGTCACATGTTCACTAAGTTACTATTTTGCTTAGTGACCAAATCATTGCAAAACCAAATAAGAAACCTCTCCTTATTATTGTATTGCATTACTTTACATTACATTGTATTATATGATATTATAGAGTAGATTAGATTAGATTAGAGTATAGTGGAGTGGAGTGGAGTGGAGTGGAGTGGAGTGGAGTGGAGTGGAATAGAATAGAATAGAATAGAATAGAATAGAATAGAATAGAATAGAATAGAATAGAATAGAATAGAATAGAATATTCTTTATTGGCCAAGTATGTTTGGACACATAAGAAATTTGTCTCTGGTGCATAAGCTCTCAATGCACATACAAACAATTGAGTGATAATTCAGGCCTCTCAAATGGGCTGCTATGCTCACACCTGGTTTAGCGAAAGAGGGAAAAGTCATGATATGTCATGTGATAAATCATAAGATACCAATAGGAGAAGACAATAGGAAAGATGAGAAGGACAGTAGTAGTACAGCCCTTCTACATGGGCAAATATCCTTAGACATAATACAGTACTGTAGTAATTAGGTGTTCAGCAGAGTGATGTCATGAGGGAAAAAAACTGTATCTGTGCTAGTTGTTGTGGCATGCAATGCCCTATAGTGGCACCCTGAGGGGAAGAGTTGAAACAGTTTATGTCCAGGATATGAGGAGTCTTCAATAGTATATTATAGTATAGCATAGCATACTAGCACGTTGCACAGTGTAGCATATTACTATAATTTCATATTATATTATTATAATTTCATTTATTATATTTCATTATATGAATAATTTCTTCTTTGGTGCAGTCCTTTAAAGGAAGGAAATGTACTACTAATAATTGTAGTTTGTTGCAGTCTCAGACAACCTATCCTTTGAGGATGCCATAATAAACAAAGTAAAATATGGAGTTCTCTTACCAAGTACATTCAAAAGCCTTTTTTGTCTCCCCATTCCTCCCTTATCTCTTTTAAGACTTAAACTGCCCTTGCCCATAGCAGAAATAAGCCAGTCAAATTGTGTTTTCAAATTTATCAGTTCAAAGTTTTTTTTTCTCCTTACCATCAAGACACCCAAAAGTTATTTGTATTGATTTAATTACCTACACATATAGATCTTGGCTTTATCTGCAAAGAGTACAGATAGCTGCTGCAGTAGAAGTGGTGTCATTCTGACTTGTCTTAGTTGATTCACCACAACTGTTCAAAAAAAAAAAAGAGAGAGAAAGAATGAATAGGGGGGTGAAAGGCTCTCTCTTTTTCTTTTATTTTCTCCTAGAAATACAATTTACTTAGTGATAAAAAGGCTACCTCTTTCAAAGCTGACACCAAGAAAGATTAAAAAGGTAAAACATTTTCAAAAATGGAGACTAATATACATAGTTTTAGGTATCATTGGAAAAGAGTAAAAGGGGGAATTATCTTCTATGAAGTCTATACATTTTAATTCATAGCTGTTCTATGAGGATTTGCAAGTATTTATAACTAAACTTGTTTAGTTAGTTCTACTGGTTGTCCCATACAAGTAATCTTCATTTACCAATTCCAAGTTCAAAGTTACAATCTTAACTGGAAAGCAAGACTTATGATTGGTCCCCAAAGTTGCAGCTGTCAGCAGGCCATGGTCACATGATTACCATTTATCATCTTTCCTTTGCTTTCCCCAAGCAAAGTCAATGGGAAAACCAGCACGAGGTTGCAAGTCACAGTAATGTAACATCATGCTTAATGACCTACAGTGATTCACATATCAACTGCAAGTAGAACTGATGTCATAAGTTGGTGCGATATCATGACATTTCACTTACTGTAGCTGCACTTACTGTAGCTGTAATAGGTTTTGGGAGGATGACTCTGCTAACTATAGCTTTCTCATTTAATAATCCATCCTCTAAATCATGGGTGTCAAACTTGGGGCATCACATTGCCATCACGTGACATTTTATGATGTTTTTTTTCCCTTCACGGAGTGGGGGTGGGCAGGACCTGTGTGAAACATATCCGGCCTGCAAGGCCACCAGTTTGACACCTCTACTCTAAATAAACTCTTTCTATCAGTGTCCCTTCCATGAGGTTTTTAAGGTATTTTTGAAAATCAGTGTTATGGAATTTTATAGTTCATTAACTAATTCTGGACCGTCCCAATGGAAACCTGAAACACTGCTTTCTCCTTATAGTATATTCAAACTTCATTGGTATAGTTTGCTTAATTCTCATTCCTACATACATATAGTATATAAGACCTAAACAGAACTTTTGCCAACCACATAAAACATATAAGAATAGAAAAGCTGAGACAATAATGAAAACTAAAAACAAGTACAATATTATCTTCACTGTTTGGCTGGTATTTCTAAAGTACAATAATCTTTACTGATTATCTCTAGGAATTATTGGACTAAGGTAAGTCTTCTCATTTCACTTTTTGGTGTTGGCATAGATTTCCAATTTTCAAATTTCTGGCTTGAATATCAAGCCATATTCAACAAAATAGGATTTAGGTCAGAAAGGAGAAGTTTTATGAGGAAATTTATTGCACGAGATTCCAAGAAACACATTGAAAAAAATTATTAATTAAAAACTCCTTGATATTGCTGTTAATCATGACAGCCCTTTTTAAAAATATGTTTTAAAGTATGTACAAAAAGGAACATATTGAAAACTCTATATAGTTTATGATGACAGTGAGGTTCTTTTCTGCCCTACCAATACTGTGGATGATTTTGAGTAAGTAACTCATATTAACTAATTACTTCTAATTAATGTCTGTCTCACCTGGAATCCTATAGATGCCTCTACTTGCTCCCAGTTGTTTTCTTAATGGGTGTACAGGTATTCCTTGACTTACAATGCCAATGGAGCATGGATTCTTGGTCATAAATCATTGTGATCTAAAGTTGAAGCACTCAATTTTACAACCATTTTTATGATGGATGTAAAGAGAATCACCTTAGCTATTAGGGTTTTTTTGACATTTTCTACAGGATGCTGCAACTATCCTGTTGTAGTTGAGAGCCAGTTTCCAAGTACCCAAAATGCAATTACATGACTGCAGGGCTATGTGCAGGAGTTGTAACTTCAATGATGGGTTGTACGTAACTTTTAAAAAGTCCATCGTAATGTCTAATGGTCTTTAAATAACTGGTTATATGTCAAAAACTATGTGTAGTTTTAATCATTACTAATTACCAAACAGCATGCTGATTTACTAAAATAATACTTTAGCGCACAAACAGATACAGTCTAGCCATTTTTTAAAATCTATAATGAAGGAGAAAATTCCTAACACCTGTCAAACCACAATGTTAAAAAACTGCACAATATTTTCTGGCAAGGAAAAATAATGGCAAAGGAATTTTTAAAAACCCAAAGTATAATAAGCACCATGTGGATAGCAAGACGTATATTATATGCCACCACAGGTATCTTATTAACAGTTTGGAAAAACAAATTCATCCAAAATATAGTTGACACAAAGTTGGGTGAGAAAATTATGTTGATGAATTAAAGAAATGGGGTGAAAGTAACATTGTTGTTAGTTGTTAAGTTATGTTCGACCTATCAAGACCCCATGGACAACGTTCTTCCATAAAGTACATAATGAATGTTAATAAATTGTGTGGATATTTGCCAAAACTAAATGCACAGATATATGATGCAAAATACCTTGTGTGGATATAACACTTATGAAAAAAAATCTTGACTGAAAAGTAAATATGAGACAGTAGTGTAGTGTAATATGAAAGCAAGAAATGCAAATGTATTTTTAGGCTGCATTGGGATAAGTTTATTTTCCAAATCACAATGCATAACTACTCTTCTTCATTCTGCATTGAACATCTCCATAACCAGTTCTGGGCACCACTTTTAAAAGGGTTCAGAGAAGGGCAGTGAAATTGGTCAGGAAACTACAAATTAAATCTCATGAAGGCAGATTGAAAAAAAGATATATGTAGTTAACTATATGAAGTTAACTTAGAGTTAGTACTATTCAAATACTTCAAAAGATGTCAAATGTCAAAGCATCCTTCCTTGTTTCAGAGTGTAGGGCAAAAATAATGGATTTATGTTACAGGTAGTTATAATAATGCCAAGATATGAAAAGTTCTGAAGGCAAGCACAGTGAAACCAATTACCCATAAAAGTATGGATTTCTTTTTTTTTTTTTTTTTTGAAACAGAGAGTTGAACCTGGCCTAGGTATAATTTAAAGATGATTCTAAGTATCAGCAATAACATGTATAGACACTCATGAATGATATTTATTTATGTATGAGTGAATGTGGTAGCAGTGATACAATCATAGCCTTGGAAAAGATATTCAGATGCTATCACATGTCTAATTCTACAAAGTTTGGAATCATGTAGACAATGGTTTTCCTTGTGACATTCAATGAATATTAAATTTGGCCATTGTAGAAACAGAACAGAACAGTACCAATGCTTTTAAACTTTTGAAGAAGATTTGACTATATCATGGGGATCAAGGAAACAAAAAAATGGGTCACAGAACAAATCCATAGTTCTCACTCAGAACACAAATAGATAGGTCCCAATATCCAATATTTTGGATATATTATGCAGAGGGTAGGTGTCTTTATACCAGAAAGATAAAAGAAAAGAGAAGAAGAGGAAAAAGATAGGCTTCATAACTTCACTGATAGGTGCATTTTCATAGACTTGAAGGGTTGTACTAAGAATAGGATATCCTGAAGAAGATTTACCTATGCAGCCACTAGCAGTTCAATCACATTTTTCAAAATAACATTAAAAAAACAGTGCAGATGGTCAATTTTTATCCTTCAAATTATTTCAGACTTTCTGTGATAACAACAAAGAATTAAAATTCTACTTAAAGTTGGATATGCTATATGTTAGAGACAAAGTTATTTTGATCTTCCATGTCATCTTGCAGATATGTACATCCCACTGTGAATACAAGGCTGTAGTGCCTGCTTTCCCACTTGCAAGATTGCAGCTGAACGATGAGTTATACCAGAGGATTATGTTTTATGTGCTTCAAGGAATAGATGAAAGGTATTTGGTATGAATTAAATGCAAAGTCTTCCCACAAGCTATGCAAGCTATTATTTGAAAGATATTGGGGAAGAGAGGGGAGAGCAAAATGCAAAGGTGATATGAGATTCAAGTTAGCCAATCCCTCCTTTCTCTCCCAAAATGCACTCTAACCCTAACTGCAACATTTTGCAAAAAGGATTATGGATAATGTAAAAACAAAGCTTCCCTTGCGATTTCATGACATACGGTATTTATCTGTACAGAGGGGTTTTTTAGATTATTTTGATGCTTCGGTTAATTTTTGAAATATAGACAAGCTTTACTGACTTATAACATGATCCAAATGTCACTTTCAGACTGGTTCAGTGATGAAACCATTTCAAAATTTAAATTATTGAGCATGCACACAGGAATTGTTATACCAGTTTCATTTTTCTTTAATATGCATAAGGAAGTTCCATCACTGCTAATGAAACTCTATAACTTAGCAGGAGAGCAAGTTTTGTAGAATGCAGCTATCATTTAAATCCAAACTTTTTTGTTTGTGCAACTGTTCAACAAATATTCATTATATGTTTTCTTTAAAAATGAAGGTGCATTTCATTTTGAACTATTGATATTATTGTAATTTAGCAAAGATTCCATCCAGTATATGCACACAGAATGCCATATTCTAAAATAATTTTGTGCAGATGATTTAATATGAAGGCATTAAAAGAAAATACCTAGAGCTATTTTTTGTACTGACTTTTTTTTCTCCCTTCTGTATAGGATAGAAAATGATTTTATTTACAAATGCTATGTCAACTCTAATTTATTATCTTGGTTCACCCATCACAGAAGCAAATTCTGATGTAAATGTAGAAGTGGGTTGAATAATAAGTATTCTATGCAAAAGTACATAGTGCATTCTGATTCTGGTTTTTACATATGTTTAGCCACTAGTGGTCTTATGGCAATTTTATTTTCTTTTGAATAGCCAGGGAAATGCTTTCACTGAAGACTATAAAGAAAATGTCTACTTGTAGAGTTAGAAGCATTATGTGCAATAGAAAAATACATTTTAGCATGAATGCTCTCATGATGCCGTTGCAGCTATTTTCCACACTGCTATTTTACTGGAGTATTTGCTGGAAAGGAACAGGATGTCTTCCCAGGTGAAGTTCTTGCTGTAGCATTTGTCTAAATAGATAAACTTGGATTCTGACAGAATCAACTGGTGTCATAAAAAGACATTGGGAGCATATAATACTGATTTTGAAGATTTGTAATTGGTTGCCACCTGGTTTCTGGATCCAATTTTAAGTAACTGTTTATTTATTTTTCTGTCTTCTATGGTTTATTGTATTATTGTAAAATAGAAGTAGGACATTGTTTTATCTCAGTACAGGAGCATTTACCCAGTATTGACCCAGAGATTATTAACACTGTAATGTTTAGATAACATAAACATTTAGAGATAAAAAAGCATTTACATAAAAATAGCAATGGTTTCTAAAATGTCAATGTTGATCAGCACAAAATGGCTTAAATTTTACACCCAAATCTAAATGTGGCATTAATTGAAAAAAACAGCAAAATACATCGAACTATTTATTATACATAACAGCTTCCTGTCCTAAGTTTTATACTTAATATTAAGGTCTTCGTGTTACTTATTATTGTTTTTGTACATATTAAATAAAAAGAGAAAAAATAAAGTTAAGAACTACAAGGGAAATTTTTAAAAAAGCTACTTAGTTTATAACCTCCCCCTGTTTGTGCTGCTGCCAATTTGTAGTCTTTATAAACATTTAGGAGCCATGTTGTAAGTAGGGGTGGAATTCTACCAGTTTGCACCTATTCGCTAGAACCGGTTGTTAACATTCTAAGCAGTTCAGAGAACCGGTTGTTAGCAGAAATTACTGGCCTAATCCTGTAAGGAAGGCAGGAAGAAAACATTCTGGTGTTGCTTATAGAAACTGCCTCTCCATTAACCCTTATCACATTCTTGGCAGGACTAGACTTTCTGTCTCAGGAGCTTCTCTGGAATTTTTTCCCCTCCTTTGCTGGTACTTTGCTTGTGTGACCATTCAATGTTACAATGGCACTGAAAAAAGTGACTTATGACCATTTTTCACACTTTTGACTGTTGCAGCATTCCCCACAGTCATGAGTGGCCAGGCGAGGAGATGCGAGTCTCAATGTGAGTGATATTGAGTTGGCCACACCCAGCCAATAACATGACCACCAAGCCATGTCCACAAACAAAGCCACGCCCACAGAACCAGTTGTTAAAAATTTGAATCCCACCCCTGGTTGTTAAGTATTTATATTTGCCATTCTATGTAATAGATTGTGTATATATGAACCATTCTGGTTTGATTTTAATTAAACTTTTGTTATGAATATATGTTGTTCATTTTGCCATTGTTGCATATTTTCCAAGTTTATGCTCCCAATCAGAATTGGGATTGTTATCTTTCTTTCCATCTTGGGCAAAATTTATTCTCATTGCTATGAGCATGTATCTCACTAACACAACTTCTTTTATTGGATGTAACCCCAGAATAAGGAGATGATTCTTGACCTTCATGGCTTGGCACTTGAATTTCTGCAGGAATTCCTGCTTTAGTCAGTTTGGGCCCGACTGATTAGATCTACCAGGGAGAAATTGCTGCAAATCCCAGCTTCACTGTTATTTTCTCTAGATTTAATTTGATTTTCTTCTCTCTGCAGTGCTAAAAAAAAGATGGTCATTTGTGTTTTTTTTTTCTCCAGTGATGAGGATATGATCTGCAATTATCCTCACATCAGGCAAGCCTTCAAGTGTCTGCTTTAGTTTCTTCTGAAATAATTTAGATGCCTGGGAGATAGATGCCCTTTGGAAAATATACCAATCTACAGTATTCAAATAAAATAAAAATGGAGTGGAGATGATAGAGAGGGAAGTAGGTCACTAGGTACTTGCCATATGTTATTACCAAGAGAAGCAGCAGTGCAGACTGAATGTGTCCAGTTGTCTTTCACAGTATCCTCTTCTTTTGCAATTAGATCTCCAATCTCCTATCAGTCTTTCTCCACTGGCAGGTAGAATCCAATCCCCTGTGCCATGCTTCGCTCCCGAGTTCACTCCTGAGTTCTCCCCAGATGCAACAAAGTATGCTTCTTGGCTGTTCAGAAGAAAATACAGCCACCTCCAAAGGCCATCACTGTAAAGCACTTGGAATGAATTCCAGAAGTCAATTTCCACATGCCTCTCCTATCTTATTCTGTTTGATATAGATTCATTTCTATAATATGTATATAATATGAGTATATAATATGAGTCACCATGGGTGAATAGGAGGCAATATAAATCAAATAAATAAATAAAAATATTTTGTATCATATCCAAACCCTGTCTTTACTTCCAGAAGATGCCTATTCCATGCATAGCAGAATTAATGCTTGGAACACTTTGCTCACCCCAATATGAAATATAAACCCTGCTGGTATCTGTGAGGGGGAGTGGGTTGGTAGGGGATATAAACATGGGAAGATTTCAGGGTCCACCAGGAACAAAAAAGGATGGGAATAAGGGTTTCTCTCTCATTCCATTCAGATGTATGTCCAGGCAGCTGGGGCACAGAGTGAAAGCACTTTCCAAATCCCAGAAATGGAAATGAATCTGAGTCCAGAGCTATGTTTTCTTGAAAATATTTTCACCACCCATTTTTAAAAAAAATCCATATTTTGTTTAGAAAATCATTTAATTCTGGAGAATGAAGGATGTCAGCTAGATAATAAGGAGGAAGCTAAATGTATTTTATGTTAATGTTAGATGGTTGTTCTGTATTTAGCTGTCAGCGTATACCTTCAGGTTTTAATCTTCCTGATTCTACTAGTAAAATCTAAAAATAAAGGATTTTGGATGATTTTGAACAATATTTTCAATATAGTATTCACATTATAATAACTGTACTATAATGTATTCATTGTGCAGCCAAATCCTATGCATCTTTACTCAAAAGTAAACTCAGTGGATCTTCTTCCCAAGTTAATGTTCATAGAAATTTAGCTTCATTCATTTGTCATTCCAATTCATTTCATGTCATGGTAAATGAGATGTCTCACTCCCACATATATTGATGTGGTAATATGGTATTACTCTGATACAAAACAAATTATCCTTTGCACAAATAAACAAAAACTATCATGAAGCTCCGAAATAATTCTTTCTACCCTTTCAAAATATAGGGAGGTAGAACAAGGAAGATGCTGACAGGCAAGCTCACCCTTGAGGATATTTGGAATCAAATCCATCACCTGTAAGTTGGAGTGATAAAAGCTATTAGCTATAAGGGATGTACTGGGTGTCAATTTTCCAAACGAGAAAATGCGTTTATTGAAAAGATAAACTGGGACTGTCAAAGACTACACTATATCACAGGAAGATTAATAACTTGAGGATAGTGCTATTGCAGTTTATAACACCACTAGGAATGGATATCTTAACAATGTGCTTTGTCAAATAGGTGTTGTTGTTATTTTGTAAATACAAAATGCACATATATAACACAAGCACTTCATTTTTAAGAGATGAACATCCTTTGCATCTGAATTTTTGCAATCAATCAAACAAACAATTTTTCTTTGGTCATTGATGAGGAAATAAAATGAAAATCATAATTATTTAGGATAAAAAGAAATAATATTGTTCGAAAATATATAAGAACAAACATTTAGAATATGAAGAAATGTACTGCACAAACATGAAACATACTGTGAAGCATACTGAGCAAACTATAGAAGAGTACTTAGCTATTGCCAAAGAAGTAAAGCCAGATTGATCTTATAATAACAAGATGAAAGAAGTCAGAACAAGAAGAATGTTTAGTAAGGAATGGAGATAATAATTCTTGATGAGCATCTGCCTAGAGGAAACAATACAAAGAATGTATCCTATTGTTTCAATTTTTCCCAATCACATGGACACACTCTGTTTCAAGGGGATTTTTGGTATCTTCCTTCAGTAATAGTTGTTGGGAAGCACTGAGTTGATAACACTCTTCTAAATTTTGTAGTAGTTGTGATTAAAATATTTGGCTGATTGAAGAGTGGTTTAGGAAAATGTTTTCTGAATGGTAAATCCTTTATTGTATAAACAAAGACATAGAATCAAAATCACATGAACTATTACTAGTGCTTTATAAAGCCTTAGTAAGACCACACCTGGAATATTTGCATCCAGTTTTGGTCATCACATTATAAAAAAGATATTGAGACTTTAGAAAAAAAAATGCAGAGAAGAACAATTAAGATTATTAAAGTCCTGGAGGTTAAAGCACATAATGAATGGTTTCAGGAATTGGATTTGGCCAAACTAGAGAAAAGAAAGACTAGGGGAACATGATAGCAGTATTCCAGTATTTAAGAGGCTGCCACAAAATGGATGGTGTCAACTTATTTTCCAAAGTACCAGAGGACAGGAGAAGAACAACAGATGGAAACTAATCAAGGAGAGAAGCAACCTGGAATTAAGGAGAAGCTTTCTAATAGTGAGAACAATTAACCACTGGAACAGCTTGCCTTCAGAAGTTGTGGGTGCTTCACCACTGGAGGTTTTTAAAAAGAGACTGGACAGCCACTTGTCTGAAATGATATGGGGTCTCCTGCTTGAACAAGGGGTCAGGCTGGGGGCCTCCAATGCCCCTTCCAGTTCTATTCTGATTGATAGAATCTGCTTGAAGCTCTAAATGAGTGACCTGCTGTGCATGTTTAATAATCCATCAAGGTGATGGCTGTCCATGAAAAGACATGTTGCAGTTTGGCATATAATGCCAGCACCAGAAAGAGCAAATGTTATCAGTCATAATTTTGTTCTTTGTAAGAACAAAAAAGAAATGGTGGTGCATTGGATATGATATGAAGAGGAATAGCCTTGCTATATAGATTTCTCTATATTTCCTTTCTTTTTCTTTTTTTAATCCTATGGCTTTAATTTCTTTGTCTTCAATTTCGCATTTCTTTTCTGTATTTTCCATATCATTGTTCACCAGGGAAGTAAATAGTGTGAGGGAGAAATATATAAATATTGTATGGATGTTTGATCTGTACAATATTTGGCCATGTGCATTGTATGCATGTACTGCCAAGGCCTGGAAAAAAATAGGAATATATGCAACTTCGACTAATGAAGTAATCTCATGGTGTGTAATGGGGTGAATGAAAGAAGATGTCTATTTGTAGCATTTCTTTATTGCATTTAAAGGCACTTGTTTTCAGTAGGGTAAATAATTTAGATTTGTTAAAAACATCCGTCTTCAACCTTCTGAAGGAGATTACTTGGTACCTGGAAGAAACTGATTTTTTTTAGGAAGCTTGGAGGGTTGCTATTTCCCTACAAGAATAAAGTTTGAAAACTATAAAACTCTAAGATTGTCTATTACCCAACTTGTCCACTAGCTTGGGATCTCATTACAAACATGAATTTTGTTGTACATTCCTATTAACGAAAGGTGGTAAATAATTTGAATTCTTAGTCAACCCCTCCGAGGGCTCCTGTCTGATTTCTTGGAAATAGGTCCACATCATAAATAGACCACTTGCTCACCTGCTTTGTAATCATTTTAAATTACAGTGCTAGCTAAGGGACCCTTTAACTATATGGCTTTTTTCAATCAATAGGCTGACATTCTAGTAGTTAAAATCCATCTTGCCCAGTGGACAACTTGGCTGAAATTTAGGCTAGGTTTTCAGCAATGCCTTTTCCCTGATCTGTGTCAAATTGGAAACAATATATTCAGAGGCTTTGTTAGCTTCCTCTTAAGCCATTCTTTTATATCCAGTCACAAAGATTGGCATTGCTTGATCCTTCTGAGTTCTTCCTGTAAAATAGGAAGTGAAGTAGCTATGCATTGCACAATTCTTTCTTCTGATTTGTGGGTTCCCCTCTGATTGAATGTATCTGATGAGGATACATTCAACTCTACCAGAGGTGGTATTCAGCAGGCTCTCGCCAGTTCTGGAGAACCAGTAGCGGAAATTTTGAGCAGTTCGGAGAACCGGCAAATGCCACCTCTGACTGGAGATTTTACAATATCTTCCACTGCCACACCCACCAAGCCATGCCCACAGAACTGGTAGTAAACATTTTTGAATCCCACCACTGAACTGTATCAAAACAACTGAAAAAGAGAGCTAAAAGTTCAGTGCAGATATTCTGAAGCTACAAGCAACCTTTGTCTTATGGCAAAGCACAACTGAGCCCAGAATTTTAGTTGTAAGTTGTTTCCATCTTATGTACTCATAAGACCAGACTCACTTGTACAACTGTTTCTATGGTGGTCATTAAGTGGGTCACCACAGTCATTAAGTGAATCATGTAGTCATAAATCCAAATCCAGCTTATTGAATGGGTGGGGTTTGTTTTTTTTTGGAGAATGGCAAAAAAGCATTGCAAAATTCACTCACATGAATTTTGGGTACTGCAACTATTTCTAAATGCAAACCAGTTGCCAAGTGCTGAAAATATGTAACATTAAAATAATGTTACTATGGAAGTTGTGCAGCAGCTGTAAATTGAAGGACAGGTAATAAGTAAAAAAAAATCCATTGAAACTTCAAATAGTTGTTAAGTGATCAGTTGATTGTATCTTCATATGAAGAAGGAGCTTTTGATCATTCTGCAGAAGAATGATGTTAGGCCTTCCAGCCACCCCAAAATTTAAACAGTTACAATATAAAGGAAGACAATTGTATAATTGGGGAGTACATTATATTTATCTTCAACAAGAAAGGTATATACAAGACAGTATATACTGTTTCCTTGCTCCTTCCACCTGAATCTCACTTAGGAGGATTCTTAATATCCCTAGTAAAGAAGTGAGCACAGGATGGATGATGTCTGCTCAGAGTAAGTGATCCAGCAAGAACCTAAGTGCCAGCCCTATAGGGCAGTGATGGCTAATCTTTTCGGCACCAAGTGCCAAAGCGTGCATGCCGCATCCTAAAAATGCGACACATGCATGCCCCCATGCATGCTCCCCGCCCCCTGTGCATCTGCTTGCACCCCCGTATCCCTGTGCATGCACCCGCAACTCCCATGCATGCGCCCTGCCCCTGTGCCTATGTGCATGACCCCTGTACATGTGCCCCGCCACCTGCGAATGCACAGACCTGAAGACCAGAGACCTGAAGTCCAGCTGGCTGGTGGCAGATGAGTGCACACATGCGTAGAGGAGCTGAGCTGGGGTGACAGCTCATGTGCTTACAGAAAGTGTTCTGGCACACGTGCTACAAGTTTGCCATCACATCTATAGGGTTTTATGAATAATTTCTTCAATCGACTGACAACCAGCACAGTATGTACAACACTGGGGTTATATGAACTTGATGTCCCTCATTTACTAGGAATACAACTGCTGCAGTTTGAACAAATAGGAGCATCCAAAGTGTCTCCAAAACTAGCTCCCTGTATAGTGGGTTGCAGTAGTCCCTCCTAGAGATGATAATATGATGAGGAGCTTTACCAGCTCATATTACTAAGAATCTATTCTGATTTAAGCAGAAAATAACAGAATAGAATAACAGAGTTAGAAGGGAACTTAGAGGTCTTCTAGTCCAACCCCCTGCTTAGGCAGGAAACCCTGTACCATTTCAGACAAATGGTTATTGTGATGATCCAGGGTGGGATACAAAAGCAACAAAGTCAGAAAAATAGGTGAAGTCCCATTAATTCCTTCATCATTGCTTCAAAGGTCCAATTATCATTGACTGGAGAAAAAAACTCCCCCACAAACAGTTGCGAAAAGGAAGAACTTCCCTCCAAACTCAAAATACATATAAATTATAAATAGCAAAAAACAACAAAAGCAATTAATGAGACAAGACAGGATAAGGGCTTGAAGACATCCACAGATATCGAAATACACACACTGGGAAGGAGGTCAAAACTCAGATAAGAACTGATAAACTAGAAATATTTTCACACTTTGCTTCCAGCACTGGCCCATGCACAGTTTGTCCTTTTAAATAGTCCTCACATTCGCTCCTCCCTGCGTGCCATAGGATGAAGAGTTGATGGGCCTGGGTCTTCCTCTGAATGCTCAGCTAGCCTGTGCCCTTCCCCAGTTTTCTCCACAACCTCCGAAGCCACACTCCCACTCCCTGTCAGTTGTTCCTCCTCTCCCTTGGAGTCAGATTCTAACAGAGGCATCATAGTTATCCAATCTCTTCTTAAAAACTTCCAGTGTTGGAACATTCACAACCTCTGCATGGAAGTTGTTCCACTGATTAATTGCTCTGTCAGGAAATTTCTCCTTAGTTCTCGGTTGCTTCTCTCCTTGATTAGTTTCCATTCATTGCTTCTTGTCCTGCCCTCAGGTGTTTTGGAGAATAGCTTGACTCCCTCTTCTTTGTGGCAGCTCCTGAGATATTGGGTATCTTTGTATCTTTACAAAGACCTTTAATAGGAAGAAAGCTTGGGATTTGAATATGTGGAGTTGGTGTGGTACATGTGGTATAAAAATGCTTTCAAATTGATTTTGGTGAGCCATCAAAAATTGATTCTAAAAATAATTCATAAATGTTGATACAATATTCTTTTAAAGTTGCAGTGTAGTAATCAAAGGATTTCTAGACTGACTATATTCATCTTTTTTGGGAATGTGTAGGAGAAGGAGTGGCAGAATTTGGAAGGTGAGATTAAGAGAAGGAGCAATTTAGAGTTGCTAAGTAGCCACAAAAGTACTATGTTAAATCAGCATGAATTCCATTGATCCTTTTCTAACTTCTAACAGGTGCTAATCATTAGTTGAGAATATTCCTGTGCATAGGCATGAACAATAATTATGTTTAATTGAAACTTCACATGTGATCCTTGTTTTTCACACCTGACAGAATATGCATTTAGTTAGTCATTTTGATTTAAAGTTTTTTAGGAAATTTACACAAGTCTTGAAATAATATTGATGTACCTTTACTGTGTCTGTTTTCAAGGATATGCATATGATGCACCACAAAAAATAACACATTTTTTGTTGTTAACTGCATAGTTACTTTAGCAAAACATTGGAAAATATTGCAAATAAAAATTATTCTATTTGTGTACTGCTGAATCACTAAAAACTGATGTCATTTAGAACAATCCATTTAAAATATACTAGCCAATCAAAAGCTTCATAGAAATAATAATAATAATAATAATAATAATAATAATAATAATAATAATAATAATCGACATTGCCATACCTGGTGATAGCAGAATCAACAAGAAACAACTTGAAAAATCACCAGATATCAGGACTTGAGAATCGAACTGCCAAGACTCTGGCACAAACCAGTGCAGGTGGTTCCAGTGGTACTCGGCACACCAGGTGCTGTGCCTAAAGACCTAGGCAAGCACTTAAAAACAATTGGCGCTGACAAGATCACCATTGGTCAGCTGCAGAAGGCCACCTTACTATGATCTGCTCGCATAATCCGCCAATACTTCACACAGTCCTAAACACTTGGGAAGTGTTCAACTAGTGATTTGTGATATGAAACCCAGCATGGTTATCTTGTCTGCTGTGTACACTGTCGTCATCATCATCATCATCATCATCACAACAACAACAATAATAATAATAATTAAAAAATGAGTAATATATACTCAAAAAGAGAAATTCGAACACAGTTTACTGTACTTTAAATTCTGCTGTCCAAGTTTTGGATTTTAAATATTGAACACAAATGTTTCACTTTGTACCTTTTGTGCAGATTATTTTTTGAGGTTCTTATTATTGTATTCTTATGCTACTACAACACTTGCAATTTTTTGTTGATCACTGGATAACTTAAGAAGACTGAATATCCTTGCATTCTTAAAGTGTAAATATTTTGTGACCATAAAAGTTTTCAATATACATTTCTATTTTCTCCCATTGGTTTCCAGAGAATTCTTACAAGAATTCAAAATAATATAAGCATCTATAAATGTAGTACATGTTCCAGAACAAAATTAATAGAAGAAATGTTATGTCATTAAAAGAAAACCACTATAACACAGGACCTACGTTGTTCATATGATATTATCCATGTTATCATATGAAACCAATCTTCTACCCAGTGTGACATTTCAAGTAACCAACCTTACCTTTTTTCCTTTTGAAATGATACAAAGATATCCAAACACATTAATAATAATTGTTTCTAATACAGGAACTGAACATATGAGTTTATTTTAAACACTAACAATAAAACATCTGGTACTTTATCCTTCTCTATATATTAGAGCTGTGCAAAATATTCAGTGGAGTTGTCCCATGAAGGACATTAATGTAAATGAAGTATTTCTCATTGATGTATGAAAGCAGCCACATTCTTTGCTGAGCTAACACAGTTGCTTTAAAGCAGGGCTGTCAAACTCCCAGCAGGCAGGCTGGATGCATCACACAATGGCCATGCCCACCGCTGTTTTAGCAAAGGGGAGAAAGTTCCTCTATGTCACGTGATACCACAAGATGACATTCCTGCTTTAAAGCACACATAACACACACACACACAGAGAGAGAAAACCCCCACTATTTCTGCATAGTTGTTCAGGAGCAGCAAAGACTTTTGCCGTTAAAACAAAATAGCCCATTTAACAGTTCCAAGATGGTTATTTTATTCACACTAATGAATCAATGTTTAAATTTATATGTGTGTTTATATAATTATGGATACCAACAGTACTTGAGTCAAGCTACAACATTTTTTAAAATTATCTTTTCATTACAAATAATTTGAGCATAGTTCTTGTTTGAATTTTGTAAAATTTGAATTTTTTAAATAGTAATATTTATTTATATCTTGTCTTTATTTTTTGATAAATAACTCACAACAGCAAACATACCTCTTTCCTCCTGCTATCTTTCCACCAAAACAACAACAATACACAAAACAACCTGTGAAGTGAGTTGAGTTGAGAGAATATGACTGGCCCAAAGTCACCCAGCCAGATTTTATGGCTAATGCAAGACAAGAAAGTACAATTTCCTGGTTTCTACCCTGGTGCCTTAACCACTAGACCAAACTGAAACAGCCTTTCAGAAATTATTCTCCTCCTTACATTCACGGTACTGCTGATTTTTATTGAAATGTATTATTTATGTTAAAGTAATAGTAACTTTTGTGTAGAAGTGTTTACATCCCTCACTTTTAACAATAAGTCTAGAAAAGCAAGAAAGCAGGGAACTTCCAACTGAACAAGCACATAAAGAGGATTGTGTACAGTTTTTCCCCCTAAACCAGGAGCACCCTATACCAAATGGAAAGGATAATAATGTGCTAAAGGCAGAGAAACCATTCAATGACATGAATATGTCATCAAAATGCAATGAAAACACTACATATGCAGATCTAACTTGCAGCACTTGAAGAATCTGTCTTCCTGCCTTGCAATAAATTTCCTTTCTTTCTAAAGTAGTTCATACTGTTATCCTTTATGACCTTTGACAGCACAGGCAAATTATTTTATTCTTGGGTAAACAATGTTAAAGAATCTCTTTTATGATAAAATTTGATTCCCGAAAAACTCTTTGTCTAGGCGGGATAACAAATAATGGTTTATTGTAATTAATTATCTAGTTTTCCTTTAGTTCACATTCTGTTGAAGGAATCTCATGCTGTTTTATTGTAGTTAATAAAATTAATCCATTAGGCAATGTGATGAAATCTTAACATAATAGAGACTGAATCTGTGCCCCTTAGGTTCCAAAAGCAATTTATATGTAGATGATACCCATTTTACATCTCTTTTAGTATAATTTAGCTTGCATTTTCACAAAGTATAAATGACTCTTTATTTTTCCTGTTGGAGAACAGCTAACGGGTCCAAAAATCCTTTTCTATAGTGCACAATGTGTTTTAAGACAAACTATAATCTTCTTTAGTGGTCTCATTAAAGAAGAAGCAAAGTGATCTAACTCCTAAGTCATTAAAAATCCACCTCACCAATCAATAAAAATGGATCTCAATAATTCCCCATTGTATTTATCAGCGATTAGAAGGATAGATCTCAAATATTTCTATTGATAGGCTCAATTATATTTACTCTCCCAGGAAACTATCTGTTAGGAATCTGTCCACCAATTAGTTGGGTTGGCAATATATAAACCTACAATGTATGTTTTGTAGCTTTAAGACAAAATCACTGTATTTATTTGTACTGTGTTCCAATTGGTTGATTGTATTGCAGATTGCCATAAGAGGGAGCTAGAGAACATGGCTTGTTCTCTCTGACATGCTGTATCTCTGACATTCTGTTGCTAAGATTTATGCTGTGCTTATACTTTGATATTTTTGTTAACTGAAAATGGCAAAGGCAACTGGTAAGAAGACTTTGTAATTGGATATTCTTTGGATTATAAAATGTATATGACCTGGACTGTATATTGGACTGTGATATTTCTTAAAGTAAACTTTAACTCAATTCAGTGTAGCTGTGTGTGGCTGCATAATTATTCACAACTACTCTCATAAACGTTTTCACGTGCATATCCTTGTTACTCAAGGGTTATTCTGCACATATCATAACACTATCAATAATAAACAATATATCTTAGCCTTGCACAATCCAACATTTGAGTTTGTTCCTAAAAACTCTAAAGTCTTAGAACCATATTGTAAGCCAAATGTTCAGGTAAATGCCAACATGGTGAAAAAAATATTTAGGAACAATAAGCAATATACCTCTGAGACCACATAATTAAACCACACAAATTATGATCAATATCAGAGCTAAAATCCCAAGGCCTTTAACATGTGTATACACACACATCATCCTAACATTAAATAATAGACACAGAATGATTCACAATAATAATAGAACAGTTTAATCCTATATAGTAGTAACTAGGTTCCAATAAAAATAATAGGATATAAATAACTAAAAAAGAAACTAAAACTTTTCAATTATTTTAATTTTGCATATTATAATATTATGATATATTATTAGCACAACAAAGTCTTGTTCAATTTAATTTTTTTTCATTTAGTTATGTTTTTTTTTTTTCATTTAGTTATCTTCTTTCAAATTCAAGAAATTGAGAAAAAAATCATTTGTGTGCTTTTGAGAACACAACAAAGAAAGAAAGAAAGAAGGAAAGAAAGAAAGAAAGAGAAAGAAAGAAAGAAAGAAAGAAAGAAAGAAAGAAAGAAAGAAAGAAAGAAAGAAAGAAAGAAAGAAAGAGCAAACTACTAGATGATTTGTTCAAAAGCTCCTGCTGAATTAAGAAAAGGATGCAGACAGACTACATGTACCCATAGGTATGTATATACTTCAGAAAAAATATTCCTCCAGTTGTAATTGTACATCTGACAGAAAGAAGAGTGACATTAATAAACATATGGAACTATATTAGGCTAATTCTGTTCCATTAATTTATCCTTATCTAGATGCAAATTGATTTGAATCATTATGATTGTTTTTTCCTTGAGACAAACATTTCTTTATTTGGATCCTGTTTACTCTTCATAATGCAAACTGAGTATAGCACTCACAAGGGTAGTAATGAAGAACTGAGGTTAGCCTATGACAAACTGAAATGCTCCATATCAAAAAGTCAGGCAACAGTTGAGATGACAAGGGAAGTAAAAATGTACTTTGGACAAGGAATGGAAAATGCACCCCAAGATTGCTTTGTAGATGAGGTTGGGGTTTAATATAGCATGATGTCCAACTTTTTTGCCCTCCAGAATGGAATAGCTGTCCATTTTGATGGCAGGTAACAACAGAAAGGAATCCAGATAAATGGTAAGTTACCAGCATGGTTCCTATTGATGTCATATTCAGGAAAGGAAAAAAAAAGGAAAGGAAAGGAAAGGAAAGGAAAAGAAAGAAAAAAAGAAAATGAAATTTGCTATCCTGACATGTTAATACCCAATGTGTGCTTCTACTGTAAAAAGTATGCTATTGCCACCAGTGTTGAGAAATGATGAGATCATTGTTTTCTCATCATGGGAGAAAGGGAACAGTAAAACTCTGTTCCAGTTTCTTTCCTCTAAAATAGAGAGGACAGTTTTGAAAAGTCATTTCCTCATAATTCTAGGTAAGATCTCAGAAAAGACTCCAAGAAAATGATTTAAGATGGTTTGGGGAAAATATAATATTCATGGATTTAGGCTGTACATTGCTCTTCAAAGTAAAGGAGCAACTGCAACCTTATTCTGAAGAAAATAATGTCCAAGTGCTGCTTGCAAGCACTATATATCATTCCCCCGGTTTCCAAGATTCAGTTAGACAAATTGTTTTGTTTTCTTACTTTTTTTGGTCTGTAACTTTTTTTTCCTTACTTTTTTTGGTATATGTTCACTTCTTCTTTTAGATATAAGAATAAATTGTTTGGGAAGTACCTATATTGACGAAATGCAAGAATAGTTTTTAAAAAATGTTATCAATCTGGCATTTTGTTAATGACAGCCAAAGTGCAAGGCTGAATAAAAAAGGAAGTTTTCCTTGGCTTCTTAGTATTAGTGTATCAATGGCATTTTATAGTAGGCAAACTTCTGTTTTAATGGTGAGAGGACTGTTCTCTCACTGGAGGCTCTTCCTTGGTTGTTTTAAAGGGAAATGACTGCTCAAGATATTTACAAAATTTTGAATATTTGTTTTTGTTTCAATAAGATGATGATACTGGTTTTTAAAAAATGGCCATCAATTTTACAGGAGTTATGAAAAACCATCTGTTCTTGGCAGTGAGATAATTATCCAGTCCTTCCTAGTGCTCTAAGCAGGCAAATATATCTATTTCCCCAGAAGCAGTGTTCCTGTTCTTAAAGCAGAAATTTTTCAGAAACTACTGGATTCAAGAAAATGCCCATAGATATCTCCTTTAAATTCTGAAGTGCGGCCCAATAATTTTTAGAGCTGAGGAAAAGCTTGAGTTCATTCAAAAGCCAGCTGTAAGAAATTCATGGGAGCCATTTGCTTGAGCAGGGGGTTGGGCCTCCAAAGTCCCTTCAAGCTTTATTCTGAATTGAAATTGTCCTACATGTGAGCAGTCTTATTCCATTCATATATGTTTACATATCTTGTCTGGATAGGAAAATTATGGACAAAATTCTTTCCCCCCCCCCCTTTTTTTGGGGGGGGGGAAATCTGTGTGCACAGCTCTTTATGAGAGCCTAGTTTGTAATCATGTAATGTCATTGGCTATAAAGTGGAACAGAACATTATTGGAGCATAGCTCTTGGGGAGCTAAATAATCCCCAAGATCTCACAATGTCAGTGTGTTTATATATGAATTGGCACATAATTACATTTTCCAGTTTTTTGTCTTTTATGTATTTTTGACTTTTGAACTTGCTAAAAAATTGATGTAATGAAGATGAAAATATAGACATTACTTTACAGTACTACTATATTCTGATGATAGGCTTTTCCAAAGAAATGACAATGGGAACAGAAGTCATACTTTATTCACTGCTTTGGTTCTTCTTAGGGCATTGCTGTTTCATTTTTCTTTGATTTCCCTAGGAATGCATTCAGACAGCTGGCCTTTGAATGAACTTTCCATTTAATTTGTTGTGTGTGCGTGTGCGTGTGTTTATGCGTACATATGCACAGGAATCATTTGGGCCATAGCGAATCAAAACTAATATCTGAACAGAATTAAAAGTTGCCTAAGTATACATTTTAAAATAATTAAAACATTTAGGTTCCACCAAAATTAAACAGAACACGGACAACACTAACCAAGGAAAGAAGCAACCTAGAACTAAGGAGAAATTTCCTAATGGTAAGAACAATCAACCAATGGAATGTCTTTCTTTCAGAAATTGTGGGTGCTCTATCACTGGTGGCTTAAAAAAAGAAAAGACTGGACAGTCATTTATCTGAAATGGTATGGGATCTCCTGCTGAAGCAAGGGGATGGACTAAAGCAACCAGTGAGCCATGGATCACTGGTGGTCCACAAGAAAATTTTGGTGGTCTGCAGACAAATGTCCCCCCAAATCACCCCCCCAAAGCAATTAATCCAGGTTGCATGGGAACACAAGGCTGCACTGCCTACATGACCTGCAGGAACACAAGGCTGTGCCACCCACATGGCCTGCACCCCCACTGTCCCACTCCCTTTGGGCAAGTGCAAACCTGGAGTAGAGCCATGCGAGCTTGAACTGGAAGGTAAGACTAATGGCGGGGGAGGGAAATCTGGGGTGGCTTGCTGACATTGGTGGGAGAGTCAGTTCCATATTCCAGAGCTGCAGTAGTCACAGGACTGGCCTTTTGGTCATCCTGGAGCAGCTCATTCATGGCAGGCGGGTGCACAGGCCAGTCCTGTGACTACAGCAGCTCTGGAACATGAAACCGACTCTCAGCCAGTCCTTGAGTATTGAAGATTTGTCCTGAAACGAATATAAACTCCAGCTCCTTTGTCATGCAATAGTGGTTTATTAGCTCAGCAAACAACAAATACTCTTCTCTGACAAGAAAGGCTAAAAGCCAGGCAAGGTTAGAGTTGAGTTTGAGTTTGCTCCCTTTCCTTTTATTACCATTATCATGAAACACACCACACCATACCCAGGGCTACATGCATTTCTAATTCTGGCCACACCTTACCCATTATCCCTAAATGCTATTAACCTTATAACATGTCTACATCCCTGTTAGGAATGTAAGTCACCTAACAGTTGGGTTGGAAATATATAAACTAGGATACACATTTTAATACTGTCTCTTTAAGGGAATACTAAAATTGTAACTGGGTGTGGTTCCTCAAATGGCCATAAGATGGAGCCAGAAACCTGGTTTCCGAGAGTGTTGCCATTCCTGCATTTCCCTATTGACTGTTGCTGATCATCATTATTCTTCGATCTGATGTGAGTCTTTTACTGAACTGTTTATGATACTGGACTTTGTTATTGGAAGTAAAAACCTACATTTTACTATACAGTGTATCTGTGTGCTGGTTCTGTGTTATTCTTCTCTATTCTCACTACGTCTCCCTATGTGCGCTCATTCTCCTAACGAGGAATTACCTCAACACTGGTTATGGGCCCAGGCCATACCAGGCTCAGATAACTGAGAGTTGGTATGAATGCACAGGACCATATACAGACAGCTGCTTACTGTTTAATTGTGGGTTGCTGTCCTGGTAAAGATGGCACAAGACACATCAACAAGTCTATCACTGATAACCCGGTTGGATGGAACAAACTATGTTTCCTGGTCTATGAAGTGCAGTCTAGTTCTGGGTAGAGAAGGGTTATGGACTTTAGTTTAAACTCCACTGGATGTAAATCCTTGGGATCCAGATAATGAGGATGATGCCAAGAAGTTAGCTGACTTTAAACAAAACAACAAACAAGCTTTTTGTATAATTGGACTAACAATGAGTGACCACCAGCTAGTCCATATTCGTGGAGAAGAGTCTGCTGCTAGGTGTTGGGAGAATTTGAAGAGGATTTATGTTTGTGACAGTGTAGATGCACACATACATCTTACAGGTAAACTGTTTAGAGCACGTCTTCTGAAAGGTGGAGATATGTTAGCTCATTTAAACTTCATGAAAAGAACTTTTCAGGAGCTACATGAAAAAGAACTGATATTTTCAGAGCTGCATCAAGTTTACATCATTCTTTCCTCCATCATTCTTCCATCATTCTTGGATGAAAGTTATGATGATTACGTATCTTCACTGGAAGTCCTGACCAAAGATAAACTGACATTGACTGACATAACCGGAAGGTTGTTAGAAGAAGCAAAAAGATGACTGGATAGGGACCAACTGGGTTCAATCAGACAGCAAACGACTACGATGAGGTGTTTGCACCTAGTCTGAAAGCTATTACATTAATGGCAGCATTAGTGTGGGCAGCCAAGGAGAAATACATTATAAATCATTTAGATGTAGAAACGGCATATCTGCATGCACCGTTGCAACACGCTATATATTTAAAGAAACCTTTAGGTTTAAAAAATGATAATACAACTGATTGCTGGAGATTGAAAAAGAATCTTTATGGCTTAAAGCAATCAGGATATGAGTGGAACCAGTGTATAGTTAAGGAATTAACTAAGATAGGTTTTGTAGCCGGAATGGCTGATCCATGTTTGTTCAAAAAAGAAAGTAATGGTGTAATTTCATTGTTGCTATTGTTTACTGATGACATAGCATTAATCATCAAAACTGAACAAGAAGCTACTGAAATAATTTCACTATTGGAAAAGAAATTTAAAATAAAACAGGTGAAATTAAACATTATCTTGGATTAAAGATAGATAGAACTAGGGGAGGATACAAGATCTCACAAGCAGATAAAATTAACCAATTACTAAAAAGTTTTAAAATGGAACTTTATAAACTGGCTAAAACACCGATGAGCCAGGAGTTTAGCCACAGTGATGTTCAAAGTCCTGTTTTTGATAAGAACATTTATCAGTCTTTGATTGGTAGCTTATCTTATCTCAGTAATTGGTCAAGGCCAGATATAGCATACTGTGTTAATCAATTAGCAAGGTTTAATGCTGAGGCAACTGAAAGGCACAGCCAATCTGCAAACATCAACTCCATCAACCAATCAAGAAATGACAACGCAGTCAACCTCCCACCAGTATTTATAGAGAGATGGCAGCTCCGATCACGCTTTGCTCACACAAGCATGAAGCCGAAAGCACCAGCCTGAAGATGGTGAGTGGGACCTCATTGACACATTGCCAAGATACTCTCAATCTTACATGGGAAAAGACCCAAACATGCCAAGACCTGCATACTTGTACCCATGAAAACATATATACATATGGACATACATAGATAAACACACACACAAACACATACATTCAGAGCTTTGGATTGAGGCACAAACCAGCTTAAGCACAGTTAAGGAACATGCTTACATAACCCTGTTGCCACTACATGTAATTTAGCTACAAACATGTCCAGTGACGCCCCCCTCCCAGGGTACCCACATTGGTACCCACTCATTGACTGATTGAGTTGCATGTCCTACAAACCCATTGATTCTTTCAGATAGACGAGTCCAAAGAAGAAGTTCACACTTTGCTGAAAATAGGGGTGCCCATTCCCTATCTAGGGATCTGAGATTAGGAAAAAAAAACTTTCTCTACAGTTGTCAGTATGGCTGATTGTTCCCAAGTAATTGTAATTGGTCATTGGTCATTTATAGGATTTTTATAATTTAGGCAGAGAGAGAAAGGGAGGGACAGAGGGAGGGAGAGAAACTCTTTTGAAATCTAAAATGTCTTTTAGAAAATAACCATGTATGTTTAACTCTTAAGACCCAGTGGGGATAGGGCCTATTAAAAATGCAAATTGTAAACATTAAGTAGTCATTGTGTAAGTTAATTCTCCATTTGTTAATTTTGTTCCTAGGAAATACTGTGTTTGAGCAAAGAATGAGAAAGCAGAGGGGTTAAAAATGCTTTTAGGAGCTTTCATTTCACTCTCTAGAATCATCTTGATGACTTTATGGTAATAAAATTGCTGTTACTTTGGCAAGAAGAGTTTTATACCCCAGACAAGCCTTTGGTGATAGAGGGGAGAAATGCATTTAAACTTAACTAGGGTAAAGAGAAATCCTGCTTCTGAGATTTTTGTCATTATTATTACTGTTATTGTGGTGGTGCCGATAGCTCCAGAAGTAATTCCAGTCCTAGCAAATGGAAGCTAATTGAAACTGGCTTATTTTCAATGTTTTTGAAGGAGTAGTTTGTGAGACAGTTGCATGCAAAAAGAAATGTTGAGGTAGAGTAATGGTGCACATTTAAATTCTCTCCAGCTTTGAGAAAGAAATAAACTGTAGTGTGGTTGCCCTGCACAAAAATGATTAAACTATCTGCTAGCTTCTGCTAGTGCTGCTGTAATGCTTTATTTGTATTAAATGCTTAATATTGTTTTGTTAAAATATTTCACTGTAACAAGTTGAAAAATAGCAATTCCTGGGATTGTGTTTCCTTTTGGAAGTCAGAATCCTGGAGATGACTAAGATTTTTAATCACCAAATAATGTACAAATATCAGACAGGAAACAAAGGCAAATAAGCTGCACTCCCTCCAGGTAGTGGTTTTGCTACAGTCCAAGTTGGTTACTATTTGGTTCTCAGCACTCTGCATGTTTCTACGATTTGTCCAGAATACTTCCTTTAAAAAAATGATCTTATATCAGTTTTGTCAAGCTTTTTTATATAGTCCATGAAAAAGATTTCAGCAGCTAGGACGATTGCTCCAGTCCAGTGATGGTGAACCTTTTGGGCATCGAGTGCCTAAAGTGCACCCCGCAAATGCAACATGCACACACACCCAAAATGCAATGCATGTGCACCTCCGCACATGCATGAGTGGCTCCTGCATGCACACATGCATCCCTGCTCATGGACCCATCTCCACGCATGCAGCCCACCCCCTCGTTCATGCACAGCAGAAACCTGAAGACCAGCTGGCTGGTGGGAGATGTGCACGCATCTGCAGCAGAGCTCAGCTGGCGTGACAGTCTGCATGCCCAAAGAGAGGCCTCTGCGTGCCACCTGAAGCATGTGTGCCATTGGCTCACCACCACTGTTCCAGACTCATTTACCCCCAAGGTGGCAACAACACTAAAACATAGGAAACATGAAGTCTTTGCTGCCATCAAGTGGTTCTCCAGATTTTCACAGAAGAGAACTGGAAACTGGGAAGTTTCCTCAAATCAAGTTGCTTTGAACTAGAACTTCCATTTGTCCCTCCAGTATGACCAATGGGAGCATATAATCCAAAGCATCAAATTACCCAGAAATACTCCCTAACTAACTGGAGATGTATTTTCCAAAGAAATGTCCACCAGGTTGCTAAAACCATCTGTTCAGTAAAAGAAATGGTCAGAGGAAAAGCTCTGACAACTGGTCTAAAATTTGCTTGACTGAAATAATGACAGAAAAGGATTTTATGCTGGAAATCAAGATGAAATTCATATGATTTTCATTTCTTTAACACTCAGTCCTTGCACACATTTACAGTCCTTTTCCGAGTCTGTACTTGTATTCTTACTGCAATAAGAATTGTAGTAAATTTGCATTTCATTTGAGAAACAAAGTTAGTGTGTTGGCTGTTATAAAATTACAATATTGCTATTTTGGGAATTTTGTTTTGTTTTGTTTCCATTATTATAAGCACCTTTATCAAAACATGACAGCTAACAGTAAGGTAGTACAGAAGAAATTCTAAAATGAAGAAATGAAGGGTAATGTTAAAATGTGTTTTTATGGTTGGAAAATACATATAAAATTTTATTCTGGTATTGCTCAGTATCTACTGTTGTTTACACACACAAGGCTCTATGTTACTTTTTAAAAAAATTCAGACAGAAAAACAGCTGGGATCAATCTAATTGAGGGCAACATGCAAGTTACAAAAGGCCACATACAAAGGTCTAGAGAGTTAGAGGTCCCAATTTTAATTTAAAAGGGAAGTAATAAAACTGCTTAACTATATGCCCTCCAAAAAAAAAAAAAAACCCTTCCCTTTCCCCAACCCATCATTTCAGTTCAGTTTTGTATCTGAAACTCATGTTTTGTTTTGGCTTTTCAAAGAAAGGCTTTCCCCTTGATAATTTCCAGATATAAAAGATGTTTAAGGCATGTTGAACAGTCCCCTGATATTGACTGAAACAGTGAGTGTGAAGAGTGATTATTATGTTAATTAAACAGAATGAGATTTGTTTATGTTTTGACTCTCCAAGTTAATGGAAAGTGCCAAAGGTGAAAGGGAGAAAAGAGGGCCTGAAAGAGAGGGGGGGGGTGTCTAAGAAGGGAAAAAGAAAATTGCATTCAAAATAACCCAGACTTGTGTGGCTTCAAATTGAGTACATGAATAAATAAATCCAGCTTTGCTTGTCATTTGAGTGCCTTACCTTTGGAATATATCTGCTTTGTCTAGACAAAGTGATGGCGCTAGGGAAGATTTTTTTTCTTGTTGCCTCGAAGGACATCAAGTGGGCTCATTTAGGAGTCCTAATGAAAGACACTGCCAGGAAACACGAGGATGGGGAAAAGACAAGCCAGAGAGATTTGCCTTTTGACTTAGAGTTATCTCCCGGGTAATGTGGTAGTGATGCTCTCAGGCCTATTCAGTTATGCTCTGAAGATTCTCTTTTAAAAGAAGTTGGTTTGTATATGCGAGGCCTGTTTTATCTCCAGCCACTAAAAATTTGTGAAAAATTCTTACTTAAGTGGATTTTAGTGAGTTTACTGAAAGATAGATTCATCCTATATATTTCTGCAGTTGATGTAGTATATTGATAATTTTGATACTCCTTAGGACTTGCATGCAAGACAGGTCCTTTGCTTGACTGGCTAAAGCCCATGCAGAGTGTAGCAGCAATATTTCCCAATCAGAATTCTTTCAAGACTGCTAATTGAGATCTTTTTAAAGCAATTATGGGAAATCATTCAATTGCTGAATCATTCCATCATTTTTTTCAGTGATGAGAGATAGTAGATCCAAATATTTCAAATGGATAAAAAAAAACCTCATGGCATTTCTTTAACTACTCTTTCCCTTGTTCTCACAGTTATAGTTTATGGAAACACATAAATTGTATTTCTGTCTGGGAATGCTTGAAAAGAACAGTCCTTGTTTCCTCCACCCAAATTGAACATCTGACCAGAAGAAAAGATCACCAGGTGGTAGAAAATATTACAATTTCTGAGAAGGCACAAGTCCATTCCTTAAGATTGTCCTCCTATCTTGCTTATTCTTTTACCCATGCATGTGGTAAGAATGTCATTTGAAGCAGTCCCTGTTTTGGATTATACCTATGCATCGTATAATGTCAATCCACTTGCAAAATGGTGCCATGATTCTTCTCTATAGACAATTCTGCAAATTAGGAAAGCTAGCTTTCGTAATGTGTTGCCATACAAACAGAGGATATATGACCAAGCCCAATTCTGTGAAGATTGGAAAAAACCATGCACAAAATAATGATGATGAGTAAGGAAAAGACATTTCTCCAGTTCTTCTGTTCCTCCATGAAATTTCATAAAAAAGGAAAACTTTACTCTTTAATATGATTAAAAAATAGGGAGAAAAAAAATCCAACCATGGTTCCAATCAAGTGCTTTCAGTGAAAACTTTTGAATAACAATTCCATTAAACCAAGGAACAAATGAGTAGCAGGTACAATTTCTTACATTAAGCTTTAGCCTAATTGCTGAAATTATTTCCTCCAAGATGTGAGCAAAAATGATGAAAGGTAATAAATTGCACAACTTACTCAGGGGTAGGATTGTACCGGTTCGGCCCGTTTCGGGCAAACTGCTAGCTCCGAGGATCAGCTGGGAGCAAACTGATTTGGTTTGCTGTGACAATCAGCTGTTGGGCCTGTCCAGGCTCTAGGTGGTGTTTTATATCCTGTTTTTCAAGCTCAGCTGATTCATGCGGCACAGCTGTTTTAACACACAGGGATTGCTGGAGAAGGTCAGTAGCAAATGCTCTGCATGCACGCAAAGCTCATGCTCACTGAACCAGTTGTTACACCGGTTGAATTGCACCCCTGAACTTACTGCTCCATAAGACTACAGAAATGAATCCAGGGCTTCATTAAATGACAAAATTCTGTTTATCCACGAGCCAAATGGTATTGACTCCTATAGCTGTACAGGTGATACAATTTCTCTCTTTGGGGTGTTTTATTCCTTTGCATTCATTTATAACAGCAGTGTTTTCTTTTGGTCCCTTTAATAAGCTTGACTTTAAAACAAAAGCTTTAAATTTTACACTTTCCAAGACAGATGTATAAAATAACTTCTATACATCTTCATTTAATTAAAACCCAGATTTCTTTCAAGAGTGGCTTTCCATTTAGAATTATTGATACTAAAATAGTAATTAATATTCCCCTTAGAAACAGGTCTCCACACAAATATAAATAATTGTATCAAGCTTCTTTTATGATTTTTTTTCCTTGTCGAAATAAAAACAAAATCTCACAATCATTGATGTCTGATTTCCTCCCTTTTATTTTCATAAATATTTATACATAATTGCATTTCCTTGTAAACAGGATTTTTCCTGCCCAAAGGGAGGAAAAACAATTTGTGTGTTAATTTTTATCTTGCTGGTTTTGTTCGGCTTCAGTACCTTTGTATATAAAAGAAAAGATTAGATTAAAGGGGAAAAAGAATACATGCAACCTGAGTTTGCTAATATGGAGAATTTTAATTAGGAAATAATGTTAATTTTGTAGCAATTCAATCCCATTATAACCTACCCTTGTGCAGAATGAATACATGGTTCAGTGATTCAGTTCCCCCATATTTGCCTCTTGGTTTAGTCTAGGTTCTGCTGCCCCCTACAGACACTTGGAAGTAGACAAATCATTTCAAAAAAAGGAACATCTCATGTCCTTTATTTTTGTGATGTACTGTCGATTATGAAAAACTTTATTGTGCAAATTCTATGGGTAAATTGAAGCATATCAATGATATTCTCTGGGGCATATTTGGTTGTAGGATCAGTAACAGCAGCATGCTTTGAAAAAAAAGCAGGTAGTCACTGCAGGTAGTTAAGTGCTTATTGGATTAAGAAACATCTATCATATGTGATACTTTCTATTCTCAGGTAGATGTTGGCTTTATTTTGGTAATGAAGCAAGGATATGCTGGACCAGGGGTGCCAAACTTGCATCATCACAGCAGCGTCACGTGACGTATCAGGACTTTTTTTCCTTTTGCCAAACCGGGCATGGGCTGGCCAGCATGTGATGCATCTGGCCCATGGGCCATGAATTTGACATCCCTGTGCTAGACTATTCTGAAGGAATCTATCCTATGATGGAGGAGCATAAGGTAACCATGGCACCATAATCACCAATAAAGTTACTGAGATATATGACCACCCCATTTCTAAATAAATTGGATAAGTTATAGCAATAAACAAGGGTGTTCAATGTGTTACTGTGAAACACTTGTGCAAATATAAATTTTGGCCTTTGGGTAGTCAAAGTTCATAGAGAAAACAAAGAAAAAAACAAGGTATCTGTAGCTATGAAATATGTGGATGCATAGATCTAATCTATGTCTTTCAACATCACTCAGTTTTTAAATGTGTTGTTAAATAACAGAAGTCTGATTCTCCACAATTGTTTTCTGGCTAGCAAATTAAGGAGAAATTTGAACAATTGATCAAAGAAAATATAACACAATCATGACAGGACTACCATTTAGAAGAAAGGACATATCTCAATCACAGGTAATTATTTCAAAGTGCCTATATTTATGCCAGTTTTCTGGTAAACAACAGTGGAAAAACAATACTGAATGTAAACAAAGAGATTCATCTAGGATTAGGTAATTAGTTAGGTCATTCAAATTCACCTTGACTCCTGGTTGTATGGACAAGTGTTCTCTATTTCAACTTGAACCTGAGGACACCGCTTCCATGGATATTTCAGTAATATGCCCAATCTCATCCATCTACCACATTCATTGTCTTCCCATTCTTCTATTTCTCTCAAAGCTATTAGTCATCATCCATTTCTATTACAAGGCAAAAATATACGAGTTTCTGTTTGCTCAAGGGAACAAATAGTCTTTTATTTTATTGACTGATTTATTTCTTCTTCTTACAGTCTCTCATACTGGAACTGTCTGCAAAGCCATAATTTGGAGGTGTCTATCTTCTATCTCTTATGCTTTCTTAATGTACAGCTTTTACAACCATATCATACCAACAAAAAGCATGTTGCTTTAACTGTGCTGATGTTTGCTGTCATAGAAATATCCTTGTCTAAATTTGTAACTGTTGTAACTGTTGTAACTTCTTCCATGGAATTATTATTATTTATGTTTATAGTGTACAACTTTATCTATTCTTGAGACCAAGGAAACAAACCTTCATTTCTTTACTAGCAAATGTGAATTTATCTAGCAGGTTTTTGGAATTTTTTCTTCTATATATATATATAACATTAATCTAGATTTATTTCATCTTTTATTTTTATTTTTCTAATGAAGTTTCCTAAGTCTTCCCTATTTTCTGCTATCCAAGTGATATTTATTTGTTTGTTTGTTTATAAAATTTATAAGCCGCCCATCTTACCTCAAGGTAATTCTGAGTGAATATGGTTATATATCTCAAGTTATAAGTGTTTCAACAACCCATTTTGATTCCAGATGTCATCTGTTCAAATCATATTACATTCATATATATATTCATTCTACAAATAGCTATTAGGACACAATGCATCATTGTCTTCCTTCCTTCCTGAACCATTTCTTCAAATTATATTTTTACAGTAGCTTCTTGTTCATTGTAAAGTCTTCTCAAAAGAACATACAAATGTTTTGACACATTCCCAGTATGATTTACAATAAAGTTAACTTCCCATTTGCTTAAAAAAAATGTGAAATTTTAAACCATTCCAATCAATCATGACACCAGAAAGGTAAAACAAAAGAAATTTAAAAAACAACATTATACAGAGCTAAAAAGGAAAAGTCTTGAAAAATAATACAATCAAGTAAACTAAAGGGGTCTGTCACCAACTCTAGTCTAAGACCTAGGGCAGGGATCTTCAAACTTGACAGCTTCAAGACTTGTGGACTTCCCATATACAATTTGCGAGAAGGAACATCCAAGACATTATATACAAGATATCAAGAGAAGAATCAATTATGTATAAAGGCAAAGAAGTTTTGGTCCTCAAACAAATACCAAGAAGAGTAAGAGACCAAAGATGAGACTATAATTTTTAGCTGCCCACTTAAATCAATAAGGAATCGTATTTAAATGGCGAATCCCAGAGGTGATGTTAGTTTCATGGGAGGAAAGGAAAATTAAAATATATACTATGGAAAAGGCCCAGGAATTTTATGAACGGTTGGTAGGCCCGGAAGAGCAGAGCAGTAAGGACAAATTGGAAACGAACTCCCGAGAAGATCAAGACCAACATAAGAATAGATATGGAGCTTTAGGAAATCAAGGAAATAGTCAGCTACGCCAGGAGAGAGAAGAAGATAGGATACACTCTCAGTCACAAAGAGAAACCGGAGCAGTTACAAGACAAAGAGCGAAACAAAACTAAATAATGGAAGAAGAAAGGAAAATATTGTCAATTAACATAAATGGTTTAAACTCTATGATAAAAAGGAAAAGGACAATAGCTAAATTAATCAAGCAAAACACTGATATAGTATGCCTACAAGAAACTCATATAAAGAAATCTGATGAAAAATATTTAGAATGCCCAAAATTAGGGAAGCTATTTACTGCACCAGCACATGTTGGAAAAAAGAAAGGGATTGCAGTGTATGTGAAAGAGGACATGAAAGCAGAGTTAATATGGTCAGACCCTGATGGAAGAACTCTGGTTTTACAGATCTAGATCAATGCTATTCCAATCCTTTTAGTGGTAATCTATGCCCCTAATAGAGAGCAAAAAGAGTTTTTTAAGTATTTATATGAAAAAATAGTAGGATTGGAAAAAAGAAATATTTGTATCATAGGGGACTTTAATCAGCTATTGCTGATTACCAAAAAGACCATAGTATTGGGGGGAGGAACAGGAAAAAAAAGAGAGAGCTTCCAAAAATATGTATGGAAATGATGAGGGAGTTAAATTTGATTGATATATGAAGAAGGTTAAACCCTGAGAAAAAATAATGTACATTTTATTCAAACCCCCACCAAATATGGACATGAATTGACATGGCATGGATGAACGGGGAAATAGCAAATGAAATAAAAGGGATTGAAATTTTACCCAATGAATGGGCAGACCACAATCAAATTCAGATAATTTGGAAAGGTAGAAAAAAACCCAGGAAAAGGTAGACATTAAATACACAGTTAATTAGAGAAAAAGAATATATGAACAAACTTAAGGAGGGATTAAATTATTTCTTAAAAGAAAATAACAATGGAGCAACTACAAAACAAAACATTTGGGATGCAATGAAGACAGTAATAAGAGGTATAACAATCTCTTATAATGCCAAGAGGAATAAAGAAAAATATGGCCAACAAAATAAATTACAACAAAAAATTAAAGAATTAGAAATTCAATTACAAAGTACCCCAAAGGATTTAAGATTGCAAAACCAGATGACAATAACTATACACAAATTGAATTTAATTGAACGAGAGAATGATTATAAATTTGAATACAACTAGACAAACTTATTTTAGGCACACTAATAAACCAGGGAGATGGTTGTCCTATAGACTTTAAAAAAGGAAAGAAAAAAGATTGATTTACCAATTAATAGATGGAAATGGAGACACACAACAGGGGATAGAACAGAAAAAAGAAATTACCCATAAGTATTTTGAAGATTTATATAAAAAGGAGGAGGTCAATGGGGATAGGATAAGAAGAATGAAGAATAAAATAATGGGGGAAGAGATAAAAGAATTATTAAACAAAGATATTACTTGGTCTGAATTGAAAACAGCAATAGAGAACCAGAAAAATACTAAATCTCTGGGACCAGATGGGATCCCAGGGGAACTATACAAGGCAATAGGTAAATTAATAGGACCCCTTGTGGTGAAAGTTTTTAATGATGTCTTGTTGGCAGCCAGAATGCTGGACTCATGGAGGGGCGCATTGATTTCACTAATCCTGAAGGAAGAGTTGAACTCCCAATATATACAAAACTACAAGCCAATTTCTTTGTTAAATACGGATTATAAAATATTCGCTTCTATTGTTGCAAACAGATTAAAAAGAATTTTGAATGGCTTTATTCATCAAGACCAAAATAGATTTCTCCTGAACAGACAAATCAGGAATAATTTAAGAATAGTACTAGATGTTCTGGAATTTTATGAAGTCCACTCCAAAAAACAAATAGCCCTTATATTGTTAGATGCCAAGAAAGCCTTTGATAACTTGAATTGGCAATTTTTAATTCAAAGAATATAGAATATGAACTTAGGCACCAAATTCAAAAATATTATAACTACTATTTATGATACACAACAGGCAAACATTACTGTTAAGTTTGAGCAATGAGAGGCTAAACCAGAGCATGAGTGCAACAGTACTTTATTTACAAATAAAGGGCTGACCGTGCTTGCCAAGCCTGGAACTGGCTCGCAACAATCAGCAGCCAGTTGGACCCCGCAGCCTGCTTTTATAGCTGGCTGCTGGGGAGAACTGACCAATGGGAACGGGGGAAATAACGCCCACACAAGTGAGTGGACCTGAGTGAGAACTCCTTGAGTCCTCAGGACATAACAATTACGATAAATGGGGAATATTCCTGCCCAATAAAAATAGAGAAAGGAGTCAGACAGGGTTGCCTACTCTCACCCCTGCTCTTCATATTATCATTGGAAACATTACTAACATATATTAGATAGAATCCAGACATAAAAGGATAAAGGTTAAGAAAGAAGAATATAAGCTGCAAGCATTTGCAGATGACATGATTTTTTTTATTGAAGAGCCAATTGAAAGAAGACAAAAACTGATGAAGGAATTAGAACAATTTGGAGTAGTTTCAGAATTAAAAATTAATAGAAAAAAATGAAATTAATGACTAAAAATCTAACAGGAAAATAGAAGTTAGAATTAGAAAAGGTCATAGGATTTCAAGTGATAAAGAAAGTTAAATACTTGGGAATATGGCTGACAGCACATTGCAAAATACTGAAAGAAAATAATTATGACAAACTATTACAAAACGTAAAGAAGGATCTAGAAACATGGGGTAAAGTGCAACTTTCACTATTAGGTCGGATTGCTACGATTAAAATGTCCAAAATTTCTTTATATATTTCAGACGATACCAATTAAAGTACACAAGAAGTATTTTGAAGAACTTAACAAAATAATTGCCAAATTCATTTGGCTAAAGAAAAAACCAAGAATAAATTTAAAGGCAATGCAAGATATGAAGAGCAGGGGAGGGATGGCCCTTCTAAACTGGGAGTGCAGCCTCCTTAGTATAGTTGAAGGAATGGCTGGATTTAGCAAACAAGAGAATATTAGATTTTGAAGGCCACGATTTACAGAGCGGGTGGCATGCTTTTTTATGGGATATTGAGAAAACCACCCAGAAATATTTTCTCAGACATTTAATTAGAGATACATTATTGAGATACATTACTGGAAGAAAATAAGGAAAAAAACATTATTTAAAGATACCAATCTGGATTTCAATAATGGAAGTGATGATCCACCCAAATAATTTGGATATTAATAAGATGATTAAATACAAGGACTTACTGGATGTGCAAAGAAATTTGAAATTGTGTCAAGACATTCAAGACCAGGGAGTACAAATTGATTGATGGGCATACCTTCAACTTCAGAGTAGATACAAACAAGATAAGAAAGAATTTGGAATCAATAATAAACTTCAGCAACTAGACAAAATTCTATTAGGCCCAGATAAAAAAAAATAACAAAACTTTATAATTACTTATTAAAGGCAGAATTAGAGGAAGAAATTGTCAAAGGGAATATGATAGCCTGGAGTAGGAATATAGGATGTAGTATCACCTTAATAGAATGGGAGAAGATCTGGAGTAGAAACAACAAAATCACAAAATCGGCAGCCTACAAGGAAAATGCCTATAAGATGTTTTACAGATGGCACCTTCCTCCCTCGAGATTAGCGAAAATGTGCCCCAACATGAGTCCGAATTGCTGGAAATGTAAAAAAAAAGCAGGGAACTTTCTTCCATATGTAGTGGTCTTGCATAAAGGCTCAAAAATATTGGCAGAAAATTAGAAAATGGCTGGAGGAAATGACAATAGAACAGATCAAATTTAAACCAGAACTCTTTCTATCAGGGATCTTTAATATACAAATCTCAAAAAAAGTGAAGTATACTATAGTACATATTTTGACAGCAGCCAGACTGGCCTTTGCACAATGTTGGAAGCAACCTCATATTCCGTCAGAGGAAATGATTATTCAAAAAATAGCAAATTGTGCAGAGATGGACAGATTAACTTTGGCATTAAAAGGAAAAGATACATCAATGTATTACAAATGGATAGAACAAAGATTGATTAAACAATAAAGGGCAAAAGAAAATATGTTATAATTGTAGTAGTGACCATACATACATACATACATATTCGCACACGGATTAATTGTATAGAAGGTATAAAATAAGGTTGAAAATAAGGTCCCATAAACTGTCAAGGACAAAACAGTTTTTAATTGTTTTCTGAACTTTCTTTCCACTTTTCTTTCTTGGTTTCTTTTTCTCTTTCACATTTATGTACATGTTGTTTGTCTGTTTTAATTGTAAAATTAATAAAGTTTATTTAAAAAAAAAGTCTTGTGGACTTCAACTCCCAGAATTCCTCCTCCAGTCATGTTAGCTCAGGAATTCTGTGAGTTGAGGTTCACAAGTCTTAAACTTTCCAAGTTTGAAGACTGTTGACCTAGGGAAACAGCCAAGTTTTAAGGATATATTTTTTTAAATCTTATGTTAGTTTTCTGTTCTTGAGCCTTTCCTTTCAGAAACATTGGACAATTTTCTTTCCTTATAGCCCTATGTTCCTTTTCATAACATCCTAATAATACTTTGTTTGTGAGAAATACCTGAGTAATTCCCACATTTTCTTGCATTCCCTTGCTTCTATGCAAGTCTTTTCCTATTTCTAGCACACACAGCCTCATTCCACATTTATTGCTATAGAACAGTTAGCATTTAAACTGCCTCTTCTCCTGAAGCTTTAAACAATTCAGTGGGAATTACGTTGCCAATAGTGCCTTTCTATTTAAGAGTTTGTATCTTGCCTTTATTATTTTTTATAAATAACTTAAATAGCAAACACAACTAATATCTCTTCCTTCTCTTATTTTCCCCACAATAACAAACCTGTGAGGTAAGTTGGGCTGAGAGAGAGAGAAAGAATGATCCAATTTCATTGAGGGCTGCATCAGGGCTGTGGTTGACTTTGGAGGAAGGAACTGGGTGGGCGTGGCTCGTTTGACACCACTCCCCAAACTGCTGGTATGTCTCCTCTTCACATTGGGTAGCCCAGGCCAAAGCCAGGCAGCCCTGATCTTTCCTCTTCACATTGGGTAGACTGGGCTGAAGCTAGTCTGGCCTGCTCTTTCCCCTTCACAATGGGTAGAGCAGGATAGCCCTGTGTGCTGGATCCAACTACATCATGGGCTTCATCTAACCCACAGGCTTTGAGTTTGACACCCTGAACTAAAGAGAGAGTCCCTTGTGAAATGCTTCCCATGCCTCTTCTCTTCTCTTTCTCTTACCATTTACATGCTCATTATTCAATCTGTACCTCTACTTCCTGTCTTCCAGGGTCATTTCCACATATCATGATATCAACTTGTGCAGCAGACAGCTAGCCATAGATCTTCCTTGGAACTCCACACTGAAGAGATCAAGAACAAGATTGCTTTTCCCCTATGCACATTGTGTGCTTGTTTAGGTCAGAACAGAAGCACCAGAAAACAATGCACCCAATTCTCAACCTTCATGGGTAGATACCATGATCCAATACTGCTTAAAGGTTAAATAAGACCAGGAGGGAATTCACTTCCTCCCTCCATGTCCTGACAGTCATTTTCCAGGGAGGTCAATATTATTTCTGTGTCATGTCCAATTGAATTTGCTTAAAAAGCATCTCACAAAAGTGATACAGCAACCCTGTATAGGTCTTCTTCCAATTCCTTACCCAAAAGGATACAGAGAACCTTACTAATGATATTCAGCCAGTAAATAATCATGAACATGTTCATATAGCTGACAGCCCTATAGGGTGGCCAGATGAAGAAACCAGTGCTATGTAGGTCTAAAACTAAATTTGTCTGATTATTGCCTTGTTAATGAATCTTCCTACTGTCCTTCAAGGTCATTTCTTATGCTCTTTACATGGTTGTTTCTCAACCTGGGCAGCATTAAGATGTGTGGACCTTATCTCTCAGAATTCCCTAGCCAGAATCTAGGAATCCTTGAAGTCCCTATGCCTGAAAGTAACCAAAGTTGAGAAATGCTACTCAGGTGATGGAATAATATCCGGATGCCCAGGAGGAAGGGAGTGCAGTCCAGAGAAGCAAGGGAATAGGAGAAAGAGTATGAAGAGGGTGCTTCCCTAATAGTTCCCAGAGTGTATGTTTTACGGTGCAAGTCATCTGCTTTAGTTTGGCAAAATTTCTGTCCCTAGGTGAGGAACAATAAGGGAAACTGCTTAGAAGAATATCAACATGTCTTTCGTGTTTTTTTGACCCTGACATCTCAATAGTAGCAATGTTCAGTCACATTCAGTCTTTGTTTCTGTGATGCTGTAGGTGTCTCTTGGAATGCTTCCATCCCATTGCTCTTTCAGATGCTCCTGAAATTTGTGCCTTAAGAAATGCTGGTTTTGCCTAGCCCTTGAGGTACTCTAGTGAACTCTGAATTTCATAGAAACCAAATATTTTGCAAAATTACTTGATCACTAGATGTCCTTAAGATCTCCAGAAGCAGAATATGTCCTTAAGATGTCCTTAAGAAATCATTTAGATCCATTGGACACATAGAGTCAATCTTAATCAGCCCCATAATGCCCTTATAAGTCAAGTGAGGTAGTGATTAATATGTAAACCATGGAGTGATCAGATCATGACAGCGGACTGAGGGCATTGTCCTCCTATTTTGATCATTTGAGAGATGACCAGGGCATTGTTGAGGTTCTCATCTCAGCTTTGTGACTCTTTATATTTCACTATGCCACCTTAAAACAGCTTACAAAATAATCAGAATTACATAGTATTTCTAACTTCAGGAGATAAGCAAAAATATAACAGATTAACATATAATCAGAGTTGGAAGGGACCTTATAGGTCATCTAGTCCAACCCCCCCACCCAAATGGGAGACTCTACACCATTTCTGACAAATGGAAGTCCAATCTCTTCTTGAAGGTCTCAAATGATGGCGCTCCCACAACTTCTGAGGGCAAGGTGTTCCATTCAGGGGTGGGATTCTACCAGTTCGCACCTATTCACTAGAACCGGTTGTTAACATTTTAAGCGGTTCAGAGAACTGGTTGTTAGAAGAAATTACTGGCCTAATCCTGTAAGGAAGGCAGGAAGGAAACATTCTGGTGTTGCTTACAGAAACTGCCTCTCCATTAACCCTTATTACATTCTTGGCAGGACTAGACTTCCTATATCAGGAACATCTCTGGATTTTTCCCCCCCTCCTTTGCTGGTACTTTGCTTGTGTGGAGTGACCATTCAAAGTTACAATGGCACTGAAAAAAGTGACTTATGACCATTTTTCACACTTACAACTGTTGCAGCATCCTCACAGTCATGAGAGGCCAGGCAAGGAGATGAGAGTCTCGATGTGAGTGATATTGAGTTGGTCACACCCAGCCAATAACATGACCACCAAGCCACACCCACCAACTAAGCCACGTCCACAGAACCAGTTGTTAAAAAATTTGAATCCCACCCCTGGTTCCATTGGTTGATTGTTCTCACTGTCAGAAAGTTTCTCCTTATTTCCAGGTTAAATCTCTCCTTGTTCAGTTTCCATCCATTATTCCTTGTTTGGCCTACAGGTGCTTTAGAAAATAGCTTGACCCCTTCCTCTCTGTGGCAGCTCCTCAAATATTGGAAAATTGCTATCATGTCTCCCCTGGTCCTTCTCTTCATGAGACTAGCCAAGCCCAGTTCCTGTAACCGTTCTTCATATGTTTTAGTCTCTAGTCCCCTAATCATCCTGGTTGCTCTTCTCTGTACTTTTTCTAGAGTCTCAACATCTTTTTATAATGTGGTGAACAAAACTGGATGCAGTACTATAAGTGAGGTCTTACTAAGGCTTTATAGGGTGATATTAGTACCTCACTTGATCTTGATTGTATCCCTCTGTTAATACAACTTAGGATTTCATTAGCTTTTTTGGTGGCTGCTGCACATTGCTGGCTCATATTTAGCTGGTTGTCCACTAAGACCCCAAGATCTCTCTCACAGTTACTGCTATTGAGCCTGGTTTTACCCAGTCTATATGTGTACTTTTGGTTTTTCTTGCCTAAGTGTAGGACTTTACTTTTCTCTACAATGAATTTCATTTTATTCTATTAGTTGGAACTTTGGGGAGCATAATTGCAAATAACTAGTAGAATCATGAAACTGGTAGACATAGTTAAAATCTGCAATATCTGTATACAAATAATTTCTCACATCCTCTGGGGTATAGCACTCTCTGAGTAAGGTACTTCCATTAACCTACTATGATAGGATTTGTGTCAATGGTCAGATCCTGAGTGATAAACCAACCATAATTGTAAATGATTGGTTCTTCTAACAGTCATATATTTTACATCTCTTAATTTAGTTATAAGTGTTAATAACTATCATAAACACTGTTACATTATCATTGCAAAATGTGGAGATTTGATTTTAATTGTTAAAACATTGAATAAATAAATTTAATTAAAAAAAGATCTCTATTCTGTACTCAGATGAAAACAGCCATTCTAAATCAAACTTTTTATTTCTCCAATAATATCAACATTGGTTTCCCACAAAGAGAAATGCTTTCCGTGCATCTACACACAATTGTTACACCCACATCTACACCCACACTCCTTTCCATATGGTTTTTATTTTCTGAGCAAGCAAAGTGTACGTTAATAGAAAAATTATCCTTCAATATCTTAGGATTCTTCCATAATTGTTCTCTAAATGTATTTATTCAGGGGTAAATCCTATAAAGCTCACTGGATTTATTCTTCATTGTGCAAGGTAAAGCTTCTAAGTTAAATATCCATACTCCCATCTCTCTGGGTTTTTTTTAAATAAAAGATGCTAAATATAGAGCCAAACCTAGTGAATCAAATTCTTATTTTGTTTTAGCTTCTTTGTGTTTTTTAAAGTACCCTTTATGTATGAATTTCCCATTTTCTCAAATCACACATTTACTTCTGGTACACAATAGTAAGATGCATATTCTGTACATCACAAAAACCAATTAACATATAATTAATTAAATACAATTATTAAGGCTAAAAGCTCTGACAGTAAATCACAAACCTAACAATTTCCCTTAGTGTTGGGGAATATTTAGTATAGGAAAGGAATCTTAGTAATAGAAATACTTTAGCAAACAAAATGAAATATTTTAAGCAGAATGAAGTGATAGACAAAAGATGAGATGATTGAGAGAGAGAGAGAGAGAGAGAGAGTATCCCAGAAAATTTGTGGGCCTTGTACAATTTCTTAGTTGTTCCTTTACACTTTTCTGGAGAGAGAACTCTGATGTCATTCCTAGGATCTGTTGTAGCCATTCTCCCAGCATTGAAGTCACACTCCCAAGTGCTGCTACTGTCGTATTTTGTAATAATACTCCTAACACGTGAGTTCTCTGCACACAAACTGCTTTATTTTTCTTAACTCCTCCCTTCCAGTTCCTTCATACTGTGTCACCTCAAAATATGTCCTTCACTACTCTCTGTCTAACGTTGGTTCCTCTTCACAGTTAAACATCAACAGGTTCCATTTACCCTACACCACATCTCCCTTTTCTAGAGAACAAAGGGTAAACTACCTTTTTCTCACCAGACCTTAAGAGGATTATTCTGCCTCTTTTGTTGAAGGTCTGTTCCTATCTAAATCCTGTAGGGAAGAAAATGTTATCATATAACTATTTACTAATCCAATACACCTAACTGTGTTTAAACTATTCTGCACCTCAGATTTCTTACGAACTACACATCAACATTAACTCTTTTTCACTTTCTCAATTCACAGATTCAGTCTCTCTGGTTTAACTATAGCTTTCCCAGACCTTGTCCTTGGGGTAGCTGTCACACTAGGAAGGTTTTTAAGTATTTTCCCAGGTGATGTAGAAACTTGTTCACTGTTTGTCTCTGGCAACTCCTGCTGCTCCACCGTTCCTCCTTCACTTGCATGTGTGTGTAAGGGTATTAAGTGCTGATGATTGTGTCTCACCAAACCTTTAGGTACATCCACCAGATATGACCTTGGACTCGTGATTCTGCAGCACAGTCCCAGATTCTTTTGTATCAGTGACCCATACATGCTCTCCTGGTACCAAATCACTAAGAGGTTTTGCACGATGTCTCCTGTTGTAGTATTCAGTATTCAATTTCCTCTTCTCTCTCTCTTTATGAGCAAAATGGTCAACATCTGGCAATGCTGGGTCTAGCTGAGAGGGAAGAGTCAGCACAGTGGTATGAAGACGCCGCCCCATAAGCAGCTGAGCTGGACTGAACCCACTCTGGAGAGGGGTAGCTCTGTAGGCAAGCAGGGCCAGATAAGGGTCACTAGCCTTTTTCAAGAGACTTTTCATGTCTGAACTGCACGTTCAGCTTCTCCGTTACTTTGTGGAAACTTTGGACTGCTGGTAACGTGTTTGAACCCATATGTGGATGCAAAATGAGAGAAATCTTGGCCAGAAAACTGTGGTCCGTTGTCTGACATCAACTCCTCTGGAATCCCATGCCGGGCAAAGATTGACTTCAGATGGACAATGTATGGCATTTAGCATCCTTAGCAAGACATTCCTGTCTAGGGTGGAGCATGCCACCGCATTTGTGACACTAGGGGTCTTTAGTGTTTTGTTCTGCCTGCTTTGAGGCTTTGCTCCATCATTCTTTGATCTGCTGACTTTTTGCTTTTCTTTCTGATGCCTGCCTTTAAACAGTCTGTCCAAAGAGTTCACATCCTTTAGGTTTACAGCACTAGCATCACTTCTCAATGTGGTTTGCTATTTTTTAATCTCCTCTGATTGTCTTGCCATATTAATAGCTTTATCCAGGTCTAGGACTTTTTCCATTTGCATGTGTTCTGATAGCCGTGTATCGACCAAGCCTACTACAATCCTGTCTCTGATGAGCTTGTCATGTAGTGCTTCATAGTTACAGTGTTCTGCTAATACATACAGCGCTGTAACAAATGTGTCAACTGTCTCATTTGCTTCTTGTTTGCGCATATTAAATCTTGCACGCTCATACACAATGTTCCTTTTTACTACAAAGAATGACTGAAAACCGTCTCTTACTTTAGTATACTGACGCTGATCAGCTTCACTGAGTTTCAGGCCACACAGAACATCATCTGCTTCGTCTCCCATACAGTAAATCAAAGTGTTCACCTGATTTTCTTCGGGGCTTATTGTGAGATTGCTTGCTTGCCTAAATCTCTCAAATTGCCGTATCCATTTTGTCCACTCATTTGGTTTAGAAAAATCAAAGGGCTCCGGTGGTTGGATGTTAAAAGTAGCGCTGGGTGTGCTAGCCATTCTGCTAACTCCTTCCTCATTCTGCTCATCCCCACTGCCACTCTTTTTCCTCTTTTGGGTAGACCTCGTTATTCAGTTACCATGTTACAGAACTTCTGACACCATGTTGTATTTTGTAATAATACTCCTAACACATGAGTTCTCTACAAACAAACTGCTTTATTTTTCTTAACTCCTCCCTTCCAGTTCCTTCATACTGTGTCACCTCAAAATATGTCCTTCACTACTCTCTGTCTAACATTGGTTCCTCTTCACAGTTAAACATCAACAGGTTCCATTTACCCTACACCACAGCTACTACTTCCAGGGCCACTTTTGCCTTTACTTTCCACATCCTTTCTAATTCCTCTTCCTGGCCTCATTAGAGGTGAACTGCCTCTCTTCCATGAGGCAGTAGGATTCTGGGAGAGAAGAATGTTTGCTTTGTGTGTGGAGTATGTTGATGATACATCAAAGGAAGAGTACTTTGTGCAGCATTCAAAGAACTTGGAACTAGAAGGAAGAGGACTTTTGGTTTGTGTTTGGAGTGGATGGTGTTAGATCAAGTTGGTGGGCTGAAAGGATTACTTAGGCTTTTTCAGATAAGAAATAAAAAAGGGGCTGTGGTGACGTTCTAGAATGCCCTGGTCAATGATAAGATTCTGAAATATAGAAAGCAAGGAAGATGAACTTGACAGAAAAATGCCAGATAAAGGAGAGAGAGCTGCAGCCCTTTGGCTGGGAGAAGAATGACATAGGTAAGGACAAAGTGACCTTTTGCAGAGTGGGACAGACAGTCTTCTTCAAGGGTTTAACAAGTTTCTTTTGTAGAAGAAAATATTTTCCAGGTCATTCTCTTCATTTATCGATTGAATTTCTCCTTTAATTTTTAAAAATTCAGCTAGTCTCTTTTGTAAGTCTAATAAGGTATCTTCTTTCCAATCACTCTCTGTCATTTGCATATCCACTTTCAGTACTTCTTTGTTTTATCAGAGAAGTTTGCTCCACATCTATCATTCTCTCATCAACGCCTTTTGGACATAGACTATCCATTGAGTCAAACATCATTACTGACACTATTGATATTGTAGTTATTAATTTCTGGCTCCATTATTGAAATATCTCCTTAATATTTCCAATGTTATGACATATTGTGTCATTTTGTACAGACTTGTATTTTCCCCCTTCTACTTAGAATCTTTAATTCCCTCTAGTGTCCAGTTTCTAAAATCATGAAGACACTTATCTATATTATAACTGTAAAACAGCCAAAATAAATCTGGTTTCCACGAGGAGCTATTTATTTTTTATACTATAGTTAATTCCAAAATTTTATAGTAAAAGTTAATATTTTTAATTTAAATTTATCCCTAATCCTTTTATAACTCTTAGATCAAAATCTTATTTAGCTTTTTTTTGTTTATGTCAAGTTCTTTAAGTTCTTAAGCTTATGATTAATTTTTTTTATGATTTTTAAGAGTTGAAACTAAACTTACTTGATGACTTTTCAAATTTGTTCCAGAGTTTTAAGACAATTAGAATTTTAATGTAATCAGATTGGATGATGGCAATTGCTTATCTAATATGCATACAATACTAATTAATTACATAAATTAAATAGTGATAATGTACAATTGTAAATACACTAAATTAAATAAAATTGTAAAATGTCTTGTAATCCTATGTATTGCTTTCACAAGTGTCAGAAATATTTATATACATGCAGTTGAAACATGTTTCTTCCTAAAGGATTTTTCTTGCATGTTTGAAATTAATTTCTTCAGAATGGTATTATTAAATCAATAGTAGAACAGTATTTAATAGGATAGGAAGATGTGTGTGTATGTGTGTGTACATATGTATATGTGTACACACATAGATAGATAGATAGATAGATAGATAGATAGATAGATAGATAGATAGATAGAGGGGTGGGTTTCTACTGGTTCTGTCTACCTCTGTAGAACCGGTAGCTCTGAAGAGCAGCAGACATAGAACCGGACATTTATTTCCTGATTTTTTCAACTTCAGCTGCTATACGAGGCACAGCTGCAGTTAAAAAAGTAGAAAAAAGGGACTTTTTGAAAGGCTGCTTCTCCGCACGCAGCATGCTGATGACGATTTACAGGCGTGCACCGGCAGCTAGCAGGGAAGCACATCATAAATCACTGAACCTCGTAAATCAACGAACTGGTAGTTAACCCTGTTGGATCTGATAGATAGATAGATAGATAGATAGATAGATAGATAGATAGATAGATAGACAGACAGATAGATAGACAGACAGGGATAGATAGATAGATAGATAGATAGATAGATAGATAGATAGATAGATAGATAGATAGATAGATAGATAGGCAACCAGTTCTCTGCCTAATTATTTCTTCCAACAACCTTCTAAACTGGTCAGAAAGTTAACAACTAGTGTGTGTGTGTGTGTGTGGAGAGAGAGAGAGAGAGAGAGAGGCAGACAGACAGACAAACAGACAGACAGACAGACAACCAGTTCTCTGCCTAATTATTTCTTCCAACAACCTTCTAAACTGGTCAGAAAGTTAACAACTAGCGTGTGTGTGTGTGGAGAGAGAGAGAGGGAGAGAGAGTGTGTTCCTTTACAGGTTCAGCAAAGTGCACACATTCTACTTATGTACTGCTATTGAAGAAGGAGCTTTTTTTTACAGAAGGATAGACCAATTTTTAGTGCCACTATCCTGTCAGTGCTGGGTGTGAGATGCTTTGATTGATTTTCTTGATTTCTGTCTCACCACCATAAAAAGTGTCTCACTCTCAGTAGATTATATAGAATATAAAACCAAGTAAATTTGCCATTGTATGAATTCCCTAAGAATAATAAAACCTGCACCAAGCACAAAAAATACAAGCAGCAAAAATGGAAGTTAAAGATGACATGATAATAATCAAAGAATTCTCTTTGGAATAGCTCCATCTTTAGAAATGTCCCAAACAGCAGTTAAAAATGCTTGATAAGTAAGCTTAACTTCATCTCTTCTTGGAGGTTGTTGCAAGCATTGGCACTGCCACTAAAAAGCCTCACCTTATAGCTTCAGCTTCACAAACCTCTTGAAAAGATGAAGTCAATATCAATTTTGTCCTGTTAGTTGTAATCGGTTGGGATGATATCTATATTAGATGGAGTAGACAGGCCTACAGATATCTGGGTATCAAGTCACAAGGGTCTTGTTTGAAAAAAGACATCCTATATAGATCAGTAGCTGGTGCCTGGATGATGAATATTTAAAAAAACAATTCTTTCTTTGACTATTTATCTTTTCGTGGTTCTATTGAATTTTGTGTGGCTGCTCCTTGTTTGAATGAAGCAGTTTTGCAGCCCTTCTTTTTGTCATTACTCTTCCCTTACATTTGCAAAGTCAAATGCAAAATAGAAATGAGTCCCTCTATTGTAAAACAAATATGATGAAACAATAGATGTTTGGAGCTTTGAATTCAAAGCTGGATCATGTGATATGGTGCAAAGGGAGGGGGAAGGCTGTCTTTTTGAGACACTTGCAAATTAGCCCTTTAGAGAAACAAAAGAAAAGGCAGAGAAGCATAAACTAGGATTAAAATGAATAAACATCAGTTCTAGGTAGGCTTATTTATGTACACAAAGCTAAGCCAATACGTTTTTTTTTATATAAAATAGCTAGAGCCACCAAGATGATAAGCATATGAATCATCTGATACAGGGTTAAACATGTCCTGGCCTAAACAATTTAACCTCTAGCTTTCTATCCTCTTTCATGACACTCCATGGACTAATTTTTATTATGTTAACATTTATTAAGTTGGCATGCTAATCCAAACACAGCTGTTTCTGAGTGTTTTACAAACTATATTATACATACTATTCATCCTATTTTGTGCAATCAAACATATTTTACTTTTCCCCATTCACCTGATTGATTGAACATTTCATGCTGTTATTATACTTTTCATTATTATCATTTTTATTATGATATAAAATACAAAGAAAAGAAAACAGGAAATTAAGGGAGGGAAGGGAAACTGGGGAAAGGGAATGTGAAATACAAGGGGGAAGAGAAAAAGAAAAAAAAGTGGGACATTGACTTCCGACTCTTCCTAGCACAGTACAAGATAAACACACTCCAACCTCAACTTTTTGCCTTTATACATTAATATATAACTAGCCATTTCTATAACACCAAATATTTCGAATCAACAAAACCAAGATCAAAGTTTCATTTTTTTTCTTCACAAGCACACATTCTGGAAGTGATATCCAAATAAGAACATATTTTTCTCTTTAAATAAAGTAATCAAGTTAAACATTCCTGCTTTATCTTTCTTGCAAAGGAAAAAATGTGTATTTTTATTTGTATCTAGTAGTCTTTGTGAGTTGTCACCATTTTTATTTACAACATTTATTGTGTTCTTTCAAATTCTTTGGCCTTACTGAAAGAAAAAAAATGGCCTAAGTTTTGAACTGTCCTTTATTAAGCATAAAAGCATACAAGATGCTCCTCCAGATGACATCATTTGAAAACCAAGAATTCCTAAGCAAGGTTTGGCCTAAATGCTCAGTTTCATAACATTGATTACACAGCCAGGTTATATTTCTTTAAAGGCTACTTTATTCATTTGCAATCATGCATATATAACTGGGGGGAACATTAGGTCTTGTTTGATTCGTACTAATAAGAGTCTGTTGAGTAAAGATTTGACTAAACCTTCTTCTTTGCCCCTTATCTAGGAGCCCAGATCAAGATTTTCAAACTGAAGATTGCTAAGTAGTGCAAGCCTACCCATGTTTGCCATTTTAAACCAACCAACTAGGGCTAAAATTCCAGTTGGTTGGTTTAAAATAGCAAAAATGGGTAAGCATGCTATATATGATATTGAATTTCTTTCTGGACCTGAGAAGCCTATCGAACTTGTCATTGACAAGTTTTGATGACTGAAAATAATTGCTATTCAAAAACAAAATATATGGTAAATTCAGCACAGTTTTAAAGCACAACAAAGGCCACCAGAATCTAAAAGCGATGAAAATGAAAAATTCTAGATATTCTTATGCATGGCATTTCAACCTACTGTTTGCATTGTTGTCTTATATTGATCAGTAAAAGGTTATCCTCTGCTAAATATTCATACCAAATACATAGCATAGCTTTCTTTAATAAAGAAAAAGTATCGATATCTATATACTGTGTTATAGACCTTGTGAAATATCCTCTTTTGATTTGAGCAAGAGTTTCTACACATGAAGTATGAATGATGCAATTTTGCTATTCAATATTCAAGGCTTCATACAGCTTAAAGCATTCTGAAATTAGAGGTCAATCTGAGAAAAAAAAATTCATACACTATATGGACACATTCCAAATGACTAAAGCCACTTTACTTTTTGGCAGAATGAGATGAAAATAGCAGGGATGATCCTTCAGAGGACATTAATCCTGCCAAGTTTAAGTTGGATATCTTGAAGTGTTTTAGGAAGGAAGGAAGGAAGGAAGGAAGGAAGGAAGGAAGGAAGGAAGAAAGGAAGGAAGGAAGGAAGGAAGGAAGAAAGAAAGAAAGAAAGAAAGAAAGAAAGAAAGAAAGAAAGAAAGAAAGACATCTCTGTACTTCTTTTAAGACAATACGTTTAATTTTCTTTCTACCTTTTAGCTGAACAGGTGTCCAAAGATTGTTTGCATGTCCTAATCACCAGTGGTCTCCAACCTTTCTTGCTTCAGTGGAGGTGATGGTGGCTGTGGTGGTTTAAGGGAAGAGAGGGGATTTTTTTTTGCACAAGTGTGCCATTTATACAAATGTAGCTTTGCATGCATGAGCACTCACCCACCCACATCCACAGCCTGGTTCCCAACAGCCTGCAGCCTGAAACTGGGCCATAGACTGAGGTTTGGGGGCCCCTGCTGTACCCATACAAAAATATTTCCAGGCATGGGAACTGCATAATGTGGTCTCAGAATGAAATAAAGTAAAAGAAGGGGACTGCTTCAGTTTTAAAACAGCTTTAAAGGGATACTTTACTTATATTCCTCAAAGTGACAGCTCCCCCCAAACTGGGGTGTTCTCTTTTGAGTTTTGTCATTGCCCAACAAGAGAGTATGGTGATCAGAGCAGCTTTTAATATTTTAAAGTCAACCATAATGGTGACCATAGGATTGTTTTGGAGAAGAGAGAATATTGGCATTACAGGGAAGACTCATAACCCAACAACCTTCAAAAAATATTTGGGTTTCTTCTATTCATTTATCTGCAACAACCTATCTCCAACTGTTGTGTGTAATAAAATGAGCATCAGACATATCTTTCTTAATACAATGTTGCTCTGTTATATCTGTATGACATTAGAGCAGCTTAAAAATTCATATCATCCCCAAAGCATTGGATAATTGTGTCATCTGCACAATGTACATGTTGATTATTCATTTAAAAGAACTTACCAGCACTTACCATTATAAACAAGAAAATGTCTACAAAATTGTGGCTGAAAATAATTACTGCAGAACAAATAGTCAAGATGATAAAAGAGTTATTTGAAATAAGCAAGACAATCCAAAATTCAATACCAGTGTGTGCATATTATTTATTTGTTCGTATAGAACCATTTAGGTACCTGAAAGAAAGACCTTGATGAGAGTTTAATTCCAATTCAGACTTGAGCCTAATCTAAATCAAAGCAGCTCCATCTAGCTTCTACTTTCATGCAGCCAGAGAAGAGAAACCAACAAGTTCTCTGGATAATAGGTTCCCCATCAAATTATTATTTCTGTTTTTGACCACATATATATACATAGAAAAGGGGGAAGGGCAAAATCTGTCTTCCTGTAAGTTCAGTTAATTATATTGTATCTTATATTGCATTACTGAGCAAGAATAGATCTTGACTTTCATAAGCAAAATGCTTTTCAGGTACATAATGAAGAATACAATGCTATCTAGGGATGTTCTTCAACTGGATCTATTCTGGAAGATTTACAGTACTTCCTGAGAACCACTGAACTACTTATATAAAAGCCAAATTGGCACATTCTGGAAGAATAAAGGAATGATCCAGGGAACACAAGAATGTTCAACTTCAGTAATTTTGCACAAAACATATTCTATATGCCTCAGTCTCATCTTGTCAAAGGTTAACATGTCCAGTTTTTCAATCTCTCTTCATCACTATCATTCTTTTTTCCCCAAAAAAAGTCATTTATTTTTATCTTTTACAAACATCTCTTTTGGTGAACAGTGCGATTCCAGGTTTTTACATTTCCATACAAACATGACCATAATTACATATCTATCTTACATATTCATTTTCTTATCATATCATTACATTTTCCATTTTCTATAAAATTTCACAAGTATTCTTATGTTTTTTACATTTATTTTATCCATTTTTAATTCATATCTTACTTATTCTGCTTTTCTTTAATTACATTCTTATCTTCTTTATATAATATCTTAAAATTCTTATTTCTTAATCTATTTTCATTATACTGTTATACTTTTGTCATATTTGCAATTTCATCACATATTCTTATTTCATTATTCAGTAAATTCCATCTTAATTTTAATAATTCCAAACATTTCCCCTTTAGTTGCCCGTTTCAGTATACCACCCTTTATTCAGTTTACTCCCCTTTAACTCATATTAAAAATTACCATAATATAATCATTTTTAGTTATCACCTAGGTACTACATATCAAATATAAAATGTATACTATACGTATACATTTTAGGTTAGATTCCACATGGTATTCTTTTCTTTATTCTAAGACATTTATTTTTTCTAGTACATTGATCTTTCCAGCTAATTGTAGAAACTGATATTTATCTTTTTAATACAATTCTCATAGTTCATTTTAACTATATTTTAATTTCATTTAATGTAATTAACATTTTTATAATAGTCCCATCTCTACGTGTATTCCAGTTAATTTAACAATAATTCTTAGAAAATAATCAAATTAAAAAAAACATCAATTCAAATCATTCCATTTTTTATAATTAAATATTTTTATACCACTTTATGCATTACCTTGTAGAATCCCCTTTCATATTCTCTGATTACCCATTATCTCGAGGTCTTCTAGCCATGCAGCTTCATTTTGGGCGCTTTCTATATCCCTTTTTTTTCCTGGTCCTTTTCCTTATTCCTCTTTTCCTTTATTTTTTCCCTCTATTTCTGACTCCAGTTTTTATTCCCCTCCCTCTTTTGAACTTTCTCCTGTAATTCCCTTTTCAGCTGTTTCCTTTTTCTTTGTTTGACTTTCCAAACGATTACTTCTTTAATTGTCCCCACAATCTTCCAGATTTCATTTTCCATGCTCCCCCCCCCGGCTTCAATGTTCGTTGTGTCATTTGTTCATTGAGGCTGGCCTCTTCTTTAATCAGCTCCTCCCCTTCTGGTTCATCTTTGTTCTCCAACAATGTCATTTCTAGCATTCATATAGCAATACTGCACAATTCCACTTTTCTCCATATCATTTCCCTTATACTTCTTAAGACTGATTTTATTTCCAAACAGTATTCTGTCAGTTTTGTGTACCTATTTTTTTTTACCTTTTTCTTCAGTATTTAAGTTCAGTCCAGTTGTCCAGTAGTTAGTTTAAACCAGCTTCTAATCATCCACTTCTGTTAAGTCCTGTTTCAATTTTCCAGGATCAAAATAGTCCAATGGTCATATATATTTTATTGTTAAGTTTCTTCTGTTAAGTTTTAATTTTTTCCCAAAGTCACCTAGTATTCCCAGGATTCAGGGTTCTTCTTCTTCCTTTATAGTATGCTAGTTTCATTTATCAGGGTTTCTATCTTATTATTTCAAGGTTCCTCTTACTTTGTATCAAATTCCAATTTTTAAGGAACCAAACACTTTTTAAAGAGTCATAGAATTTTTTCTTTTAGCATTAGGTGGGGCTCTCTGTTATGTCCAAGTTTCTTTTCACTTTCCTTTCCCTTTTAGGGCTTTTAAGTTTAAAAAATCCAATATATCCAATTATTGCATATATTTTTCTTTTTGGTGTATTCAAGTTCAGCTTTTAGTATGCCTATTTAGTGCCAATTATATAATTTAGTCTAATCCAATTAACACAGATATCTTCTTCTAGTTCCCTTTTTCAATTTAATTTTTTTTTTACAGTTCAAAGCCACTTTCACTTATGTCCTAATTTTTTTTTTCACTCCCTCTGGTCACCACTTTTCCGATCCTTTTTTTAAAAAAAGTCTCTTTAAAGTTTTAAATCCGGAGTACCTTATGTTCAGATATTGCGCTTGATTTGCCTGGTCTCCACACTGTCCATTTCTTCACTGCTCCTGCACAATCTTTGTCCTGGATAGCTCTCCTTTTTCAGGGTGGCCGTATTTTGCCATCATTGCAACCTGTCTTTGGGGGGAGTTTGCCTAGCTAAGGAGGGGAGATGCAGCTCCCCTCAACCCGACAGGCAGTCTCCCCTTTCTTCCCCACCCCTCCAAGGTGGTTCTAGCCACAATTGGAGCCCTCTAACAGGAAGAACATGGATTGAAGCAGCACACGATCGTGGTCTTCAGTCCGTCCTCGAAGGGAATGCCACAGGATGTCCCATCACTATCATTCTTTTTTTAAAAAAAACAAACTTTATTCAGTTTTTCACATTAAAAACAAAAATCTCTTTTTAGTGGACAACATATTTCCGGGTCATCACCTTTACATACAAATATGACAGCAATTATACATTGATATATGCATACTTAATTCTATTATTACCTTTTCCATTCCAAATTTGCAGTAAGGAGAGAAAACATTAATTCTAGCCTCTTTCATTAACCTCAATCGAAACATCTTTTTATATCATTTCATTTATTTCAAATATAATCCTTTGGATATTTATTTTTGAAAATAAAGATAAACAATATACGTTTGCCTAATAATAATAATAATAATAATAAAGTTTAATTCTAAATTCTTTCATTAATCTCAAAACATCTTTTTATTTCATTTCAATTATTTCAAATATAATCCTTTAATATTTATTTTAAAAATAAAAAATAAACAATATATATTTACCTAATAATAGTAATAATGAAGTTACCAAAGTCTCTCCTTGCTTTTAATAGTCTATATTAAACTTACTAATTTAGCTGGTTCTTTAGTCTGTCATATTCCCTTTCCATTACACTTTTTTTAATGAATTCTAAATTAATACAAATTTTAACACACACACACACACACACACATACACACAAAAATAAGAACAAGTATAGGTTTCCCTTATTTTACTATTTTGACTGTGACACCTTAATGATTAGAATATGCCTTTGTTCCCTCATCTTAATTCCCAATAAACCATTAATCATTACATGTTTTCAATTGGATTCCACAGCATATTTCCCCCCCTTTAATAAGAGTTATCAGTATCTATATTACCCTATTTTCTAAATATTTTTAATTGCAGAAATATTCTTATTACCCCTTGTCACCCTGCAGAATCCCATTTTTAATCTCTGAAAAAACTATTTCTTTTCAGCATTTTACTAGTTCTGTGTTTCTTTCTTTCACATGCCTGTTTCTTAAGGCTTCTCCTCCCCCTCTTTTCCCCATATCATTTCTCATTCCAGTTTATATCCCTCTCTTTCTTAATATCTTCCTTTCCCCTTTTCTGCTGGGTCTTTCTGCCTTTCCTGACTTCACAGGTATTCCTTCTTTTAATTGTAAAGAAACAATTTCCTTTCAACATTTTACTATTTCTGTATTTCTTTCTTTCACATGCCTGTTTCTTAAGGCTTCTCCTCCCCCTCTTTTCCCCATATCTTTTTTCATTCCAGTTTATATCCCTCTCTTTCTTAATATCTTCCTTTCCCCTTTTCTGCTGGGTCTTTCTGCCTTTCCTGACTTCACAGGTATTCCTTCTTTTAATTGTAAAGAAACAATTTCCTTTCAACATTTTACTATTTCTGTATTTCTTTCTTTCACATGCCTGTTTCTTAAGGCTTCTCCTCCCCCTCTTTTCCCCATATCTTTTTTCATTCCAGTTTATATCCCTCTCTTTCTTAATATCTTCCTTTCCCCTTTTCTGCTGAGTCTTCCTGCCTTTCCTGACTTCACAGGTATTCCCTCTTTTAATTGCCTTCTTAAATCTCAACTTTTTAATCTTCCTTCTTTCCCCACTTCTTTGTAGCGTTCTTTGTGTTAATTGTCTATTTAAAATGTCTTCTCCTTGAGTCGATTCCTCCTCCTCTGAAAATCTTTCTTCTTGTTCTTCAATCGCCATTTCCATTTTTTCTAGCACAGAGCAAAGTGATTTGCCTCTTTCCTGTAGTAATTCTCTCATATTTTTAAGTTCCATTTTTAATTCCCGAAGAGATATCATCATTCTTATATTTTATGATCGTTAAAGTCCACAAAGAGAAACCACTTTTATTTTCCATCTTTCTTCTTTCAGTTTTTTAAGGTTCTCAGTTATTCCAGTCCAGGGTTTATACCAAAAACATCAATCAGTCCCACAAACAATCTTTCCTTGCTTTTTCCTTTATTCTGGTTCTGCTTTCACTTTCTAAAGTTCTTACTTTGTTTCAATATTTCTGTAATGTTATATCCACACCAGTTCATTCAAAAACAAGATGCTTTCCCTTTTATTTAAACCAATTTTTATCAAAAGGTGACACTCTCCATTATACAAAGTCTTCACCTTTTTCCCCTATTTTTTTATTTAAGTTTTTTCGAACCTCAATATTCCAGCACAATCCAGTCTCCAGTTTGTAAACTTTGTTATTAGTATTCTTTAACAATCTTAAGTCCAGCTTTAGTTTTATACTTGTGAATTCCCAAAATATTTTAGTCCAATCTTAAATCTTTAATTCCAGCTTCTTCCTTTCCCGGTTCGAAGCCCCATTTAATTGTCAGAAATATTTTCTTTTTTTTTCTCTGTCCCTTTGTAATTTCGCCGCTCACTTTTCTTTTCTTAAAAATTCTATGTTACCTTAGTCCTGGGGTACTTTTATTCAATTAAATTGCCCAGTTGTCCTGGTTCAGATGTTATTCACCTCTTTCTTCCCTCCTGCACAAATCTTAATCCAGCTGAGTCATCCTCTTCGGGTGGCCATATTAGACCACCACTGCAGTCATCTTCAGGAGGAAAAAAAACCAAGCCCGGGGGGGGGGAGATGCGGCTCCCCACAATCAGGCTTGCTGCTTCCTCTTACTCCGCTGCCCCTCCAAGGCAATTTCAGCCCCTAATCAAAATGATTGGGGCTCTCCGACGAAGAAGGCGGAGCCTCCTCGCCGATGGGTAGTAGATCGCAACTCTCTGCAGCTATCGCCCATGCTCTTTCACCACTATCATTCTTGTCGCCATTCTCTGAACCTTTTCCAGTTTGTCTAATGACCCTAAAAGCATGATGCCTATAGTTGTGCAATGTGTGATAAAATTGATCTAATACTTCCTGTTATACTGAATCAGCCTAAAATTGTAGATTTTCCACATCACATTGCGCCTCATAATCAGTTTGCTAGCAACTTTTATTCCAAGAACTATTTCACAAATCTGTTACTAAACAAGGTATCCCACATCCTCCATCCAGTACTTTAATTTCTGTTTCCTGAACAGAGATTTCAAGAATCCTTTGAATTTTATTTCTGCTTACAGGATATTTTGCTATCCTACCCAATTTGCATTATGTGCTAATTTCCTTATCCAACAACATTCATACAAATGTTGAAGAGTATAAATCTTAAGTTATAAGGACCTAATCTGGCCATGGCATGAACCAGGGATCCCCAAGATAGAGATGATTACTATATATGATATCTCAGCCGCTCATAACTATCAAGTGAACCATCAAGTATTGCTTAACTTAGAAAGATAGGGCAAAAAAGTCAAAAATTTAACCTTTAGAGCAGAGACATATGAGTGCTCTGCAATGAGTCATCAGCTTCATTCTTGTTTCCAATAAATATCTTAATCTAGCCAAGTCCTGTCTAAGAATTGTCTGTCAGGAACTGAATAAAAGTGAAATATTTAGACAGTTATGATTCATTGCCAAATCCTGATATGAAGCTGTGCACAAGTTATCTTTTGTGGTGTCTCCCTGTCATAGTCTGATGTGGTTCTTTTTGAACTGGAGGTGTGTTTTGCTTTGCAAGGTTGGCAGTTGTTTAAGAAAAAAGACAGTAGAGGCTTGTATGTTTTTTTCACTATTTACAATGAATTTATTTTCAACAGGTATTTACAAAACATAGTCCCAGTGTTCACCCTGTGTCATGCTTTCTCCTAGATCTCCCAGAGACTGACCCACTCTATCTCACTTGCTTGCTTTCTCTCCATCACTTTCCTTTCTGGGTTTATGAGGTGAAAGTGGAAAAAAAAATGAATAGGATGGATTCTCTGTGGTGGCACAGTGGTTAATATGCAGTACTGCAGGCTAACTCACTGCTCACTCCAGGAGTTTGACCCTGACCGGCTCAAGGTTGACTCAGCCTTGCATCCTTCTCAGGTTAGTAAAATGAAAATCTAGGTTGTTTCAAGCAATATGTAAATTGCTTAGAGAGGGCTGCAAAGCATTATTAAGTGGTACATAAGCCTAAGTGCTATTAATATTTACTGTAGTGTGCTCAGATGACTTGACTTTCTCTTGTATCTGCTCAGCCTTCTGCTTCATCATCAGGCAAAAAAACCTCAGTGTATTCCATCTAATCCATTCTTATCTAGTTGGCTAACCATGAGGCGATGGAATGAAAATACATTATGCCATTTCCACAATCTATAATAAAATGAATCAGTAGAAGAGAAAGAGAAACAGAAAGCAACAGAGACAGAGAGTCTAGCAAGACTTCTTCCTGACAAATCCATGGTAGTGTCCCATAATCACCACATTGTTTCAAGGTAGTGCCTATCTGCAACTATTGTTAATTTTCTAATTTTAGAATGTGTCTGTATCAGTATCAGTCTGATTGGTATGTAATTGATCTTCTCTCTTTTGCTAAATTTCCGATTTTTCTTTTACTAGGATTTCTCAGGGATAACACATAAAGCTCAGCCAAATGAGCAGATTTCTTTATTGCTCTAGAAAAGCAACTCATCTCATGCTGAAGATTTAAATTCCTTGACAATTATAAATATATATATTACCTGACTATATTACTCTCAATCTCAAGATCTAGTTGTACCTCTGTTCTTCACAGCTATCTAATGAATATATGCCCTCTGGTTAAATGAAACTGAAGCAAATAACACATGAGTAGCTCTACTTTTTCACTGTTACATTTTGCTGTATTTATAGAGCAATTAGTATAATGATTTTCTCTTACCTTCCTTTGAACATCCTAAGAAAACCTTTTCTATATTTGTTTTGTTACATTCCTCACCAACTGCACCTCATTTCAAACCTTAGCTTATTCCTAATCTGTCCTTTATACTTCTTGCATGTGTCCCTTTTTTGTCTTTATTAAGCTTTTTTGTGAATCCATCTTTTTTTTTTCTCAACTGGAACTCTGAGCAAATGTGTTTTTAGAATCTTCTTTATTGGGTTTCCCATCCATCTTGAATACTTTTTTCCCATTAGCTTCCCCTGCCATGGAACCCTACTTTATCTTTGGATCTAACTTTATTAAAAATAATTTTTGGAGACTACACTGCTCATATGGCTACTGTCAGTTTTAGTTTCCCTTAACATTAATACAACCAGCTGTACATCCTCACTTCCCCCCAAAATTGTGTCTTTGTGTGTTTCAGTGTTCAGCATGAAGCTAAAATTGTGCTTTTATCTCTGCTCAACACAAATTTGGAAGTGATGAATATGATTTTTGAAAGACTCCTTTGTTTAATATTACTGAGCATGTGGGATGCTTTTACATCCGTGAGAAGAATTTTGACTAATCTGATAATAAGGTCTTTGATCTTTTGTTTTCTTTTAAAGGGAGATGGGTGGCAGCAACAGAGTTTGAACTGGAAGCTTCCTTTCTATTTTCTTACAATGATCCCTTAGATAAACAATTCAGTCTCCACCATTCTGTAATTCCTAGAGGATCAGATAATTTGGCTTTGGTTTTTAAAATATGTTTATGTTGATTTAAAATCCTATATGCTTCTAAATTCTTACTGAATTCCAAAAACTAGAATTCACGGAATTATTTTTGGTTGGCCCATATTCATTCAAATTGATGATGATGACTATCATCATCATTCATCATTCATCACCATGACCAATACCATCAATATTACCACCACCCCCATCATCAATCATCATAATCAACTATTTCTTCAAATATTTATGTTAATGCCTACTGAGAACATTGTTCTCAATGATTTCCACAGATATAGGCACTTTTTCTATATGTTCAGACTTCTTCCTGCATATCCAGCAGTTTTTTTTCATTTGTATCCATTAGTCCTGTGGTCCATTAGTCTTCATTGCTTTCTTATCTATCAGGAAAAAAAAGTAGATTACCTCATTACTGTTCCAACATTATCTGTATCTTCAATTAATATTCTTAAAATAATTACATATGTTGTGTTTAAGTTCTAATTAAAACAAATTACAAAAACTAGAAATCAAATAATATACACTTGTGATAGATTTCAGGCTGAGAACAACATGATATGTTTCCATTAATGCTAAGCAATCAAAGCATTGGTGATGGAGATCTGTAAGAATGTGTGAGATTTACAGACCACACTGTATTTAGTAATGTAATTTTATAGTCTAAGTTTCTACACATCACTGTAGGAAAGGTTATTATATATTTGGCACATCCTAATAATGAAAGTGGTAAAGATACAAAATTGGGTGGAATAGCCAGGAGAGAAATACTTCAAAGAGACTGCAAGAGATTAGAGGCACTGTCAAGGAATAGCCAAGAAATTCAACTTCAAAGAAATACACAGAAATATTAAATCTGTCCATGGGAGGGAAGAATGTGTTCAGAGCTATTTAGATAATTGGCATTTTTTATAGAAAGAGTAAATAGTAAATTAAAATTTGATTTTTTCAGAATGCCAGGGATTTGGCAATGTCTAAAATTTCAGGTTAATTGAGAAACAAATCTTGCATTTAACTTCGAGATAGGGCGTTTCCTACTAGCCAAGTCCTCTGAAAATAAATATCTGACAACAATATAAATATCATGTGGCTACAGGATATTCTGACATACAGTGGTTACAACTTGAGTGAAAAATCCTCTATTCTCTTCATACTATTTTCACCACACCCAATAAATGTTAAGATTACTTAATTTGATTCATAGATATCCAATTCACAGACCACTACTACTCTTCAGTATTGTCATGACCCTGAATATTACTATGGAAAAATTCTGTTTTTTAAAAAAAATAACAGTAGTAAAAACAACTCTAATATTGTTGCACTGGTAAGTAATTCCATGAAATTTGTAGCAATCATAGCTGCTTTTATGGGAAATGTGTCTGTCAAATATCAGACAGAAAGACTAAGGGTGTTCCAAATGAGAGGACATGTCCATAAGGCAATATTATGCCTACCCATGACTAAACAGAGTTGGTTCTTGGGCTTTGATGCAAAAAGTATAAGGGATTAACTTCATATAATAAACTGGAAGCTAGCAAATGTCACTAATTTATTCATGGGCTAACTAACAACATTCACAAACACATTCACACCACCACTTAAAAGAAGAGACATAGGAACAGTAGAGTAAATGGTAAAAATATGTACCATAAGCCAAATCCATAACCAGTTTCCAAGTCACTATAACCAAAGCAATCAGTTGCAATCATTCTAAAGGTTACTGTGATTTGGAAACAGATCTGCTGAAGCTTATATCTGATGCGACTCTATTGTCACTTCTTCTGTACGGTGCTTCAGTTTGTGTGTGTGTATGTGTGTGTGTTTTCCCATCTCCCTGTCTCAGTTGTCTTGCTACCATTATTTACATTATAACAAAATCCCAGACAAAGGTTGGGTGTCTTCACTCTCAACACACTCACTGTTGGAATGCAACAGGTTCAAATCTGCCTATTCTACCCTGGGTTAATTAACATATGCTCCAAATCACACTGGGCTGCCTGATGCTTCGATCAAATCTGATGGACCTTCCAGTATTAATGAGAATGCATACCTGACATTGCACACAGCATCTTAGCCTCATTAGGTTCCTCCACAGTCCCAAGTGTAAGTAACTCATGATAAAGTGACAATGACATCTTTCATAACCTTTCTCAGATCATTATTATTTTTTTCTTCATTCTGACCTGACAAGGAATCAAGCCAAATAGGAGCTAAGTCACAAGGCAGCTCTGACTGATACGCTGAATTGAGAAGAAGTATAGACAAGTTGCTCAGGGGTAAATATAATGCAAGATTATTGTCAGCATATTCCTGTCCAGGTTTTATGTGTTTTTTTTAAAAAAAAAATTCTTTTCTTTGTAACTTTGGAGAGGATTTTTCTTAGCAGTTAATGAACCAGAAGGATTGGGTTCCATTTCCCTTTCTCCACCTGCCTTTTAAAAGGGAAGCTGATGTTGATGACATGAATGCTGTGATGTGACTTTTTAAGATGCTGGATCAGGACTTGGAAAACTTGGAGAGTCACTTCATGCCCTACCATGTATTTGAAGAAAATGGGTTTCTAGCCAGCAACAATTCTTTAATTTCAAGAATCTTAATATGTTCAATATGAAAAGAAAGATTGGTGATTGGTGAAAAGCATGACTTTCCTATGAACATAGAATATGGATCGGTGTACATTCACTCCACCATACTGTATTTGTTAGGAAGACAGTATTCTAGGCTTACATTTTGGAAAGGATTAAAAATAAGATTTCCATTAAGTAACCACATTAAATGGCATTAGGGTAGAATATTTTAGGGGTACATTTGAAGTGAAAACCATTCATTGAAGAATAAATTGGTCCACTGACAGCACTGAAGGCAAAGACAGGCTTCCAGAAGGATGGGATTATAATTCTTCTTTATAAACATATAAAAATTACAGAATACATGTGATTGTATGCAGCAACCACATATTTCAATAGAGGAGGAGGAGGAGGAGGAAGGAGGAGGAGGAGGAGGAGGAAGAGAAGAAGAAGAAGAAGGAGAAGGAGAAGGAGAAGAAGAAGAAGAAGAAGAAGAAGAAGAAGAAGAAGAAGAAGAAGAAGAAGAAGAAGAAGAAGAAGAAGAAGAAGAAGAAGAAGAAGAAGAATTATTAAACTTATTTTCTGCCCAACTCTCAATGACTCTGGGTAGCTCAAAATAATGAAATTAAAACACAAAAATAGAAAGAATGAAGGGTGTCTTATTCTCTCTCCCTCACCCGGGAGAGGTCTGGGTGAAGAACTAGGCATCCAGCACTTTTTTGAATAACAGCAGAATGGAGGCCATCCAGATCTCAAGGAAAACCTAATTCTAGAGGGGGAGCCCTGCTAGACAAAAAACATACTTCTGGGATGCTGATAGATGACATTTTTAATCAAAGGAATACAGAGCATATCAGTACTATAAGACTAAAGTGGTCAGGCAGGTACTATGAGATACAGATCTGTAGAAATACAGTATATATAGATACAATGTGCCTAGTGAAATCAGTGGAACCATTAGTTCAGAGGGAATAGGGGAGGACTGAAAATACAATGGAGTTTTGAAAAAAACAAAGAAGTAGTTATTCCATGTAAATCTGGTTTTTTTCCTGCTGTTTTTCTTTCTTTTGCTAGCCTTACAGGTAATCCTTGAGTTACAATGGCAGTTGGGACCAGGAATTCCATCATTAAGCAATGTGCTTGTAAGTTAAAAAATCAGATAACCATGTCATTTAGTGCTGCTTAGTGATATCAGTTCCAGCAGCTTCCATTGCTGTTGTTAAATGAGGGCCATGTGGGTTATTAAACAAGGACCTCAAGGGATTATAATTTTCAAGTTCCTCCTGACTTTCTCAATGACTTTGCTTGAAGAAGGTCAGCAGGGAACATCAGAAATCACAATTATGTGACTGCAACTCACTGCAAGTCATACTCATGAGCCAGGCATAGAGTATCTAGATCACTAATGTGTGATTGAAGGATGTTACAACAGCCAGCATTCCAAGGAGCCATTATAAGTCCCCTTATTTAGTGTCTTTGTAACTTTGCACAGTCACTGGACAAAGGGTTGTAACATGAGCATTATCTTTAATAGCCTTCTTGGACCTTCTGAATATCCTCTGGCTAAGCTTACAGTACAGTTTTCCTGAGAAAGTGTTTTTGTAACAGTGTAGTTGCCTTTGGTATTGATTACCTGAAAATGGGCTTTGTTTTCTCTGGGAGTGGGGGCCATAAGTAGGGCCCACAAAATCTCCTAGAAAATTCATTGCTGTTTCTGGCACAGAAAGTTTTTATACTCAATTTCCCCAATATACAGCATTTTAAAAGTAAATCTCCCCAAAATTCCTTTTCAGTGTACATTTCCTGATGTTCTCCCACTTTGATGGGCTGCTCCCAAATGTTGTCAGATTGAACCTTTAAATGGATGATATATGTGCACTCTTGCTTAGATATTTCATCACATGCTCCTCGTTTTCTGAATGTCAGATGGCAAGATTGAGAAAGAGGAAAAGAGAGCCAAAGTAATGGATAGCATTCTCTAGTATATTTTTCTGGAAATATGGTTTTTGCTTTAAAAAAAAAAGGAAGGATAGCCTTTTCTGCTTAAATGAATAGAGCAAATGGAACTTTAACTCTAGAAAAACCTCATTATATCATAGAGTGAATTTTCATCAGAACCTAATCAGGAATTATATCCATGAAGTCAAAATGATAGATTAAAAGAGAGCTAAGGAATTATATTTGATATTTTCTATAACACAGTTTTTTAGGAAAAAAAATGCCTGTAAAAATAAATTAAACATAAAGTTTTCCTTAAGTTGAGCCAATTGCCACATCCATATTGTTTTCTTGGCAAATCAGAGGAATAATAATTGACTGACTTTTGTTCCCCACCAACCACCCCAAATTTCCAATTTAGTTCACAGCCATGAAATTTTCTGGTGATTGCCAATTTTAGCATTAATTATCTTAGCTGATCTAAGCTGAAGCTAAGTTGGTTTGGTTTGGTACAGCTGTCTCAATTCCACACACACAATAGTGGATAACTAGAAAGCAATCTGAAAAGCCAAATAAACTGCATTTTGGAGAAGAGCAGACACAGATGGTCCATGGTCTACTCATAAATCAATTTGAAAGGTCAGCTGGCTTTCCTTTCCTTCGAATTGCCTTAGAAAAAAAAGTACCAATGCTAGATGACTGGAATTCTACATGTCTATTGGAACATTTTGTCTAAACACTCCCTGTCATTAGATTTAAGTAAAGTTTTGTTTTCATTCAGATGGCATCTGAAAAGATACAGGATAGTTACTAGGAACTGTGTACATTTTGCAAAATATTATACAGGTAGTCCTTGACATAGGACCATAATTGAGCACACAATTTCAGTCATAAATTGTGATGGTCACAAAGTGGATTCCAACATGACTATGCCCAATTTTATGACTTTTTTGAGAATGGTTGTAAAGTGAGCACTGTGGTCATTAAGCAAATCCACTGTTCACTATGGGAAAATTTTTCTGGAAACGAGAAGTTAAAGCCACTTTTGGTCAAAAATATTATAAATCACTGTCACATGAAGACAGGGCACTGCAAATGATCATAAATATTGGCCAGTTACTGAGAACCCAAAATATAGTCACACGACCAAATTGGAGAGAGTGGGGGGTCAGGATGTCAGACTTTCAAAACCGGGTTGTAAGTTCCATTTTCAGGGTTCTGTCACAACTTCAAACAGTCACTAAGCAACCAGTGATAAGTTGAGAACTATGGGTAAGCTTGTTCTAAAAAAAAAATCTTAAGTAGAACATTTCATCCAGTTTAAGCAGTCTCTTACAATACAAGAGGATCCACATGATCAAATACACCTATACCTTAAAAATAACTCTACACGTAGAAAGTTAATGATCTCCAAGACCTACATTTTTATTACTGTCAAGACAATCAACACATTTTAGTATTTTTCTTATTATCATTCCAATTGCTGTGGTTGCTGCTGATGGTGCTATTAAAAGGTTAATTAGCAATTCGGAACAAAGTGACAAACACAGCAGTTCTTCTGAGAGAACAAAGGTTGACCAACTAGAAAGATATCTTCTTGGGATTTTGTATAACGGCAAACTAAAATGAGATGCAACTGTTGCTTTAGATCTTCATGGATTTCACAGACTAATTTTACAAGCTGATCACAAAAATTCTGTTGTGCCAAAAGCCACTCGTTTTTCTTCATCAGTGAGATGGACAAGGAGGAAGAGCAAAAGAAGGAAACACTGATGATTGATTGATTGGTTGGTTGAGTGATTGATTTACAGCCACCTTTTCACTGAAGAATTTAAGGTTGGTACACAGAATATTCTCCTCTTATCTTTCTCTACAACAGAAATCCTATGAGGGAGGTTGGCATCAGAGAGAGCAGTTGTCCCAAAGTCACCAGTGAACTTTTGTAGCTGAAAGTGGACTAGAATTTGGATTCCTCACTGCTAGTCCAACATATAAACCACTCCATCATTAACCACACTGACTCTCAGTTATGAAGGTATCGTTCCACCAACATTTGGCTCTGTCTCACTGCTATTATTGTACATAATCACTAAAAGATTCACTCCCATGAGAATGTATCCTTCAACAGAAAAAAAGTGTTTTATCATCTTATGGAGAATGTGTACTGAGGGTGGGTGCATGTATACCTTTGTATTGAAGGATTTCTTCCTTTTATTTTGTGATAATTAATAATTGGTTGTAACCATGCTAAATGAATTTATATAGGACAATGCACGGACTTAAACATATGGTGTCAATCAGTTTTTTTAATAAAAAAAATAGCAACCAGGTATTCTTGAGTTAATAGTGGTTCTTGGAAGCCTTGAGTACTTTTTGCAATCACTAAAGGAATAAATACTGAAACATTAAATAGTTATATATTCCTTCAACATGCCAAAAGAGCAACTTTGCTAAAAGCATTCCATGGTTAGATGAAAGAACATATGGGTCTCTTTAAATACATTATGCTTCATTATCATATGTATGTTCTTATTCTGTTCTCACACTGTTTCTGCATTTTTATACACATCCACACACACACACGTGCACACTCATACAAACTACATCTGTTTTTACATATAACAGGGCTATTTTGCACTCCATCCTTAAGCTGCTAGACCAGGGTTGTCAATCTGGCAGCCCATGGGCCAGATGTATCATGGACAGGCCCCGCCTACCCCAGCTCTGTGAATGGAAAAAATGTCACAAAAACATCACATTGGCAATATGACACAGCACTAGACTGTCTTGTTTAAACTGGTTAGGGGTGAATTAATAAAATCCATTTCCTGATGTTAACACTTTATTTTAGCTGAAATGATGAACCCAGTGTTCTGTTTGGAGTACATTCACCACAGCCTTTGGTAAATTTCATTTTACTATATTTTATCACCACAGGTGTCGACTTATAACCACAACTGAGCCCAAAATTTCCATTGCTAATCAAGACAGGTAAGTGAAGTTTGTCCCATTTGATGACCTTTCTTGCCATAGTTGCTAAGGGAATCACTGCAGTAGTTCAGTTAGTAGCACGGTGAATCTGGCTTCCCCATTGCCTTTGCTTGTCAGAAGGTCACAAAAGGTGATCACATGACCTTGGAATGCTACAACCATCATAAATACATGCCTATTGTTAAGCATCCAAATTCTGACCACATAATCATGGGAATGCTGCAACTGCCATAAGTGTGAAAAACAATCATAAGTCATCTTTTTCAGTGCCATTGTGACCTCAAATAGTCACTAAATAATGGTGGTAAGTGTCAGAATTCCAGAAAACCTCAACTCCAACAAACAACTCTGAGACAGACATCCTTTCCAAGGTTCTTTTTATTCAATAGTAAACTAGAACATCTGGGAAATCCTGAATCTGAAAGTTCTGGGTTTCCTTGCAATAAGTAAAAAATTACAAATCCAACCCCCTGCACTGCCCATGGCATCACATGCCTCAATCACCATCCATCCCAACTTGAGACATCCCCTCAACCAGGTGTAGAAATTACATGACCTTGACTTAGAAGAAGAATGCTATTATGTCTAAGCACATACACTGCAAGAAACCCCCCCCCCCATTTTCCCAGGCTCAAGAATGTGGCATTTTGGAAGCATCTGGTGCTAATATGGCTTCCAAAGCTGACAGTAAGTTGAGGACTACTGTAATAGGGCAGTTTAAAAGATACAGAAAATAGCACAGCTGTTTTTCCTTTCACTTGTTTGTTGAGAAAATGACCCATACTCATATTGAAGGAAGCAGGCACCCACTCAGCTTTTAGCTTCAAATGTGCTTTTGACACCCATCTTGTATCCAATTTTCCCTAATCAGTTCAGTTTCCTATTTTTCTTTTTATTTTCTTCACTTTCTATTTTCTCTTTTTCTCTTTTCTAGTTTGTATTAGTTTTTATTGTTCCAACTGTAATTTTTAATAAAAGTATTTAATAAATAACATTGTGAACCTGCTATTTCAGGTCTTTCCACAGCAGAAATTGAATCTATATATATCATTTATTGAAGGAAAAATATATAAGTAATTGATGAAAATCCATTTTAACAAGGTGCAAGCCAATTATAAGCTAACTGGATTTATAATGTATTATTTCTCTGTAACATTTTCTGAGGGAACCCAGTTGGCAGTGAAGAAATACACTTTTCTGTTATATTCATTTCAGTAAAGCTTTTTTCCTCGACCGTGTACCAAGCAAATCTACTTCCATCTTTCCTTACCAAATTGTCCAAAGGCAACTTCAATCTCTGTAACTTCATAACCTTGTCTTCCATAAAAAGACTTTGCTATGTTGTTTTCTTACACAGAAAGTAATTGTCTGAAATGATAAACCCTTGAGGTAAAATGTTGTTTGTTTATTCATTTTTCATCTAGAACAAAAAGGAAGAAGAGTTAAAAATGGAGTAATAGCCACCAGGCAGTTGCTATTGAAAACAAAAGGCATTGGAAATTATTAAAAGGATAAAATAAGTAGAACAGATAATGGTAAAGGAAAAGTGGTGTGGTATTGTAACAAATGTGAAGCTTAACTTGTTGAATCACATCACATATTTTGGAGGAGTTATATCATCTTCACTACTTTATTGTTATTTATTCATTCATTACACATTTTCTCCAGGCAGTTAAGGTGGTGGTGTATGCTCAACCCACCATTCCTTGCTTTGTTCTCTTGCTTTTCATTCATTCATCTGATGTGAAAGTCTATGTTTATTGCAGATTTTCAATACAGCAGTAACGATGCTTAGGAAGATTATGGGTCATAGGTTTAGAGTTAGAAGCTTGCAAACAAATATTAACAAATATTCATTTGTTAAAATAAACGTTATTAGTCTTTTGTATATTTTAAAAATAAAACAAAAAATAAATATGATGTTAACAGTTTTGTGACATCCATCTCGTACATTTCTATCTTTTGTCATATTTACAAATATATACAATTTTGTGTGAATATATACATTTAATCTATAAGTTGCTTATCTTTAATTCCTTCATTTTCTATCTGTCTTAATTCAATCCAATTATACCATTTCCCCCAAATTCTATAGTATTCAGACTCCTCTTTCTCTTGTACCATTAAAGTCAATTTGTACAGTTCAGCACATATCATTATTTTTTGAATAATCAATTCATCCGATGGTATACAGTTGTGCTTCCAGCATTGAGCAAAAGCTATTCTAGCAGCTGTTAAGATATGTAATACAATATATTTTATATTTTTTTCCACATTTCTTCTTGAATATCCCTAACAGAAATACACTGCTCAAAAAAATAAAAGGAACACAAAAATAAGACATCCTAGATCTGAATGAATGAAATATTCTTATTAAATACTTTGTTCATTACATAGTTGAATGTGCTGACAACAAAAATCACACAAAAATTATCAATGGAAATCAAATTTAGCATCCCATGGAGGTCTGGATTTGGAGTTACGCTCAAAATTAAAATGGGAAAAAAAAACACTACAGGCTGATCCAACTTTGATGTAATGTCCTTAAAACAAGTCAAAATGAGGCTCAGTAGTGTGTGTGGCCTTCACGTGCCTGTATGACCACCCTACAACGCCTGGGCATGCTCCTGATGAGGTGGCGGATGGTCTCCTGAGGAATCTCCTTCCACACCTGGACTAAAGCATCCCCCAACTCCTGGACAGTCTGTGGTGCAATGGTACAGTCTGTTGGTGGATGGAGCGAGACATGATGTCCCAGATGTGCTCAATTGGATTTAGGTCTGGGATCGGGCGGGCCAGTCCATTGCGTCAATGCCTTCATCTTGCAGGAACTGCTGCCACACTCCAGCCACATGAGGTCTAGCATTGTTGTGCATTAGGAGGAACCCAGGGCCAACTGCACCAGCATATGGTCTCACAAGGGGTCTGAGGATCTCATCTCAGCAGTCACTCACCTAATGGCAGTCAGGCTACCTCTGGCGAGCACATGGAGCCCCCTAAAGCTAAAGCTAAAGCCCCCTAAGACCTAAAGGTCTAGCATTGTTGTGCAGCCCCCTAAAGAAATGCCACCCACACCATTACTGACCCACTGCCATACTGGTCATGCTGGAGGATGTTGCAGGTAGCAGAATGTTCTCCACGGCGTCTCCAGACCCTGTCACATCTGTCACATGTGCTCAGTGTGAACCTGCTTTCATCTCTGAAGAACACAGGGCGCCAGTGGCGAATTTGCCAATCTTGGTGTTCTCTGGCAAATGCCAAACGTCCTGCACGGTGTTGGGCTATAAGCACAACCCCCACCTGTGGATGTCGGGCCCTCATACCACCCTCATGGAGTCTGTTTCTGACCGTTTGAGCACCCACATGCACATTTGTGGCCGACTGGAGGTCATTTTGCAGGGCTCTGGCAGTGCTCCTCCTGTCTCTCCTTACACAAAGGCGGAGGTAGCGGTCCTGATGATGGGTTGTTGCATTCCTACAGCCTCCTCCACATCTCCTGATGTACTGGCCTGTCTCCTGGTAGCATCTCCATGCTCTGGACACTATGCTGACAGACACAGCAAACCTTCTTGCCACAGCTCGCATTGATGTGCCATCCTGGATGAGCTGCACTACCTGAACCACTTGTGTGGGTTGTAGACTCCGTCTCATGCTACCACTAGAGTGAAAGCACTGCCAGCATTCAAAAGTGACAAAACCATCAGCCAGAAAGCATAAGAACTGAGAAGTGGTCTGTGGTCACCAACTGCAGAACCACTCCTTTATTGGGGATGTCTTGCTAACTCCCTATGCTTTCCACCTGTTGTCTATTCCATTTGCACAACAGCATGTGAAATTGATTGTCAATCAGTGTAGCTACCTAAGTGCACAGTTTGATTTCACAGAAGTGTGATTGACTTGGAGTTACATTGTGTTATTTAAGTGTTCCCTTAATTTTTTTGAGCAGTGTAGTTTTGGTTCCAATTCTACTTGTTCCTTAAGAATTTCTTGCAGCCATTGTTTAATTTTAAGCCAATATTTCTGAGCTTCTGAACAAGACCACAAACTCATATTCAAATGGCAAGCAGGGACCACACATGCTGTAGATGAAAATTGCTCACTGGCCACTTTAGCCAATGTAGAATTTATATCCCCTATTGGCCTGCTTGCCTGGGACTTTCACTTCTTCTCACTTACAACTAGTGATCTGTTTAGGCCAGGTAGCACCAGTCTGGGAGAACCAATTGTTAACTTTCTGAGCAGTTTGGTGAACTGGTTGTTGGAAGAAATCATTAGAGCAGAGAACTGGTTGTTAAATTATTTGACCCCCACCGCTGCTTACAACCTACATAGTCCTGGCATTATAATGGTAACTGGGATTGTAGGATTGTTGTTACTAAGTGAAGCAGTCATATGATATTGTGCTTCATGAGAGCATAATTTAGGCAAAGAAAATTCAAATCCTAATTGTCATCATAACCTGAGGGCTAACTATAATAAGTATGCTGAACTGAACCTTGAAAGCAACTGGTAACCACTGCAGATAACACAGAATGATATATCATAATCTCTTCTTCTTCCCGGCATTATTCCTGTGCTATGGCAGGCTCCATTTTGGGGTGACTAGATAGAACTGAGCATTTACTGATTGGATGCCCTTCCTGACACCAGATGGAGTTCACAGCAGATATTTTTTTCTTTGCACTCTAGGTATATCATAATCTAAAAGATATTGTTAGCTGTGTGCTGTCATGGTTCTTGGTCAGTTGTATATTCTGGAGCAACTTCAAGAGCCATGTTCTATTGCCAGAGTTAATTTATAAGATATCCAATCCAAGAGGGCTGTGTGTGAATAACAAATTGATAGTAAAGGGAAGATAGAAGTTCATGGAACAAAGTTGCTAGTCAGTTACAAAGATTGATAAATGAGATTGCTAAATATACAGTATATTAACTTTTCCCTCAGTGTTTAACCATTGCATCTGTAAATGCACGCAGACATTTAATCATGCAGAAACAAACCAGAATCATTGGCCTTATTCTTTTAGCCCTTAAACTGTTACACTGATTGCAGGATACTATTTGTGTTCAGTGGGACACAATACTGCTAGTCCCTCAACAATAATTAAAATGTCAATTTTGGCTATAGGTTATGACAACATGTGAGTTTGACTGATTTTACAAACTTTTCTGTGGTGGTTGTTAAACTTGTTGAGGGGCAAGTTTTGCCAGAAAGATAATTAAACACAAATTTTCAATAAATATGTAGTAAATTGTGGTCATGTGACCATAGGATGCAAACAGTTGTAAATGCAGGCCACTTGCCAAGCACCTGAGATTTGGTCACATGACCACAGGGGGAAATGGATGCTGGAGTTTTGAATCTGGGTCACAACTAGCTTTTTTCAAATCTGTCCGAACTTCAAACAGTCAGTAAGCAACTAGTCATAAGCCAAAGACTCCCTATATGGGAGTCCTATACATTTCCTATGCTTACATTAGAAGAGTGAAAAAAGATCTAGCTGAAAACATGTTTAATATTTAGTTCAATCCATAAATGTAAAGCATTGCTGAGAGCCATAAGGTCAAGTGTGAAATCTTCCAGCTATAGTAATTTTGTTTCAACGTAGAACGATCAGTCTAACAGAACAGTTGATCACACACACTCACCAAGCATAAAATTCTCCTAACACCAATACATTGACTTAAGAATATGTGCTATTATTAGAAGTGGTCATTTAAACAATTATTGATTGCTAAAAGAATTTAGTAATGTGAGAATACATGAATGTGTTTAATGCATTTGAACAGCTGTATAAAATTATTATTAATAATACATTAATCAATTAAACCAACTGGCTTAATTGATTCTTTATAAGGAGAACATATTAGTGAATACTTTAAGATTTAAGGAACCGGAAGGAAGATTCTGACTGAGTATTATAACATAGAGAGTCCCAAAGGTGCTTTTTCAAAAGGCAACTAGACTTTCTGGTTTTTCTTTGAAAATATTTCACTTCTCATCCAAGAAGCTTCTTCAGCTCTGTGCATAGCTAAATGTCTATGGAGATTCTCAGTCATCCAGGTCATGGTTGTCCCAATATAACATAACTCTATGTTATAGAAACAGCTATAGAACATGGCAGTCACTATAAGATAGAGATAATTCCTAACAGTTCAAACTAGCAGTAATTACTCAGAGAGTTGGATACATTCCATTTAAGCAGCCATCAGTGTGGAATGCTTTAATTTGCATTTTTGCACTAATAAAGAGGTTGGAACCAGTCTGAAACATCATGTTTTATCCATATAATTCTCTGATTTTGAAATTTTATAGGGAAATCTGTTTCTTCCGATCTTGTGTTCTCCATATATCATCAGGAAGTAGAGAAGAATGATACCACTTAACTTAGTCATATTAAACTATTCAAAATCCAACAAAGTAATTTTCAAAATCTAACAGCTCATATAAAAAATAAAAAATGATAACTGAAACATATAACGTAATAAAATAAACACTGATAAAAATTATAAAAAGACTATGATAATTTGTTGTTGTTTTATGCTGGCCTATGGCCCAGTGGTGGGATTCAAATTTTTTTACTACCAGTTCTGTGGGCGTGGCTTGGTGGGCATGGCGGGGAAGGATACTGTAAAATCTCCAGTCAGAGGTGGCATTTGCTGGTTCTCCGAACTACTCAAAATTTCCACTACCAGTTCTCCAGAACTGGTCAGAACCTGCTGAATACCACCTCTGCTATAAACATAACAAAGATTTGATTTGATCTGATCTGATCTGATCTTGGGAAAAATAAAGAGACATCAATCTTTCCAGGTGAAAGCCTAAACAATAATAGTGTCATTTTAAGAATTTGGATGAATTCAATACATATTAAAATATTTAATATTGTAAAGAGGAGTAAATAAATGACCCCCCACCTCTAATATTTCACAATCTGGGTTTCATGAAGGAAAAGGACCTTTCCCTCATTACCACACTTCATACGATGAGGTCAAATTCAAACGCCCTGAAATCAAAGTTCTTAAATCTTCAGATACATTGATTTATGTACTAAGATCCCCTGCAGAGGTCTATTGATTAGGAGCCAATACTGGTAAGAAAAAGCTGCTGTATTATCTTTGTTTGGTCCAATTTTAAACATTTCCACCTTTTTCTTCAGTATTCAAAAAACAGAGCTATGAAGGGCTTTGAAGCCGTGCTTTTCTTCAAGGAGAGTTTGAGAAAAGCATTCTTTCCAATTTACTTTGCAAAGTAGTTTGGATCCCATACTTCTAAAAGTAAAGAAAAATGACAATGTTACTTTGTTCTCTTCTGCTTCATCGTTGTTCTACTGCAATCTCTGCACATTTGTGCAAGTGTTTGAAGATTGCTAAGAGATAAACATCAGGCAATGCTATCCAACATAATTTCTTCTCTGAATCGACTATCTTTTATGAAAGTCATAATAACCTTCTGCATTCGTTCTTCACCAACACAGAAGCCTTTATCTAAGTCATGGAGGAGGCTGCTCCATAAATTAAAGAGGGTGTAAAGAGTGTAATTAAAGAGAGTGTAAAGCTGATGTTTGGAAAACTTGAAACAATGGCCTCCATTGTACGTTTAGTCTAAAGTTGAGTAAGAAAACTCAAGCCATCCCTGCTGACCTTTTTCTTTAGTTAATCTTGGCAGCAAAGACTGAAACTATCTGAACAATCAAAGAACCTGATTAAACAGAACTCCAATTTTGCTGCTAGGCTTGACTGGGAAATGTCAAAGAAAGAAAGGGATAAGTAGCCATGATCCATGACATTGGAAGTCAGACCCTGATAAAGGCTATAACTTCTAAGATTTGGAGGGACAGTAGTCAAAATGACATATGACCTGGGGCATCAAGGAGAAATGTTCAATTTGTATACCCTTTCATTACCTAGTTAATATTCTTTCATATACCCTTTATCTGTCCAGAATTTCTGCCACTCATTTTCTAGCAAATATGAAGATGAGTTAATATCTTATAGGAAGAAAATAGAAATAATTTCCCCTATGGATACAGTATTTATTACAATAAATTAAATGTGACATAAATGGGGAGAAGACTTAACTTAAAATTAACTTTATTATTTAGTCTAATAATACTTTTAGTTTTAGTCATTGTCTTTAATCAGTCATTTTAGTTTTCGCAGTTTTAGAATATCAATATTTTCCAAAAATAAGTAACAGACTCATATCTTGAACCCATTTCTCAAAATACAGAGAATAAGTTGCTTTCCATTTATGTCAAATTACCCTCGTTGCTATGCCCCAGGCTCAATACAAAATTCTTCTTGGGTAATAAATTCTATCTTTTAGGAATATAGTTCCATAACTCATTAAAATTTTTAACTAGCTGAAAAAGGCCATATAATATGAGTTTTAAAATCTTGATAACATGAGATTTGAATATTTTGTAACACTACTAAAAACATATTAAGCATTGTTTAAGGGGCACTAAAACACTTTTTTATTTTCCAATGAATTAGTGTAATTTTTACATTTTAAATCATCAGTATTTTTTTTAGATTTCTTAATAACTGGACAAATCATTCTCCAAAATTTGATAGCTCAGTTTCCTTTTATATAGCTATAGTCCTATCTAACAAGCTTTTATTCTTTTTGTTAATTCTTTATAAAATTGGATGATTTGTTTCTATTCAAATGCTGCATCTCTTACAGACTCTAAATTTTCAAATGTTTTAAAGCATTGAGGACCATGATGTTTGATTGCAACATGTTTCAGTTGTATTATAGTGGCAAGTGAATGTCATAGGAAAGTCATATATTTAAAAAAGCTTTCTTTAAAATAACCATTAGATAAGTAACTGATTCCTTATTTGGCCTAAGCATTCCAATCAACTATCTGCCCTGTTATTTTCCAATTTACATTAATCTCAATGAATATTCATTTTAATAACATTAATCTTACTCCATATGCTTAATGGAAATTTTAATCATTGTATTATACCTACTGAAATTACATCTGCTCATTTACACATGTTTAATTCAATATACTGTGATACTGTGAAACATTCATGACATTTTTTTTGCAACACAGTTCCATCAGAATTCAAAAAAAATGTTTCAAAATATAATAGACACACTAGCTAATACCTTGAATCTTTGATGCAAGATGAAATATTTAAGAGAAGATCATTTTTGTTTTCTTGGCTTTGATATTGTGAAATTTCACATGTGATATCAATGCAGAAGTGTAGAACTCCAGAATTATGCCTTTTGATTAAATAGAAATGATAAATCAAAGAAGTAAACATAATAAAAATTAATCTAGACCTGAATTGGTGAAGATCTGCCAGCCATGGAATGCAATCTGTTAGAAGCCATCATTCCCCATTCATGGATTTGTTTAGATACACAATTTTCAATAACATTAAAAGGAACTGGAAAAGTGCACTATGTAAAAAGTGGGAGGAAAAAGCTTATCAGTGAACTCACATGGAATTCCACTTGTAAGAGAAGGCTTTTTGACAACTTTAAGTAGTTGGAGAAAATGCAAATGATGATGAACACAAATTGATTGAATGTTCCACTCTAGGGATATTTGAGGTGGCCATGCTTTGCCTGGATGGAGCCATTCTGGGCTGAGAGGACATGTCCTAAGACTTGATGAACCAGAGGAGGTCACCAGAGTGGTTGTTCTACTGCTTTGTGTCATGTCTCCAAGGCATGCTGGAGCTGTGAGACCATGCGTTGTGCCATGTCAGACTATGCTATCGAGGGGAGAAGTGCTGTTAACTACCCAACCTGGGGCTTCGATTGTTCCACGGAGATAACGAGCCTTGCTGATATCACACAGCCTGCGGGCAGTTGTAGACAAAGTGATTTGGTTGCGGCCTGTTGAACTAACGATCTCGGGAGGGGTGGAGGGTCACTTCATAGGTGTAAATACAATGTTGGAATATGATATTTGTACAAGTATAGTAAATAGGGGTAAATAATTAATGGATAAAAAGCACAGTGTTTAGGGCGTTACATGGTGACCGGATGTGATCCAGTAGCACTCACCAGATGGTGGATAAACTCATTAAGTTGTTAATTGGTGTATAAATACGGCTCTGGCTGTGAGGTCCTTTTGGTTAGTCATTGTTACCGAATCCGGAACATTGTATGGACGAATAAAGACTCATTTGATCATTACCTTGAGACCTTTGTTTCCCTTCCTGCCTGGAATTCAGCGAAACAGCTGAGAAGAAAGTCAGCTCTCTTCAAATAGTCTTGTGTGCCTATCATCCCCCCCACAATCCCCGTGAACTGTTTGGTGTGCTGCGTTGGGGAGCGATGGTGGAAGGCATAAGCATCGATTCAGTTTTGCCGTTTGCATTGGAGGTGGATGAGGAAGAGATTTCTCTGTGGGATGACAGACTGCATGAGTCTACAGAGGGGTTTATAAGTGGAGACATGCCATCTACTGGTGATACTGAGGATATTCCCAAAGATGTACAAAGAGTTACTAGACCTAAACTACGTAAAGAAGAAAGATCGTAGGAGTGATTTGGAGTTCCAGGAGGAGTGTGGGGGACGAGGCATTCATGGAAAACCTCCTGCTTTTGCATCTCTCAATACTGGAGTGTTTGAGAAGTGGAGAGAAAGGAAAATAGTTGAGGAAGATGCCTGGAGAACCTCCACCTCCAGTTTGGGAGCCTGTACTATAGAGAATAAAGAACTATTAAGAATAAAGTATGGAGATCTGAGTATACAGGATTCCAGCCCAAAAGGAAGATGGGAGGGATCAGGAGCTCATACTGATGATACTTCATATTTCAGTTCTATCCCTAGGGAGGGGAGAGAACGTAATAGTAAGAGGACTGGAAGTGACTTGCCACCTGGATTCAATGCATCATTGGCTGATGTTGCTGGGCCATCAGAACCCAGAACAGGGGGGACAAGGCCGATGTCCTCTAGTTTTACTTGAAGGGAGTCACCACCTCGACGTAGGTAACAGGAAGGTTCTTGGGTCATCAGGGAATGTCTGGACAGTGGCCACAACATTGGCGTGGGGACCACCACCCTTGCAAACTACGTTTGATGGTAACCCAGACCGTATTGCACTATTCCTAAGCCAAGTGGTTAATCACCTGGAATTATATGCATCTTGCTATCTGTCCCAGTGGTCCAGAGTGGTGGCTATTATGGGAGTTTTAACAGGGGATGCAGTGGACTGGGTTACGGAGTTACATAGCGAACGGGCATGAGAGTTGGTAGATGTCAGTCTGATTCTGGATTCACTCCATAATCATTTTGAAGATAGATCCCGTATCGACCAAACTGAGGAAGCTATAATGGCATGGAGAAACCTCACATCTTCAAGAGATTTAAGGGGCTGAGATAAAAAGGTATTGCTTTTCACTTTTGCCTTTTTGATTGGTTGCTGCTTTTATTGTTGCTATTTGTGAAATTCTTATTGTCTTATATATATGCTATCATGGACATTTCAAATTATCTTTTTATATTGTACTGTACATAACCAACTAAGAATCTTGTTAATTGTGGCAGGGTAAAAATGTATTAAAATATGCTTATTAGGAAAAGTTACATACATGAATGAAGGCAACTATATGCCCCATAATAATGTTGCAAGATCCAACCTAGGTTTACTTTTCCTCTGGTGCCAGTGACTGACCAAGACTGGATCTTGCAAAGTTACACACAATTCTTTCTTTCTTCTTCATTTTGAGATTTTTCAGAATTAATCTGATTCCCGGTACTTTTAAAATGTGTATATTTTTAAAAGCATGGTACAAAATAAATAAAAAAATTAAAAAAGTAAGAAATCACAGTAGAGAATGGACCTTTGCATGCGAAACTAGTAGGATTCATCATATGTAACAGTAATGAATCCATCAATATGTTTTTCACAAATATGTCTCTTTTCATCACAAGATTCTGATTTCTAGATACTCAGTAAAAGGGACAAAATTATATTTACCACTTTCTAAATTATGCTGATCAAAACAAACAAAACATTTTGGCTACTCACTTTCATACTAAACAAATTCTTGGATCTATTTATTTTTTTTTTTTTTTTGAGGGGGGGGATGTTAATATTTGATATTTAATAAAACAAATTTGATGACATAATTTTTCTTTTCTGGCACTGTCCTTTTTTTTATAATCATTATAAAGCATGGTAAAAATCCATACACACATTTTTTAAAAATATTGCTATGAAATAATAGATCTAGTGAAACAATAATGGTTAATATAGTCTGTGGCAACAAGACGCATCTGCAGAATAAATGTTACTCAAATTAGTGAAGGTAGATTTGATTGGGGGGGAGGGAGAGGGAGAGGGAGAGAGATTTGTCATGCACAGACTGAAACCAATTTCTTTTGTTATGGCTGATCGACATTTATTGCTTGTCAGTATCAAAAACTCTCAAATGCTGCAGAAACTTCACTAGAGAATATGAAGACAGAATAATGAATTTTATAAAGGCAAAGGAATTTTCTAAAGGAAATGTAAGGAAGGAAGGAAGGAAGGAAGGAAGGAAGGAAGGAAGGAAGGAAGGAAGGAAGGAAGGATTTATTTCAAAAAATATTTTTAAATGTATGTGTAATTGAAATTTCAAATTACTGCCACAATCTTATCAGAAAAAAATGCACTGGGTTATATAACAGAGAATTCATCTTACCTTACTCATTTTTCTTTCTTTTTTTTAATATTAAAATAGCTCAGGATCACAACAAAACTGAAAGTCAAGCTTCCCAGACTTTGCAAGCCCTAATGATGACTAATTTGGCTTGTTATTTCACTTGTGCTCAAAGCAGCCATGTTTTATCAGGAAAGGGTCAATCTGAAATGGCAATTTTCACTTTCATCTGTCAATGTCATGTATTCTAACCAGAGCTGAATGACATTTAAGCTTGGCTCATTCACCTGTGAAGTGAAAGTCAAGCCTGCTTCTGTGTGTCCTCTTAAAAACAAGAGAGACTTAAAGGAAAATCTGATTCCACACAACAGGACTTTAAAAGAATAACAACAATCAAGCATCTCATTTTCTAATAAAATCTCTATCATTATAAAGTCTTGTGCCACTTAAAGATGTGCATTTAGAGTAGTCCTCTCATAAAATGCAGGCAAATAGCACACATATTTCAATTGTTTGGAGTCTATTGTCAAACAACCTGGATGTCCCCTCGTAGTTATAGAGACTTATATCACACCTGAGTTTATTTCTTACAAGATCATATATGCAAGTTTAACATTCGACAGGCCAGAAATTGGATCCAGTGGAAATGAGGTTGCCAAGCTGATGCAACAAAGAATATGAATCTGATACTATGGGTAAAAGCATTGTTTACATGTGTGGATGGTCTTTGATAAGACTTTATGAGGCAATTTTGAGTGAGAAAGACATGGCTTAATGATGGGAGAAGGTCTACTAATGCGTGACCAAGAAATATACATTAAAAGAATTGTAACACAATATAAGTTGTTGAACTGAGAGAAGAAAATCCAATTAATAAACCATAGTTGCTGTTATGGAACTGCTGCAGTGATAACATGAAGAAAGAAAGTCAAGGTATATGCAATATTTAATAAAGTATTAAGCTTTAATAACTTGCCATATGTATCACACATGATTTCTCAGGGGGAAGCATACAGAATTTGGATTAAAGGTTTGATGAAAAGAGCAATTTAAAACTTTCTCTAAAACCATTTACATCATACAGGGTTTTTTATCGAGAAAAACACTTGCTGAGGATCAGGGCAATATGTGAAACCACCCCCTCAGCTAAGATACTAAAATTACATTTTTGTTCAAATACAATAAGGAAAGAATTATGTTTCCTGATTGAATACAAAAAACGACACAAGCAAACATTTTTCCCCATTGATTTCCTCATCATTTTTCACTCAGAATTCATTGAAAAATGTTCCTTCTTATTGTGTTGACTGCCATTACTCACAAATGTATCAAGACATTTCAGAAGCCAGTTTTTAAAAAAAGAAGAGGGAAAGCCAAAACAATATCTTGACACAGTGACAATATTCATCACAAAAGAGACTCTCCATTTTTTTAATAGTTTGGGTGTAATTTTAAAGCCAATCCGAGATTATCTTTAAATGGAATTAATTGCTTTTGGTAAGAACTTTCTTATTTAGAAAAAAATAATTATATTTACATGTTATGTATATCCTTTCAACAATCCAATTTCTACATTGTCAGTTAATTTCTTACTCAGAGGAATCCATAGCAATTCATAAGGCAATTATGCTTATACAAAATGCTGTCAAATATATGAAAGATTCTACTTACTCAAATTTTGAATTAATATACCACTGAGGTGCAATACTCAAATAATGGCCAAGTAGAAGCAAAATAAACCAAATAGTTATTTAAAAGGACGGAGAAACTGAACTATACTATTAAAGTATTAATAGTCCTCAAAGATGGAATCTTTACTTAGTTATGGGCATTTTATGGTCTAGACCAGAACAAATACAAATGACAAGCAGCACAATACGTTGCAACAGTGTCAGAAAATTGGACGGTCTCTTCAGTGAGAAGAATCTAACTGACTATTAATTCTGTCTTTAGTTTTTATAAGTGGACATTAACCAAAATCTCAGCTGTTCATAATTTCAGCTGAATGCTTTATAATCAACAGTTTATCTGATACTAATGTTATACTAATGGGGAGGGGTAGGTTCTGACCTACCACTGATTTTCTAATAGAGAATGATAGTTTCTGTTTAAACAGTGCTGTCAAACTCCTGGCCTACGAACCAGATGCGTCACTCACTGGCCACGCCCATGCCCCTTTTTAGCAAAAGGGAAAAAAGTCCCAATATATCACATGCAGAGGTGGTATTCAGCAGGTTCTGACCAGTTCTGGAGAACCAGTAGCGGAAATTTTGAGTAGTTCAGAGAACCAGCAAATACCACCTCTAACTGGAGATTTTACAATACCCTTCTCCTGCCATGCCTGCCAAGCCATGCCCACAGAACCGGTAGTAATTTTTTTTTAATCCCACCACTGATCACATGGCAAGGCCGTGACGATGTGAGTTTGACACCCCTAGTTTAAAAGAATACCTAAGAGTCAATATTGTTTACTGTTTGACTATTTTTTTCCTTCAGTCCAATCTACATGACAAACTTGCTATTTTAAAAATTAAATTAAGGGAGAACCTCACTGAGTTCTCAGAGCAAATGTATCAGAAAATGGATGCACGGATAGATGGATGGATGGATGGATGGATGGATGGATGGATGGATGGATGGATGGATAGATAGATGGACAGACAGACAGATACAGATCTGATAGATAGAGATTACTCCAAAATAAGGTTGTCTATTCTCAGAGAATTTCCAATTATGTTCAAGCATACTGGTCTATAACTAATATAATCCTTCCAATGCATGTCCACTCAAACCTCTAAGAAGCCATTCCCAACTAAATAAATCTTGTAAATGATTCTTTTTTTTTATTCTTGAAATCAGCAGGCAGCCCTATCATGAATGACATTCAGGATCTAGGACATGTTGAAAGCATTGATTTAAACAATAATAAAGTTTTTGATAGCATTACCCTGAATTCAACTCTTAAGTTTTTGGATATTAAAGGAAATAAATTACTGCCTCCATTGAACTAATTTGGAGCAATGGAGTAATTTATTTTCTTGAATATTCAAAAACTTGAGAATTGAACTCAGGGTAATGCTATCAAATTCTCAAGGGAGATAGTTCAGCAAGGTATGCTTCCTTCCAACTATCTACAAGACTGGGTTGTAGAAGTTCCTGAGTGAAGCTTTTTATTCAGAAATTTCATCATCCTGGCTTGAAGAGAACCAAATAGAGTTGGGCATGATTGTCTTCATGAATAAATATTGGGGAGACAGTTCATAGAAGAAGAAGTAATTTTTATGAGCTTCTATGTGTTCCTGCTTGGTATTGTGGAAGATATTAGAGAGTCTGTGGAAAGTGTCCTTGTTGAAAGCAAACATTACAATAGTAACTGAGATAGGATGGGAAGCTGCAACCTGGACTTTTTGACCCAGGATAGGCTTGTTACTGTTATCCCTTTCTGTCAGGTTGAAAACTAAACAGGGAGTCTAAGTAACTGAGAGAGAGAGAGCAAATTCTCCAAACTAAAAGCTGTCATTTTTAATGCCACAACCGTTGAAAACATCTATAATCTATTTCATCCTGGATGGTAGTGCTGACCTGTCATAAGAAAAGAACAGAGAGTTTATCAGGATATTCTGTGATATACAAGAGTAGGGTCTGAAAGTAGAAAGATGCTGTAGTTAAAATCTATAAGAATCCCCTCTCTCTGATCAACAGACCCATCTGACTGTCTCATCTGACTGTCTGCCAATATCTAATGTTTACTATGCTACATGGGTGGCTGGGATGGTGTAGGAATTATTACAATACCATTCACCTTGCTGTACAACAGTCTCTCAGCCTATTAAAGACCAAATTTTACATACTATAGTGCAGTCACAAAATAATATGACACAATAATATGACAAAATAATCTGGAAAAGGTTAGAAAGGTTAGGCAAGAGGAAGATTTTGTTTCCCTTCACACATCTCACCAAGAAAGCTCTTAACAGCCTACAGTGAACCCAATCAATTCTCTAAATCTATCCAAATCCAGTTATCAATAGTGTTAAATCAGATGAGATACTAATATAAGTCAGATTTACCTTGATTGAAATATCATCCCCTCTTTCTCCCAGGTAGTAGATGTTTAACTAAACAGTAGTTGCATTCAGTATAGAGAAATATAAACCTAAACATTTATCAAAGATACACACAGGTTTTATTTTTTCAGTTTAAAGGCCTGTTAAAGTAATATATGGTTTCAATTAATAAACTTTTGTAATTTTGGAAACACATCTGAAATGATAGTGTTACCTGATGCTACCACTAAACAGGACAATGGAAGAATTATAACCATTTTTAAAGAGTTCAGCCTCCTTAAATTGAACCTATTCTTATCAAAACACTAAACGATGTATTTGTCTGCCCAGCAGTAATGTCTATAAAGATCAGTATGACTTTCTCCTAAGGAAGTAAAGGGATAGGCCTGTTGTTTTACAGATGCAATGTCTCTATACATAAAATAACAAAAACCAAACTTCCCTCTCTTTCTGTGTGTATTGCTTTGTTTCAGCAGAAATAAGCTAAAGGGGGATTACTTTTTGTGAAGTATTGTTCAGGATTGTCCCAATAGAATGAAAGTGGGTTTTCTCAGAAGAGCAGTTCTGTCTGAGAAAGTAATACTTTCAGTCTGAGTTGGTTTTGCACTTGGTGAAAACTGGGGGAGTAATGGAAGAAGTTATTTCACTGTCCCAAGAGAACAAGATTTACTCTATTAGAAAGAGTGGTTCTATTGCACCAAAAAGAACCACATGGTTCTCAAGATGTTTTTCCCTTATTTAATAATAGTGTTTTCTCCTTGATTTATATTATTTTTTCACTGTTGTTATAATGAAACTGAGGAAGAGTGCAGTATAAAAGCATGGTGCCAAACCTGAGGTTCTGCAAAGAACATTCTCCTATAATTGATTCAGCCCACACATTTCTATTAAAATCTTCATTAGGAACACCATAAAAGTGATGTCTGAAACAAGTTTTGTGAAAGAGCATGTAGGAAATGCAGAACTCTTTGTTCTATAGTGCCCCAGATAATGATTTTACCTTAATCGAAATGCTTTGGGCTGAATAAATTACAGTTTACTTCACCTTAGATAATCTTTCTCTTTGCAGCACTGCCAGAGCATTGAAAGAATGGCACTGCACAGGAAAGAAAAAGGGTAAGTAGTATGGGGAAAAAAGTGGTTCCACATCTAAAATAAAGATGGCTGAAGATTAAAGCCAATGCTAACTGGGGGAAATGAATATAGCCATAACAGATGACAGATGAAATTACAGAATAATTGGGTTGAAATGGGTCCTTGCAGAACTTAGTCCAACAAATTAACCGGTGAAGGAATCATCAGACCATTCCAGACAGATGCCTGTCCAACTTTTGTTTGTAAAGTTCAAGTTATGGACCATCCAAAGCTGCAGCCACTACTTACAATCACGAAATGTCTTCTTATTTTAACTTTGGAGCTCCCTCAATGACTCCCTAGTGCTCAACACCTATTCAACACTACCTGGGCAAGCCACTGTATATAAAAAGAGAGCAAACTGCATCTCCATTCTTGCATGAAGATGTTACCTAATCTGGTAATGAAATATCTGCAAGCAAAAAACCAAGCTCAGGGAACACCATGTGTTCACCACCAGTTCAACCCCTGAGTTATATATATTATCCTATATTGATCTCCCTCTCTGTAAAGCTTCCATCCAATGGTTCCTGCCTTATCCTCAGGCAATGGGGGAAAAAAATCACACCGACTTCCCTATGGCAGTCTTTCAAGAAGCACGTATCCCTTTAGCATTCTGATCTTCAATTCACTGAGATACATTGACATTGTATCTCTGTTGATGTAACACATGATTGCACTGGCTTTTTGGGGAGCTATAGCACACTGCTGGCTCATGCTTAATCTGTGGTCTATCAGGGTATAGAGATACTATTGCCTAGCCAGGTATCTCCTGTCTTGGACTATCTGTTTTTTTCCTACCTACATGCAGAACTTTGCACCATTAAATAGCACTATATTGGATGGAGCCTGACATTCAAGTCTATTATGATCCTCTTGAAATGTCAGTCTGTCTTCTGATGTGAAAGCAGTCCCTCTTATATTTATGTCACCTGCAAACGTGCTTCTCTCAATCATAAAAATGTTTTAAATTATGCACTTGATTTTCATAGAAATTCAGAGATTTAAGTTTCAGAGAAATAGTTATCAACTGATTTCAGAAAAACACATCTCTGAATCTGGGATGACCCATTTCACAAATGAAAAGAAAATGGTAATTTGCTCCATTAGTATTTAGTTCAGTCGATCTAAAATAACCTCCCATTTGTGGAGGGGGGTGAAAAAGGAGTCTTCCTTTCAGATGGATGGATATATAGATCTAAACAGGTGAAATAGAGATGTTTCTAATTGAGGCAACATGGTGAGATACTTAGCTAGTTATTTAGTTATATGGGAACAGAGATATTAAGATAGCCATTTGGATAGAAATTGTATCAATACAAAACAAGAATAGACTTTCACATAAATTGAATAGTTCAAATTGGAAGCTCTTTGGACAGGAGAAAGACTTGTGTTGGATTGTTGCTATAAAGTGGGAAGTGAACCCCACCAACACAACAGCTGAAAATCTTTGACATGGTTTTCATTTGATATGGGAAACACATAAACAGGTTTGCTAGGTTGTAAAAATGAAAACAAAATCCCAGAGGAATAAAACACTGTAATGATAGAGTTCTGTCTTTCATAATTATCTCTCATTCTTCCATCTCATACTTCAAAAACAACAACAATATAAGGATGATCCCCAATCACCACAAGATTGCTCATTTTTTATTTCAACTCTAAGGGTGGCAAATCAGATCATATTTAACTCACTTTTGCATACATTCAACCATGAGTCCTTTCTACCCCATTCCTATGCCTTTTGTTTTTTAAACTGAGAGACAAGAAAAATCACATTTACTTATGCATTTAAATCCAAATTAATAGGGTTGTGCATGTCACCTCAGATCTAGTAAAACAACTTTGCTCTTAACATGATCCCTCAACGGAAATTGATCAGGCCCTCTAACTTGAGGTCCATTTCCCTCAGTGAGTGGAACTAATCTGATCTATAATAGTCCAAAAAGTTTATTCCGAGGTTGCCTTTGTTGAAACAACAATTGAGACTTATTTCAATTTCAGTCATGCATGCAGCTGTCAACTTTCAATATTTGATCTGGACTGAGCTCAATCATATCCCTCCTACATAGCAGAAAACCTGCTGTTTTTTGAAGTCATCAACTGGAGCAGAACAAATATTTCATACAGGAAAAAATTATTGGCTGTTAACCTATTTTATTGTCTATATTTATAGCAGCAGTATTGCCACACACAACCCAAAATGTTGGGAATAACACTCATTAATACTTATTATTTCTATTTTCTTCTGTTACACATTTTTAAAACCCTTTTGTCAAAAAAATGTTTTATAATCAGTACAAAAAGCAATGTCATTCAAGGTAGCACATCTTTCCAAATCTCAAAGTAAAAGAAAAAAGTTTTTTTAAAAAAACACTTTTCAGGTATTACACTGCAATATTCTTGTGATAGCTCAGCTGTCTGCATTCTCATGTTTGAGGCCCATTGAACAATACTGAGCTTTCTAGTAGAACATAATTACATGAACACCTGGACTAAAATAGTTTTGTCTTGATCACTGTGAAAATGTGCAATGTTCAACAGCCCTGAAAATTTCTCATTTCTTACCTGTGGAGAGGTGCATTTTTGGCACTCTGGACATTGATCCAAGCCTCATCTAAAAATAGCTGTTTTCAATATGTAAGGTTATATCTTGTCCATAGGGTTATTTTCCCTCCTATTTGGTTCCTTATTATAAGCACTAGCCTATTATAGAGGTAGGGTGAGACTTACTTTTGACATTCAAAGCAAAAAAAAAAGTATATCAAGGGATTTTCATGCTTAAAAGGAAAATATTAATGGTTAAGAAGAATTTTATGCCTATATATGAAAGGTTCTCTTAAAGTCCTAAGAATTTGAATCACTTAAGCCAGGGGTCTCCAACCTTGGCCACTTTAAGCCTGGTAGACTTCAATTGAAGTTGAATAGCTTGCTCTATAGTGCATGTACATTGTGTTCTTTTTAAAAAAAAAAATCAGCTAATTATTATTAACCAATAGTAACCATATTACAACCTTGTCTGTGTTGAGGTATTCCCTGTTGGGAGAGTGAGTGCTCTCAGGGAAGCGTAGTGAGAGTGATGTTGAATAACACACAACCAGTATACAGATACACTAAATAATAAAATGTAGGTTTTGCTTCCAGTAAACGGTTAATCAAAGTCCAACAAACAAGTCATACATGGTTAAAGCATTCAGTTTTCAGTCCAGGGATAATCCAAATAACAAAGTCCAGTATCATAAACAGTTCAGTAAACAGACTCACAGCAATCCAAGAAGAATGACGATCAGCAACAGTCAATAGGGAAAAATGCAAAGCAACCAACATTGAACATCAGAACATCTAGCAACATCTAGCAACAACAGAACATAACAATCCATCTGGCTCCATCTTCTGGACGTTTGAGGAACCACACCCAATTACAAATTTAGCATTCCCTTAAAGAGACAGTATTAAATGTCTATCCTGGTTTATATATTTCCAATCCAACTGTTAGGTGACTATCAATTCCTAACATTCCTAATGGAAAACAGCACAGAAACCTATTTCAGAAGCTCACAATTTTTTTCTTTCCTTCTCCCAATGTTTAATTCAAGAAAAATGTGTAGAGGATATCAAGGGTAGAATGATCAGTGAGGAAGGGGGTTATTTTTGTTTAACTTATATCCAACTTTGAAGCTGAGGGATCAGGAATTCAAGGTATATCCAAATAGGTTTTCAGTTTTCTCCAAGCTGCAGAGCCAGGTAAGATAGCCAGTAAACACTAAACAATATTGCAAAGAGCTATTTTTGGAAAAGCAATAATTTATTCTCAAATATTCATAAACAAATTGAAACATGTTGTGTTATTCTAACCTTGATTATGCAAGCAATTCCCCCAACAAATTCCAAAGCTAAATTGTGGGTCAGAGAAAAAGATACATTTCTAGGCACATCAAATAAGGAAAGAGGAAAACTGGAGACTGCTTTGGAAGTAAACTCCAAATTTATAACTATTTATAATCTTTCTTCTCAGGGTGAACATTGCAACATGGAGATTTTTAAAATAGTCACTATTTCACTGTATCATATTCCAAAATGTCATTAGAAGAGGAACTATGGCAAGGTATCTGAATCAATTCACTGCATTGACTACAACTAAGTGATATAATATATTTAGCCAAGACAATTGTTTTGTCATCTAAGGAAAGAAATGTCCAAGTACTTTTCTCTCTTCACCAATTGTGAAAGTGGGCTAATTTTAATTAGGTTGGATTCTCTTTAAGGAAAAGAGAACCAGTAAAACTAATAGGTATGAAGTCAACCATGATTTTATTACACTTAGATTCAAATTAATGAATTCTGCCTTTTAATAATTTCAAAATTTGTTGGCTGAGGTAACCTCTTCACACTTCGTAATGTAGGAATGGCCTTGATAAGAAGAGTTATGCAGATTAGCTTGAACCTATTAAAGAATAAGGAACAATAGAATAGAATAGAATTCTTTATTGGCCAAGTGTGATTGGACACACAAGAAATTTGTCTTTGGTGCATATACCCTCAGTGTACATAAGAAAAAAAATAAAATACATTCATCAAGAATCATAAGATACAACATTTAATGATCGTCACAGGTTACTTTAAGCAATCAAATCATACATAGGTTACTAATACGCAATCAAAACATACTAGGAAAACAAATAAAACAATATAAATTTTAAAGATACAAGCTACATGGTTATAGTCATAAGTAAATAAATTTATTGTACATAATTATTTAACAATATATTATAAATTTATAATAAATATAATAATATATTATACATTTATAACAATATATATTTATTGTACAATAAATTTGTAAATGTATAATAAATAGAATGAGATTATTCTACAGATTTTTAGGAAAAAATTGATGTCCTTGTAAACTTATCATTCACGTAATTTTTATATATGCAAATTCCTTCATATATTGCAATGTATACTGGAAGGAATGGGGGAAAAATCAGTGATGAACCTTCTGATATTCTGTATTTTCAAGAAGAAGCTTTTATGTGTCATTTCAATTAAAATCCCATCATAGCCTTCCTCTGTGTAAGGGTAGATTTGCATTAATCTTACCCAAGATTTAATCTTACACAATTGCTTATAATTTCTTGCTATTTCTTTGGTTGTTTGGTAAACATACATTATCAATGTCTTCATTTCATGTATTAATTATAAACAAAAATAATTAACAGCCAAATTGAAAAGTTATTGTTGAAGATCTTTGGGATTTAAAAAAAAATATTCAGCATGGCAGTAACAATGAAGATGATTTCAGTGAGCTGGAATGATTTTTCTAGAAGCAATATTTTCTCAAGTAATTTTCTTTAGACCTAAGCCAAGGATAATAACCGTCACTTCACATTTTACCTGGAAATAAATTAGCTACTAGTGCAGTCTTTTGACATAGATATAACATTTGTCCAGAGACCAACCTGACAGTACAAACTGATTTCAGGCAAGTAAAGGTAGAATTATGTAGAATATGTTATATTAGCTGAGTAATTCAACATAGTGTTAAAAAAAAGAACACATTTTCCCAGGAAGACATTATTTGCATAAAAATATTTCAGTAGGAAAAAAGGAGATTCTAGGAGCACTCACCAGATGTGCATTTGCTTCCTTCTGGACACTCTGGTCCTATTCAGAATGGTAAGATCCACTTTTCCTATTTTTCCACAAAACATCTCCATGTGGTGGGATGAGCAGAGAGAGAATGACTGGCCCAAAGTCACCCAACTGGCTTTCATGCCTAAGGGAGTCCTAAAACTAATTTCTCCTGCTTTACTGATAACAGATAATCAGAGTTGGAAGGGACTTTATAGGTCATCTAGTCCAAGCCCCCCGGTCAAGCAGGAGACCCTACACCATTTCCGACAAATGGCAGTCCTATCTTGCTTTCTAGCCCAACACCTTCCTGACTTTAGAAAATTGGCTCTCTAAAGAAATTGAAAGAAAATTGGACATTCAATTAGGTGATCTAGAACAGGGGTCACCAACCTTTTGGACCTCAGGGGCCACCAAACTCATAATATTAAATCCCAGGGACCACTAATATGAATTTTGACTCATGGTGGCTTGCTGATGTTGGTGGAAGAGAGAGAGAGAGATCTCTCTCATACACACACACACACACACACACACACACACACACACACAGAGGCAGGGGTGAGATTCAAATTTCTTAGCAACCAGTTCTTGGGTGTGGCCTAATTTGTGGGTGTGGCTTGGTGGTCATGTGACTGAATGGGCATCGCTTGCATGTAAATATCATAAATATTTATGTAAATATTGATTTTTTTTATAAAAAAGAACAACTTTTACCCAAAATCAGGCAAAGCAGGCAGGCAGATTGAGTTGCTCACAGAATCACAGATTCAGATATCTCTCTCTCTACCATTGGCTACCTGAGTCTGTCATATAAAATTTTCTCGCAAGCAAACTCACAAAATTAACTCACAACACATGTATGTAAATATTGAATTTTTTTATTTAAAAAAGAGCAACTTTTATCTCAAATCAGGTAAGCAGGCAGGCAGATTGAGTTGCTCACAGAATCACAGATTCACTTAGAGATATGTGTTTCTGCCATCAGCTATCTGAGTCTGCAACTGAATAATAGAAGCTTCAGTCCTAAGGGAGGTTTGGCTCTGCTTAAAATCCAATGATTTCCTGCTTCCTAGCTAATTTAAATCTCCTGGCCCAGCAGAACAGCTGATAGTCAGGAAAAAAAGAAAAAATAGCAGCTTAGCAGGCAAGTTTGCCAGGTAAGGAGTGAGTGGTGGGGAGGGTTCCCGCAGGCCATGTGGGTGGTACAGCCTTGTACAGCCTGGATTAATTGCTTTGGGGGCTGCTCTGGGAGTGACATTTCTCTGCGGACCACCGGTGGGCCATGGCCCACCAGTTGGAGACCACTGATCTAGAAGGATACTATGGTCATTGACATCCAAAACCACTGAGTGGTCTAAAAAAGCTAGCAAAATCATAACACCTCTGTTAATCCTGTCAATCCAACCACAGCAGTCTCAAACTTATAACACACTACAAACTGACATTGACATGCTTTTCTCAAGAAAATCTGCAGTTGAGAAGCCACTAATATCTCAACCATCTTTCCCAATGCAAAAGGCTAGAGTTTGTCCAATAATTGTCTAGCTTCACAGAATCTAACGAAGGCTTTTAAATAAATGCCTTCTTTAAGCAAGCAAACAGCTTGCACTTCCTCAAAGAGGCATTTATGATATTAATTAAAGTATCTCTAATAACATCTAGCTAGAAAATAATAAGCTAAACTGGGCCTGGATCCAAAAGAGAAGTCGAGGAACATATTGCTTCACACAGCATGTTTTTTTCCTCAGGTATCACAAATTGAAACCAGGGGCAGGATACGACAAGGTTAACTACTGGTTCGGGATTTATGAGGTTCAGTGATTTATGATGTGCTTCCCTGCACGCTGAGAGCAGGTGCATCTGTAAATCACCATCAGCACACTGCGTGCAGAGAAGCAGCCTTTGAAACAGCCTCTTTTCCTGCTTTTTAAACTGCAGCTGTGCCTCGTTCGGCAGCTGAAGTTGAAAAATCAGGAAATAAAGGTCAGGTAAGAGCCTGGGTGGGCGGTTGGGCAAAAACATCAGCAGACATCGAACCGGTTCTATGTCTGCTGCTCTACAGAGCTACTGGTTCTACAGAGGTGGACAGAACCAGTAGAAACTTACCCCTGATTGAAACTGATTCACTTTAGTCACAACATATGAGTTAACATACTCTCTCTTGATAAGCTCTTCTTTTCCTATTCCTTGCACTTACACACTTCCATTATATGATCCTTCTTTACTCCTCAAACCTTCATTCTCTGGACTGTAAATATTTTTCTCTTGAAAATTCTAATCTTTGAAGTGTCACAAAGCTAACAAACATTTGGGGTTACATCCCATATTGCAAAAACAATTCATCCAATGCAATCTTTCCTTCCACATCTCCTCCTCCATACGTTACTTTTCAGAAGTGTTCCTGAACCATCCAGAGTTTTGAGGAGATCCGAGACAGAATTGAATAAATTTCTCGGTGACTCATAGGTCAAACAGAGTGTCAAGTTTTTCTATTACATACTCAGTACAAAGGATTATATGGAAAAACACCACTATAAAGCAAATACTTGAGTCTGAAACAAATTTTCCCAGTGGGGAATAATACTATACTGCTATTTCTGAAGTACCCCTTACTTAAAAGAAATTTAAACTTCCTATATTTTCATTCCTATTGAGAAATACTGGTCAACCCTGAAGCTGGCCTGACTGGAGCCATTTTGAGACTTCAGTGACAATGCTACTGTTACAATTAACAAAGACAGGGAAATTGTTTATCTAAAATAACACTTAGGTATCAACCTTTCTTTTAATACCTGTTAAGGAAGCTCAGAACAATGTCAATTATGTAAAAATGAAGTGTTCTTTAATATTATATCATATATTATATCTCCTCGTAACAAGCTAGGAAAAAATGAACACAGCAAATTTAAAAAGAAAACATGGATTCATATTACCATATAACAAATAAATGAATTTAGTTTACATTTGTAGACAATAACTTTACATATCTATGGAAACACATGGAAATCCACAAAACACATACCATTTTTTCCACATATAAATTAATGAGAAAGCACAATGGGACATTTCTATAATTAGTGAAGCAATTGCATGTTAAATAATCTATTCTATACTTTGTATTAGAACTCTATTTGGTAAAGGTGAGAAGGTATTAATAGTAACATGTTATTTAAATAATAAACACCAGGCTTATGATTCACTTCCTAATTTGAAGAGGGATTGTTTCAACATTTCTCAAAAGGTCATTGGTTCTGATATTTTTACAGCTCAGGGTTTATGGCAAAATATTTCATAGGATCTTCAGTTAATAAGACTGCTCAAATACTCCATTTCCTCAATTTTCCTGAAGAATTTTCCTTCCTTTAAAAATAGAGATAAATTTTATGTCTCTTTTTTTCAGGTGGGGGGAGTTTCTCCGAAAACTTTGGGAGGGAATTGCCATTTGTTGCACATATTCGTTTTAAGGTTCCTTCTCCTTTTTAAAAACAAACTGGCTTCCAGATGTTATTTATGGTTTTCACCTTTAAGGCCCTTCATGGGTTCTGGATTCATGGGTTCTGAAAAGGAGCACCTTTTCTCATATCGACCTGCCCATCCAACCATATGGAACAGTTAATTGCTGCCAGGCTCCATATCTCCAAAAATGCCATTTATCTGGACCTAGGAGAAAGGCATATTCAACTGCTTTCCCCAAGAATTTCCCTTGGCGATTCATCCCAAGAAACCTTTCCTTTCCTGAGTTTGAGGAGACAAGTTAAGACTTGATTTGTCCATCTAGCTTGGAATATGGCATGTTTGAAAGGTTCGGAAGCATTGATGGACAGATGGCTGTCAGATAGATAGATATGGATAATATAGATATAGATATATATTGCACATCCATTGGACTGTAAGCTATTTACAACTAGTATAGTAAAATAAATATAGCAAAGCATCATTATGGCTATACAATATATACTATAGATATATAAAGGAGATAGAGATAGAGGTGTGATAAAGAAGTCCCCAAATTAAGCATTTTGTCCTGATAGTATTGTGAATCCATATCAAAGATCAATATGAATTGCAAGGTATGAATTACAAGAGAAAAACAATATTCAGTGGGGGGAAAAAACCAAATCGTGTGCTGAGTAATCATGCAAGCAATATATCACAGCTAAGGATATATCAATACTGCACATCCATACATACCATATTGATTTTTCTTTCCTTTTCTTTAGAAGCTCAACCACTATATCATGGCTGATTATATAGTGATAAAATATTCAGTACTGCCATTATTTCAATACAGTATTTTCTTTTCTTCTCCTTTGTTTTCAGCCTGCAAGCCATGATCTTGCCAGTTACTTCTATTCTTAGGCTGAAACTTTGCATTCACAGTTGCGTGAGTATGAATTACATTCGATACAAACTGAACTCCCCCCCCCGCCCCCTGTATTTTAGAGGGAACAAGAGAGTAAAAATTTTGTAAGTTAAGACAAAAGGAATAATTCTAATGTGTGGAACGTGTTATGTTGTTCATATTGAAGAAGTGAGTCTGAAGGGCCTTTTTTCATCAATTTTCTCAATGAAATCAGTAAAAAGGCTTCTACTACATACTTTTCAAAGAGATCCACTGACATTTCTGGGAAGCAGTGCATTTTATGGAGGAGAAAACAAGGAAGAAAAAATAAATAGTTGCTTGAACCTATTAAAATGTCCTTAAAGTTATATTTTTAATTTAACTGTCCTACATTACTGCCTTTCATTGGACTTTTACAGACCCAAGAAGGTTCTGGAGCTATGGATTATAATTCATACAATTATGTTCTAACATTATTTTTTATACAGTCAGATATTTCCTGGCAGTGTTTTCCACTGTGTCTCATTGGTTCTCAGCTTACTTGGCAGCTCTAGTTTTAAATGAATGGGTGGTGATAAATACAAGCATTAAGATCATGCAGTTAGCTCAGATTTACTCTTACTGCAAATGCTCCATTTATGCACTCTCTATTGATTTATTAGAGTGAGATGTCAGGACATTGCCATGATGCACAAGTGCCATAAATAACCATTTCCAAGTGTGTGGATCTACCAAGTGATTATAAAAGAACAATCCTTTCTAAATAACAGGATCAAAAAGATCCAAGATAATTCATGAGCTGCTTATACATTTGTTTAATTCATCTAGAGTAACTTGCCTTTTACTTGTTTCATGTTCACAATCACTAGCGTGGGTTAAAATAAAATTATAGGAAATTAAAAAAACCTACACAAAACACCTTTCAAAACTCTTAATTTATTGCATTGGGAGAAATAGAATAAGGGCTGCCATGACTATCTACCCATACTTGTTAGTTTGTTGCTGAAATGAATTAAGAATCATATTTTTAAAAATCTGTTTTATAAAATCGATGCCAATCTGAGAAGCTGAATTATTTCTTTCTTTATTAAATGTATATGTCGCCCATCTCACTGTCCAAAGTGATCTTTGTACTCTGCTTTTCTTACAGAGACTCACAGTTTTTAATTACACAAGAAGAAAGGTAATACCTGAAGTAAGATACCATGTATTATGACACTTTCATGTCATTCAATATATGTTTAGTTCAGAGTTACTTCTAAGAATTGTCAAATCTATCACTTTCCCTCTTTAGTCTATATTTGATTTTTTTTTCACTCTCCAAGTTTTTTCCAGTCCCCTTTAAGATGAAATAAATGGATGTTGATATATTGTTACCAATGGTGGATTAAGCAAAAATGACACTCAGCAATGCAAATCAAAACTGATTGGCATAGAAATCTATATTTTCACTAATCCATCTGGCATACCTTACCCATAAGCACCATAAAATAGAAATGCCTGCTGCCAAAGTGTTTTGTTGGAAAATGTGTTTCTTCCCATTTTCTACCACAACAGGCTATATCTGAGTTTCAAAACAAAGAAAATGGGCAAAAACGATGACAAGTAAGGTACAATCTCAACTACAGAGCTAACAGCTCCTGTAATATATGATATAGTTTGCTATAATGATTCCTGTAAAAATAAACTATACAGACTCCATATTTAGCCTTAGAATGAATTAAGATAGCATTACCAGAATGTTAAGAATAGTCTCTATTTTCATGAAAACAAATTTGTTTTTAATGTTTCAAGAATATAGTCTTGCAGGTCACATAAGAATTGCTGGCAGGTCAAAGGGAAATTTTGGAGGGTCACGATGTTTAGTTTCAAGTTATAAATAATAACGTCAAAGGATGTGAGGTATGCCTGGAATTGAAGGGGAAAACCAAGTAGGACGGACGTTCCTGGAAACAGACTCATACCCCATCTCTGATATAGACCAATGAGAATGGAGAATGTGATAACAGGGAGTAACAGATGTTAGACTTTTGAAACTGTATTAAAAATATCTATTGTATCACTAGAAACTTGTCTCTCACTATCTCCCAAAAAAAGATTGAGAGTCTGCCTATGCAAACACTTAAATATATATGTTAATAAACAGCTCTATATTTGTTCATAGATCTTGTCAGTCTGATTTTATTGATTTCTATCATAGCTCCACAAAAAGATGCCTAACAGCTGGTGGATGGATGTTGGCCATTTTGAAAGCATAACTAACAGGCCTGGAAGCCAATGTCTGTGTGAACAAATATCCAACTATATAAAAATATTCTCTAGAATTCATCCCCAATAACCAAATTTTATATTACCCACAATTGCTAAACTCTCTTCAGGAATGATCCAAGAAATTTAGTCTTGATGGATTAAAGGCTTGTTTTTAATTCTTAATACTAATAGTACTTTAATACATGTAGTTCTTGACTTAAGAATACAATTGAGCTCAAGATTTCTGTTGTTAAGTGAGACATTTGTTAAGTGAGTTTGCCCCATTTTACAATATTTCTTGCCTCAGTTATTAAATGAATTACTGCAGTTGATAAGTTAAATGAATCTGGCTTTCCCATTGATTTTGCTTGTCAGAAGGTAGATGAATTTTGGAATCTTCAGTTTGATCGCCTCAGAAAAATGGAGTCTTATTTGTTATTTTTTCTATTTAAAAAATCCTGTTAGTATATAGGTGACTCTTCCATCAATAGTTTAAATTATATGGGCTTCCGGTTTGAGCTTCTTCAGTGACAGATTGAAACCTCATCTCTGTGAGGTTTCGATCCGTGCTCGCCACTGGAGTGCCCCAAGCCGGCTGATTTCGGGGCTAAGACACCCCATAAAGGTGGTGAAGAAGGGGAAGACTGCATGCAGGGTTGAGGAGAGCCGCATCTCTCCTCCCCAGCTGGCCATTACTCCCTTTCCCAAAGGCAGTTGTAGCAGTGGTCAGAAATGGCCACCACAAAAAAGAACTCGACCGGAAAAGAATGTGCAGGAGGAAGATAAGAAGAGAAAGTTTTGGTTGACCGGGTCAAACAGCAAAAGCAACAAATAAGGTACCCTGGAATTGAAACTATTAAAAAAAAAACCCAATAACATTGTTCCCTAAGAAGATTTTTCATCTGCGAAGGACAGAGAAAAGGGAAAAGATTTGGTTTTCTCCTTTTCCTATACTGACAGCTAAGAGACTTAAGCAAGAAATTGGAAAAAAAAATCCACTTTGACATCAATAGACATTTAATGCTGAAAATAAAAAGTCAAAGCGATAATAAAAATTTCTGGATAATTAAAAGCTTTTGAAAACAGGAAAGGAGAGAAAAAGAATAAAAGGGCAGGATCTGGAAGGGAGGAGACTGCCTGGAATTTAAAAAGAACTTACAGCAAAATCTCAACAAGACTTCCAAAAGATGCATTCTAACTGAAATATTGCAACAAAAACCCCAGGAAGAGAAAGTCGAAAAAGAAATAAGAAGATATAACTCAGGACTATCTGGATTACTTGATGATTTCTGGATTCTTAGTTATTGTTTTGAATGACTAAAATCAATCAGGTGGTTGTTTAAAACTGTTTAAAATGGCTCCACTTTTAGAAGAACTGAAAATGGAGCTTAAAAAGTACAAAGAAGATGCACAAGAAGGGAGAGGTTCTTTTAGCTTCGTATTTCAGTTTTTAGAAATGGAGATTTGGAATTATGAGAAACAACAAAAAATGCCTGCAGAACAAGAAGATTGCGACAAAGAAGAAACCATCTTTAATGAACAAGTAATCTTAGATGGGGGGAAAAAAGGAAAGGGGGGGAAGAGAATGGAAAGTTTAAGATTGGGAAAAACACCCCCCCCAAAAAAAAAAATAGAGTGAAAAATAAGTATAAAATCAGAAAACAGCAGAAGAGGGAAATGCAGAAGAGAGAATTAGAAGTAGAGAGACAAAGGGGTAAAAAGGGGAGGGAGAAGATGAGAGGGAAGAAAGAAAGGAAAAGAAGTTATAAAGGACAGAAACAAAATATAGAGGTGATATTCAGCAGGTTCTGACCAGTTCTGGAGAACTGGTAGCGGAAATTTTCAGTAGTTTGGAGAACCAGCAAATATCACCTCTGACTGGCCCTGCCCCCATTTGATCTCTCCCTCTTGAGTCCCAGCTGATCAACTGGGTCTTCTTTTGTTGCCCTGCACAGGAGAATGGAGCTGGAAAGCAGGTTAGTGGGGTGGGGAGGGAATGGAGATTTTGCATTATCCTTCCCTTGGAGTGGGGTGGGAATGAAGATTTTACAGTATCCTTCCCCTGTCACACCCACCAAGCTACGCCCACCAAACCATGCCATGCACACCAAGCCACACCCACAGAACTGGTAGTAAAAAAATTGAATCCCACCAATGCTCAGCTGGTGTTTGGAAAGCTGCGCGTGCATGCGCATGCACAAAGTGCACAATCACCAAACAGGTAAGAAATTGGTAGAATCCCACCACTGATCCATTGGGTCTTTTCTTGCCTTCTAGCACTTTGGAAAATAATTTGCCTCCTTCATCTTTGTGGCAGCCCCTCAAATATTGGAACACTGCTATCATATCTCAACTAAGCTTCAATATTTAAGTGATTTGCTGAGAAAATAAAACAGCAGTTTTCAGAATTAGAGAGACTAACTGCTTAATCTACTCAGAAACTAAATGTATACAGCCTTTTGCACAGAAATGGGGTCATGTTATTATAATTAGCTGATGTTTTTTGTAGTTTTGCAGACTTAATTTTAGAAAACGATTTTTTTCCTTTTGTAGGTGCAATAAACCACACTATTACAGCAATTATATCTTGGATTGGACACAAAGATACAGGAATACCACCAATTTATTATCCTCTTCCTTGAAAGAATGAAGAGATGTGTACTTAGATATGTACTTGAGGGGAGTAGAAAAAGAGGTATCATTATTGGCTAGCAAGTAAGTGTTAATTGGTTGATTTTCTGTGCCCCAAAAATGCAAGTGCTGATTGATCAACAGATGGCTCCTTGTCAGTTCTAGACTCACAAATTGACAACATGCCTATACTAATAGCAACCTGATGTCAAAACATGATTGGTGACTGCTCAAAGTTCTCAACAGTGGGTAGCTACATAAACGTTTCAAATAAATAAATGCAACAGCTCGAATCAAAAACAGCTCTGCTTTTAATGAGATACAAAACTGATTGTCAGGAAAGAGCTTGAATAAATTACTGAAAATTTATTTGAGTTTGGAAATTTCTATACTTCTGGGGTCACTTTTAGGTAAGAGTCCTTTTCGTTTTAGTAAGTCAAGATACTTCCTATAGGAATGTTATACAGAGCCATTTATCTTAAAGTTACATTTAAGCCACTTATTTATCCTTTTTCTCTAGATTACCTGCTTCCTCAATCCTGTCTTAACAACTTAAAAAATGAAGACCATTTGTTGTTTGTGTTCCTCAGAAAATAAATATTTTAAAGTGCCACAGAATACAAATATTCCTCAGAACACAAATAGTGGCGTTTAAAGGGCCATTCTTAGAGTTTTTAGATCAAACTCTTGCTAGCCATTGGTTTTTGTTTGTTTGTTTGTTTTGGTTACTTATTTATTTATTTATTATATATATTTATTAATTATATATTTATTTAATTATTTAATTATTTTTGTTTCTTGGCATGAAGTTTCTTATATGGAGGATTATAAGTACATAATTGTGTTTGTCTTAGAAGCTTTACAAATTAGGCCCAGTAATATATCTAATTCAGTTATAACCTGCAGATGTCAATTTAACATTTCAAATGCATTTTGTAGAGTTTTGTAGAGTTTTGAGGCTTTGCCATATATTTCTTTGCTACTTTCCATTTGATGGTGACACAGCTATTTTTAAAAGAGAAGTTAATCATTTTTGTGGTAGGTAAGGTAAGAATTTTTTGAAATGTTGAAGTAAGGGAAAGGTCTCATTAACTGCTGTTTTACATTAACCTTGGTTATACTAATTTTAACACTATCCAGATAAATTCTAATTTTAATCTTATGTGATTACAAACTCCTATCTATGTTGAATAGATTCAACTGTTGACCCTGTACCAACACACACACACACACACACACACTCAAGGGGTGGGGAGGGAGGGAGAGACATAGAGAGAAAGAAAGAGAGAGTCCTGTAGTGTAATTGGATGGATTGTTTTTTCTTTAATCATTATTTTGTTGATGACTTTTTTCTTTCTTTATCTCTTCCAACATCACAGAAGTGAGCATATTTCCTTGAAATACATTAATTTAAGTGAGTAACAGTCAAGAAAATCTCATTCACACTTGTCAGGTAGGTATATATTAGCCTCAGTGGCACAGTGGTTAGAGTGCAGTACTGCAAGCTACTCCTACCGCAATTTGGCAGATGAAATCCCACTAGGCTCAAGGTTGACTCAGCCTTCCATCCAGGGGTGGGTTTCTCCCAGTTCTGTCCACCTCTGTAGAACTGGTTGCTCCGAAGAGCAGCAGACATAGAACTGGTTAGAACCAGTTCTATGTCTGCTGCTGTTGTGGCCCACCCACCCGCCCAGGTTCTTACCTGACCTTTATTTCCTGCTTTTTCAATTGCAGCTGCTTTGCGCGACACAGCTGCAGTTGAAAAAAGCAGGAAAAAATGAATTTTCCAACTGCTGCGTACTTGCACACAGCACTGCTCAGCTGTCCAGGCAGCTCAGCAGGTTGTAAATTGCACTCGTGCGACTCATATGACTCACGCATGCGCACACAAAGCTAATAGACAGAACCAGTAGTTATACCAGTCAAATGCCATCCCTGCTTCCATCTTTCTGAGGTGCATAAAATAAGGACCCAAATTCTTGGGAGCAATATGCTGATTCTGTAAACCGCATTGAGAGGGCTATAAAGCACTATAACATGGTATGTAAGTCTAAGTGCTATTGCTATATCTCTGCTCTTGCAAAAATTCTATGAACATAGAAAGAAGTATAATGCAGGCCAGGATATCATATATCAGATTGTCTATGATAAATGAACCAAAATAGCTTTAGTAAAACTATCTAGTGGAGATGTGCCGATGAAGCATGTTTTCTGAGAGAAGTCAGAAGAGATGTCAGTTGTGATTACAAGTTTCTTATTGATAATTTTCATTGAAATACATAGCAGTTTGAATTGGGATCTAAGGAGAATTAGCTGGAGACCAGATTTTAGTACTGTCTCAAGCTGAAACCATCTGCTCTCAAAACAGATCAATAAAACCAAATACACTGTTAACCAAAGAGCAACTTTAATGGCAAGGAGTAACTATGACATGATATGCCTAGTTGTAGTCAGCAGGTTAATTTCACGAAGCCGTTTAACTACATGCAAAACTTTCTTTGAACAGTAAGGGCAATTTCAGCATCACAACATTGATGTGGCTAAAGGGATGCAGAAGCTGAGAAGAATAACATATCAAATGTATATCCATCCAACTTCAGTAAGAAGTTGCCTTTGCTTTCCAGTCACTGGTTTTCCATTTTCATTTTAACTCAGATACCATGTATATATCTATAAATCTATATCTATACATTTATATCTGTGTTCCAATTCAAAATGGTCACCATGTTGAAAAGTCTCACAACAGTGTGGTCTTCCCCTTGTGCTGGCTTAGCTGTTAATAGCATTTCAAAGTCCTAGTCTTTGTGGAATAGAGGGATTGTCATAATGAGAGATTTCAGAAAAGTCTGTTCATGTAATGAAATGGTAAAATAACAGTAATCCCATAGCAAACCACCCAGGTTCACTCAAACCCCCAAAGCAGAAAGGATAAATGAAAAGTATCATAACTGCAGTTGTCAACTTGACTCATAAAAGAAAGTGGAATAACCTGAGCATTAAATAATCAAATCTGACAGACTAAGGCATGTTGTTTAAGACAAATCATTTATCTTTAAAGCTTATAACATTATTTCCCATACTTTTTCTCCTTGCCATAACAGAGCTAAGTATACCATCAATCAGAAAATCAACACAGTGAGACCTCAGGGAAATCACTCTATTGAGGTGACCATTGATGTGACAGATTCATTAACATTAGCACCTGCTATCGCCTAAGAGAATCATTCATATATATATATATATATATATATATATATATATATATATATATATATATATATATATATATATATATATATAAGTATATATATATTATATATATATGTATATATATTTCTTAAGTTTCATTAGATTATTGTTTGTTCGGGTATTTTGCCACATCATTGTAGTTGTGCTTTTAAAGTTGTAGCAACGTTTTGGCTGATGATGGCAGATGAGATTCTGCCGAAACGTTGCTACAACTTTAAAAGCACAATTACAATGACGTGGGAAAATACCCGAACAAAGCTGAATGCGATATATATATATACACACACAAACACACACACATACACATGCATGCACACGCGCACGCACACACACAGATAAAGAGGTCTCATGCAATTTGAAGAAGAGGCAATTATGTTATCATACAATTATCTTTTATAAAGAAATATAGAGGTTCTGCACTGTTGTTTGGTTTTTCATGTTCCCTTTTCCCCCCCTTTAATTACATTTCAATGCAGAACAAGCTACCCATTATTAGTTAATAATTTTGGGATATAAAATCTATTCACATATCCCTTTGAATAATAGATTAATAATTTATTGTATTTATTTATAATTTATTGACTTTTTTGCTTTTTATTATCTAGATTTCTTTCATGGTGAAATACAAAATAGCATATCTATGGTTTACTTGTGGCTCTTCTTCCAAGCATCAGCCAGGGCAAGGAGATCTCCTTTAGCCTGTACAAGAGTTAAGTATCACTTAACACCAGGTCATTTTTTACCTGTTTTGAAAAGTAATAGTGGTTGGTGGTTCACAAACTTTAAGGAGACAATTTCTTTATCTGGTGCTCAAAATTAAATATTGGCAAAGGGTGCCTATAGAAAAGTAGGTCAATGAAATCAAGCCTGAACAAGTATAATTGCAATTATTTTACAGTAACATTGTCAATGTACTTAAGCTTATATGGAATAGTGAAAAAGAAACATGGTTTGCTGCCAGGCAAAATTACTGATAGTAGTATTATATAGGTTCTCACTGAAGTTATAATTAAGCAAATTAGACAGGGATTAATGTGTACTAATGTGCTGAAGCATAAATGGGAGATCAGCCCCTATCTCCCCTTTTTGGATTAATTCCATTTTCTGATAATTGAGAATATACACCTGCTTGATTTATGGAGTAACTACTAGGGCATCTGAATTAAATTTAAAAAAATAAAAAAAATAAATTAAATCAAAAAGTTAGCAAGCAGACAATTGCCACTGGAGCCTGGTAATTTAGATTGCAAAGTTTATATTAAAGACTATAACAAAATTAAGCAAGTAGTATTTCTTTAAAAATCATGTCAGAGAGAAATGACATCTGCTGAACTTGTCTTTTGATCTATCTAGAAAAGAAATAAAATTCCTTTTATAAGAATAAAAGCATTCTGATGATTGGAGTTTTTCAGGAAGCAGTTGAATGTTTTTGATAAATACAATCATTGTGTTTCATAAAATAGGAACAAAAATTTCCTCCTGTAAATAACACATGGGTTTTGAGAATCTAAAAAATACTTTTGAAAAAAATCCTGCTTAGATTGAGTAATATTTTGGAATACATCCAAAATGGACTTGTAAGTACATATTATGACATTTGTACCTCAAGCATTAAGTTAATTTGAAACTGATTTGTTTTCCATAAATCAGAAATTTGTCATCCCATACAAAAGATTCATGTTAAATAAACTAAAAAGAAATGAACTGGTATAAATGCAGAAATAAAGAAGCATTAATTGAGATCATTATAGTTGTGCATGTTTGGAAATGAAGTATGAGTACAGAACCTTTCCATTGTTCATTAAAGTAATTTTCTACTTCAGGTTCTATAGAAGCCTAAAAGTAGATGCTGCTGCTTTAAAATACAGACTTCTTAAAACTAAAGTAAAGGAATTTCTTTTTAGTCTTACACAGAAGTCTGGGGTAAAAATAAATATGAGGATGAATTCATGAACAATGAGGAGGAAATGCAGTTGCAGACAGTCTGACCACCTCTTCTTCATCATTTTCAAAGCAGATACAGTTCTAGTAATGACATGCAAAATTGGATTAACACTGGGAATTGGATTAAATAGTAAATCAACATGCTAAAACCTGCGAGAGCAAAAGTTGGACAATCTTTCTAAGGATGATAACGGGAACAAACTCAATCTGTCCCAAAGCCAGCCTGATAGATATACTTGCCCTGTGAAGAACAGAAAGATCTTCTAGGGTCCCAGTCTCCAGAAATCTAAGTATAATAGATGGTTCAAGCCCAAAAGTGCTTTTTCCCTTCCAACTACAAAGTACCAAAATGGCTGGCTTGAACATGGTTCTTTCTTTTTGTCTTCTTGCATCCAGTTTCATATATCTGTGCATATTTCTGAAGGTTATTTTATCTCTTATCTACTTGCCATGGATAACAGATAATGTTCCAAAATAACAGAGAAAATATTATTGCCAGACAACATTTTTTTAAAAAATGAAACTCTCTACCTGTTTGTTGGAGAGAATGATCAATAATGTTGAAAAAAGAGTTGCTTCAAATCTTATCCATCTGAATCTTGGATGTGTTTTCCAGTTGATGCTGCTACTTTTTCTGGCTAAGCAACATAAATTGCCTTCTCCTCCAGAACTTCTCAGATTGAGCTATTCTAGGTTGACATCCACTAGATGTGTTATGACATCAGCTCTCAGAATTTCCAGAAATATGAGCAGCTGAAGGAGTACTCAGACTATTCATCATGTTATTATACTTTTTTTTTCATTTCCATCTTGTTAAGAACTCAGTTAAGACCAGATTGTTTCCCAATCTAAGTAATTTCCAGATTGAACTTTTATAATTCTACACAATGGTTATTGTGACTGGGGAGTTAAAGTTCAGATACCTAAAAGTTGCCCACTTTGAATAGGTTTTCAGACAGATTTCTGGTTTTTGTGTTCAAATAGAGACCAGTTTGTTCTTCATTTCACTATTCAATCAATCACAGGTTTCTTCCTAAGAAGAACTTCCCAGAAACTATTCCCTCTCTCTCCTCCCTCCCTCCCTTTTTTCTGGGTTTATCAAGAGAGAGTCAAAAGAAAGGCACAGGTTGGAATTCACTGTAGCATGCTCTTCTGGATCTGCTCAGCCAGTCATCTACTGCTTCTCCATTAAGGGAAGAACTTTATTCAGGGTCTTCTGCCCAAATCTTTCCCATAGGACTTTCCCCCCCCCCCAGGGTCTTAAGTGAAGCTACTACTAGCTAGCCAGACCCTTGGGTCTCACATGGAGCTCTCACCTTTCTAGGTCTTACTTTCTACCAGTGGCCTTTCCAGGCCTTTTTTCCCCTTCCTTCTTGACTAGGAACTGACAATTGCTCTGCACACTTAACTCTCTCCAAACTTTCTCTCCAATCACTGCATCCACTCTGCACACACTTTTTTCTCTCTCCTCCTTCTTTCCTTTCCTCCTGTTTTTCTTCCATTTTTAGACAGCAATAGCACTTCGACTTATATACTGCTTTACAGTGCTGCTATCTCAGCATCTTCCCACATCAGGCCTAGTTAAAACCAATCAGCTCATCAGCCTTGTCACAGAACACCTGCCCTTCAAGGCCTAATTAGAGCTTCCCTTTTCTCCTTTTACTCATTGCAATGGCTAGCTCATGCCATCAGAAATAGCAATAGCACTTAGACTTATATACGGCTTCACAGTGCTTTATATCCCTCTCTAAGCAGTTTATAGAGTCAGTATATTGCCCCCAACAAACTGGGTCTTCATTTTACCAACCTCAGAAGGATGGAAGGCTGAGTTAACCTTGAGGCTGGTGAGATTTGAACTGCTAAATTGCAGGTAATTGGCTGTCAGCAGAAGTAGCTTGCAATGCTGCACTTTAACCACTGTGTACCATGGCTCAGTGATGATTAGACTGGCAGCATGTCTTCCAGCAACTGAGAAAGTGAGCAGCCCCTAGGGCTCTGATCCCCAACACCTATAGACCAGGCTGGAGAAATGGGACTGCTATCTCAGAATCTTCACGTATCAGGCCTAGTTAGAACCAATCAGCTCATCAGCCTTATCACAGCACACCTGCTCTTCAAGGCCAAATTAGAGCTTTTTTTTTCTACTTTTACTCATAGCAATGGCTAGCTCTTGCAGTCAGAAATAGCAATAGCAGACTTCCAGTTTGAGCTTCTTCGGCAACAGACCGAAACCTCGTCTCTGCAAGGCTTCGATCCGTGCTCACCACTGGAGTGCCCCGAGCTAGCCGGTTTTGAGGCTAAGCCACCTTGTAAAGGTGGTGAAGAAGGGGAAGACTGCCTGCAAGGTTGAAGAGAGCCGCATCTCTCCTCCCCAGCTGGCCATTACTCCCTTTCCCGAAGGTGGTTGTAGTGGTGATCAGAAATGGCCACTACAAAGAAGAACTCGACTGGAAAAGAATGTGCAGGAGGAAGACAAGAAAAGAAAGTTTTGGTTGACAGGGTCAAACAGCAAAAGCAACAAATAAGGTACCCTGGAATTGAAACTATTTAAAAAAAAAACAATAACATTGTCCCCTAAGAAGATTTTTAAGCTGCGAAGGAGAGAGAAAAGGGGAAAAAAATGGGTTTTTTTTCTCCTTTTCCTATACTGACAGCTAAGAGACTTAAGCAAGAAATTGGAAAAAAAATCCACTTTGACACTAATAGGCATTTAATGCTGAAAATAAAAAGTCAAAGGGATAATAAAGATTTCTGGATAATCAAAAGCTTTTGAAAACAGGAAAAGGAGAGAAAAAGAATAAAAGGGCAGGATCTGGAAGGGAGGAGATTGCCTGGAATTAAAAAGAACTTACAGCAAAATCTCAACAAGACTTCCAAAAGATACATTTTAACTGAAACATCACAACAAAAACCCCAGGAAGAGAAAATGGAAAAAGAAATCAGAAGAAACAGCTTGGGACTATTTGGATTACTTGATGATTTCTGGATTTTTGGTTATTGTATTTGAATGACTAAAATCAATCAGGTGGGTGTTTAAAACTGTTTAAAATGGCTCCACTTTTAGAAGATCTGAAAATGGAACTTAAAAAGTACAAAGAAGATGCACAAAAGGGGAGAAGTTCTTTTGGGTTCGTATTTCAGTTTTTAGAAAGGGAGATTTGGAACTATGAGAAACAACAAGAAATGCCTGCAGAACAAAAAGATTGCAACAGAGGTTTGGAGAGGAGGGGGTAAAAAGTTTAGGTGGGCTAAGAAGGAAAGGGAAAAGCGGGGGAAAAGTTACAAAGGTATAAAACAAGATGGAGAAAAGAAAGAATTTTTTAGGGATAATGGGTAATGTATGGGTTTTATTTTCTTTAAAAAAAGGGGGATTCTGCAAAGTACACATGAGTATTGTAATAGTGGTATTTATATTATAAGTAGATAATCAGAACTTTTTAAGATCTAATAAAAGACCAAAATATTAAGGTATAACTTTAAAATGTTTAATAATGAATGATTTTAAGTTTTAATAAAATACTAAAGGGAATGTTTAAAATATTAGTTTAAATATAGAGTTTAATGGATTAATGTGTTGACTGTTATGGATTTATTATTGTAGTATTGGTTTCTGAAATAGTAGAATGTAGTAAGCAGAATCTGGTTGGGATTTAGGTGTTATTTTAAATTTTAATTTAGGGGAATGATAGAAAGGCATCATACTCTGATTAGTGATTCCAGGAAATTATTCTTTTTATATTGGAAATGAGACAGATGTAAATGGAGAAATGGACAAAAGATATAAAAATATTTTTCTTTAAAGCAAGATTAAATATATAAAACAGAATTAAGATGAGGCAAAAGTGGAGAGGAGTTATATAATAGATATAGAATGGTAAACAAGATAGGTAATGGTATATAAGAAGAGCATGAATTCAATTGAAGTCCATACAAAAAGAGGTAATCTGGGGCCAAGTTACTTTCTAAAAGAAAGTTTTATGTTTTTATGTTTATGTCTTATGTGTATGTGTCCAATTAAGAATTAAATAATAAAATCTTGGAGGAAGACTAGATGAGAACAATTATAAACAAGCCAGAAGAAAATATAAATGTGATGATTGAATAGCAGATAAATTAGAAAGGAAATATGATTGAATAATGATTAAAGAGAAACAATGTGGAATTTGGTAAAGGGAATTTACGTGTTTATATGGAAATGGGATAAATTATAAGTATGTGATATAAAGCAATGTGTTACCTGCCTTGTAAAGATTTACAATGGAAAGAGGTTTTATGTTTTTAATGTTTAATGATGTTTTGTTTTGTTTGTTTGTAAAATCAATAAAACTTGTTTTGTTTTTTTTAAAAAAAGAGATTGCGACAAAGAAGAAGCCATCTTTAATGAACAAGTAATCTTAGGTGGGGGAAAAAGGAAAGGGGGGGAAGAGAATGGAAAGTTTAAGATTGGGAAAAACAACCCCAAAAAAAAAAATAGAGTGAAAAATACGTATAAAATCAGAAAACAACAGAAGAGGGAAATGCAGAAGAGAGAATTAGAAGTAAAGAGACAAAGGGGTAAAAAGGGGAGGGAGAAGATGAGAGGGAAGAAAGAAAGGAAAAAAAGTTATAAAGGACAGAAACAAAGTATAGAGAAACAGGGCCTATTTAGAGATAATGGGTGAAAATTTAATGGAAAAAGGGATTCTGCAAAGGTACATAAGATAGTATGGTTATATTAGAAACAGAAATAATTTTAGAAAATATGAAATAATGTATGATTAAAATGTTTGATAAAATAGCTATCGCAATTCAGTGCAATGCTTGTCAATAAATAAATGTAATAAAATGAATATTTAATGATTTACAAAACATGTGAAGAGAAATAAAGGAAAAATTAATTATGGAGATTATACGTGTCTTTAAGGAAGTATGATATTTAATAGAAAAGAAATGTTAAAGATTTTAAGATTTTAATGATTATTAATGATAAAACTGAATTGGAATGGAATGAGGGTTTATAATTACATATATTTATAATCCTTTTTAAAAAAGAATATAGCGTGTATTATAAGAATGTACCAAGCAGAATTCGATTGGAAGTTATGTATTATGTATTATATTGAAGGTCATAAACTTAAGGTATATATTGAAGTTTAAATAAGAGTTGAATGGATGTAATTAAAAGATATAAAGGTGTCATACTCCAATTAGTAACTACAGGAGAAAATTTGTTTAATGAGAAAAGATCATATGAAATTGAAACAGAACAGACAAAAATATAAATATAATGTTTTGAATTGAGATGAGATAATCAAAATAAAATTGAGAAAATTAAAAGCGGGGAAAAACTATATAGAAAATGTAGAATAGTATAAGATATGGAATAGAACACAAAAAGGAGCATGAAATTGAGTTTTGTGTCTGTATAAAGAAGTTCAACCTGGGACCATGCTATTTTCAAATTTTATTTTACTTGTATTTTGTATGTGTGAAAACCCAAATAAAACTTTATTAAAAAAAAAGAAAAGAAATAGCAATAGCATTTAGACTTATATACTGCTTCACAGTGCTTTACAGCCTTCTCTAAGCAGTTTACAGAGTCAGGATAGATTGCTGACTGATTGCTGACCCCAACAATCTGGGTTCCCATATGAGGTCCCTAAAGCCCATGTGCCACAGCTTGCCACAGCAATTGATCGCAAAATAAAAATCATTAATACTTATCTTAGCAGGCACCAACATTTTAAACATCGGAATCATTCAATAGTGTCACAAATGCAGCAGAATTATAGTAAACATCCATTAAATAAAATATGGTTGGAGCAATGATATTCATAAATGTGAAGATTATATTTAGATTACACTGTAGGGAATATGTAACCCTGGCTTTTGTTTCTTTCTTTTCAATTCTGAAAGGTGAAAAAAGAGACATAATATATGCCTACCCATCTGTTCTGCCTTTGCATTGGCATTTTAAAAAATAGTTTATTAATGTATTTTCCATATAGTATCACATAAACATTTTCATGGGTGGGTTGATAGATGAATAGCTGAGCTGAGCATTCAGCCGGGGTTTGCAATTTTGAGGAATGTGAATTCAAAAAATGCAAATTAAAAGAGATTTTTATTTTGCTCAGGCTCTTGAGAATAAGGAATACCCCTCCTCTTGCTACAAAAATGAATTTCACATGAAGACTCACTGGTATATAATCTAAACTAAAAAATACTCAGCAAACCAAGAATGGCATGGAGAAGTGTCATATATACTCTGTACATTTCTAAACGCCTGCTCACACTGAAGCAGTATTCAGTTCATTCTGAATAAGATTCTAATAGAATTTTATTTCTAGCAACTAAGAAGATGATTTGACATTCAGTCCTGAAAAGTGTGCATAATATATTTACCCGGCTCTTTAAATAGTATTTTTACTGTGTTATGTCAAATTAGATTGGTTGATAATAATGCTATATACAGTTGAACTGTACATGTATAATAAGAGGTCCAAGAGAGATAAAAATGCTTTTATAGGATAATTTCAAATCATCTGTGTTCATTGCAATTGTAAGATTTTGATTTTTTTTGATATGACTCATATAAACATCAGCATATTTGTGGCATGTGTAAGAAAAATAGGAGCCTGTTTAGACATTCAAAAGAAAAGACTATTTAACCTGACTGCTTTGAAATGGATTCCAAGAAAGAGCTTCAGATCTTACAGCCGAGTAAACATAGCATATAATTGCTAGTAGTTAAAGCACCCTATTTTTTGAAAGCTTTGCATGAGCCTCAAAGAAAAAAGAAAGACTGTTTTAAAAAGTGGATTATTGAATTGAATCCTTCAAGGAGCAGTATTTTTTTAAGCTTGCATGGAAATCTGAAGAAAAAAAAGATGAGTGGTTTTAATGAATGACAGCAATGTGCAGTGCCGCTCAAAGCACGTCAATATTCAACACGTTTTACTAAATCATTGACAAATTCAAAACATATGAAGAGAAAAAGAAAATTAAAAGAAAAATGAAGACCATCCTGAAACAGCAAATAAAAGTGTTACAAAAAGTACTGTTTATAAAATTTATAATGGGCAGGTTGCAAACACTTCTCTGTAACAGGGTTTCATCGGTGAATTTAATTGCAACTGTACCGTGTATCATTTCAAGAGGTTTAGATGAAAGGCTCTTATATTGAGATAAGTAAACTTAGAGCTCATGCAATTTATGATTGGCCTGCTCCAGGCATTGCAGTGAGGGGGAAAAGTTTGAATTTTTATAGAGAGACTGAATTTTCCAAATTTCCAGGGAAAAATGTATATAAACTCATAGAAGTTAGGGCTGGAGGTCTTTTAGTCCTATCCCCTGCCCATCCGGGACAAATGGTTTCCCATAACACCATTATGGGAAGTTGTTTCATTGCTTAATCCTTTTCACTGTCAGGAAATTCCTCTTTATTTCCAAGTTGAATCTTTCTCTGACGAGCTTCCATCCATTGCTTTTTGTCCTGCCCTCAGGTGCTATGGAGAGTAAATTGACATTCTGTTCCCTGTAAGTATTGGAAAATTGCTATCATGTCTCCCCTAAATATTCTTTGTTAAGCTAAATTGTCTAGTTCCCTTAGTCATTCATTATATGATTTAGCCTCCAGACCCCTTACCATCTTTGTTGTTCTTCTTTGCACTATTTCTAGAGCCTCTGCCTTCTAGAGCCTTTTTTTTTTTGGATCATGGTGATCAGAACTGGATGCAATATTCCAAGTGTGGCTTCACTAGAGCAGTATAGAACAGTACTATCACTTCTCTTGATCTTCCAATAATATACCAAATTATACATTAGAAATATAATCCATAAATGCAATATCTTTAACCTAGCTTTCCACCCAGCAGCATTCTAAAAAAGCAGTGTCAGAGTTAGTGCATCTTCTGAGAAACAATCGGTGAAAGATCTGACATTCTATAGTTTTTAACAGAACTGAAAGGGGTGCTCTGAGTGATTTCAATCATCCTGTCAGGATTCCAACAGTTACCCCAATTAAATCATGAGTCTCAAGCCAAACTTCCAAAACTTCAAAAGGATTTATTGGGAATTAACATGTCTGGTACTGCCTGGGTATAGCCGACTCTGACACACATAATTCATTGTTACCCTTGACCCTAGTTTTCCCCCAGGGTGTATCATAATTCATATTTTCCAGTGAGATACATTCATAGCCAAGAGTCATCAGTCTTGTTCTTCAGTTAGAATTTTGCAGGGCAGAAACTTCAGTCACCTAGTTGCTCTCTCTGAAAACTATTTATGGAATGCACTTTCAACTTCCAAGCTACCACATTACTCTTTCAAACTCCTTTCCCCCCTCCCTTTCTGTTGGCAACTCTAAAAAGACCATAAAAGTATTTTATGAGTTGACACATCCTATCACAGCAGCAGTAAACAAAGTTCAGGAGTGTTAAGGTTCACCCTGCTATATGGTAAATTTGGGACTTTTGATGACTCAGAATTCAGCTTTGAAGATTTCAGAGGTCTCATATTGTTTGTTTGTAATAAGCCAGCAACAGAGCTCAGAAACATAACTCAGTGAGTGTTGTAAAATGGGTATTATTAGCTATGAGCTAGATTATAGGAGTTATATTGGCCAAATACAACTTCCTGTATAAAATAATTTCTGTTTTATAATTTTGTAAACTGCCCAGAGTCGCATGATAGTCAGATGAATGGCATAAGAATTCAATACTTAACTACTTCCTATGCAGTAAATCACGATCTTGAACTCTGAAGAGCAGAGATGCTGGCTTGTTTGAGCAGAGATAATACTGAAATGGTGGCTTGAACCTCCAGCATAGATTCTTGATTTAAGATCAACCAATCTGATGTTGAATGACTGATCCAAAGGCATCCTCTGCTGATGAGTTCATACAAATGCATCAGGATGAATATAAATCTATATCTGGGAACTCCCTCCACTAAGGGATTCCCAAGGCTCTTTTGTTGAAATTGTCAGGAATTTTTCCTTTCTTTTTGCAAGTCTTTAATTGAGCAAGAGGATCCATGTGGCTTCCTGTATCTCCTTGGGGCTTCCTGTAGAACTCAGATATCTGTGTGGCTGAATCTCTAAGTAGAGCAAAATGTTTCTCCCTACAAATGGGCTGTATTAATCATTCTTGCTGTTCAGCTGCATGTTCCATGATAGACTATTATCTGCTCCCTTGCATTCTTGGCTTAGGCTATTATGTCTCCTCTCTTTATAGACTGAAGAGCTTAATTCATCCACTTGATATACTGAATAATTTAATGCAGAGCCACTTTGCTATTAGCTGGCGCTAAAGTTTTAAATGTCCCAATAGAACTCACACCAGATGTTAGTGTGCTTTTAACTACATTGAGTTTGTACAAGACTTCTTTCCCAAATGAGTGACATGGGAGCATCCCTTCCTTTATCTGTTCCCCAAGATTCAGTTTAAATGAGTCTGACCTTGGAGATGGCTGATTACAACGACTTCTCCTCTGCTAAGTGTCAATTTTATGAGCCCATATACTTTTCCAAATGCCAGTTGCTCCCTCCAATGAGGAGAGCAAATGGAAAACACTAGTGTCCTTGAAAACTCTGATTGAAATATTTTGAAACCTCCTTAAGAAGTCATAATTTTCATGAGCATTAGTGGTGGAACTATACACTTAAGGGTAAGCAGAACTCCGAGTGACTTCAATGCCCTACGTGGTTTGGCAGCCATTTGACTTTTATTAGAAACTGTAATTCATGGGGATGCAGTTTCTCAGCAGTTAAAGACACTGAGAGAACATTAACAGCACTGAGTTTGAGACCTGAGGGCTATGTGATGGGATGAGTTCCTGTTCCCTACCCTAGTTCCTGCCCACCTAGCAGTTTGAAAGCATACAAATGCAAATAGATAAATAGGTACCTCTTTGGTGGGAAGGTAACAGCATTCTGCATGCTTTGGCATATAGTCATGCTGGCCACACGACAACAGAAATGTCTTCAAACAAAGGCTGGCTCCCTTATTTAAGAAACAGAGATGAGCAGTGCTCCCTAGAGCTGGAAAAAACTGGACAGGGAAAACTTTTACCTTTAGACACTGTAATGCATTGGACAATGCAGTAGCAGAGTGAGACACTGGATAATGGCTGTTTTACTGTTCCAAGTACTTCCAAGTACTGATTCTGTTTGGCAGACAAATACATGAATTATTGCTGCCAAGAACAAACTATATCTTTAACCCAGAGATACAGGGTGCATTGGTATCAATGTTTTTTTTCCCAGGCTAGCCTTCCAGGGTTTACTGTTATAGCAACCTGGTACATTTCCCTTAAATATTTTTCTTCCAACTTCAGCATATGCTTCTCCAAGAGGTATTTCAGATAATTTATATGATTATTACTGTCAGTAATTGATCTTGAATGGATATAATTGTGCATATAATGTGCTCTCTTTTTCTGCAGTAGATTCAAAAGCAAGTTTTAGGTCACTCTGTTTCCCCAGTCTTTCATTGTCCCCTCAAGCAATGCCAGTTCTTTACTTTCCCAATCAAGCATTGCACATTTCGCAGCAGTGCGAACGTAAATATTCAATGACTCAATGTGTTGTTTGAGGTCTTAAGTATCCTTTGGTGTCTTGGAGTTCTTCCTTCAATATTTCTTGGATGTACTCCTACTTCTACATCGCCACTTTATTTTAGTCTTGCTCCTTTCCAAACTTGCTGTTAATCAGTGGTGGGATTCAAATAATTTAACAACGGGTTCTCTGCCTTAATGATTTCTTCCAACAATCAGTTCACCAAAACTGCTCAGAAACTTAACAGCCATTTTTCCCAAAGTGGTACGAACTGGCTAAATCCCACCACTGCTGTTAATGTTCCCCATCATATCACTCCAGCTGACTTTTGTTTCCTGGTCAGAGAAGAAATGAGAGACATGAATGAAACCAAAGTAATAATAAAATTAAGAACATGTTTTTCAAAAGAAAAGAAAAAACTCAGATCAGTTCTCTATAAAAGTGGCTGTCTCATTGCTGTCTTGAATCTTTCTCCATATTTCTTCTAGATAAGGAGTGTCAAACTTGTGGTCAGATGCGTCATGTGGTGACCACGCCCACCCCAGTTTAGCAAAGGGGAAACATCATGTGATGACAATGTAACACTATGAGTTTGACACCCCTGTTCTAAATCATATTTGAAGCATGTACAGAATTTCTCTGACAAGCATTACATTAAGCCCCATTCCTCACCCATGTTGTTCAAATGAAGTCATTCCCATGTCAGCTATTAATGTTTTCTGTAAAAAAAGATTCTAAGACCAAGATTCCCTGGCTTTCTATTGCCGAACTTGCATTGTACCTCTAGACATCTTAGGAGACATGAGGTTGTTTGGGCAATATCAGGAAATAAATTCTCACTGAGATTGCTCATGTGACACATAGGACCAGTTCAGAAGCTGTATAATCATGTGAGCTATTAGTAAAGCTTTTTTATATGTTGCATTGATCTTTCTCAGGACAGAAAAAGAGGGAGTTTACCCCAGTGACATTTTACCATTTCATTAGCTAATTGGTTAATTGGACAATTTTTATGCTATTTTTGGGCTTTTGCAATATGTACCACCAGTATGTAATATATCTACATTTATGTGGATATTACCCCCTGCCAAAATTTACTCATCACACTAAGGTATATTTTGTTTTAATAATGATGTGTTAAACAAACCAGGAACAAACCAAAATTAAATTTTGCAATCAGGGATGGGATCTGACTGGTATAACTATCAGTTTTGTTGCTCTGTGTCATGCACGCATGCACGAGTCGTGCGAGTTGTGAGAGTGCAATTTACGACCTGCTGAGCTGCCTGGACAGCTGAGCAGTGCTGCATGTGGGTGCGCAGTGGTTGGAAAAGCCCTTTTTTCCTGCTTTTTCAACCGCAGCTGCGGTTGAAAAAGCAGGAAATAAAGGACAAGTAAGAGCCCAGGCAGGCAGGTGGGCCAAAACAGCAGCAGACATAGAACCGGTTCTATGCATGCTCTCTGTCTGCTGCTCTTCAGAACTACTGATTCTATAGAGGCGGACAGAAGTGTTAGAATCCCACCCCTGTTTGCAATAAAGCAAAATCATTGTTGCTTGTCTCATCAGTTTCTCTTTTGTTCTCTTTTAGTTTCTTTCGGCTTTCTACAATGGTAGTTAACAACCTGAACAAATAAAAAAAGCAACATTGTAATCCAGGAAAATATGAACATCTATTACTATACTATTACATTATTACTAAGTGATAGGTACAGGAAATAAATCAATTATTATCTTGTATTTCTTGTTGAATCAAGGACAAATATGGTGATATTGTGGGTTAATGTTCATACAATCTATTCATATCTGTATTTGATGTAAAAAATTAGAAACTCTAATAATATAGCTAGTAATATTTCTTAAAGCTAGTTTAAATCAAGTGAAATGTTTTATAGATTATAAAATATAAAAGGTCTATGCTATGAGGTTATGATAATATTATAAAATTCACATTTTTAAATAATTATATTATAAAAGAAGGCATTAGAAAAGCATCCTTTCTTTTTGTTTGTTTTTGAAATCAGTAAACCTTTTTTGAAATAGTTATCTTCAGTATATAGAAGCAACAAATTAAATAGCAGAATATTTAATCAAACAATCAACCATTTAATCAACTGATATGGAAAAAAAATTCAACGTAACAAGACATTAAATACAGTAGTTAACTAAAATAATAATAGCATTAAAAGACATTGTCAAACCATCATTTCTATATATACATATGTATGTAATATGAAATATGACTATTCTTCATTGAAATGATTGTGTGTATATAGACACATATGTTTTTTATTAATTGAACACAATAAAGTGAAAAATAATACGTGTTGTTATAAAGAAAAATACCAGCAAATAAAAGTAGAAAAACAAAAATACAAATAATATATTCATAAATATATTAAAATCCATATTCCATTATACAAAGTTAATCTGCACTGACACATTATCAGTATGTTGCTAATAACATCAAGTTTGTAAACTGTTGAGTAACAAAGGTTATATATTTATTCTTACAATGTTGAAGAAAAATATTTTCAGGTATTCATGATGTATAAGAGAATTCCACCACTTTCTTGCCACATGCAAGAAAGTATTCTATCTACAATAATAACGATATAGTTCAAGAAAGTATGAGTATCTGAGAATATTACATCTTGTCTCAGTTGAGTTAATACATGTAATAATTTGTTCATGAAAAGGAATAGATAGAAGATATTATGAAAAGTATGTTTAAAAGAAGCATTAATCTGATTGCATGTCTATCAGCATAATTTATCCAAGGACTTTCTATATAAGCACAGAATGCTCCAATTTAGTCAGGTATATTTTTTGGGGTGGGGGCGGGTGTTGAATAAGGCACTAAGATCTATTTGAATTTAGATATTGATGGGCAAAATGGGAACCTCTAATTATTTATTCTGCTTAAACATTAAAGTTTACATATCAAATAGATTTATCATCAACAGAATTTCATGAAAAGTGATGATAGGCTTTTTTATGTCATAGATTTTAATAATCACTTGTAACGGATTAGATGTTTCCAGTTGAAAATGCTGCAGATCCAAATTGGGATGTTAATATATGCTGTAATTATAAATACTGCCACTGACTCCTACTAGGTAGATAATACTTGTCCTCTAGAATGAAGAATTGCTTCTTCTTTTTTTAATCTACTAAATAATCCAATCTACATTTTCCAGATGATTACTTTTTGGGGAGAGGGGTTTGTTTTTTAATTTTGAAATCTGGATTACCACATAGAGTCAATTTCCAAAGACAAAAGAGGACAAGTGTCATTTCAACAAATACTATGCCACAATAGCAATAGCAATAACACCTGGACTTATGTACCACTTCATAGTGCTTTCTAAGCAATTTACAGAGTCAGCATATTTCCCCCAACAACCTGGGTCCTCATTTTACTGACCTCAGAAGGATGCAAAATTGAGTCAACCTTGAGTAGTCAGTGAGACCCAGACTGCCAAACTACTTGGCAGGCAGCCAAGTAGCCTACAGTACAGCATTCTAACCATTGTGCCAGCGTGGCTCAACAAATCAAGGTAATAGCGAGAAAAACTATTTTAAAACTTACTTTATTTTGACCCCAAGAAAGTTCAAGTAACTTAAAGTGTAATCTAAGATTATTGTAGAAGAGCCCAAGAAGGAGTATTTGTACTAAGAATCTTTAACCAATAGATATGAAAAATAGTATGAGTCAAAATTTAGAAAACTATACTCCCCCTCTTTAATAGATACTACTCTATCTTTAAAAGATGTATTTGGAATTACAGAGTCTCATCCCAATAAAAAAAATGAAGGCACATATTTTGAAAATATTTTGCAGGGATATGAATAGGAATTCCACATAAAATGTACAATATTCTATAATATTTTCAGTGTTATTAAAAAAAAATCTTGCCCCAAAGAATAAGATTCAAAGATTGTCATTTATCAAGATCCAAAGAGATCCCATTAATATTTTAGTGACATTTAAAATAATTAAGGAAAATTTACCTTGATAAAATTGCCAAAATCTTGATTGGTCTTGGATATTGTATTTTTTAACGCTTGCCATTCAGACAAGTAATTCACATGTAATCAACTTTGGACACTTTGCAACCTTTCCAGCATTGAAAGGGATTAAAAAAAAACCCTTTTCCAAACAATGCTATAAATCTAATTTGACTTGCCAGTTTAGTTTTGCAATGAAAATACAAATTTTCCTCTTCATAATTGATTCATGCTGGAATTGCTAAGCAAATTGTGAAAGGATTCATTTAAAGCAACATCAGAAATGGAGAGAAGGTTATTAAGCCAATGATTTGATAAGACAGAGAAAATGAACAAGGAAACAAATGAAGCTTTTTTAATGAAAAGTTAAAACCTTTTTCCTCCCATTCCCACCCCACTTTTTCCCCTTTAAACTAGAAACTTGAGCGGGCTTCCTATCTTATCTAAAGCTGTAAACCTTGGACTCTTAAGGAGTGAAGTAATTTCAATTTATTTGAGAAAAGAAATAGGAGCAATTAAATGGATATTTTCTGGAGAGTAGAAACAGTAAACATCCTACTATTTTTCTCCTATAGGGTTGGTTGAAGCAATTTTAGAATTAGGTATAACCTAAATAAGCTACAATTTAGGGTCTCACAAAATTTCAGAATATCAATTTTCTGATTTTGTGAAGGAGTTTATTCTTAGTTATATTAATAAAAAGCAATGCTGATTACTTACTTTTACAGCATATATATATATAAATGTAAGTTAATAAGTTTAAAATTATTTTAAAAATCACATTTCAGTATTGTTTCCAAGGTATACTATACTGTAATCTATGAGAGATATGAAGCCAATGAAATGATAATTATATAATCAATAAGTGCATTCATTTGAAAAAAAAAATTATTTTTCTACTCTAAATACGTGGTATGGATTAATTAAAAGATGTCCATGTGTGTGTTTCCATATGTATATGTTTTCCATATGTACCCAAGTTTCTATTTTTGTACACTCATTAGTGAGAACTTCTGGTATTACTTTTTAATGGGGGAGCACCAAACTTTATGTAGCTTAAGGCCTCATCAAGTCTCAGTCCTCTGCCTTCACAGTTTTATTCAAGCCCCATTATATTGCAAGTAATGAAATATTTGGAAAAATATGTAGAAATGTAAGGAAGGAAACAGGATGACATGGAATTAAAATGGTCAAAAAGGCCATTTTAGACCACTAACACCTTTATTTATTTTTATCCTGCCTTTTTTCATAAAGGTGGGGGATTAATATTCCTTGCTCTTCTACTTTTCTCACAGTAATTATCCTGTGAGGTCCATTGGACTGAGAGAGGGTCACTGGCCCAGAGTCATTCAGATAATACACATAGTATGAAAAATGCCAGTACAAATGCAGACAGCCACAACACGATATACAATATATATATATATATATATATATATATATATATATATATATATATATGTGTGTGTGTGTGTGTGTGTGTGTGTGTGTGTGTGTGTGTGTATATATATATGTGTGTGTGTGTGTGTGTGTATGTATGTGTGTGTATATATATATATATATATATATATATATATATATATTTATTTATTTTCTGATATATGGATCTTTGGTTGTTCGGTTTTCTCCCACGTAAGATTCGAAGTATCTAGGCAACGTTTCGATGAAGTCTCATTCATCATCTTCAGGCTTCTGTCTTCGGCTCTTGCTTCTCACTCTTATGCTGGTGTCTTCTTTCAGGTTAAGTAGTGCAGTTTGTTCTTCTTTGCACTACTTAACCTGAAAGAAGACACCAGCATAATAATTCTACCAGCAGACAAGGGCAATGCGACAGTGGTTATGAACACATCTGACTACCAAACCAAGTTAACCAACCTACTCCAAGACCCGCATACAAACCCCTAAAGACAGACCCCACCACCTACCTAGAAAAACTACCAAATCCAAAATAAAAGCCTCCCCATCAGTGAAGAAATCCAGCAACGAATCATACCCAGAGAAAAATCATCCAGATGCCCCAAGCTTTATGGTCTCCCCAAAATACACAAAGAAGGAACCCCACTCAGACCAATAGTCAGCTCCATAGGCTCACCTCTACAAAACCTAGCCAAATTTCTCGCCAAACAACTACAACCTTATGCAGAATCCATCAACTCACACGTAAGAAACTCATTCCAATTCATCGAGATCATAAAGAAACAAAACTTACAACCTAGCGACCTACTAGTAAGCTTCATGTCATATCCTCTTCACCCAAGTGCCAATAGAAGAAGCCTTGACAGCCATCCAAAACAAATACAACCCCGAAGCACATCCTAGATCTAACCAACCACTGCCTATCCAATACATACTTCACCTACAATGGACAAAAATACAAACAAATAGAAGGAGCACCCATGGGATCACCCCGCTCACCTGTCATCGCAAACCTCTACATGGAACACTTTGAAACACAAGCTCTAGAAAATACGACCACAAACCCAAACTCTGGCTCAGATACGTAGATGACACCTTCATAATCTGGCCACATGGGAAAGAAAACTGAACAACTTCCTCACACACCTCAACAGCCTACACCCCAAAAATACAATTCACCATGGAAACAGAAGCCAACAACCAACTTCCCTTCCTAGATGTCTTGGTATACAAAAGATCCAATGGCTCCCTAGGACACACCATCTACCAGAAGAAAACACATACTAACCGCTATCTACATGCACTCTCACACCACCACCCAGCACAGATCAATTCCGTAGCCAAGACACTCATCTCCAGAACAAAATGCTTAGCCGATGAACAACACCAAAAACCGAACTACACACTCTCACCAACGTACTTGCAGCCAATGGATTCCAAAGAAAGAAGATTACCCACCTAATCCAAAAAGAAACCCCAACCAAAATCCAAGACAGAGAACAAGAAAACGGCAAAGCCCTCCTCCCATATATAAAAGGCACTACAGACAAAATTAGCAAGATCCTCCAAAAACACAACATCAAAACAGCATTCTGCACAAACAGAAAAATATCCACCATCCTAAGAAACCCCAAAGACAAAATCGAATTAGAAAACCAAGGAGTATATGAAATCCCCTGCACTGCCTGCCCTACCACATACATTGGACAAACTAACAGAAGAATAAGTGCACGCATTGAAGAACATAAGAACTCAATCAAAAAGAAGAAACGACCTCTTCCCTGGTCCAACACCTCAAAGCCACAGGACATGAAATTGATTTTAAAAATACCAGAACTATCGCCAAAACCGAACACTTCAACAGCAGAATAATCAGAGAAGCCATAGAGATAGAAAAACGCCCACACAGCATGAACAAACGAGATGACACCTCCCGCCTTCCAGCCATTTGGAAACCCGCCTCATGAACAGACGAGTACCTAACATGAAGAAGGACACCAGACCCACACCCATGAGAGCCACACAAGATGCCACCACCACACTTCCATGTAGAAACAGACTCCCACCCACTCAGAAGATGAGACACGACCATGGACCAGAAGCTGCACGGCAGCTGCATCACTACCCACTTCAAACCCCTCCGAGCCATACATGAAGCAAACCGACACCCACTATGAAGATGCAGAAGGACCACGAACTCAAGCCAAACAGCAAGATCACAACTCACCAGCTCAAATCCCCAGCAACTAAGACTAACCTGAGCACAACCAAGCCCCACCTGAACAGAACACGCCTCCAACCAATCAGAACACGGCTAACCCCCAACCAATCAGAACACAGCCAAACCCCCTACCAATGAGAACACACCCCCACCCAATCAGAACACAGCCAAGCCCCCACCCAATCAAGTCCCACCCCACTGGCAGTTAAAAGGAGGAAGCAGCTGCAATCTCACATTACTCTGAGAAGCACAGAGCCGGAGACAGAAGCCTGAAGATGATGAATGAGACTTCATCGAAACGTTGCTTAGATACTTCGAATCTTACGCAGGAGAAAACCCGAACAACCAAAGATCCACACATATGTATATGTATATGTATATGTATATGTATATGTATATGTATATATATATATATATATATATATATATATATATATATATATATATATATATATATATATATAATTAGAAAAACTTTAAAAAACAGGCTCACCTATTGCAATTTCATTTTACTTAGTCCATGATAGAATGAATATATGATTTCTGTCAAATCTTATATGTAGTACTACTTAAAACTGGAAAGTACAAAGGAACCTAAAAAATTGACACACACACGTTGAAAAATAATATTCCACACATCTGCACAAATTTTCATCTTGGGATACAGGTACAGGTGTAATTGCAGCTATCAGTTAATTGAAAATCGGTGCACTCAGCTAGAGAAATATACTAAATCTCACTTTAATTTTTTAGCTTTATTGAGCCTAATTGATGTCTGAGGGGAAAACAGGAGGATAGACAGGCATCCTTAAAATAACAATATCTCAAGGATTTTTCAACATTTGTTTATGAAACTGGGGATAATTTATTATTGTGACAAAATCTCATATTCTCAGTACTGCCTGGGTCACCGTTAATTGTGTGTTTGCTGTTTTCCCTCTATTGGGACTAGCATTGGGCAAAAATCCATCCAGCTGGTACTTTCTGGACTTAGAGTAAACAACATTTGCCAGTTTGATTTTGAACTGCATCAATATGCCCTCACTACCCAGATACCAACACTGGGTTTTTTGTTTTACATTCTCTAACAAAAAATGTTACTTTAATTTTTTGAACAGAGGCATAAGAAGTATGCTTAAATTTTATCATAGTGTAACAAATAATATTTATGAGAACAAAAGGGAAGTGCATTACACAAAGGAAGAAATATACTGGTTATCATAAGTATAAGGTTGCTTATATTATAAGCTTCTGGTTTTGACCTATTAATGCTCAATATTATTAAACCGCTCAAGTCAATATGCTCAGGCACAATCTGGCTGGTTTGGGTTTAGCACATTGTCCTCACCTAGCCTAGCCATTACAATATAAATCTTTTATGCTCTGTGGTGATTAATGAACCTAAGCAACAATGGACTGATTTCTTTATTCATTTTACAATATATGTGTACCATACAGTCAGGTTTTCTGCCTGAGCAGGAAGTTGGAATAGAAGACTTCTAAAGTCCCTTCCAACTATTCTATTCCATTCCATTCTATTTTCAGTCAACAGATACTGATTAAAACAAATCTCCTTTTAGTATGACACAACTGAAAACCACAGATTATTGCAAAACACGGCAAGGAGAGGTTTGTGATAGGCATCCATTTCCCTCTGTGCCCTCATGTCTCTTTTTAGGATTTTTTTTTCAGTCAAAGCAATTTTACCCTCACATCTAACTTTAATAGGGGAAATTGACATGATAAAAGCCGATATTGGGAAAAATTATGTAACAATGAATGGCATTAAGGTCATTAGTATTTTTAATATAAGGGTTTCTCAAGCAATTTCCATTGTCAACTATACACTTAAGTGAAAATTGTGTGTAAAGTTATATATATTAAGGGAAGCGTTGATAGTTAATAAATGCAAAGTTTTTGACACATTTTAACCTATTAAACATTAGTAATAGGGATAGCACTTTACAAACCTGGGAAGTAAAATGGATTGGATTAATACTTAATTGGATGTATCAACTTCTGAGGAGTATGGTGGACTGAAGACAACTTTGCAAATAAGCAGACTTGACATTTGCAGATATTAATAAGGAACTGATCAGTAGATTGGCTTCTATGTCCATTTCTGGATAAAAGGGAGGGTGGGAGATTGTCCAAGCTGTTTCTCATGATGGTTGCTCCCCAGAAGCAACTGCAAAAGAGCAGTTTCTGGAGCAGTGGAAAGTGGTCTCCTGATAGAGGAATTGGCCATAATTGTTGCAGCTGTAAATGGAGCCTTTTCAAATGACCATGGAGATTCTCAGTTATCCAGGTCATAGTTGTCCCAAAGGACAGATTTTTCAAAAGACAGCTATTTTTTTTTTTTTTTGAGGAGGAGGAGGAGGAGGAGGAGGAGGAAAAGAAAAAAAAGAAAGAAAGAAGAGGAGGGGGAGGAGGGGGAGGAAGAGGAAGAGGCAGAGGAGGAAGAGAAGGAGGAAGAGGAAGAGAAAAAGGAGAAAGAGAAGAAATTTCACTTTTCATCCAAGAACCTTCATCAGTTGCGGGGATGGAAGGATAAGTATTGATACCCACCATGACAACTGATGAAGGTTCTTGGGTGAGAAGTGAAATGTCTTCTTCTTCCTCAAAAACAAAAGCCTTTTGAAAAAAAACTCCTTTGAGAGACTTTTCAAAGGACATTAAGTTTGCACACTTCCCTTGTTGGCCACTTTCAAAAATAACTGCTTCAAATAAATTATATACCTTCTAAGAGGCAAGACTGGAAATGTGTAGTTATGTGCAGTTAGCCTGAATTATCTTTATAATTTTTAAGAATTTAAAATAAAAAAGAAAGACAAGGTTTTGGCTACAAAAGTTTTAACTGGATTAAGGGTTCAGAAAATGTTGAATATTGGATTTTGAATATTAAGACATTTATACTACTTTTCTGTGAATAAATGCATGTCTGTGGGACAGGAAAAGAGTTTTTGATATTGGAGAAATAGTAATGGTATTTAGAGATATCTTTGAGGAACCCCACCTGGAATTGTGTTGGGACTTTTAATCAATTTTATCAGCTATGTTGAGTCTTCTTGGGAACAAATCCCATCAAACAATTCCATCAGAATTGCCATTGGATATAAATAGAAAATTGGATGGGGCTTTTAAAAATAGAAAGGAAAAAAACTGGAGGGCAATTGGAACAATACCCTTTGGCTGGATTCATAAAAGGGATTGTTAAAATATTGAAGAAAATTTTAACAAGGATCAATTAGTATTTGAATGGATATGTATAATACAAAGTTGGTTTATTTGACCAAGGTTAAAATGAGATGCGTTATCATTCTGGGTGTGTTTTTCTGGATTTACTGATATCTTGAAAGAAAGAAAAAAGGTGTCATTCTGATTTTCTTTTATGGTTTTTTACTCTGTAGCTATTGTCTGTATTATATTTTTTTCAATTCTAAATGCTCTGCATTTATTGGGCTTTTCTAAATTTAAAGTAAGGAAGAATTTGTTTTTTTTAAGGAGAAACTATTTCTTTTTTGCTATGCAAAACTCTAGTCTTTTGTGCACACTAGAATGCCAAAATTAATCATGTTATTTGAATGTTGATGGGAGAAATGTATATTAGAACTTGTCTTTTATAAAGAAGAAATGTTCTCCTTTTGTTATGTTAAATTTTAGGTTTTCTTTATTTACATAATGATATCAGGACCTTTTTGCTTATAGTTGGGAGTTGAGAAATGAAATGTTATGTTTTATATATGTTAACTAATGATACTATTTTAGATCTCATTTGGCTTTTTGCTGATAATCTGGTAAGAAAATGTTCCTTATTTGGCTATTACTGAGAAATAAATTATGGGATGAATAGGTTTTTTATTTGTTAATTAAGAAGACTTGAAGAGATTATGAAATTGTTTATAACTGTGATGAAGGTGGGAAGTCATTTTCCCAATGGGGGAGGTCATTTCACTCATTTGCTTTCTTTCAGTCTTTTTTCCTTTTCTTTTTAAAAATCTGCATTATCTTTTATTGTTTTTTTCTAAAAATTCTAATTAAATTGCACATCTCTAACTACTCTTTTTATTTTAACACATTGTGTGCCTTGAACCCTTCAGAATGCTCTGATTTGTCAAGTTGTATTAAATTGCTGTCAAAATTACATATATATACATAGCTAGAGAAAAGAAATACTCCCATATAGATTCTATTCAAAATGGAGGCTGTTTTAAGACTGCTGCATTCCCTCCAATTGTTTACTTTTTAATTCCATCCAATTAGAAGTTAATCTTAAATTTGCTGCAGGCTAAGTGGTAAATGTTTCATTTCAGCGCAAACCAGTGGGGCATTTTCATCTCTTGTAATTACAAGACATAATTACTTTGACGCTTTCTTAAAACTTGGTGTTATTAAGGAATCTGTTAAAATACACAGCGTTTTCTTTTTCACAAAGTGAGCATTATTTTAATGTTCAAATAAAAGTTAGTTCCTAACAGCAAAGGAAATGGACCAAAGTCTTAAAAGTTTTTGTAGTATTTTTTTAATGAAAGGCTTTTGTAATAATGTGATTATATAATGTTACACAATGTACATTTTTGTAACAGTAAGGATATTTGTAAGAAATCAGTGTGTTCAGATTTTTTTAATAAATTTCTGTGTAGATCAAAAGTATGACCTAGTGTATGCTGATATATATTAAGCTCTGGAATAGCTTTACTTTTGAACACATAATAACATTCTCCAATGAGACAGAAAGACATCTAACCCTCTAAATGTACTCAGAAATTTTCCAGAGCAAGTATGTCTATATCATCATGTTTGTAATCTATTATGCACATTTCTCATGTGCTAAATGATGCCTGTGTCAAGCGCCAGGCAAATCAGGAGATTCAAGCAGTTCAAATGAGTATAAGGATGTATTGCAAACTGAAGTTCTCTACAAGAAACTGAACTACTAGTGGTCAAGGGAAATTGGTGGGACTTAAGAAGGAATTCAAGGTGGGCTGCACTTAGATCTCTTGTGGGCATGCAGGGACTCAAGACTGATGATGTGTTTGACCACTCCCTCGGGCCCAGCCTGGTCATCTCCTACATCCTGCTAAGTATAGATTTCAACATAATTATGAGTATCTTTTATAATCTTTCTTTTTATAATTTTTCACCAAAGAAACTTGCTTACTTATAAAAACAATGAAAAAATGAATAATGTTTGTACCCCTTATGGTATAATATATTAGAGATAATCATAGATGAAGGGCAACCAACATAAAAGAAGTAGGATAATTATTTGTTGGTGAACCTGGAGAATATTGAGGGAGGGAGGGAGGGAGGGAGAGATGGAGACACAGAGCATGAAAATGGCTGGGATGAATTAAACAATTCAATATCATCCTTCTGTTGTTTCTGCAAATCTGGTTACATGAATAATGGCCACCAAGCTCTATTGAAAGTCATAAATGCTCAACAGGAGAACTAGGAATTTATAACTACTAGAAATTAGTAAGGCATCAATTGTAGTATCCATTTTCTTTGTGACCTCCTCTAGTAAGAATAAAGAGTCAACTTGCACTAAGTTACCACTTCATTGCAGATCTTTCTTTCCATATATTGTACATTCTCAGGAATCACCACTATTTGTCTAAGCAATATCACAAGTGAGATGTGAACTCATATGTGATTCTAACTATTGATCCCTAAAAAGCAAGTTGGAATGGATTCATATAATCTTTAGAATACACATTTCTTCTGAATTTAGCCTATAACAATTCTGTTTTACTACTGGCATTTCCTCAGACTCATATAACATTTATATTGGGCACAGGGTTGTTTTTCTCCATCATGCAAATATAATAGGCACCCCATCAAATAGGTTGATAGCAGAAGAGAACAACTAGAGTTTGACAATATTTGAACAAACTGCAAATATGGCATGCAAAATTTCTCCTGGACAGTCTGGTTTCTCAGTTGATTGTACAACTTATTAGCAGCTTGATAATTTCATTATTTAAAAAAATTATATAAGGATATTTATATAAGGATATCTTGAAATTGTTGCTCAAATGGTACAGCAAAAATTAAGATATCATGGAAATTAATGGAAGACGACATCTGGCATTATATGCAATGGCTCTTTCATTGTTCTGTAAGGACCAGTGGTGGGATTCAAATTCTTTTACTATCGGTTCTGTGGGCGTGGCTTGGTGGGCATGGCAGAGGAAGGTTACTGTAAAATTTCCAGTCAGAGGTGGCATTTGCTGGTTCTCCGAACTACTCAAAATTTCCACTACTGGTTCTCCAGAACTGGTCAGAACCTGCTGAATACCACTTCTGGTAAGGACCATTATGTAAGCAATATGTATGTGCCTTATGCATGATAAATATTATTTCTATATTTTTATAAAACAATTGGGTAATGGATTTTAAGAGACTTCTTTTTTAAAAAAGCTTCAACATATCCTTTTGCTAAAGTGGATGAAACAGAAAGATGAAGGAGAAAAAATGTATAAGTATATAAATATATAATGTGGCATGCTGGAAAAAAATGTAAGTTGGTATATTGGAAAAAGTGTATGGTAATGTTTGACATTTTCATAAGGCATTTGCAGAGAAAGAAATGCATAGGAGTGAAACTCATATTTATAATCTCTTATATTTTTCCATCTATTTTACAGAACTGATCATACTTTTCTCTTCTTTGCCGGTTCACCCACTCATCCAACCACATCTCCACTGAGGAAAACTCTGAGAGAAGTTACTTAACATTTTATGCATGGAAAGATTAAGCATATTTGAAATTGATCGAGCTGATAAAGTTTTGTCTATTTGCAAAACATGAGCTTGGCATCTATATTTGAATGTAAATTTGGTCAACAAAGTGGCAGTGTAGCATCCTGATGACATTTCCACGTGCCTTCTATTCACTCCATAGAGCTGCTTTGAGAGTGGGTGGGAGAGAAAAAAGAGAGATTAAATATAGAAGAAAAATAAGAGGGAGAAAGAGGGAGAGAATTGGAAGAGAAATAGTATTTTGCAGATTGTGATTACTGCTAAAGTTATTCCCTGGAATGTACTTGGCTTCAATAACCCTGGTTTCACGGGTTTTTGACCATATAATAAAGATGAATGAATCAATCAATGACTAATCCTGACTCTTTAAGGGTAGACTCCAATGCTGTCAAATAAACAGTTCAAATAAATACCATTAAGTGTTGTTTATGTACTCACAGATTTTAGGACACTAAGAAGATAGATTGCTTGGAGAGGGAAAAAGCACTTGATTAAGAATCATTTATGCCTACATTATGTTTGCAATGCATTTCTCTTTGAGCCAGAGTGCTTATTTAATACAGATGCTTTTCTCTCCCTATAAAGCTGAATAGAAGACATATGGTGGAGCGATTCAGAAATTGGCCTTGGGGCTGGAAATGGGCTGCAGAACCTGGTATAGCCACTAACTGGCAACAAAGGGATCCAGGACTCTTTAAATTTCTTCAACTACTCGTAGATTTTACCAACCCATTTATGGTCTCTCCCTTTTCTCTGCTCCCTGCTCTACTATTCAAATCACTTTCTTTGATATTATAGTTGCACTGACTGAAAAGTGATCCAAAGAGATTAGTACAGGGGAGCAAGGTTAAGAGGGTACTGACATCATTTTTTATTTTTTATATGCTCAACTTTAGTCTCTAACTATAATGCCTATTCTCAATGGAAAACCAGGTAAATATGAGCCAGCAGTGTGCAGCCGCCGCCGCCAAAAAAGCTAATGAAATCCTAAACTGTATTAACAGAGGGATACAGTCAAGATCAAGGGAAGTACTAATACCACTTTATAAAGCCTTAGTAAGACCACACCTAGAGTACTGCATCCAGTTTTGGTCACCACATTATAAAAAAGATGTTGAGACCCTGGGAAAAGTACAGAGAAGAGCAACCAAGATGATAAGGGGACTAGAGACTAAAACACATGAAAAATGGTTACAGGAACTAGGCTTGACTAGACTAGTAAAGAGAAGGACCAGGGGAGACATAATAGCAATTTTCCAATATTTGAGGGGCTGCCATAGGAAGGGATCAAGCTATTTTCTAATGCTCCTGTAGGCCAGACAAGGAATAATGGATGGAAACTGAACAAGGAGAGATTTAACCTGGAAACAAGGAGAAATTTTCTGACCGTGAGAACAATCAACCAATGGAACAGCTTGCCCTTGGAAGTTGTGGGAGTGCCATCAGTTGAGACCTTCAAGAAGAGATTGGACTGCCATTTGTCAGAAATGCTGTAGGGTCTCCTGCTTGGATGGGGGGTTGGACTAGATGACCTACAAGGTCCCTTCCAACTCTGATTATCTGTATCTGTATCTGTATCTGTATCAATGCATTCTGCCAGTCCATTTATCAGTAAATCAGCATGTATGTGAATTGATTTTTTTGCATATATACAGGGAGAAACAGAACAGAGAACTCCAAGAGCACAACAGTTCAACTCTGAGTTGCATTGCTTGGTATACCAACACATACATACAAAAATGCTTCAATACAGAATTTCAGGAAATTTGGCATTTTGGCAAAAAAAAAAAAACTAAAAAACCCCTAAAGCTTAATTAAAAAAAAAAAAAAAAAAAAAAAAAAAACAAACACCCACCCAAAAAAAAAAAAAAAAAACAAAAAAAAAAAAAAAAAAAAAAAAAAAAAAAAAAAAAAAAAAAAAAAAAACAAAACAAAAAAAAAAAAAAAAAAAAAAAAAAAAAAAAAAAAAAAAAAAAAAAAAAAACCCCCCCAAACCCCACCCCCCCCCCAAACCCAAAAACAAAAAAAAAAAAACAAACACCAACCACCCCACCCCCCAAAAAAAAAAAAAAAAAAAAAAAACCCACAACAAACCCCCCCCCCCCAACCCCCCCCCCCCCACCCCAATTTTCTAAACCAAAAAAAAAAAAAAACAAAAAAAAAAACAAAAAAAAAAAAAAAACAACAAAAAAAAAAAAAAAAAAAAAAAAAAAAAATCACCCATCAACCGACCAATATAGATAAACACCCTCTATGGCATTTCAAATATTCAACCAAAAATGAAGGAGGAAAACAAACAGCCCTTAGAATATGCTTCCTAGCAGCCAACTTCTAGATTAACATAAAATAGCACTAGATCAAGACCTTAATTGAAATAGCATCAAAGTAAAAGCTAAAACTGCTTGGACAAAGTATTATATATAAACAGCCAGCAAACTCCACTTCCCTCGTGCATTGAAGTTACGCAGAATAATAAAATGTTTACAGGAAAATTCAAATACAAATACACACAAGACTTTATGCAATCAACTATTTAAAATGAGACTATTTTGAAAGCACATTTGTAATTGAATTTTGATGAAGTGTGATAGAAGGAGGAAGGACTCTAAAGAATACTGTTGACAGCCAAAAAGAAAAAAAAAGGATCATTACACAATCAACTCTGAGTTCTCACTGGTGGCATAAATGACCAGGATCAAATTATCCTACTTCAGATACATTACGCAAAGACAGTTTTCTGGAGAAAGTTCAAATGCTGGGAAAGGTGGAAGGAAATATGAGAAAAGAACAACAAGGTGGGTAGACTCAGTTATAGTGGTGAATACTCCACCACTGGAAGATTTGAAAGACCAGGTTAGATCACTGTGGAAAAAAATCTGTGCTGTCACTGAATTGATCCCGATGGGAAGGCACAAATGGATCTTAAATATTTCCTGCAATCAAAGAAACACCAGAAAGTCCAGTTGCCTCTTGAAAAAAAACATCTTTGGGATTTCCTGCAATTTTGTGAAAAAAACACTGGAAAAATACAGGAATACGATGTCTTTGTTAGAGATTCAAAAGTATTTTTTAAGCCCCTCTAAGAACCATTTTTATCAGAATTGGAAGACATTTTTTTTTAGCAGAGGCAGAGAGATAATATTTCATTCAGCACTTTTGCCCATGCTACAGCAAAACTTATTTCATGAATTTCATAAATCCACTTTCACAGGAATGCATGATGACCCTGAAAAGACATAAGAGTCTCTATTTTTTCTACTTTTGTGTCTAACTGCAGCATCTGGGTGCACAGTTTTTTCCCCTTAATATAAAATCATACATTATTCTTGCCATTTATTTAAAGATATTCTTTCTTAAAAGTCTGTAAAAGTGATAAAATAAGGTCTGAATATTTTTCTACACGGAAGAGAGGAGTGAATAGGAAATCAATTTTATTTTCTTTTTTAACAAAGTATTTAAACTGACCAAGAATATAGAAAACTATGTGTTAAATAAATGTATATTGCCATGTTATATTGCCTAATTATTCTTCTAAAACAAGGAAAAAATAGAGATGAATTTACATGCATTTTCAAATTAAGCCAAATAACACTTTCCATTAGTAAATCTTCCTTATTGCATGTAATTGCCTACATAAATGAAAATGTAGACTTTAAATTAACTTTCTGAAGCTGATGGGTTTTTTGATGGAATTTATCAGCTAATTAAAGGAAAAATAAAAATAGGACAAAGCTAGCATTACAGGAACACATCTCATGAATTAATAATTAACTTTGTTTTTATGCCAGCAAAAAATGAACTTTTTTGATACTTTAAATTGTCACTCAGTAACACTTCAGTAAACCCAAGGATTATAATTTTATCCTCAGCATTCAAGTTTTCTTATCACTTTAACATAATAAGCTAGACAAATCAGTTATAAAATTAATCATTGAGGGTTAATTTCATTATATAGACATTTCATTGCAAAACATGTCAACAGTCATATTTTTGTTTAAGAATAAATTCAAAGAAGCATTCTGGCATAATTTTAATATTGTCCAATATAATTATATCAGGTATTTTGTTATATATTTAATATTAAGTCCCCCATAGGACATAAGATTTAAGAAGGTGCTTCATCTAGAAGGTCTACAAATGTTTTAAAATTTTATATTTGCATTTTTTTAATGAGGAATAGTTGCTGAACTGACCCAAATGGACTATTATAGATTCTGTAAGTACCCAGCTCAAAAATACTTGTAGAGGTTATGATGTTGAAACCAAAATGTACAAGTAGTGCTCAATTTACAACAATTTAGTAATGATTTTTGACATTACAACGGCGTTGAAAAATGTGATTTATGATAGTTTTTTATGACCATTGCAGCATCCCCATAGTCAAGTGATCAAAGTCAGCTGGTTGGCAACTGACTCATATTTATGATGGTTGCAGTGTCCTTGGATCACATGAGCAAGTTTTGCAAACTTCTGACAAACAAAGTTAATTGGGAAATCAAATTTATTCAACCATGTTACCAACTTAAGAATCACAGCGATTCACTTAGCAACTGGCAAAAAGGTCATAAAATGGGGCAAAACCAGAAGTGATATTCAGCAGGTTCTGACCAGTTCTGGAGAACCAGTAGCGGAAATTTTGAGTAGTTCGGAGAACAGGCAAATACCACCTCTGACTGGAGATTTTACAGTATCCTTCCCCGACATGCCCACCAAACCACGCCCACAAAACTGAAATTTGAATCCCACCACTGGGCAAAACTCACTTAGCACCTGTCTTGCTGAGCAACAGAAATTTTGGGCTCAATTGTGGTCATAGGTCGAGGACTATGTGTATAGGAGAAATAAAATTTCTATCACCAATATAACACCAGAGATTTCAAATCTGCCAGAGATTTCATAGTCTGTCTCTTAATCTGGAAAAAAAGTGTGTGTTTGTATGTGAAACCTTAATTTCCTTACTATTTTTAATTCAAATGGAAATATTGTATTTTGATTATTTCATAGTATGCTTTACAAATAATATGTTCCATGGTTGCACCATGGTGAAATTGTCAAAATGTCTGTCTCTTTGTCGTTTGGTATTTTAGGAGACCTTTTGGGGTTACTTGTCTTTTTATGAAATTTTCCAAAAAAGTTATAAAGGCTGTACTTTCCACTTAGGTAGTTGTAGCATTACCTTCACTGCTGCCAAGGAGAAACTCATCTCTATAATATATTTAGCTCTGTGGCCATTTGAAGAAAAGAAAAATGGATTCAAAACAGTTGCACTGGATTGAGGCTGCTAACATTTGTAAGACTACTAGATGGTAACATATGGCTTCCTATGTGTCATTGCTGCCACCTAAAGGTCCTCTTAATGTTTGCATTCTCAACCTAATACAGGCAGTCATCAAGTTACAACCACAATCGAGCCCAAAATTTACGTTACTCAGTGAGAAATTTGCTAAGTGAGTTTTGATCCATTTTGCAACTTTTATTGCCACATTTGTTAAGTGAATCATTGCAGTTGTTAAATCAGTAACATGGTTGTTAAGTGAATCTGGTTTTCCCAGTGATTTTGCTTGTCAGAAGGTTGCAAAAACATAACATAGGCATTTTGCACACTGAAATAGAGGAAATATATTTCTTCAAAGACAGAAATGGCCATAAAGCATCAAAAACGTCTTCCCACGTACAAGGGAAATAGGTGCAATAGATGAAATACACATTCAGGAGCCAGTCACTGAATGAAATATCCAAAGACTAATCTGGTAGTTTTCAACCAGCAGCTCACTGAAAAAAGAAGAGGAACTAACAAAATATTTCTCAATTTCAACACAAGAGACTTTGATTTAGCTACTGACCTGAGCAACAATTGGAAGAAACTACAAAAAGTTAAAATAGTTTAGGTCATCTGGGTTGAATTTTTAACAGGAAAAAATAATTTGAGCGTTGCTGTGAAGTAACATTTCATAAAGCTATCAGGCCACCTTTCCTCTTTAAAGACCCGTGAGCAGAATGCTATGTCAATTGAAGCTCATGAGCTGAGATGTAGTATGAAGGACATGACTTTTGTAAATGAAAACAACCTGTCATGCTCCTGTTGGAGTCTGAAGCTGAGGAGGAAGGTGAACATCTGACAGCAAGTGGTAGTGTGGCTCCATTGGCTGTGGAGGAAACTGGGGAAGGGCAAAGTCTGGCTGGGCAGAGCAGGGAAGAGGTAGAACAAGGGAGAGGGAATGCATGGCTTTCTGGGGGAGGAAAGGACCCTGATTCCCTTCATTAGCTGCAGCTGGGAACACAGTTTATTAAAAAGGCAAGCTGTATGTGGCAGGCTGTTGGGAGCAAAAGTGACTTTATCTTGAATTGTCATGGCATATCTGTGTTCCTGGAGTCTTCTCAACCATGTGAGTTTTGCCATGCTTTCAAGTCTGAAATTCTTGCTGCTGCCCTGCTATACTTCAGTTTGGTTTGTTTGGACTTTAAGTTACAGTTTGTGTTTACCATGTTTTAGACAGAATTTTCTCCTGCCAAAGGCTGTTCCTGGAAGAATTTTTCTCCAACTGGAAGGTAACCTGGACATTGGGGGCAAAGCTGGAGATAATTAAGGGACTCTTATTGATTATCTGACTGTGTTGCCTTTGTGCGTGCCCTGGATCATAAACACAACCACAGCAGACTAGCCTTAAGCCCTGCCTCATAATTGCCAAAGGAAATATCAATTTTCCTTATAGTATTATGTCTGGGTAATGTACCTCATTTGAAAATTAGATGGATCAACTCCCAAACATAGATAATAGTGTGGGAACACTCAGCTCCAGAACTATTGAAAAACTTTGTGTGGAGATGCCCCTGTCTGGAAAAAAAACACCTACTGAAAGCAATAGTTCTTATTTCTTAAGAAATTCAGAAGTTCACTGTAAATAAGGGCAATCCCACATGGCAACCATGTGCTGCCAGTTAAGGTGACTTAATGAAATCCAGTTTTATTGCAGCAGCCCCTCAATGGTGTTGTGGCCCACCAGCAACTTGCAGAGACGGCAGCAGAATCGGACAGTGGGGAGGAACATGGGCCAGTCTGGGAGTTTAGAGAGGACTAAGATGATGGTCCTGTGTCCAACACAGAGATGGAGCCAGGGCCATCCATCTGGAGCCTCCAGAATCTGACAGCAGTGAGGCAGAGGAACAAGGGGACCCTGTTCCCAGTGCGCATGTGCGCAGAGCTGCCAGAAGGCAAGAGCAGTTAAGACAAAAGGGCAACTTGGGAGAAAGGCTTGGAGGCGATTGCCCCTCCTATAAGATATAAAGGAAATGCAAAAGGATAGGAACCTTTGCAGGAAGCAATGTTGTTTGCTCTGGTCAGTTGGGAACTTGAAAGCTCCATGGTGAATTTGTGCTCTGTTTGGTTTTGAAAGACTAATTAATACTTTAGTTGTTGGAGCACTTCACAAAAGATAAAGGTGCATTCTTTTCAGACTTCTTCAAAAGGACTTTGGCAGACTTCCGTGGGACTATTTATAATTGGTTGAGACTCATTATGGGCTGTGAATGACAATAATTCATGGCCATTGAACTAAAATAAAAGGGTTTTGGATTTAATGTATCTTTGTTGGTGTCTCAGGAAGCCTTGGTCAGAACAAGTGGGGCCAGCTGGTGCTCAGTCTGAATTATGGCCATTGCAGGCCCTTCTTGATCATTCTCGTGATTCTTGCCTTTCCCTTCCAGACATATAGTGGGGTGAATCTATCTGTGCTTTTCCTTTTAGGAACCAGCCGTTCCTTATTAATCCATATTCTTTTTTTCTTTGCTTTCCTAATATTTTCCCCTTTTCAGGTTCTCTTGTTTGACACTAATACGGACTTTTTCTTTTCTCCCCTGCTTCCCCACTGCTTCAATTTTGCAACAATCGGTGTAAAATTGAGACAAAGCATTGTATGATTGCCTTCAACTGTGATGTTTATTCAATTACTCAATCTAGTTTTGACCCCTGGTACTCGCTGGATATCTTCCATTCAAGTCCTATCTAGATGTAGCTCTGTTTTGAATAGGATACTCTAAACTGAGGCTGTGAAAAGCATTGGAAAGAGTTCCTTCACAAATTTTTAGCATAAGCAGATCTTCTCCTTGAAAGATTAAAGCCTCATATCCTTTGGAGAACTTGTGCAGATGCTTTAATGGTTTGCCCAGTTGTCTGCAGGTTATATAATAGTAGTGGTATTCAAAAAATTTTACTACCAGTTCTGTGGGTGTGGCTTGGTGAGTATGGCATGGATTGGTGGGTGTAGTTTGGTGACATGGCAGGGGAAGTATAGTGAAAAATCTCTATTCCCTCTCCTGGGGTAAGGTTACTGCAAAATCCCATTCCCTCCCCATCCCACTAACCTGCTTTCCAGATCCGTTCTCCTGTGCAGGACAATAAAAGAAGACCCAGCCGATCATCTGGGACTTGGAAGGCAGAGAATAGATGGGGGCAGGGCCAACCAGAAGTGGTATTTACCAGTTTTACATAACCTGTCAGAACTGGCTGAACATCACCATACAAATCATATTCTTTGCTGGCAGCAATGGAATCTTCCAAAAGATGTTCTTCCCTTCACACATCAAGGACAGATGTTTCATTCATACTCACATACTTTGCAAGCATTTTATCTTTACTATACTTGCATTTTTGCACTTGCCATGGATATGTTTTAAAATACAGATTGGCATTTCTGAAAGATAATTACTTGGGTCAGCATAGGGATCATTTCTTCCTTTCTAATTTTATCTGGAAATATTTTTTTCCTATAATTTGTTTTCCCCATGCTTATTTCTGATATCCCCCAAACATTTTTAAAAAATCCAAAAGGAGATGGGAAAAGTTCATCTTATTTTAACTAACTTCCCCTTGCCCCTAAATGTCTCTTAATAAATAACACTTCATAGTAGTACCAGGATATTTAGGTGGTTTTAAGCCCCACTAATTTGTTTCAGGTTTCATTCATCCCTTGCCTTGAAAGCACTGTTGTCCGTATAACTAGGTTTTCCAGGAGGATTGAATACACTGAGAATAGAAACCATTTTGTTGTAATTTGCAAGGGAGGGGAATGCCTTTTCTGGACAATAGCATAAATCAAATCTCTAGGCAGAAAGCCCAGGCTGCCACTTATGAAGTATACCATTAGGCAAATGTTGTTTTGCTTGATAAATCACTCTTTGCCATTATTCATTATACATTCTTGTACCATATTATACCTTTCCAAGCCCAGAAACTGCCAGATTTAATACGCATCTGGAGGAGCCATATCCAATGAGTTATTGATATTGTTTTCCCCTCACAGGTATGAACATCAAATGCCCATTTTACCATATGCATTAACATGAGGTACTGCCCTCTTTGAAAACAACTAGAAAAATATCCTATGAATCAAAATCTGAGCCAGACATATCTGAAAATGTTAACAAACATTTAGGTGGGAATTACCCTGTCAAATTGCTAATGACCTCAAAGAAAGAGGTGTTTTTGGTCTCCAGCCCATATTTACAGAAACAGATATAGATATTGACCCCAGATTTACAGTATAAATGTCACTCAAAAAGAAAAAAAGAAATCTGAATAAAAGGTAAGAGGAGAGGAGAGAAGAGGGGAGCAGGGGAGGAGAGGGGAAGGAAGGAGAAAAGAAAAGAAATGCTTTTAATTTAAAAAACTTTCTGAACACCTACATGGACTGGAATAAGGCAATTATTAAACTTTTCTTCAAGCTCTCTATCTATCTCTCTATCATCTATCTCTCTATCTATCTCTCTATCTCTATCTATCTATCTATCTATCTATCTATCTATCGTCTGTGGGTCTGTGTCTGTGTGGGTGTCTTTTTATATTGCAGTCTAGCTAGCCCATAGTCCTGAGATTTCCTTGTAGTTTCCCATTGATGGCCTAACTATTTCTGAACTGAACTTGTTTAACTTTTAAATGCCAGCCAAGGCCCCTTAGATACTGTTGTATAATTGAGTTGTCCCAGTCTGCTATATTCTTCCTTGAGATGACTATATGAGAAGCTATAAGTCTTTCAAGTTTTTTGAAGCCTTGCTAGAATCTATTGGCATATCAGGAGGAAGGAACTTCCTCATCTGATCTCTGCAAAACAGGAGGCCGTGGTAGTTTGCCCTGAAAAGAGAAATATTGGGGCCCACCAACTTGCAACAAATTTCTCTTCCACTTCTTCTTCTCCTTATTTTGCCTAGTCCAAATTGTGTCTTTTTATTCTCAATCAAAGGAGCATAAATGACAGTCATTCTGTTGCATGTTAATAATCTGGGCATACTAACTTAGTTGAGTAATTATTTGAGAAACACTGATGAAATGCAGATCACTGAGTGTTGAAGACTAAATTCAGTCTTTTCTCACAACCTTCCAGAAAGAAAGAAAAGTTTCCATTTCTTGCATCAAAATGTTCCCTTACATTTTCTTTGATGCAGTACAATCCCTGGTCTATAAAATCAGCCAAATAACAAATCTCCGTTGATAGTTTGTGGGGAAAAAATATGCTGGAAATAATATGTTCAAATGTAAACAAATGTAGTCATTCCTTATTTCCAATGGCTCCCACTCCACACTTGCTTTCCACACAATCCACACTCATTGCCCTTTGTCAACCTGCTCTCGCAAATACAAAATAACATGTCCAACCTAAAAATCTCCAGGTTAACTTTGTGGCATGCAGAAAATGCCTCAAATTAGACTATGCCCTGGATCACTGCCAGTTTCTCCTTCCCCTGTCCTTCTTCAACTTATGTCTCATTATCTGTAATTGGCTCTGGCTTGTTATACAATAGAGGCGTAGAGCCTACTGTAATTCACATCTCTACTGCTGAATTTTTCTACATTAAAAGTACACTTAACAATGTCCATGGAGATCTAGTCAAGGGTCAAGGAATGTATAACAACTGATACAGAAAAGCAGGGTGGGGTACCTTTCTTGGTAAAATTTGTATTCTTTCCTTTATTTATTTATTTATTTTCTTTTTGAAATCCTTCTATCAGAAGAGTGGAATGTTTGCCTGGTTTCATCCTTGTAGTTCTTTGAGCTAAATAACAACAACAGCAAAACCTCTGAAGGCAACCAAAACATAGCACTGTGTACTATATATACAGTGTGTTGAGTGTGTGTGTGTGTGTGTGTGTTGTGTGTATCACTATATCATTTACATCTAATCTATATACTGTGTATGTGTATACATGCACAAACATACACATACCACATGCACAATAATACAATCATCTGATAAACTAGGCTTATTTACGCACAGCATATTATATAAACATGGTATTTGTACTGTTTTGTTAAGTAGATTTAGCACTTAGGATTGGTGCAAGGGTAGCCAAGTGCCATTCACAATGAAGCAGACTTCTCTATAAGTTGCATTCTCTTCTTTGGTTTAGGTATGTCATGAGAAGTTGGAAGGCTGTGTGTGAGAAATGTGGCTATATCTTACACTGCAGATACTACTGATTTAAATTGTTCAAAATTAGGAATAGAACAGAAATAAAGGAATACAAATAGAGAAAAATATAAACTAGACACTCTACAAAACTAGGTGGTTCTATTCAGAGAGGAGTGAAATGCCAACCATAAGTAAAGACCCTGAACTAAACAGAACATAGACTATTCAGTCAGGAAGTCAACTGGGCTGCTTTAGGCAAATTGTATTCAGCCCTATCTGCACTATGTACCAACCCATATTCAAAAAGAATGGAACTTGTATTGCCATGCTCTTTCCCACATCTTGCAAAATAATTTTTCCCCTTCAGATGTTCCTTTTTCTATGGAAGGAAGGAAGGAAGGAAGGAAGGAAGGAAGGAAGGAAGGAAGGAAGGAAGGAAGGAAGGAAGGAAGGAAGGAAGTTCATTCTAAAGTAGAAAGATGGATTTTTAATGAATTTAACTTCTGCTCCACACTTGTCCAGTAATTCTTCCAGTCCTGCAGACTGCAGTTAAACTAGAGATATAACTATGGTCACTTCCTATCTATGTAAGTTTCATTTTGATGAAAGAGAAAAGTATCTTCACAAAGGGCTTGTATTATTTTTAAAAAAGGCAACTTATACGGGAATACAGTAGGCATTTGTTCACATTTTCTTTATGTGGTCAAATATTTTTTTAAAAGACTACCTTTGGTTCAAACTGAGAAGCATTCATGTATCAGAACATTATACACAATATGAATTACACTATCTTAACTTGGAGGAGAAAGCAGGCACAGATATTTCTTGGCAAAATGGTACCTTAAAATAATTCACAAATGGCTCACTTTCTATTACCATTAATAAGGTACCAACAGGCAATAATCCATTAAGAAAGAGATGCTATCACATGAATGGCCATCAGACAAAATTATCCCATCTTCAGAAGTCACCTGGAAGAGAAGAAATAAGAGACTTCACTATGAGGCATGATTACTGTGATAGATTTTCTTTTTTCTTTTCCTTTTTAAGTATAAACGCATTAGCATTAAATCAGATTCAAATTCCATTTCTTTTTGTTTTCTGGTTCTTTAGTCTTCTTAAACACTGAAAATGTATGTCATATGAACATGCAGAAGTGAAAAAGAAGATCACTGACAGATTATAATAGAGAGTTTTCTCCTCTTGTATTGTGGAGGCTAAGAAATGAAAGAAAAGTAATTCTAGTTAAATAATATATGCTCATTTCTAAATGAAAAAAGCAGTACAACATGTTGACCAAGGAAGTTACTGAGGAACTGCAAAAGAGAAAATAGTTCCTAACTCAAATGTTGTGGAAAGGAAAGGGAAAGAGAATATATTAGTTGTTATTATCAATGAAACATATAAGAAAGTGGTGCTCTCTGACCTTGGTGCTCTCAGAGCTTTCTTGTTTTCTTGCAATTAACAAAGTTCTATCTGCTGTGTTCCACATTAGGTGGATGAAGTGCAGTTGCCTTATATATGTTCACTGAGACAACTCATTGATTCCAGGAGAAATGATCCCCATATAAATGTGAGATCCTAAAATATGTTTACAGCTTAAAAAAAAAGTAGGCACTTCTTATATATTATCTTTATGACAGTAGACAATTTCCTGGTCATATGTCTCATGTTTGTATGCACATCACCAATTGCAGAATAGTTCAGATGATATTGCTTTCCTTGACCTCCCATCTGTGACAGATTAAACGAGGGAATCACAAAATCTTTGGTAGGCCACAATGGAAAACTTGTGGTATCATCTTTAGCTGATTTATAACACTGAGAAGACTGGTGTGAAGAATGTAAGAAACCATCGCAGCAAATACTAATAGGCTGTGAAAGAGTTTGAAGGAAGAGTATGGATACTGTTTAGCACATTATATTTATATTTTTCAGTGGCTAAAAAAGTAACAAAGTATTAATTTTCCAGCAGCCAATAAATTAACCCAACTATCAGTTTATTTCCTACCCATTCCCTCTATCCCCATTGTAATCTCCTGTATGTCCATTACATTATATTTTTTCCACATTCAGTAATCATAATAACTATTCACATTATATTACATTTCAGCAATAAATGATGTGCAATGTGCACTTTTCTATTGAGTGGTTTTGTCTAGTGAAATTAACAGAGCTGAACCTCTGTGTAAATTCCTTAGCATACCTGCATCTTCAAGGCAGGACTCTCCAAGTGTGCACACCTCCCCCCCCTCTCTCTTTATCATCTATCTATATCTATATCTATCTTTCATCTGCCTATTATGTATCTATCATTTCTCTCTTCCCCCCTCCATGCATCATCTCTATCTAGAATTTTCTCACAAAGAGAAGAACACTGCAGTGCACAGATTGAATCTTCCATTCTCTTGCTTCTGAATAAATGACTGATATAAGCAACATCACATGCTAGTTCAAGTGGAGATTATCGCTTACTGCACCTGTTCTGTTTGTAAACACAGGTTGTCAACTCTCTGATGAAATATGTGCATATGCCACCTTTGGTTTTTTTTAAAAATTGTATAGCATATCATGGCTGAGTCTTATGCACAACAATCAGAAGTCGTTATTTGTTAGATTGCACTTGATATCCCATAGATATCAAGTGTACCCATTTTTCTGTTTCACTGTACATCAGCATTGATGGAATTGGGAGAAAGAGGTTTCAAATCTCACCTTAGACATAATGCTTATTGAGTGTTATTATTACCAAGTGGCTTGTAGTTATCTGAAGAAGTTTTGTTGTGAAGAAAAAATGAAGGTGGGACCCATGAGCATTTCCTGAGCTCATTAAAGGAAGGATGAGATAAAATTAAACAAATACATATTAATAGAAAATATTAATATGAAAAGGTATCCACCAAGGCAAAATTCTTCCATATGCTAACAATAGATATAAAAAATTGCTAATTTTTCAGTTACCTCTGAGAACTCCTGCACTGAAATTAAATGCAATTAACAGCAGGTTATTCCTGCACATCTCCTTTGAGAAAGGCGATAATAAGATATATTACAAATTTAGCTTTAGAAGAACATAAAAGAAAACACAAGAAGCAAGCTTTCTCATTCACAGGTCAACAAGAGGCAATGACTATAAAGTTATTATAATATCCTGTTCTTCTACCACCGTATCTCTATTGTATGAGGCATAATAGCTACTAGCATAGAGTGCAAGGTTTAAAAACAGTGGGGTCCTTGGTACTCTCTGAGCTTGGCTGTTTGCTTGTAGATATAGAGTAGAATAACAGTTGGAAGGGACCTTGGAGGTCTTCTAGTCCAACCCCTGTCTAGGCAGGAAACCCTATACCACTTTAAACAAATTGTTATCTAATCTCTTCTTAAAAACTTCCAGTGTTGGAGCATTCACATATTTTGAAGGCAAGTTATTCCACTGATTAATTGTTCTAACTGTCAGGAATTTTTTCCTTAGTTCTAAGTTGCTTCTCTTCTTGAATAGTTTCCACCCATTACTTCTTGTTCTGCCCTCAGGTGCTTTGGAGAATAGCTTGACTCCCTCTTCTTTGTGGCAGATAATGAAATATTTCATTAACCAAGTAGGTAATATTAATAGTGCAAATAAGGGTGGGGTTTGCTCCCTGTTTATATACAATAGCTTGTCCTTTCTATATTGGTGAGGATGTGGTTAAAAAAAGATTTTAAAAATATGCTCAAAAGAGGAAAGATTTGACATCAGCAATGGATAAATGGTTGGTGATAGAACTTGCAGAAATGGCAAAATTAACTTCTTTAATTAGAGAAAAAATAATATCTGCACTTATGGCTGTCTGGAAACTCCTCATAAACATTTTGCATGAAGCATTAAAAATTCAATAATGATATGTGGTTTCAACATAAAAATTCAATAATAGAAAAAAAAAGTGATATATATATATTTGTAGTCATTTGCTGCAAAGTAAATTGGTGGCTTCTATTTCTTTTCATCCTTTCTTTTCATGCTTCTTTTTTCTTTCTCTCTCTCTCTGCCTAGTCAATTTCTTAGAATAATTCAAAATGTTGTAATTAATCTCTTATGGAAATTGTTCTGAATTTGATTATCCAAAGAAGCTCCATATCCCATCCACTTGATTGGGTTCAACTTCCTCTATCCTGCCTACTGTCATTTATTGGGTCCCTCCATCATGCCCACTATCTCCTATCCTTTATTCATCCCTCTATTGGCCCCTCCATTTGAAAGCATGCAAATTTGAGTGCATAAATATGTACTACTTAGGAGGGAAGGTAACAGCAATCCATGAGCCTTTGGCATATAACAATGCTGACCACATGACCATGAAAAATTTCTTTAGACAACATTGGCTCCCTTGGCTCAGAAAAAGAGATGAGCACCATCCCCTAGAGTCAGGTATGATTGGACAGGAAAACCTTTCCTTTTACCATCCTTTGAAATTAGGAGGAATATAGCCTTTGGCTGAGAAAGAAGCCTTTTCTCATTTAAAGTTATTAAAAGAGACTCTGCCAGATCTAAGAAACTGATTGGACCATGAGCAGCATCTAAGAAACTGCGGAGATGGGTCAGCTGGACAGTTACAAGCCAGAAGAATGATCCTTGGGGCATCCCTGAGAAGAAAAATATGAGTGAGTCCCAGTGGTGATAGTACTGGCAGAGTGATAAGCAAATAATAGGTGGAACTGAAGATACAAATTGCTACAGAGTATCTCAGGTACTGGCTTTTCAACAAAAGGTTTAAAATCCAGGCAGAAGAATAAAATTTTATTATAATTATTTTGCTTCTTTTATCCCCTTTACCCATGCTTTGGCCTTGAAAGAAAATAAAGAGTTCTGAAGAAAGGTCTAATATAGTAGAAAGGGAAAGTGGAAAGGACTTCAGAAGAATGATGATATTCCCTCAGCAGCTTCATTTACTCAATTTCAACTGAATCAGCACTTCTAGTAGACCTATAAGCAACCCCATCCTTTGCCAAAACCTAGCCTTTTAAAGACATGAGTACAACATGTCACCTAAGAAATATTTCAGGGTAACTAAACTGCTTTTAGATGTGATAACATGGTAAAAGTTAAAAATCTGGCTGGGAGATAAAAACGAGGGAAACGATATAACAGGGGTGGGTAGGAATGAAAATGTAATCTTAGCCATCATGGTTTGTCCTGTTAAGGCCACATATGTCTTTTTGCCAGTTCCATATGTTGATTTATCTTAAGTCCATGTCTTATCACAATATTGACTAGCTTACTATAGATACTGATCCTATTTGAAGAAACTTATGCTATCTTTGGCTAATTTGGGCAACCTACAGAAACATGGATTCTAACTTTAAGAATCTTTAGAAATCTGGAAAATACTCAGGTTGCAGAATACCCATCTTATTATCATTTACTTAATCTCTAATCAAATATAGTGCTAAGAAAGCTTGTATATAGGAATGAATGTGTGTGTGTGTGTGTGTGTGTGTGTGTATGTGTGTGTGTGTGTGTGTATATAAGTATGCAGGTCTTGGCATGTTCGGGTCTTTTCCCATGTAAGATTGAGAGCATCTTGGCAACATTTCGATGAGGTCCCTTTCACCATCTTCAGGCTGGTGCTTTCAGCTTCGTGCTTATGCGAGCAAAGCATCATTGGAGTTGCCATCTCCCTATATATATTGGTGGGGAGGTTGGCTGTGTTGTCATTTCTTGATTGGTTGATGGAATTGATGTTTGCAGATTGGCTAGCTTTTTCATAAGAACATGTGTGGCTGAGGTATTGGCTGTGTGTCTATCAGCCTCCTGTGTTGTAACGACCTGGGTAATGGGCTGTGTGATGACCTTCTGAGTTCTATTGTTTTGACATCCTGGGTCTTGTGCTGTAATCTCCTGGGTTAAAAGTGTCATCTACATATCTAAGCCAGAGTTTGGGTTTGTGTTTGGTTTTGACTAGAGCATTGGTTTCAAAGTGTTCCATGTATAGGTTAGTGATGCATCCCCACTGAAAACATTATAAGAGGAGTTGAAGCTAGCCTAACCAAAATTAACCCAGATGTAGCCAATAAAATCAGACTGGAAGTCACCAACATCCTCTGCTCCAGCAGTCCACCCAGAAGCAACTTACACAGAGAAGAAAAAAAAGCACTCACCAATGTGGAACACTGAAACCAATGCTCTAGACAAATCCGAACACAAACCCAAACTCTGGCTGAGATATGTAGATGACACTTTCATAATTTGACCACACAGGAAAGAAAAACTGGACATCTTCCTCACACATCTCAACAGCCTACACCCCAAAATACAATTCACCATGGAAACAGAAGCCAACAACCAACTTCCCTTCCTGGACATGCTAATTTACAAAAAAACCAATGGCTCCCTTGAACACATCATCTACCGGAAGAAAACACACACCAACCACTACTTAAATGCACAATCCCATCATCACCCTGCACAGATCAACTCCGTAGCCAAGACCCTCATCTCCAGAACCAAATGCCTAGCTGACAAAGACCAACTGAGAACAGAATTACACAGTCTCACAAACATAATAATTTCCAATGGATTCCAAAGAAGCACAATTATCAACCTAATCCTAAGGAGACACCCCCTAGAAACCAAGACACAGAACAGGACAGCGGTATTGCCCTCCTCCCCTACATCAAAGGCACCACAGATAAAATCAGCAAAATTCTCCACAAACACAATATCAGGACAGCCTTCGGCACTGACCAAAAAATAGCCAACATCCTAAGAAACCCCAAAGACAAGATCCAGCTAGAAAACCAAGGAGTTTATGAAATACCATGCAACAATTGCCCAGCCACATGCATTGGACAACCAACAGGAGAATAAATGCACACATCGCAGAACACAAGAACGCAGTCAGAAAAGAAGAAAATATTTCCTCCCTTTTCCAGCACCTTAAAGCCACAGGACATGAAATTAATTCTGAGGGAACCAAATTAATCTCCAATAGTGAACACTTCAACAAGAGAATAATCAGGGAAGCCATTGAAATAGAGAAACACCCCCATAACATGAATAAACGGAATGATGCCTCCCACCTACCAGACATCTGGCAACCAGCCCTTACCAACAAATGAGTCCCAGCCACGAAAACCAACACCAGACCCAAAACAACACAAAGCCGATAGCACCAGCCTGAAGATGGTGAGTGGAACCTCGCTGAAATGTTGCCAAGTTGCTCTCAATCTTACACGGGAAAAGACCTGAACACGCCAAGACCTGCATATATATGCTTCCTACCAAAAGACAATCATCTACTAAAACATTTAGGCATGAAGCAGTTACTTTATGCTTCTGCCTCAGAATATATATGAGAAAGTCTACTCCATACACTTTTTGTGCTGAACAGTCATTTACACAGAAAAGCAAATTAATATGAACAACAACACAATGCAACATTCTGCTTTATTATTGATGTCTTTTAATATCATGTTGCCTGGTTTGAGTGTTAATTCATGCTTCTTCTTTTTTCTTTCCTTTTTTTTTTTTTTTTGGCTTTCAACACCAGTACTACTGCATCAACATGCTACCTAAATAACTGTAATTAAGCATTTTCTGTACTTGCTGATTACAGTATGCTGATGAAGATTCCCACTGGATTTTAACAGCCTCTTTCATAACAACTACAATAATCAACTCATATTATACCCCATGTGCTTCTAAAAAAACCTCCTTAAATAATCTAAAAAAACCTCCTTAAATAATCTAAAATTTAAATTGTACCGATTGTTGATTATTACAATCTAAAGTTCAACAGGAGCTTAATCAAAAAGATTTTCAAGTATAACATTGCTGACATCTATTAAACAATATATATTCTGGAAAATAAATATTAAAGCTATTTATTCTTTTAATCAAATTCTATACCATTCTTCTTTTAATGCCTAGACTTCCTTACTTACTTAGGCTAGCAAATGACATTTTAATTTCACTTTCTTCCAATTAATACACCATTTTCTAGAGTTGTTAAAATAAAGTTCACAATGCTTTCATCTTCATTTAACAAAATAATCTAGTGACAATAAATAGCAATTGGAAAAGCGACAGTGAAGAAAAAAACCCTTTAATATAAATATTTGAAGTGCATTCAAGTATAAATGTAACTGTGTGATTTTCAAGAAAGTGAATTGATGGGGAGAGAGGGAAGAGAGAAAGCTTAAGAATACTACACAGTGACTTATACATAACTCACTATCTCCTGCAACAGATTTTATTTTTAACATGTCCAAATATTCAACAATCTTATTTTCCTAAAGCAGTATTTTTCATCACTCTATCATGTTAGCCTTCATTAGGCATTAATCATTGCAATGTATGAACGTGGTCTCTGGTCCCAGTCTCTCTATCTCAAATTCCTTACATTAATGAGTAATGTCTGTAATGGGTTTTAGACATTTTAAAAACTATAATAATGGCCACCATGAAAATCATGGGCTCATCACATGTCATCTCAGATTTTCCTCCTATAAGGATCCATGTGCTTAGTTCAGCTTCTACCTCATCTCAGATTTTCCTCCTATAAGGATCCATGTGCTTAGTTTAGCTTCTACCTCTGAACGAATGGAGATGAGGTTGAAGGTTATTGTGATATGTCATGAAATCATTTGCTGGTAAGCACAATATTTGTTGGCATCACTAACTTTTGCAGCGGGTTGCCCTCGGACACTTATAAGAGCCATGCCTAAATTCTATGGGATTTCAGCAAGTTCTTGAGAATTTTTTTTCCTGTAATTTGGCAGGCTAGGTGATCACTGGAACAAAGAGACAGCCAAGCACTAGAAACGAATTAGAGATAATGTCTCCTCTTGTGATAAACAATTCAAATTGATCTTACAAGGCAATTATATCCTACCTTTTAAATGACCAAGACTAGGAAGTTTGGCCAAATTTTGTGCCATTATAATGACAGTGAGAAATTACTGGACTTGGAGATACTCAAGGTATACTTAATCTGAGGTACCAAATAGTTTTTTTACTGGATATTTTATGAGAAGGAAAGAGAGGGAGGAAGGAGTGTTAGCTCACATAGGTATTGGACAAAATTATAAACTAGAATGTTCATGTTAAGATAAAATATACAAAAGTTGTAAACTTGCAATGCTTTTTCTACAAGATTAGAAATGGGAGTGGTGGTCTTAAGAATAGAAAAATGCAAAAAAAAAAAATGAAACTCAGCAGAAATGTTAAATTCACTCCTTCCTAGAATGGCCAAACCTTCAACACACTTTATATCCCTTCCATATTTTTAAAGCCCAAAGAAAATTCAAATTGTATAATCTTCAGTGAAGGCCTATTGTTTTTGGCTGCAGCGTAAATTGTGCTGGGAATACAGGAAGACCTTTGATAACATGCAATCCTTTGAACTCTGCCTAAATTAGCAGAATTTTTGCCACCAAATACCAAACATAATTCAGGCAACTCCACTTTAAGATTTGGAGAACTGTGCTTTGAGTTAAGTTTCATTTTAAAATTCTTTCTTTCATATTCATGTTGCTTTGTGGTTTTCAACATTGCACTTGGCCCTACCCATTTCCTATCTTGGTAATCACTACAGGTGTCAGCAGTGGTAGGATTCAAATTTTTTTTACTACTGGTTCTATGGGCGTGGCTTGGTAAGCGTGGCAGGGGAAGGATATTGTAAAATCTCCAGTCAGAAGTGGTATTTGCTGGTTCTCTAAACTACTCAAAATTTCCACTACTGGTTCTCCAGAACTGGTCAGAACCTGCTGAATACCACCTCTGGACCGTGTCAGTAAATTGCTAAATGTAGCTTTGTTTAGTCTCAAAAGGTGGCCATAAAATATCCCTGTCTATCCATCACTCTCAGGAATTTTGTGTGGTTTATTACTCTGGGAAAAACATTAGTTGTGATGACTTTTTAAAAAAGAGGGTTGAGGGGATACCAAAAAGATATTTTTATTTCACAATTACAAAGTTGCCTGAGTTTCAAATCTAGTCTTTAAGCAATGGGAAAAGGTGTAAGCATTAATGTAGTTCAATATCTAATATATCACATTGTCTCTATTACTTTTTCTCTGAGTGAACTTGTGCCTCAAGTGTAGCTCATGATTATGAGCTGCGTGGAAAGATGCTTCTGACCTTTAAGTTCCAGGAAGCATTTATGTTTACCCACCATAGCATATTCATATGAATGGTCCAGTGCAAAATAAAAAATACTGGTTATTTTCACCCTTTAATTTCCCCAAATGCAAGAGAGGAAAAATAATAGCTAGGTAGAAAGAAAGTAATTGTAACATATCCCTTGTCGAAGATCAGAAAACACTGTCACAAAACCAATGTGAAGAAATAGAGTATGGATTTTCAACTGACATTTGTAAACTGTTTGTGTCAAATTATTTTTCTAATATAGCAAAGGTTGCAGTTTAACAAATTAAAGCACATGTTTCTTTTAAACCAACACACTGGTCATTTGGGTTAATTTAAATGGTGTCTGTTTTTCTAATAAACTCACAACAAACATTCTCTTTGCATTATTCAGAAAAATGCAATTGCTTTTCCAACAAAAATGAGCTCAATAGAAATACTGTAATAGCCTACTTTTGAGCCTATTATTTTTATCTGGTTAAAAAAGTGAACAGCTTTATTAGCAATGCAATACATAGGTATATATGTATATGTGCACACAACAGTAATAGCTTTTATCTCAATTTGGGACTGAGGTCTCTAGGCAGTAGTAGAATGTAAATTGATACATTTTACAACTAGCAATAGAATTCAGAACAATTCTCTCTTCATCGTTTAAGTACTGTCTACTCTTTTATCAGTTTTATTGACAAAGATTTTCAATGTTGCTGCCTTGTATATGTTTGTTTCAGTGGTGGGATTCAATTTTTTTTACTACTGTTCTGTGGGCGTGGCTTGGTGGGCATGCATGGCTTGGTGGGTTGGCAGGGGAAGGATACCGTAAAATCTCCATTCTCTCCCCACTCCTGGGGGAAGGTTACCATCGCTTCTCTGAACTACTCAAAATTTCCACTACCGGTTCTCCAGAACTGGTCAGAACCTGATGAATACCACCTCTGGTTTGTTTCCTTTTTAAAGATCTTTCAAAATGAATGCCTATGTGATCAACGGATCTTATGTGCTATACAATAGAACCAAAATGTATATGTATATATATGTACATATCTACACACTTATGTACACTAAGAAGCAAACACTACCAATACAGCTCCATGACTACAATAGCTTTTCTGCTGGCAAGTCCTACAAAAATTTGGAAAGATCAGACTAAGTAATTGTGTTCTAAGAGAGACTTTTTGATTTGATTTTGTCTAGTGAATTCCTTTCAACAATGAAGCATTTCTTGGAAAAGGGAGACTAGGATTCCCATTTGTTTCCTGCCAAAAGCTGCTGGATTCCCACAAAAACAATCCCAAGCAGAATTGTTGAGCAGCAATGGATAGACCATTGGAAAATGTGAAGGCTTAGGTTGAGGAAGATCTAAGGGATCACTTAGAGTTAACACCAAATTAATTGCACATAATTGTATTCATTCGAACTGCGCATATTTAATTTTTTTTAAAAATATTTGATAGAAAACATGAAGTAGACTATTATAACTATTATAGCTTCATTAAGAATTGACAAATTACCCAATGCCAAATTTAAAATATTAATATGATTCAAAGTATCAAGTGAGTTTAATGAAAACCATAGATTTTTTAAAAAAATCAATTTGTCAATTCAATTTGGGAAAAAATGTTTTCCAAAATGTAAATTGACTTGGAGGCATTCAAACTGACTTGAAATGTAAAATTGATTTGGCTGTTTGATATATCAAATCCAACCAGAAATTCAATTTGAAGCGGTAATTTGCTTGAAGGGCCCTTGAAGTTATATCTTTAAATTGAATCTTTGTTCAATCCTATTTAAGACAGTTAAGCATACAAAAATGCTTCATTTCAGGAAAAATGTTCTAAAGGAATCAAAGCAGAATGTGTTAACAGAGAAATTTCTGTACAACTTGCACAACTGATCACAAATATTGTGATCTATTTAATGCTAATTTTAGATCATACTTGTTAGCAACCTTTGTTATGACACATTATTTTCTAATTACACAGTTAAAGTTTAAAAACTTATATAAATTATTGTTTTGAAATAATAGGCCTTGCCTCCATGTAACTGTTTTAGATAACTATATCCTAGCCTAATGATCAAAACCGGAATACTTCGGTTTATTTTTTATTTTTTTACTTATTTATTTGGTTTATCAATTGCTTACAAGATAATAGGTATAAGTAAAAACATAGTTATAAATACATTGATACATATAAGAAAAATAAAAATAAATAAAAGAAACAATAGGACAGGAATGGTAGGCATGTTGGTGTGTTTATGCACGCCCTCTACACACCTCTTAGGAAAGGGGTGAGGTCAACAGTAGACAGTCTAAGGTTAACGTTTTTGGGGTTTGAGGAAGAAACCAGAGTCAGGTAGAGTATTCCAGACATTGACCACTCTGTTGCTGAAGTCATATTTCCTGAAATCGAGTTTGGTGCAATTAACCTTCAGTTTGTATCTACAGTTTGCTCTTGTATTGTTATGGTTGAAGCTGAAGTATTCATTGACAGGTAGGACATTGCAATGTATGATTTTATATACTATACTTAGATTGGACCAAAGGTGGCATAGTTCTAGGTTTTCTAGGTCTAGAATTTCAAGTCTGGTGGCATAAGGTATTCTGCAACAAGTAGAGGAGTGGAGAACTCTTCTTGTGAAATATTTCTGGACTTTCTCAACTGTGTTTATATTAGATACATAATGTGGGTTCCAGACTGATGAACTGTATTCAAGTATTGGTCTAGCAAAAGTTTTGTGTGCTCTAGTTAGTGGTGTAATATTACCAGAGAAAAGGCTATGTAAGATTAGGTTAACAACTCTTAATGCCTTTTTGGCTATGTAGTTACAGTGGGATCTAGCACTTAGATAATTAGAGATGAGCACTTCAAGATCCTTGACAGAGTTTGGATCATCAACAAGGTCTTGACTATTCAGACTGTATTTTATTTCCTGATATATTTTTTTTGCCAATATGTAAGACAGAGCATTTATTTGTCGAGATTTGAAGTTGCCATGTGTTTGACCATTCTGATACATAGTCAAGGTCTTTTTGAAGGGTAGCAGTATTGTCTGTGGTGTTGAATAGCTTTACATCATCAGCGAAGAGAACGCAGTTGCTTTTGATATGATCACAGAGGTCATTTATGTAGAATATGAAAAGAGTTGGTCCTAGATCACTGCCTTGGGGTTGACAGGTACAGAATTTGATAGGATGCTCCCAATTTTGACCATTTGTTGTCTGTTTGACAGGAATGCTTCTATCCAGTTATACAGGTGTCCAGAGATACCGTAAGATTTTCATTTTAGGAGTCGATTGTCATGTACCACTGAATCAAAGGCTTTACAGAAGTCTATGTAGATTGCATCTATTACTTTGCCCTGATCAAGTTGTGTAGTCCATATGTTTTTGCAGTATAAGAGTTGCAGATTACAGGATAGTTTTTTTGTGAAACCAAATTGTTTATTAGAGAATAGGTTGGTTGTCTCTAAGTGGAGGAGGAGGATGGCTTGGTTAATAATTGATTCCATGACTTTACAGGTGATGCAGCATAAAGAGATTGGTCTGTAATTTTCAACTTGGTTGGGGTCTCCCTTTTTGAAAATGGTGATGATCGTGGCTTGTGACCATAGTTTTGGCAAGGAGCTGGTCCTGAAAGATTTTTCAAAAATTATGCTTAGAGGTTCGGCTATGGCAGTGGATAGCTTTTTAAAGAAGTAGGCACATATTCCGTCAGTCCATAAATAGAGATGGTTTTAGATTGTGTAGTGCTTTTTCAACATTGTTTTCTGTAAAATCAATATGTATTAGATCATTGCAGTTGTCTGTGGTTCGACTAGGATATACTGGGCATGATCCATTGCTGTTTATAAATACTGAGCCAAAGAATGTGTTAAAGAGGTTGGCTTTGATGGTGTCGTAGTTGCAGTCTTTACCCTTAGTTCCTTTCAGGGATGAGATGGACCTTGAGTCTTTTAATTTGTTGTTTATAAAATTGTAGAAAACATGGGTGGGATTGGTGCGTAGAAGGTTTTCCTCTTGCTTAATGTGATAATTGGTGCATTCAGTCGTTATCTGGTAGCATAAATTTTTGTATCGACTTTTGAAATTGGCAATGTGACCAGATTTGTTTTTCCGCCAAAGTGATTTCTTTTTGGATTGAAGCTTACTTATTGTTATGGGTAATTTGTTTTTTCTGGTTTTGGGAGTTGTTATTGGTACATTTTGTTTGATGACTCTTTTGACTTCAAGTAAAAATATGTTGCAATGGTCTTCTACAGTATTGCACACAGTGAATAGAAATTGCCAATCAAGGTATGAGAGATTGTTGTTTATAAGATCATAGTTGCCTTTTTTGAAGTTATAATTGGGGATTCCATCATTGTGATGATTTTATGTGGACGTAATTTGAGACAAAAGTCAATCATGTTGTGGTCACTGTTGGAAAAGGGTTCTTTAATTTGTATTCCATAAATTGAATTCAAACTATTGCAGAAGATGAGATCGAGGCGGTTGTTAAGTCTAGGGTCGTTGGTTATTAGTTGTTATCAGTTATGGAAAAACAATGTCGCACTGTACATTTTATAGAGGCATCAGGTCAACCACTAGTTAAAAGAGTTCCTGTTGTGTCTCCTGAACTTTCTGGATTCTTTTGTTATTGAGTCTCAATTAGTTGTCTGTTCATTTCTGGGCTAAATTCAAAGTGTTAGTGATATCCTGCAAATGACTTGGAAGTTGGAAATTGGATTTCTAAAAACATTGCTTTCCTTGAATAAGATTACCCACACACATCCAATTTTGCCTTAATATGTAATTGCCAAGATTGGGTCTCTATTTGAGACTTAGAATATCTAATGAGAGTTTCCATTAATCATTGTTATAGGACAAAAAAATAATCCCAATCAAAGGACTGCTTGTATTCTTCAATCATTCATTCTCATATTCTTTCTTATTAAGGAAGTGAAGCTGGAAGGCAGGGAGGAAGAATTAATGTTTTCTTCAATCTAGGTGAAAAACAGACAAAGAAGGAAGGAAGGAAGGAAGGAAGGAACGAAGGAAGGAAGGAAGGAAGGAAGGAAAAAAGAGAAAAGAAAGAAAGAAAGAAAGAAAGAAAGAAAGAAAGAAAGAAAGAAAGAAAGAAAGAAAGAAAGAAAGAAAGAAAGAAAGAAAGATGATAGAGAGAGATGCTTTACACCTTTTTCTCCCAAATCCTATTTGACTTTCATGAGTTGCTTTTTCTGTGCATCTGGAAAACAATAGGTATAGCTGCATAAACAAATACATGTAGGTCCACATGCATATTTTTGGTTGTTCACATTGTACTTATTTTTCACGATTTTATTTTTTGGTCCAATATGCAAAATAGATTGCTGCTAGAAGCTAAAATTTCAGGGTTCAAAGGAGTGCTTTTGTACTTCTGGGTGAATACTCTCTTTTAGCTTTAATGTTAACTTGCCACAATGTGCATTATCTGTACGATGCTGTTTTGGGTCCAGAAGGGAGCTTTTGCTTGAGCCTTTGAGTCTCTCTTCTCCTTTTTGTTAGCTCCAGGGATCTTCCACCATCATTATTCTAGGGCTGTTTCATTTAAACAGTACAAAATTACTATGGTGATTCTTTGGCCTAATGGTTGAAAGAATAATCATGTGTTGATGCACTGTGACAGCATCAGTGCTCTAATTCAACATGGTAAAACTGTTCTGTCATTCAGGGTCTTGGCTAAAAGCAGTAAAATATAAGAAACAATTATTTGTTGAAAACACAACATTTCAATAAATACCAGCTGCATGTGCATTGGCCTGCATGATAAAACTGCAACAGAAGTCTTCATTAATTTTTCAATACCAAGGAAAATACAGCAGATTTTGGCAATACTAATGATGCAATAAAGAAGCATGAGTTGTCTGACTCTGGGAGATAATGACCACCTATTGTTTACCTATTTAATTTCCAGCTAATCCTTAGTGTAAACTGTAGTTTATTTTTATTTCTTGCAAAAAGACTAGCTCAAAAACTGAAGCATGTTTGAAATATAGCAGAATATTTAGACCTACGCTTAAGGGTTAGGGTTAGGTCACTAAAGACTGATATTCTCAAAAAGATGTCTTTAGAAATTTTAGGAAAGGTACCATCCATATGAAAGAGAAACGTTATCCACTTCAGGAAACCCTGGAGCATTCTAGTTAGTCTTAATCTCTCTGATGGTGGAAGTTCATGGGGTGGAGAAGAATGGAAACCCTAACCTTGGAAGACGATATGACTGGCTAGTTGTGATCCTGAACAGAAGAATTTCATGTTGTTGCAGCTAAGTTCATTTCTGGAATTCTATTATTTATAGCATGTGTTATAAAACATTATAGTCATATTGGTGTTTCTGGCTGGAAAGCCATTATAAGAAGATAAGAGCTGCTTATCAAGGATGTCCACTTTTTTCAGACTTCCATAAGCAACTGAAGTTTGAATGAATATCATCTGAAAAGTTTCCATCTCTTGGGGGAAAATAAGTTAAAGTTAACCCCTGAAACAACTTATTTCTGAATTCTGGCAATGAATGAAAAAAAAATCATTTTATTAAAAAAAGGAATAGTATTTTTTTTTTTTGTTATTTTGTAAATATTCACTTTCTACTTGCAGATTTGCATCAACTCTCTTCTGATCACAATTGAAAAATATATATAACATCATGATCCAATTCAAGGTTTCCCAACATTTTAGGTCAATGAACACATTTGGAATTTTGAAAATACTTTATGGGTTTGATAGATTCTTGGGAAATGGGTTTTTGATCATTTAGAAATAGTGGCCAAAATAGTTGGACTATCATAAAACAAAAATATCAAATGGTCCTTGGGGAGCACTAAGGTAAATTCCAAGTCCAAAGCACCCTGAACTAACTTGAATTTGTGACCCTTGCATTTTTGGGTTTCCATTGAATGAAGAAGGAAAATGGCACTGATTTCAAGGCCTCATCTGCCTATTCAATAGCTAAAAGAAGTTTGCATATAGGTATAAATGCCTCTTAAAGTTTCTTCCAACTACTATAATTATTGAGAGTATCAGAATGATCTAGAAGAGACATGTCAAACACATGGCCCACAGGCTGGATCTGGCTCACAATAGGCTTTGGAGTTGGCCCATGGGGCCATCACAGAGATGGTGAGGAACAGGCCCCAACAGCCCCAGGCCTAGCCATGCCCATCCAGCCAGCCACAATGACCATGCCATCCATCCCAGTCCCCCAACGGCAAACAAACTCCTGATGAGGCCCGTGTTGGGATCGAGTTTGACACCCCTGATCTAGAATTTTATATTTTAGAAAAGATATTACTTTGTGAAGCAGATTGTGAGTTTATGTTTGTTTATTTATGTCAGGAGCATCACAATTAAAATAAGGTATACCATATATGAAACAAATTTGAAGAGGTAATTTGTTCATATCATCATCAAAAATTTTGCATCACTCAAGTTTCCATTTTTTTTAATAGTTACAGACTTAGATGTATAGCTATGTGGAGTACAAATGAAATGGAGAACACTCTTTCCAGGACTTTTTTTTTTCATATGAATATAAAACAGCAGTTGGAAGGTAAAGTAAAAAAAAGTCCTTGCAGATTTTACTCCACTAGTCATTGTTGACTATAGTGATGGTGCTCCTCTCCATTTCAAAGCCATTGAACCAGTACTGCCTGAAGAAAGTTCCAGAGTCATGTGGCCAGCATGATATTAGAGAGCATTGTTACATTGCCACTGAAGTGGTACCTATTTATCTACTCACATTTGCATGCTTTCGAACTGCTAGGTTGGCAGGAGTTGTGGCAAGGATGGGAGCTCATCGTGTTGCATGGCCTTGGGCCTTAAACCTGGGCTGCCAGATTTCCACTCAACAATTGAAAGACCTGTGTGAAATCCAGAAGGATAAGATTTTCTACAAATCTGCAAAATGTTTGCAGAAGTCACACTCCAATTTATAATAGAAATTCTTGAGACAGTGACATAGTCCATATGTCCAATCCTTCTCAAAATTGGCCTGCCAACAATTTGGTTCAGAATAAATATTTCTGAAATAAACCTTGTCATACTAGATGAAGAGAACTGAATGTATAGTATTATAATATTAATAGTATTATTTCTTTCATGCAAAGAATTTAGAAAGTTTAGGGTTTGGTTGAATTTATGAAGCAGTTGCCCCTAAAATGCAATCTGTCCCTGTACATAATAACTACAGTGTAGTTTCATAAAACATATCTATCTTCAATTTTTTTTCCTACCAACAAAAGCCATGGAATAAAGATTGCCAACAGCAATGACTAAATCTGATCATTCAAAAGTAAATTGCTAAGTATAATGAGAAGACATAGATTTAATTTGCTTTTAACCATAAAACAAGACTGGACATCATCCAGAATTCAGATTTATTAACATTCAAAAATGCTGTCAGAGCTCATGTGTACATGGGATGTTAGTCATGCATTTTGTTAATCTAACATAATATCCAACATAATTTATCAGGACATCAAAATAATAGCTTTTACTCCATTTCCCCATCTCAATGAGGACATGCACAATAGATTCAGAAGCTATACATGCACTCTATTAGAGCTAATTGAAAATAGATGATACAATTAACCTGCTTCTTTGAAAAAAACATTAACACTTAATGTAAAATTCTAATCACAATAAAAGAGGTTAGCATTGGAAGGAAATGTGGTGTATAATTCAAAATTATGTCCTTTACTTTCTTACAAACATTTTTTTTAAATGGCAAGTACTACTCTTACTATTCCTTATGTACCTAATTTGTCCCTTCCCCTCCCTCCTTACAGGAATATGACATTTTAGTCCTTTCCAAGATATTTAAGCGCATACACTCGTGGCATTTAGACAAACACAGAAGTGAACAGGTGGTTATGGTATAAATGATTTGTAAAGGCAATCTATTTACAATTCATACTGTAATGTTATGAAAATTGGAGATTGAAGGCTATGCAGGGAGGCATACCAATAACACCCTCAAATGATAAAGGGAATCTATTACAAACCTAGCCTCTTGATTGTGATTGCCTTTCAATCTTGTCACCTGCCAAGAAAGGACCAATTTATAATTATCTGTAGAATCAAGTTATATTTATTATCAACTTGTCACACCCACAGACTGTAGAGTTACATTTACTGGATCCTACCCTTTCCTCTCCTCCCTCCCTCCCACCCACCTTCACCCACCCACCCCCAAAAAGGCTGAAAATAAGCTTTTTAGAGCAGGTTGGTTTGATTTTCAAATGGCAGATTAAAGCTGCATTTAATTTTCATTCATAAGCACTTATACTTCTGTTCCCAATTATTTCAATCCTGTTTCCTCCCCCCCCACCCTTTTTTTTTCTCTTCTTCTTCTGGTGCTCCTTTGCTAGCTTCTATATTTTGTTCTCTATTAAATGATCCCATCAAGACAGGGATTGCTTTGTAGATATGATGATATGATAATATCATGTAAGCAGCCAGGTTCCTGATGAGATTGTTAATGGCAAACAGAAATATAATGTTTGGAGTCTGAAGTTGGGGTTGCAATTATCACCTGCTCTTCACTGACAGGTAATGTATACCAGAATGCAGCACTGCAAATCAGGAAGTGAGGCCTTAGTTACCTTGGAAACAGAAACACAATTTCTTTTTCTTTCCAACAATCCTACCTGCATGATGCATGAATATTCTCATCTTATTTTACAACTGTCCATTATACTTTTATTGCTATTTTATAAGGATAAAAAAGCCGCATTGTTTTGGCTCATTACTATTCAGTATTTGTTACATAGTGATGGATAATGAAATTATCAAGTAGTCTCAGGTCTAGCTAAACATCCCAGTACTTCATAACTTCATGGGTGTGATGAAAAGACTCAGTCTCCTAATAAATAGGGCTCTTTTTCTCTCACAGTTCTATGGATCACAGTCCATTAGAATCCTAGAGTATATGTAAAATGGACAGTTGTGTAAAAGAACAGAAGAGAATCCCATTAGACCAATTTTATATGCACATAGTTGTCTGGGAATGCAAGAGAAAGTAAGGAGGGAATAATAAAAGGAGAGGTGGGAGAATTACTTTGGATCAGAAGTTTCCATGTTTTGCCATCATTAGCTCTGTAATTCCCCAATATGGTCTTAATTGGATAGCAATAGCAATAGCACTTAGACTTATATACCACTTTATAATGCTTTAGACCCCTCTCTAATCGATTTACAGTATCAGCATATTGTCCCCAACAATTTGGGTCCTTATTTTACCCACCTCGGGAGGATGGAAGGCTGAGTCAACCTTGAGCCTGGTGCGATTTGCCAAATTGCAAGCAGCCAGCAATCAGCAGAAGTAGCCTGCAGTACTGCACTCTAACCACTGTGCCACTGTGGATCATCACTTGATCCTCATATTAAATAGCAATTGATTTGATTTTTAATTTGTTTTTATGGTTTAAAAAAGTTACATTGTCAAATCTCCCAAGATTTTGAAATTCATAAGATTCATCTGGGTTTTTGTTTTCAGGGGAAAAATGCCTTTCTCCCTATACTATTGGCTACTTGCAAATGCCTTTCTGGACCATCAGGATCTCTGGATCAGAGCCTGAGAACCACTGAAATAAAAAAAAGAAAACAACCGATGTTATTTATTTATGACTGTACTGAATAACAAATGAATAAATAACTATAAATCACACAATATCCAGTCCATCTGATGCAGATAATTGACTCAATTTGATTTAAATTCAGAACTCATTTCAGTTTGACATATTGATTTGAATCATCACATTACATTAATTTGAAATAGTAAATGTGTGAATATGCTTGTGTAAAAGTCCACTGAATCCTTGAAATGTTTCAAAGGCATCTGATACCATTCAATATGTTGAATGACGATGGAGTTTTTTTAAAAAAAAATCATTGAAAGCAGCAATTCATCTAAACTACTTTAAAACTTCAAATTGAAGCTTCACAATTCCTCTCCTCAATTATTTCTTCCAGAAGGAAAATAACACAATCTAGTGCTCAGCAACACCTAGATACAAGCCAGATGGTAAGACTAGGGATTTTTCCACCCTAGTTAAAATAATAATAAAACATACTACACTGAAGAGAACTGTGCTGTGTGCCTTCTAACAGTAACCTAGTATTGTGAATAAGAATGGGCCAATCCATTTTTTAAACTCTTTGTTAACTTTATTACATTTTAAAATAGAGTCCATTTTGATTACTTTCTCATTTTTCTAATCAGCAATTCATTTTTTTCCTGACTCTCTTTTCAATTTTTTTTTTTTACAATTTGAACTAATACTTGGTAGGGATAAAAAAAAAAGATAAGTAGTTTCCCCCACCTGCCATCCTTCATTTAACTTCAAGGTCTTTCGCAGCCTGTTCTCATTAAACAGAAAAAAGGAGAAACGATGATAAAGCCACACATAGTAATAGAATAACTGAATGATAAAATACAAGGAAAACAGAGCTGGAAGCGATCTTGGAGGATCTTGTAGTCCAACTTTCCTATACCATTTCAGACCAGCAGAGTACAATATTTTGCGATATCTGTTTATTTGAGCAGTTGTTTTTTTTTAAAAAGCAGACAGATAAACTGAGGCAGCAATGCTGTTCTCTGAGAATAATCATTTCAGCTCAAGAGCCAAAAAGCAAAATCAGTGTCCCAAGATGGTTTCAGCTGCCCAACTGTAATATCTGATGGTGACCATTCATCTCTCAATCCAAATTAAACCACAGAGGCAGAAAACTTATCTAATAACAGTCTGTGGGACTTCTACTGCAGATACAGGGCTAGCTAGCCATCAACTTAATGAGCCATTGGCAAGCACATTGAAATTGCCAAGATACACAAAGCCTATTGAGAATTTCTTTGCACCAGATAGGATGCCTGTGATGTATCTAGATTTATTTATTTTTTACCTTTAAAGTTTGAAGTGTACTTTCTTTTCTCTATTAAGTCCCGATCCTACAGTTCCCATTTATTCATACTCATTTATTATGTATACCTGTTTATTTTTATATGCTTATATGTTATGTTCATACTTATACCTGCTTGACAAACTAAAATAAAACAAACAAACAAATAAATAAATATTTGGTAAATGGATTAGATCTTTGTTCCTATTTGGGAGGTTAAACAATCTACCAGGCATAGGATTTACACTCTTTGTTTGTTTTATGGGTTCAGACATCTGGTCAGGGATCTGATTTCTGCCAATCCTGCTGTTGTTGCAAACCTTAGACACAGCCTCCTAAATGAACTTTTACTATATATTTGAAGAAAGACTATCCTGGTGACCATGGTTCACCTGAGAGGAAAGCAATGATGGTCTCCCCTGTGGCTTCTGAGCAGGATTTCTTCCTCAGTGCCATCAAGGGTAATTGCATTCAGATCACCACCATTAGCCAGCATGGTCAGATAAGTTGGCAGGAGCTGATAGTGGAATCCTTGGGAACATGGCGCATTGCCTTACATGAAAAAGACCACTGGCCTGACTAAGTCAGTGCTCATTGCAAATCAACATAGATGGACCATTGCTCTTAGTTTCAAACTGTGCAGCATTTGAGACCTTCCCGCCCTATTTAGAAATTGGACCAGGAACAAAGTAATCTAATTAAAATGCAGAATGTGGTCCATATCCTTAAAATCTTTAGATGGTCATCTCTTAATCACTTCCCAGTTTTCTTTAAGGGAATAAGCAACAGTCACTTACACAGCAAACTTATTCAGTGGAACAAATCTACAGAGTAACCTGATTGAAATAAGTGTCTTTTGTCAGGGTGACCTGGTCTACCCAATTATGGGATGGTATACTCCATCCCATAATTGGGTAGACCCACTGGTAGTGTGCTACTGGTTCAGACTGGTTCAGCTGAACTGGTAGTAAAAAACAGCTTCCGATCAGCTGAGAGAAGGAAAAAACCCTCCCAGCTGAGAGGAGGTGGGGGGGGGAAGCTTCATCTGAGAGGATAAAAGACTGAAAAGCACATGGGGCGGTAGGAGGGTCATTCCAAGCTTTTTGTTTCTTCAACCTCTCAGCTGCTTCACTTGTTAGGGGTATGCGCGCACGTGCGATCACCCACCAAACCAGTAGCGACTAAGGTAGGATCCCACTTCTGCGTAGACCAGGTTGCCCAGACAAAAAACACTTAATCTTTCTCCTTGTATTCAACACAATGAGGAGAATCTATGGCTTAGAGGTTAATGCATCTACCTAATATGCAAGTAGCCCAGGTTCAAATCCCAGAAGGGTATGGCTAACTGATCAGACCTAAATAGCTTGAAATAGATCTATAGGTAAAACATAAATTTAACATGTGTGAGTAAAATCTTAATTTGGGGGGAGAGGGTTGTAAGATTGTAGAATGCACAATATCTTTCCTTTGCCTATCATAATTCAGGGTAATATAGGCAATGCTCAAAAGATTGCAGCAGACATCTAGATAGATTGGGCAAGCCTTAACTTGCTCATGTCTTAAAAGCCACAACGTTCATAACAAAAGACAAGGACACTCTGCCCATTACTCTATGCACAGGCAACTATCTCTAAAAGTAAATAAAGTCCCCAGTGATGACAGATAGGGTTTTTTCTTTCTTTCATAGTAACAGATAGCCATTCTCTGAATTTTCTCCATATCCCCTGAACACATTCTATTTCATCAGCCTGATAAGCAGAAGTGATAGCAGATAGAAACCTGTGTCAACACAACAGTAAATTAAAAATGTGGGCCTTTCATCCGATAGAATCTTTTATATAATGTAATTTCTTTGGCTAATGTTCTTTATTTTACTTCAAAATGTTACAGAAAAAAAGTGTCCATGATAGATTATAAAGCAAGCAAGGAAAACAATGTGTGTGGATACTGTATCTATCAGGGTAATAATAAAGTGGTTGCCCTGCTATTTATTAGAAATGTTATTTGTCATTTTTATAGAAATTGTATCTTGTTGCCAGGTGGTTTTAAACCAAAGGATCTAAAACTCCATTAATATTAGAGAGCTGAGGCAGTCCATTTCTGATGAATTTTTCAATTCAGAATAACAGAACTGGAAGGGACTACGCCGCCTTCGGTCCGATCTAAGTATAGTATACATTGCAATGTCCTACCTGTCAAGGAATACTTCAGCTTCAACCATAGCAACACAAGAGCAAACAATGGATACAAACTCAAGGTTAATCACACCAAACTTGATTGCAGGAAATATAACTTCAGCAACAGAGTGGTCAATGTCTGGAATACTCTACCTGACTCTATGGTTTATTTCCCAAGCCCCAAAAACTTTAACCTTAGACTGTTTACTATTGACCTCATCCCTTTCCTAAGATGTCTGTAGGGGGCTTGCATAAGCGCACCAACGTGCCTACTGTCCCTGTCCTATTGTTTCTTTTTATTTTTCTTATATGTATCCATTTCATGAATTCATAACTATGTTTATACTTATACCTATTATCTTGTAAGCAATTGACAAATCAAATAAATAAATAAAAAATAAAGAAATATTGCAAGCTAATCTGACCACACTATGGAGTTCGGTCTTGACAGACTCAAGGCTGACTGTCTTCCACCCTTCACAGGTCAATAAAATGAGGAACGCAATATGCAAATAATGTTCACATTGTAAACCATCCAGAGAATGCTGTAAAGCACAATGGAATAGTAAATAAACCTAAATGCTATTTCTGTTATCAAATAAGGGCTCAATTAAGGCAGAAAAAGTAAACTGCAGCAGTAGCAAGTGGTGACATTGTGACAGACCAAAAACAAGCCAAATATACAGCTGAAATGGAGAGTGAAAAAACCTTTTCTAACCCTATTTCCTATTTTTCTGGGCTCAATGCAGTTGTATTTACTGCAACCTTCCTTAAATCATCTCTGGTTGAAATCATTTAGTCGCTTGATTTGTGTATTTGGAAATTATATATGTATAAAAATGTGTGTGTGTGTGTGTGTGTGTGTAATTACTTGATTTGTGTATTTGGATATATTGTGTATTTGGATATATTGTGTATTTGGATACACACACACACACACACACACACACACACAAAATTTATTCAAGACTAGAAGACTTTGCAAGTGAATCACTTATTTAGACCAACTTATCCTTTTGCTAGAGATTTTGTCTTTTCATGCATGTCAGTTGTTCTATCTGAAAACTTTCTGCTCCATTGGCCTGAAGCCTGTTTAGAAGCATTCAGGTGTGCTGAAATAAAGAATATGAGAAAAATGGATATGTGATATTCTCTACCCCTTTTCCAAGTGGAATTTTTTTAAAAGACTCATCAGTCAATAGATTTACCTGTACAATGAAAAAATTGCTGCTTTTGTTTAGCTGTTTGTGTGCATACAGGGGAAGTGTGGGAAGTGAGTGCTATATGTATGCCAGCAAAGAGTTATCTATCATAGTGTTCTGGAAACAAAGATAAAATTGTCTTTTTGTTTCAATAAATCTTATTCTTGAAGTGAAAAAAAATTGTGAATGTCACATACAGCATTTTAATTTAAAAGTGGACTATGATCAGTAAGTTTCATAAACAGAAATTAACCATCTCAAAATGTAATTGATTTCCATTCTGAACTATCCTTCAACAAATTCTTTCTAGAATGCGTTCAATATTTTCTCCAGAGTGGAATCAATCTCAGGTGTTTTGCTTTGCTTTGTTTTTTAAGACTCAGCAGATTTCTGTTTTGCCCAAGGCTTTAGAAAGTTGCTTCCAGTCACAGCATACAACAGAGACAGAGATATATGAAATCTGAAGTGAAATAAGGAGTCTTCATAAGAATTGTCTGTATTTGTGGAATTGGATCACTGGTTTAGTTTAAAATTAATCATTCTGTTGATCTCCCAACGTATTAGACTACAACTTCCATAACCCAATCACTTAATATATTGACCAAACCTGTGAAAACCATGAACCAGAATCAGAATAGAGCTGGAAGGGACATTGGAGGTCTTCTAGTCAAGCCCCCTGCTCAAGCAGGAGGACTTGTGGTCTATGGACCTTTGGAAACCACAGTGTCATCACAGGGAATTCACAAAGACTTGTGTTATGAAGTTAAATCTTGAGTTAAGTCTTGGGGTCTGTGGCCATGATCCATGGCCACAAAAGATATTTAAAGGGGGGGCTATGGTGAAGAAAAGATTAAAAACCACTGTCTTAAATCATCCCAATCCATCCCACTATTCCTTAAAGTTCTCTCTAACATAAGTCACTTAGAAGAGTCCTATTAAGTCTCAGGATTTAAGCCTGGATGCATCTATATATCTAGCATGCATTCTTCTATTGGGCGTAGAGCCCACAAAGTATTACAAATCCTGACATGGAAGCATGGCTTATGCCATGTAGCAAAGCACTAAGTAGATTTATTTCAGTCAAAGTTGGCAGCTCTGTTACAGATAGATTTCTAACTGTGAAGATAGGAAATGTGCAACTACTATTAACAATAGCGACCCAAACTTACACATTTTTTTAGTAATGTTTTCATAATTACATCTTTTTAAATTCCATACTAAACCAATCTGATCCCGATATCATAAACAATGTGCTGTGCTATTTAGAATTTAGCATCCACTGGATTTTATATTTTTATTTATTTATTTATTTTTGACAATTGCTTACAAGATAATAGGTATAAGTAAAAACATAGTTATGAATACATGGATACATATAAGAAAAATAAAAAAATAAAAGAAACAATAGGACAGGGATGGTAGGCATGTTGGTGTGTTTATGCACGCCCTCTACACACCTCTTAGGAAAGGGGTGAGGTCAACAGTAGACAGTCTAAGGTTAACGTTTTTGGGGTTTGGGGAAGAAACCAGAGTCAGGTAGAGTATTCTAGACATTGACCACTCTGTTGCTGAAGTCATATTTCCTGCAATCAAGTTTGGTGCGATTAACCTTGAGTTTGTATCTACTGTTTGCTCTTGTGTTGTTATGGTTGAAGCTGAAGTATTCATTGACAGGTAGGACATTGCAATGTATGATTTTATATACTGCACTTAGATTGGATCAAAGGTGGAGTAGTTCTAGGTTTTCTTGGTCTAGAATTTCAAGTCTGGTGGCATAAGGTATTCTGCAATGAGTAGAGGAGTGGAGAACTCTTCTTATGAAATATTTCTGGACTTTCTCAACTGTGTTAATATCAGATACATAATGTGGGTTCCAGACTGATGAGCTGTATCTGAGTATTGGTCTAGCAAATGTTTTGTATGCTCTAGTTAGTGGTGTAATGTTACCAGAGCAAAAGCTACCTAAGATTAGGTTAACAACTCTTAATGCCTTTTTGGTTATGTAGTTACAGTGGGCTCTAGCACTTAGATCATTAGAGATGAGTACTCCAAGATCCTTGACAGAGTTTGGATCATCAACAAGGTCTTGACTATTCAGCCTGTATTTTATTTTCTGGGTTTTTTTTTCCAATATGTAGGACAGAGCATTTATTTGTTGAGATTTGAAGTTGCCATTTGTTTGACCATTCTGATCCATAGTCAAGGTCTTTTTGAAGGGTAGCAGTATTGTCTGTGATGTTGAATAGCTTTACATCATCAGCGAAGAGAACACAATTGCTCTTGATAGGATCACAGAGGTCATTTATGTAGAGTATGAAAAGAGTTGGTCCTAGATCACTGCCTTGGGGGACACCACTGTTGACAGGTACAGAATTTGATAGGATGTTCCTAATTTTAACTATTTGTTGTCTGTTTGACAAGAATGTTTCTATCAAATTATGCAGGTGTCCAGAGATACCATAAGATTTTAGTTTTAGGAATCGTTTGTTGTGTACCACTGAATCAAAGGCTTTACAGAAGTCTATGTAGATTGCGTCTATTGCTTTGCCCTGATCAAGTTGTGTAGTCCATATGTTTTTGCACTGTAAGAGTTGCAGATTACATGATAGTTTTTTCCTGAACTCAGATTGCTTATTAGAGAGTAAGTTGTTTGTTTATAAGTGGAGGATGATGGATTGGTTAGGGTTTCTTATTATATTATATTATATTATATTATATTATATTATATTATATTATATTATATTATATTATTATATCACATTTCTCAGCAGATTACATTAATTAAAATGTACTTTTAAATATCTATTTTAATTTTCTTTAAAGCTCAAATCAGTGCAAAATGAAAGAGAATTATGAATTAAAACAGGAAAACTTTATATCAATTGGAAACTATTATCATGATGTGTACTTCCTTTTCAGAATTATAGAACAATAATGTCCATATGAATACCTTCTACAGAAATAATTATAAGTGGACAGAATTATAATAATTCTACTGAAAATAATCTGTTACAATTCAAAGCTAATACAATATTCCTTACTAAATGAGTGGGTGATGATGATACTACTGTATGATGATACTACTGTTTTTCAGTTTGCACATGAGCAGACAATGCTTGAACTGATTAAATATTTCATATATTCATATGAGATTCATTTAAGCAGATCCATATAAAAAGTGTTGAATAAATCCAGGAGTTAATGGAGATTTGGTTCTTAGTGCAATACAAGGAAGACATAATAAATTTGATAAAGTCAGTCTCTACGTTTTTGATAAGGGCATTGTCTACAGCCCATATTTGGCTTTTAATATGACTTGCCTGTTACAGTTTTAGTTCTATAACACATCATGTTCATTTTTAAAAACTAATTTAACCATAATGACACAAACCTAAGATCATATTTTTCCTTACTTTTTAGGAACTGAACTTTGTCACTTCAATTTATGCAAGAACCCCAAGCTGGCTAAAATGAGAAAAAATGGGTCAGCACTAAAGATTATGAGAAAGTATAAGGAATAATGCTAAACAGTGGAAAGATAAGTGACAAACAAAGTGGAAAGTGGAGGAAATTCTTGAGTTCAATTATAATGTAGGAAAGGTAAGGAATAGAGTATAGATACTTGATACTTGTTTCAGATATATAGTTAACCCTACATTTCAATCACAAATAAACCAGTCTTTTATTCTCTTTGGGGCTGTTAAATATTTACTAGGTAAAATATTGCATGACATTTCTTTGACTATAGTACATTGCGTAGTATTTTAAAGGTGTTTCATGAGTGCCATTCTGAAGGGCAACATTATTCACTCTATTTACATTTAAATAAATGTACTTAAATGTAAATGGAGGTTTTAGTGTCAGGTTCAGTGGTTGACAATATATCATCTGAAGGACCTATTTAATAGTGTTTCATTAAGGTGAAAGGAAATATTGTTAATTAACCTCAGAGCAAGACAACTTACTTCAAATGAGAAGCTTCCTATAAAGACCAATGGCCTGAGCTGTTATGGGTTTCTTTATGACAGTTTCTCACTATCCATACTAAGAATGTTCAGGGAAGTATGCTTATTTGAAAGAAAATGAGAACTTTTCCTTCTTCCAAGAGAATTTAACCCAAAGAATGAAAAATAATCCAAAAAAGTTAAATACTGAAGTAACACAAAGAACCACTATCAAAAGATGATGATACCATATACCAGTATCAAAATTTGAAGCCTTTAAATTATTAGGCTAATCCCACACCAATATGCATATAAGTCCTATCCAGACAGGCAGAGCCATGGAGCTCTAGGATGAAAACCATTGTTACATTTTTGCACAAGCTTCTCTTTCTTTCTGTGCTCCCCCCACCACTACTGAAATGTACATTCTCAACAACCAGGAGTCTAAAATAGAAGGTAGTAAATGGTTTTTTGTTACACCTGAGCTTCCAGGTTTCTATCCAAAATTCAAATGCAAGCCATTAAGAGGATCCTTGGAGAGGTTCCTTCCTATTTGCAAGATTATATATGAGTAGGAATTCTTCATGGGATCCAGATGGGAACAGATGTGACTTCTACCAAGATTATGGACAAAACAAGAGGTAGCTGGAACTAACACTAACTGGTATTCATCCTTCTCCACAAAATTATGGGGCAGTAAGAGTTTGAGTGCTTTGGAAGCTTTAAAAGGATGAATTGGGTTCTTAGCCAATTATTGGATATAATTCAGAATCTGTAGAAAGTCTAAAAATTCAATTGCTAGTATCTGTCTGTTGTTTTATGCTGTGTTTTATGTTTTGACACTTCTGCCATTGCTGGACATAGATTAATTCTTGGCATGATTAGTCAATGTCATTGAAATCATTATGATTTGTTTGCCTTTCACTGCTTTGTCCTCTCTATTGGGAAGTAGTGTTGTTTTATTGTTGTCTTTGCTTTGGAGGCTATAAGACATCAGCAATGCAGCAGCTTAATGCTCCCTGATTTGCTCTGTCCCTTTCATTCTTCCAGAAAAAGTAACAGAAATATCAAATCTTGAATGAGCAAACCTGATGTAAGCTGGATTAATACCCATGCAAATGAATTGTAACACTAAAGGAATGTGTATTTGATAAATGCACAAATCCTATGATTTATTTAGTGTTTCAACCTTTGTTGAGGACTAAATATTGTCTTGTACTTTAGAAATAAACACAGCAGTGGGAAAAATGCTTCTGGTTGTTTATCATGATTTGACATGATATAAATTATACTATAAACAGCTGGTATAAGAGAATTGCTTTTCTGTCCAACCTTCAACATTTCACTACTGGAGACAAATATTAATAAGTATTCATTTGATTAGAACAAAACCAAGAGGGGGTTATTAAAATTCACTTTGGGCAGGGTTTTTATATGGGCTCCACACAGGTCATAAAATAAATAAATAAATCAGAAAATCAACACCTTTAAAAGCTGCAACTGAAACTTTCACAAGTAAAAATTGCATTATAGCTACAGCAAGTGATGCCTATAGGGAGAAGGCGGGGAAGTGTGGAGAGACAGGCACTAAGAACTGACAATAATCAGGCCATTATATTATTAAGTGAGCATGCATAGTATTATGCCCAACATGTAGCGGTAGTAATAATAACCCTTCCTGTTGTGATGCCTAGGAGACAGGCATTGCCAGGCATTAGCTTTTGCACATTAAAGCTCAATTTTAAAATCTACCCAATAGATAATTCAGTTAGAAGAAGTAAAAGATAAATAGAAGTTGGTGTATCCTTAGAGTCACCTACAAGACTTTTGATTGCATAATGGGTGCAATCTTTTAATAAGCAGGAGGCCACATGTTTGGAAGAACTGAGAGTCCCACTCTGAGTAGACTCACTTCATTCAGATGAGCAGGGTTGAATTTGGAGAAGTGTTTTCTTCATTTATGAAACAGTTATATCCCTATCTAGCTGATCTTGGCTAATCTTGGAAAAAACTAAGCAGGGCCAGAGTTAGTTAGTGTTTAGAAGGGATCACCCCTAAAAAATTTCAGAAGGTAAAACAGAGTAGGGAATCAAAAACATGATATGCAATGGCAAGCCGCTTCCATATTCTTGCTAAGAAAATGCTAGAAACATGTAAGAATAAAGATTGATTTGAGGGAATGTTTTACTACTTCTCCTTATTTTCAGACTTACACTGCAGTTTATTTACTTTCAAATTCAGAACATTGGGTAGTTGAAATATTACATCTCAGCAACTATGATCAGAGAAGTGGAAGGGGGTAAAGCTTACAAAAATGGTTAGGAGGCCAAATGAACCTCTTATGGTTCCTCCCTCTGCTAGACTATGATAGTCCTTTTCAGAGACATCTTAATCTGTTGAACATTCTACTGTTTCATATCCAAGTGACATGACCAGATTTACTAACTTGCCACCTTCTTTGTAGTATGTAAATCTTCCTACAGCCACATTGTCCTTCTGGCTCAACAAAATATTTAGATGAGTCTAAGTAACCCATAAATCACAAAGCTTTGCCCCACAGAAAAGACACCAAATACTTCTTGCTGCCTGTCAGATAGAGAGCAGTAGAGAACTTCTAACAGAACTTGCACAGCTGATAGGTTGCCTATTTCTGGCTCAAATTCTGATAAAATAAGATCAATAGACATTTTATGACAGATTAGATCTCTTGGATACCAAACAAATGCTGAAGTGAATTGAAAGTTGTGTCCCATTGAATATTTCCTCATTGCATCAAAATGGAGTTATACTGACCACTGCAATCAGTATATTATGAAGGCACAATGTCCTGAATTGAAAGATTTTGAAAATATTAAAACTTTTGGTTTTTAGTGGAATTTAATGTTGGACTGTAAAATAAATGTCTTTCTACTATGTTAGCCATCAGGACCATGACTCATGATCTAAGAGGAACTTGAGTAAATTACAGTCGCTGATACTTTTTTTCAATATTAAATCAATATCCACAAGATCAATGGCTCTCAGTCATAATAGGATACAAATTGAGAGTGAATGGAAATTATTTCATATAGAAAAGTTTTACAAAGAAAATATGATGTCAGGTAAATTTTTTGTATTTAATTGTAATTGCCTTTGGATTTTTGAAATCTATTTCTCAGTTACAGAGATCATATCTATGTATATTTGTGTATGTGTGTATGTGTGTGTATTTCTGACTATTATATCACAGTATTTTTTGTGATATTTAGAAATATATATTTTCTTTTTAAAAATCTGATCAGTTTCATTATAATTCATTTTTTAATCTATTTCTTGTTAAATTTTACTAACAAATCAATTTACAACTGAAATTTAAGCAAATCCCAATAGAAGCAAACTTTTATATATCATTCCACTGTTCTTAGTTCACCTAAAATAGGCCTAATCATACCAACCCTTCTTGTAATGTGTCTTCATTACAGATTTAAAAATAAAATTCAATTCATAATTTTATTTAGATCAGTGAAAACCATGTCATAGTGTGAAAATAAATAACTGCAAATAAATAGTCCATTAACCCAGCCACATTAGGCATCAAAACTAAGATAGCATTTGAATTTTCATTATCAAGAAATGTAGCCCCATATTTTTTTTTCTTTTAAAAAAGGTTGTGTTGCTTTTCTTTTTTCAATCTGGAGTTCTATTGAACTGCTACACAACTACCAACAAACCTGGTTTTATCATAAATATATCTTTCTGCTCATAAATGGAAACAGCTGGATTTCACAGGCTTGTAAAGGTTTTCCATTTTAGCGAAATTCTGTTCACTGAAGTCAAATGCTTCTTACAATTCCAATTTTTTATATATATATATATTATGCTGGGAGAATCCAAGAGCTGCAACATTCCATCTTCAAAAATTTTCACTAGCAAACTACTGCTTATTATTACAAAATTTAATTTTCTTAAGGATGTGAATGATACAGCTGAAATATCTGCCATCTATTATTTTGGTGATGACTCATCTTTAACTATTTTATGCAGAATAAATATGTTGGTCTGAAGGGCTAGTTTTTTTTTTTTTTTTAAAGAGCATAATATAGTTGAAATGAAAAGGACCTTAGTCTGCAAATTAGAAGCAGAGTTTAATTATACTAAATAGAAAAATAGTTTTATAATCTCCTATCCCTTTCAGAAGCTCCTCCCCACTCAAAACAAAACCAAACACATTTGTTGATCAATTTTTGCATCAAATGCAATTTTTTAAAAAGGAAAGTGGAGAAAGCAGAGAAAAGTTACTAGTATTTAAGACAAATAGCAATAGCATTTGGACTTTTATACCATTTCACAGTGCTTTACAGCCCTCTCTAAGCAGTTTACAGGGTCAGCATATGGCTCCCAACAACCATCTGGGTCCTCATTTTACCCACCTTGGAAGGATGGGAGGATGAGTCAACCTTTACTCAGAAAAAAGAAAGAAAGAAACAAGAAACAAGAAGGAAAAGAAAGAAAAGAAAGAAAAAAAGAAAAAGAAAGAATCTTCTAATGTTTCTTATTCAGTTATAAATGCATTTATATTTCATCTTCTCTTGTATTGTTCCACCATGGCTCCCTTCATTCCATAGTTCAACCCTTTCTAATCATACTTTCCCCCCATTTTCAGCCAAAAGTCCATAAAGAATTTTCAGTCAGTGACAAATGTAGTTATTGTTTTTTCCCCTAATTAAAATAGGCAAATTCTGACCAATCATTCTAGTTTTCAATTTATTAGTTTTAGTAAAAAAATGTCCTGCTTTCAGTTGAGATTTTTTCTTTAAAAATTTGTATCGCTATATGTATTTAAATCAACACTTTCTAGCTTGTTTTATAAGTCCACCAAAGTAAAATGAGCCTTCATGTTTTCCACATTTCCATCTTTCAGTCTTCTAGATTATATCTGACCTATTTACAATATTTATATTCTGCTTATTCTACTTGAAGTTCTATATTAATAGTTTACAAATGTCACTGTAAATCACAAAAATATATGCCCCAAAAGAGCAGGGAAAGAAACCAAAACATGTAATGCAGTGGTTAATAAAGGTAGCAAGTAAAATTGTACATTGAAATCTTTCCTAATAAGAATCACTTCACAGGTTTCTAGAAAAGACATTCCAGAACTTAAGTATCAACATCAAAATGTCCTTTCTCTGGTCTTGTCAAATAGATCTCAAGGATTTGATGGTGGTTGAAAGAGTAGAGAGACTATCACCTCCCTTTAGTCCTACTGATAAAAGGAATACCATTAGAGGAAAATGAACATTCCAGATTTTATGCAGAATTGAGAAATACTTTACCTTTGTAACATTTAACAGTACCTGCTGTGTGACAATCTGTTTTATGATGTCTGGCTTTTTCTAGGGTGATTCTGATGTCACTTGATGAGCAATGTCAATTAAATAGATTCATATGAGCTGAATCAGATCATTCCCCATGAACCTCTGTACTCTTTATCAATTTAGTTGCTACCCGCACTAGTAACAAAATCCTCATCTTTAGTAAGTTCTTTTTAATTTCTTCCATACAGTTCTATTTCTGAATTACTGTTTAAAGGTCATTGTTTGCCTAAAATACCAAATCTTTATTTTATTATTTAATCTTTAAGAAAAGGAATTTGGAATTGGAAAAATACACCCTCGGGGAGGGTGAAAAATGGGCCTCCCGGAAGTTTGGGAAGGCTGGAAATGGGCCTATTTCTGGCTTCCAGAGAGCTTCTGGAGGCTGGGGAGGCCATTTTCACCCTCCCAGAGGCTTGAGGAAAGCCTCCAGAGCTGGGGATGGCAAAAACACACACACCCGGCTGTGGTGCAGGAAGCCAACTAGGCCATGCCCATCATGGCCATGCCAACCCAGCAACCAGGCAGAGAACCCTTTGCTAAAAAATTTGAAGCCCACCTTGCTACTAATCAGATTATATTTTGTGCCCCATCAGATTTGGATGACTGCATTACATGAAAAAACAACTATGGAAGAAATAATCTATTTCACAGTACTTTGCACTATGCTTTTTTCCCCTCCCAACAAAAAAAGTTGCTGTGAAACTAATCAATCCCTTGAAAATAAATGGCTTTGCTGTTAGGCAATTTGATACTTCCTTTTGAAAGTAACAGGGAGAGAAAAGTTCATGGCCCCAAATTCTTCAAATGCTCACAAAACAAAATGGTTATTTTTTTCATTGTAGCCAATAACTACAACTTCTGAAACAGTTTTTTTATGAAGAAGCCATAGTTTTCTAACCTGCTTATGAGAGACGAGACTACATTCAAATCTCAGAAAATTATGTTTTCTAAGATGCAAGCAAAGAATATTATATTCCACAGCTAATTTTAATGTGGCTTCAATTTTGACATTCCATTCCCATCCCATTCAAAGAAGAGGACTCTCTTTCACACATTCTTCACTCTGAGAAAATGTTATTATTATGGTCTCCTCTGATCTGGTAAAGCAGACTCCATTGCAGCACAAAGGGCAACAATCCATCATTCCACCACTGATCATCCATCAATGTTCATTAAAAATAATGTGTATTCAGGAAGGTATACTGATTGGGAAATAAGTGTTTTAGCAGTGTGTTGAAACCGAACTGCATTTAAATAATCCATATATTTGGGAAATCTGCATAGAAAAAAAAAGCACATTAGATAGTGGGGAGGTGTTTTTTGTTTTGGTGCCTTGAAGTAAGTGTTGAATCCTAATGACTGCCTGAACTAGTCCATACTGTTTTCTTGGTAAGATTTCAGAGTTGACTTCTTCCTAAGGTTGTCCCAAGTCACTGGCTTTGTGCCTAGCTCAGAGGTGTCAAACTTGATTTCATTGAGGGCTGCATTAGGGTTGTGTTTGACCTTGGGGGGCTGGGGTGGGCATGGTCAGGGTAAGCGTGGCCAGCTTGACGTCACTCGTGTTGGAGCACCTGTGGTAGCCCGGGTTCTCTGCCAGTGAAAATAGGCTTCCAGGCTCCATTTTTGGCTGTGATAGCCTCCTGTAACCCTTTGCCAGAAGAAACAGAACCCAGGAGGACCACCTGCAGCCCTTGCATGCTCCATTTTTGGCTGTGATGGCCTCCTGAAACCCTCTGCCAGCGAAAATGGAGCTCAGGAGGGCCTCCCAGCTCCAAGCTCCATTTTCATTGGCAGAGGCATCGTGGGCCAATCCTTTGCTGTTTCCAGGGAAGCTCTGTGGGCAAGATCTAAGCACCCCACAGGCAGATTTGACACCTGGGCCTTGAGTTTGACACTCCTGGCCTAGCTAGACTAAAACTTCCAGTAACCCAGTTTTTAGACTGATACCTTAACCACTGCACCAAACTGCATGGGAAAAAAACAAATGCACATTGCCTTTGTGTTATAGAAGTATGTGTATTCTTCATTGATTGAATGTATTATCAAATTGGTGCCATCTTTCAGCAATCACATAGACAGATTTTCCCAGTGATCTCTTCCCAACCAATCTCTTCAGATTTTCCAATGGTATACCAATCACCAATGGAATTGAGTCCATCCACCTTGTTGCCTTTCATTCTCTTTTCCTTTTTCCTTCACCTTTTTCAGCATTATAGACTTTTCCAGAAGGCTAGGCATAATGTGTATGATAATTTGAACCTTACCATTTAGTGAAGACCCATTTATCTGTTTCCTTGGCTCTTATGATATTTTCAGGAACCATCTCCAATACCAAATCTCAAATGTGTCACTGTTCTTCCAATCCTACTTCAAAATCCAATGTTCATTTCCATAGAGTGTCACAGGAATACTCTTGTTTGCACATTGTAGGTGTAGACACATCATGGCATCTGAATCCAAATATGTTGGGTACTCTGTCATTTTCCAGATTTGCTGGCATACTTCAGCTAGGACCTGTTCTATCGCCAGTAAAAGAGACTCGAAGACCAGAGTTGAATTCAGCTCTTTAATAGCAACAAGTAACTTCAACTATATTCGAGCCGCGGCAGCCCTTTTTATAGCAGCTGCTCGCGGCTTGCAACCAATGGCATTTATTTAAACTTCCCGCCGCTTAAGGTGGCCAATCTGATACTGGTGTTGTTAACCAATCGTTTCGTTGCATTAACTCACCAATAGGAACATTGACTTAGAAGTCTCTATTTGAATACACTACACCCCTCCCCTCTTGGTTCGTTCCAACATGATGTAGTCGCACAGGTAGGCGGGGCTCTTATGAGTCCTAGTTGACCTGCGCAGTTCAGTCTCTGTGTTGGTCTCCACTGGTTCGGACAGGCCTGCTGTCCGTCCCACTCTTCTCCCTGGAACCTCCTGGAAGGGTGCCTCAGCCATGCCACTCCAGTCGTGCCTTGTTGGGTTGACTGGTCTTTCTCTGTGGTCTGGGTTTGTTGGATGGGTGGCGTGGTCTCCTCGCATTGTGTGCGGGCAGGTTGAGTCAGTTTGGCTGCTTCTCCCCTGAGGTTCCTTCAGCTCTTCTTTTTTCTCGAAGTCTTCTAATGGTAAGTGATTTTTATTTCTTTCTGGGTTCTCTGTTTCCGGTTGTTGTTTTGTAATCGGATGGTTTTCGTGTTCTTTATTAATAAATGGTTCCCCCCCCCTCTTGATTTTTTATTAATATCTGGGGGTGTTTGGGAAATTGTTTGTTCTGTGTTTCAGGGAACGTCAGTGTCTCGTTCAATGTGTCATGACTGTAGTTGATCGATGTGTCGTTTCCATGATCTGCCATCAGATCTAGCCTCTAGTCGGTAGGAACGAGGGCCAGTGATTTGTGTAATTGTTGCCGGTAACCACAATGGTTCTCCAGTAAGGTTTTTCACATAAACTAAGTCGCCTGGTAAGAAAGAGCGGTACTTACTGGAAGAGTCTGGTGGCTTTTCTGGGTTATAAGTAGGGTGCAGTCTATCCAAGTAAGAATGCAACTTTCTTCCCATCAAAAGTTCAGCCGGGCTCTTGTTAGTAGCTGTGCATGGTGTTATATGTTGGATGGTGAGCATGGTGTTGAGTTTTTCTTGCATATCGTTTCCGTCAAGCTTCTCCAATGCTTCTTTCATGTAACGAACCATGCGTTCCGCTCTTCCGTTCGCGACCAAATGTACAGGCGCTGTCAAAGCGTGTCGTATTCCATGTTCTGCGAGAAATTGTAAACTGTAAACTGTAAACTGTGGCCCATTGTCCGATACTACTACATCTGGTAGACCGTGGATGGCGAAAAGTTTTTTGAGTTGTTTGGTGAGCGCTTCTGTTGTTGTTGAACTCATGATGATGACTTCCAACCAGTTGGAATAGGCATCTACGATGACCAGGTAAGTATAACCTTTTGTGGGGCCGGCGAAGTCCATATGGATTCGTGACCAGGGGCCTCTAGGTGTCTCCCATTCAATGACCGGAGCTGAAGGGGGGTGGGTCTGGAAGATTGGCATTTGTTACATGTTTTAACCCAGGTTTCAAAGTCTTTATCTATTTCTGACCACCAAACGTAGCTTCTGGCCAGGGACTTCATCTTCACCATGCCAGGGTGTCCTTCGTGTAGCATGTTTAACACGTTTTCTTGTAATTTTTGAACTACCCGGTCTCCCCACAAAATGCACTCCTTTTCCAGTGATAATTCAGTTTGTCAGTTTTTAAAAGGTTTAAAAGTCTCAGTTTTTATGCTTTCTGGCCAACCCCATCTCACCCAGTTCAATATTCGGGCCATCAGTGCATCTTTAGCCGTTTCCCTTGAGATGTCTGATGCGGTGATTGGCCAATTTGGAATAGTTTCAATCTGTAGGGTCTGTGTAGTGGGAGCTGGATCGTCATTGTGACCCAGTAGTGGTGAGTGGCTTAAAGCGTCTGCGTGGGATATGGCTTTCCCTGGGCGGTAAATGAGTTTGTAATTGTAAGCTGCCAGAAATTCTGAACATCTAGTCATTCTTGGGGACAGGATATTGGGGGTTGCCCTATCTCCAGCTAGGATTCCCAATAGCGGCTTATGGTCGGTAATCAAAGAAAATGTCCTACTGTATAAGTATTCATGGAATTGACTGTAGTTTCTTTCGGTTTTAAACAATGTCTTGGAATAAAAAGTGATCGGTGCTTCTCTGCCATCTGGTAGTGTGTGGCTGAGTATTGTGCCTATTCCAAAGGGTAAAGTGTCACAGGTGACAGTTAGAGGTAGTGTGTATCTGTAGTGAATCAATACCGATTTTGATGTAATCAAGACTTTAATTTTTTGAAATGCTGTTTCCTCTTGGTAGTCCCATTTCCAGCTGGCTTTTTTATCGAGGAGTCTATGCAGTGGTTCCGCTACCATTGCCTTCTGTGGCTGAAAAACATGATAAAAATTAACGAGTCCCAAAAATGCTTGTAAGTCCATTTTGTTTTGGGGCCTGGAAGGTTCCTTTATTGCTCGTATTTTTTTTTTTTTTTTAGTGGGGTGGATTCCTGCTTCATCAATAAGGTATCCCAGGAACTCAACCTGGTTTGTGGCAAGTTGTCATTTTTCTTTTTTGACTTTGAGTCCTGCTTCTCTAAATTGTGCTGTAATCTCCTGGGTTGCAATGACCTTCTGTGTTCTATTATTGTGACAGCTTGTGGGGTCTTGTGCTGTAATCTCCTGGGTCATTGGCTGTGTTGTAACATCCTGAGGTTTTGTGGTGTAACAGCCAATGACCCAGGAGATTACAGAACAAGACCCAGGGTGTCACAACAACAGAACTCAGAAGGTCATCACACAGCCCATTACCCAGGTCGTTACAACACATGAAGCTGATAGACACACAGCGAATACCTCAACCACACATGTTCTTAAGAAAAAGCCAGTCAATCTGCAAACATCAATTCCATCAACCAATCAAGAAATGACAACACAGCCAACCTCCCCACCAGTATATATAGGGAAACTGCAGGTCCGATTATGCTTTGCTTGCACAATCACGAAGCTGAAAGCACCAGCCTGAAGATGGGGAATGGGACCTCATTGAAACATTGCCAAGATACTCTCAATCTTACACGGGAAAAGACCTGAACACGCCAAGACCTGCATACCTGTACCCGTGAAAATATATATATATTCTTAAGTTTTCGTGGGTACTTACATGTATGGCATTCGGCTTTGTTCGGGTATTTTCCCACGTCATTGTAGTTGTGCTTTTAAAGTTGTAGCAACGTTTCGGCAGAATCTCATCTGCCATCATCAGGCTTCTGTATAGTATTCATCTGTCTATACAGAAGCCTGATGATGGCAGATGAGATTCTGCCGAAATGTTGCTACAACTTTAAAAGCACAACTATAATGACATGGGAAAATACCCAAACAAAGCTGAATAATATATATATAAATACCCATGAAAACTTAAGAATGTGTGTGTGTGTTTATGTATGTATGTATGTATGTATGTATGTATGTATGTGTATGTATATATATGAGATGCCACCATGAGTTTGATACCCTTGCCCACCCAAACAGTTTAAGGAAGTGATTCAAAAACATGGTAAGACAGTCTTATTCATGGATATTAGAAAACTTAATATTTAGTTTTGAAAACCAGCAATTTCCTAACCATCTAAAATAAGACATATAATATTCAGATAGTACAAATCTGATATCTCTTTTCCTGCCTGTGTATCTTATCAAACTATAAAAAGCCAGTTCCAGTGCTTGGCATCTGTACATTCCTATTGTAATTGATATATCTCTTTATCCAACCTTAACGTTTCGAGCCTCCACAGTGACCCTTATAAATTAGTTGTGCATGGTTGTTAGGTGCCATGAAATGGAATACATTTCATTTCAAATTCCAATAGGTTGGTGGGAGGAGCTGCTGGCTGCTTGTGAAGAGGCAGAGGATGAGTACCAAGGAGAAAGATAGCTATAAACCAAAACTACCAATAATACATTTAGGATTAGTGTGCTTGAGATTGTGACTTTATTTTATTTCAAAATGACTGGCTTATTTCAGTGTAATATTTGCTTTACAGCTGTCTTTCGCAGTACTCTTTTCAAATTTGGATAATGTCCTCTTTGTAAAAAAATTAGAAGTCTACATTGACAGTTTACCTATCTAGAATATCTAACCTGTGCTCTCCAAGCAGAAATTAGGTACCCAATCCAGCCATCTATTGAGCTGCCATGCTACCAGCCCCCACTACCACAAAGATCCTACAGGAAAAGGGCAGTATGGACAACTGTGGGGTCTGGCAGGGTAAGAGCTGTGGAGCATAAACACTAAGCTTTTGCTGTGTCCCAGCATTACAGATAAAGTGCCCTTGCTGACCTTAATAGGGACACTAAAGTGACAGGTCAAGGTAGTTGTGATAATGATAACTCAAATAAGCCGGGAATCATGGTCCTAGAAGAAGAACTTACTTTGGAAAGGAGAAAATGTGAATCAGGTATCATGCACCAGTCACACAATAAGAGCAAGGCATCCAAAAAGAGAAACCACCTTCTGGTTGGGGACTCAATTGTAAGGGATGTAAATTTAGGAAAGGATACAGAGGTTTTGAAAGAGATCAGATGTCTGCCAGGTGCTACTGCCAGCAGAGACAAGAGGAGTATTCTTAAGATAGTCAAGAATGCCAGTAAGGTCTGTGATGTTGATGCTATTATACATATTGGTACAAATGATCTGTCCCCGAAGGATGTACTTTCTGTTCAGAAAGACTTCCAGAGGTTGGGGTATGAACTTAGTAATATGGGCTGTAGGCTTTTCTTTCAGAGGTTCTACCAGTATACAAGGAACAAAAAGGGAAAGGCCAGCGTATAGCGGAGTTTAATGTGTGGCTAAAGGAGTGGTGTAAAAGGGAAGGCTTTGGTTTTATTAGGAAACAGTTGGTCCACTAAAGAGAGATGCTGGCAAGGAAGTTACAGGCAACAGAGAAAAAGCAGAACTGCTCAACTCATTCTTTGCATCGGTCTTCATGCAAATAGAAATTATAGCTCAACCCACCCAAAACATAACTGTAAAAGACAGACCAGAAATAAAAGTTAAAATAAGCACAAAAAAAATAGTAAGAGAACTCCTGTCTGATCTTGATGAACACAAATCACTGGGGCCTGATGGATTACATCTCAGAGCTTTAAAGGAGCTGGCAGAGGTCATCTCAGAACCACTGCACCACATCTTTCAAAGATCCTGGAGCACCGGGGAACTACCAGAGGACTGGAAAAGATTTTCAAAAAAAAAAAAAAAAACAGACCCAGGAAACTATAGACCAATCAGCCTAACATCAATACCCGGGAAGATACTGGAAAAGATAATAAAAAAACAGATCTGCCAACATCTAGAAACAAGTAAAGTAATAACTAGCAGTCAGCAGCACGGGTTTGTTAAGACAGATCATGCCAAACCAATCTTATTTCATTCTTCAACACAGTGACTAAATTAGTAGACCAGCAAAATACTGTGGACATAATATATTTAGATTTCAGCAAGGCTTTCAAATAAAGTAGACCACAACCTACTTCTTAGTAAGCCAGAAACAAGTGAAATAGATAGCACCACCACTAGATGGACTCACAACTTGCTGACAAACCGTACTCAATGAGTAGTCCTTAATGGGTCTAAGTCTACATGGAGGGAAGTAAGCAGTGGGGTGCCACAAGGTTCTGTCTTAGGCCCAGTACGCTTCAATATCTTCATTAACAACTTAGATGAAGGAATAGAAGGGGAATTTACCAAATTTGAAGATGATATTAAGCTGGCAGGAATAGCTAACATCCAAGAAGATAGGCTCAAGATCCAGATGGATTTTGACAGACTAGAACACTAGACTATATCTAATAAAATGATATTCAATGTAGAGAAAAGTAAAGTCCTACACTTAGGCAAGAAAAATCAAAAATACCCACATAGATTGGGTGAAACCAGGCTCAATATCAGTAACTGTGAGACGAATCTTGGAGTCTTTGTGGACAACCAACTAAATATGAGCCAGCAGTGTGCAGCACCCACCAAAAAAGCTAATGCAATCCTAAATTGTATTAACAGAGGGATACAATCAAGATCAAGTGAGGTACTAATACCACTCTATAAAGCCTTAGTAAGACCACACTTAGAGTACTGCATCCAGTTTTGGTCACCACATTACAGAGAAGATGTTGAGACTCTAGAAAAAGTACAGAGAAGAGCAACCAGGATGATTAGGGGACTGGGGATTAAGGCATATGAAGAATGGTTACAGGAACTGGGCATGGCTAATCTAGTAAAGAGAAGGACCAGGGGAGACATGATAGCAGTCTTCCAATATTTGAGGGGCTGCCACAGAGAGGAAGGGGTCAAGCTATTTTCTAAAGCACTTGTAGGCCAGACAAGGAATAATGGATGGAAACTGAACAAGGAGAGATTTAACCTGGAAATAAGGAGAAACTTTCTGACAGTGGGAACAATCAACAATCAACCAATGGAAGTGCCATCACTTGAGACCTTCAAGAAGAGATTGGACTGTCATCTGTCAGAAATGCTGTAGGGCAGGGGTGTCCAACCTTTCACCTTCCCTGGGCCACATTAGAAGATGAAAATTTGGTTTGGGCCGCACATAAAATAAAATAACAGTAACGATACCTGATCATCCAAAAAAACCATAGAAAATATAGTTAACATATTAAATTTATTTGGAAATGAAGTTAGTGAGATGTTTTTATTATTTATTATTAATTATTAATTAAAAATTATTTATTTTTTATCATGTTTTTTTTATCACGGTTTATCACGGTTTATTTTCCGGCCAAGTTTTGCGGGGGTGGGGGTGGGGGAGAAAGCTCGCCCGCCTCGCACCTACCTCTCCTCCTGCAAATGGCCCTGCTGGATGAGGCAGGACTGGAAGGCAGAAGCAGCAGCGGCGGCGGGGGCAGAAGCGGCGGCAACAGCAGGAGGTGGCGCTCTGATGGCGCCCGCCTTTTCTGTTGCTGCTTGGCCTGGTGCTCGCCTCGCCCCGCCTCGCGCCTGCCTCTCCTCCTCTTCCTCGCTGGCTCTGGCACGAAGGTTGGGGTGGGCACTGGGCCGCATTACGAGGCAACCTGGGCCGCATGCAGCCCATGGGCCACGGGTTGGACAAGCCTGCTGTAGGGTCTCCCGCTTGGGTGGGGGGTTGGACTAGATGACCTACAAGGTCCCTTCCAACTCTGATTATCTGTTAATCTGTTAACTACCTTTCCATCTTTCAGAGGTGGCTCAGCTGGTTCTCAGGTTTTTTTTCATTTTTGTTTCTGTAAATGGAGAGAGCCTTTTGTCCCTGGAAAAGCAATTTTGCCTCCAATCTATCCTAGGCTCTTGTTTTGTACCTTACTTCAATCTTAATGTTTATTAATCAGTTCTGAGAGGTTGCGCCACATTGTAGTGTGCCTTAAATGAAGCCGTAAATATGAACTACAGCTTGGTTCCCTAAGCATCAGCAAATTTAATAGCAAAGACTGAAATGTCTCTCTTTCCAGTTAGTTATAAAAATGTAGTGTGATGCCCTAGAGCATTTGATGAGAAAGGTGTATAAACCTGAGAAGAATTAAAAAATCTATTTCTCTGGAGCACCAGGCATCAGTATTTTTTCCGATGCCATTTTTTGCTTATTATAACTTTTGGAAAGGTAGCTTCCCCTTCTCTAAATAACTCTGCTCAATTACTGATAAACAACAAACATTCATCCTATCCCATAAATGTGGTCAGTGGCAATTGCTTTTTGTTTGTTGTCATCTGAATAACATTCTGCTTTCATGAGTTGGAATACATCAAAAGTAAACAAAGGTACTCAGGAGTTGATAGCAAGGCCATCATTTACTATTGGGATTCTGCTGACATTTACAGACCATTTAAACTTTGTTCTTTGGGTTTATAACATCAGCCTCAGCACAATCTTTATAGTGCATCATTGCCTTCAGTGTGGTTATAATGGAACTCACATGAATAACTGGCGGCAAATTAGAATTTCCTATTTATGATTTATCGATGTGCCAGCTGTATATATTAAAAGGGGTTTAAAAAAACCTCTCTCTGCATTAAACTGCACCTAAACTATTGCAAAATGTCAAGGTGACTCTTTTTTAAAAGCAAAATATTTTTCTGAGAACCATAGGACAAGAATTTATTCCATAAATAAAAAAAAGTCTATTAAAAAACCTTTTCATTTATGATAAGCAAGATTTATCTGGTATTTAATTCTAAGGATGCTAAAACCTGTTGTTTTTTTTGTGGGGGAAATAGTGGTTATGGAAGCAAAACAATATTTCAAGGCTATGTATGTTTTACATGATTTAAGCTTCTGGTCTATTTACAATCAAAAGGAAGTCTATATTTAATTATTTCAGATAAATTTAGCACATGGGAATGGTATACACTCATATTCTTTTTTTAAGAACAGATGCAGTGATTGCCTGTCAGTGCTGTACATTTTTCATTGTAAAATTGTTGGGCAATGATTATGCTACTTTGGCAGCAGAGTTTTTAATGCAGTGATTATTTTCTCTTTATTTTTTATTTAATGTTCAGTGTGATTCTTCAGTTTTTGGCTTAGGAAATACATTTCTAGGTGGTAATCAGATTGGGCAAAGGCATGCAAATGAAGAAGCATGCCTGATATGACCCTAATGAGCTTCAGTGCTGTGATTTACAAGTCTAAAAAAAAGAGGCCTCATTTAATAGTTCAAGAGGCAGAGCATGCTTTTGTTCTTTTTCTTGCTTTTTTCAACAGATGCATAATACCTGGTAGCACTATAGAGAGAAGTTATTTTTCCCAGACTTCAGATAAACCTACAGTTTTTAATGCTTTTATAAGGAAGGGCAAGTGAACCAAATGGGGTGAACTGTGACTTTTCACTAAGAGGAGAACATCTATTATTACAGGGTTTAATACCCCATTGATTTAAACTTGACATTATAAAGAAGACTTAGCAGTTGTTAAAATTTTTGTTAACATATTCATGAAGGTAATGGATGAATTATTATTCATTTTAAACAAAAAGGTTACCTTAGTCCCATATTGCTGATGAAGTCCCTTTAACATCGTGTAAAATATAATTGGTTGATGCTTTGTGCTGTAAAAGAAGTTGGTGTAAAAGGTTTAGAACTATAAAGTCTGATTTTCAGACAATTTTCATAAGGTTCCAATTTGGATTCCAACCTTTATGTATACTGAAATCAATTGTTAATCATCAATGTCTTTAATGTGAAGTATTTCCCCTATTATAATCAGCACTAACTTATACAATTAGATTCTAGTGATACTAAAAAAATAACATGGTGTTTAAAAATAAATTAATTATTCCTATCAAGTCTGTTACACAGGTAAAATGCTCAGATTTCTTTACATGTAAAAAAACTTTTTCTCCTGTAAAGTGGCTTTCTTCATGAAATTCAAATTCATACAGCAACTGCGGGAAAGTAGGCATAATTAAAGAGATATTTAGATAAAACTCATGATCATATAAAGCTGTATATAAGAAAAGAATCTGCTGTTAGGCCCCATGAGTGCCAGAGAATCAATAGTAGAGAATATAAGTAGCTCATGGTTGAACTAAGGAGTTCTTGATGTTCTCTGACCTTGGTTGTTTGCTTGCAATCATATCATTATCCAACTAGGTAATATCATCAGTGCACATGTAGGGTTTGCTCCCTGTTTATATACACTTCCAATGTTGGTGGGAGTGTGCTGTTCTCAACCTCCTCAAGTCCTTAGCCCCATCCTTATCATAGCTTACATTTTAAATTGATCTCTTTTAGTGCACACAATATAGGTTGAAAAGAGTCAAGGCGTCAGTTCTGTGGTCCCACCTTCCATCCTGACTTTTTTAATATATCCCCTTCTCTTTATGGAAAACCCTGAAGTTTTGTCAAGTGCTCTGACCTAATGTGGTTTGACTCAAATTTCACTGGAGAAGGACTTGTGTTTTGGTTTTCAAATCAAGTTACTTCCATCTTGGTTTTGCAAACATTTCAAATGTTCTTTAGAATGTGGTTTTATTTTCTTCTTTACTCAGTGAAGAAATACAATAGAGACTAAAAAAAAAAGTCAAGCATGAAAATTAATTACTTAGCTACTTGTAATTGTTTGTTCAGTACATCTGACTGGAAACACAGAAAGGACTCGCATTTTGTATTTTTCCAAAACTCTGTGTCTATAAAGAGAAGAAAAACAATTTTGTGAATATGGCCCTCTGGGATGAATATCTTTTTCAGAATGATTATGATGGATGGCAGAAAAAGAGGATTGAGGAAGTTGATCACCAGGTTCTTTTATTCCTTTCTATTTAATCTACCACTCATAGAAGGTTTTGCTTACTCTGAAATGATATGATTGACACGGGTAATCAGAAAAGATAAAAACATGTTTGCTCATTTTCAATATTCCAGAAGCAAGTGAGAGACAAATTGTCTGGGAATGAAATGACGAGTAGTGAATAAATATTGTTCCTGCAAAGCCAGATATAATTTATTTGGCAACTGCTGGTTTTGAGATGAAAACACAAAGGAAACTAGACTTCTGGTCATTGAATTCCAACTGTTAGCTACACAAATACGTACAGAAATATTTCTTGAGTCCAAATTTAAACAGACTTAAGAAGAAATAAGCAGAAATAACAAACATCCATCATTTCCTCCATTGTAACCGATGAATTTTCTATTTTGTGAAATGATCAAGGATTTCTGATTTTTTCCGGTTCTCTGAGATGATAATGATGATGATGATGATGATGATGATGATGATGATGATATATGCCAAACTTTATTATTTATAAATTATTATATTTATAAATTATTTATTATGGAAACTGAACAAGGAGAGATTCAACCTGGAAATAAGGAGAAACTTTCTGACAATGAGAACAATCAACCAATGGAACAGCTTGCCTTCCAAAGTTTATTGGGAGTTGTGGGAGCGCCATCACTTGAGACTTTCAAGAAGAGATTGGACTGCCATTTGTTAGAAATGGTGTAGGGTCTCCTGCCTGAGCTGGGGGTTGGACTAGATGACCTACAGGTTTTCTTCCAAATCTGTTAATCTGTATCTATTTTTATAAAGGTGGCAAACTTTTCTAATACTCCTTCCTCCTCCTCTTTTCCATCTACAACAACAATGGAGTGAATTGGGCTGAGAGAAAATGGCTGGTCCAAAGTCACCCAACCGGCTTTAATGTCTAATGGACCCTAAGAACTCTGAGGCAAAGTTCTTGAGAAATGATTTCATATAGTATAGTAAATATGCAGTTTATAGTTTTATTCTAAAATGATTGGTAGTCTTATAATTATCCTTTAACTTATTTTATCAACTGCATTCTCCCAGAAGAATGTTGGGCAGGTGGGGGAATGAACTGAGATTGCCTAATGCTGATGGACAAAAAGTGCTCTCACATTTTGTTTTGTTTTTCATTAATTAGCAAGAGAAGCAAACATAGATTTAGTAAAATTATTAACCTTAATATTCATTAAAAAATTTAACAAACATGAAAAAATATGCTTTGAACAGAAGTCCACAAATTAACCATGTTGCTTGAAACCCTTTTACTGGGGAAAAAAATCTTAACAAACAGTACATATCAAGAGCTTATTTCTGCAAATAGAGTATAGATTTTCCTTTCTAGTGTTGGATGACAATTTTTTTTATTAGACTGAAAAAAGGTTCTTGATCTTTTAGTAGATTCTAAATACTGTATTCCAGAAACTGTGATGTGTTATTATATAGCATAGATCCATACTGACAGTTTGTTAACTTTAGTCCCAAACATTCCATTTAGAGAATTATCCTTATTTGAATAATATTTCTCATTAATCTCCTAGAATTAATTCCCTCTTTACTTCTTCACTACATTTTTGCCTTTTTTTATTCTTGAGATCAAGAGGTGGTGATGAAAATAACTAGCACCTTCATTTCTTTGCCATCAACCATAAGGTCACAGAACATGCTAGTTAACATTGCCTTTGCAATGTTAATGTTAACCCAGGTTTTTCACTCTACATTTTTACATCTATAATAAGTTCTTCAAAGTCTGCTTTCATTTTGGCTAACAAAGAGGCATTGTCTACTTATCTCAACCAGTTGGTGGTTCAGCCTCCTGTTTTGATTCCAGCTGTCATCTCTTCCAGTCCTACCATTCTTGTAACGTATTATATACAGACATATAATCTGCATTTTGTTTCACTCCTTTTCAACTATTTTTCTTCCTTAGTCTCAAAGATCACAGTAGCTTCTTGTTTACTTTAGAGGGGGTTTTAAAAAAGAAAAGAAAAGAGAAAGAAAGACAACACTTCTCTTGCTCTTTTTATATTTGTTAACTGTCCTAATTAAAAATCTTTTCTTACACTTCTTCTTTTGATGTTGAAAGTTTGCAGTCAATCATCATACTGATTTTTTGTTGCCCAAGTCTTTCATCTCCTCTCTTTCTCTAGTTGTCAGGGTAGCTTTTTCTGAAAGCCACGTAGATTCTTTCCTCTGAAAATTTGGAAATATTCTTTGTGCTTTGATTTTCACAATGTCTCTTATTACTTCCCCCAGTTCTTCAGCTTCCCTTTCACAAAAGATAAATGCATTGAATCAATTCATAGCATTGATCTTATATTCTGACTGTACGTCTTCCAGTCAAATCTTGCTGCACACCTGTCTTTAATTATCTAAGTTTATATATTTGACACCAATAATTTATGGTCTGCTCCACAATCTGTACCAATAACTCTGCTAGCTGACTGAATTGAACTTCTCCATCTTCTCTTTTATATTATTGTATGTGGCTGATTTGATGCTGATATTTTGTGTCTGGTAATGTCCATGCATAGAATCTGCATTTATCCTGCTTAAGGCAAGTTTTGGCAATATTCCAATAATCTTGTTATATCTCCCAAACAATTTATTGCTAATAAAGCTTTGTAACACTGTACTGTACATGACTAGCTAATTAATGATCAGATTTCTGCAGATATATGGATCCAGGATGATAAATGTGATTTGGAACACACGTGGAGGTGCATATAACAATTACTAGGGACACATTATAACAGTTTCATTTTCTAGTTTCATGCAGCTGTTCTCCAAAGCTGACATGTGATTCTTGGGAAAGATTTATTTGGTTTAAGGTATTCCTGACAGATGCAACATGCACACTAATTCACATGCTAAACTATATTGGTCTTTTGACGCTGCTTTACTAATCATTTTGTACAGTTATATGTCTTTATCTTGTTATTATTCTTCAATTGTTAATAACATAGCCAAAATGTGAAATCAGAATTCTTTTAGCAAATTCAAGGTTCATTAGATCAACAATGCCGTTGTTTGCACAGCATGTTAACTTATGGCCTAATAAGCTGAGGTTTCTGAGTCCAACTGCTTGCATTTGGAGAATACAATTAAATACAACACAATTAAGCCATATTGGCTAGATTCATCTGAGTCTATTATACTGAGTCACAAACTAGCCAACCAGAATTTAGCATAGTATCCTGAGCAAGCTGTGCACCTATTATTATCATACATTTCTTACTTGTTTATATATATAAAACCATTCTAATCAATATTTTATCTCATATTGGTCAATTATTATATTATCATTAACATTGTAATTATTATCTTTCAAAAATATATTTCATCCTTACCTAAATTATATTCATTTTCTTGCTCAATCTAAGTCAATTAATTGTAATATATTATTACTATTATCACATGTTTCCGTTTCTTATTCTTCTGACTAACCATTCCTAAAATAAATTTCAAATCTTATAATAAACTTTTTCTTCCTGTTCTCTAATTGCCATTGTCACTCTACTCATTTCTGCACATTCCATTATTTTCTTAATTGTTTCCTCCTCTGTTGGAATTTTCTCATTTTTCCAATTTTGTGCAAATACAATTCTAGCTGCTGTTAATATATTAATAACTCTCTACTATAACCTTCAGGCCAAATTCCCAATAAAATATCTCTGGTTTTAAATCTATCCGATATCCAATTTTTTTTCCCCATGCAATCATTCTTTCTTTAACATGGTCTTCCTCTAATTTTACTCCTAATAAATAACTATATAGTTTTTTTGATCATCTTCTCTTAAGTGCTTATCAGGATTTTGTCTAATTCAGTTAGTTCCTTATAAAACTCAGTCATTTTAGTATCTTTTAGGATCATGATTCCTATGAGTGCATTTTTTTTTTGCTTTTGATGTAATTTAATGGTATCTGTCATTGTGAAAGTTGTTCTGAAACACCTCAGAAATAAAGGAGATAATATATAAATTCTGTTTTTTAATCTGTGCTCTTACACTGTTCTATGAGCTTTCCAGTATTTTTCTTTGTAATTTTAATTTTAGTCTAAAAGAAAATTGCATATTAAAAAGAGAATCTTGGAACATTAAAGCCTGTTGGTCCAATTAAGCAGTAAATTTGTTTTCCCAATAGGTAGGCTGAAGACAAAACAGTAAAACTATAAGCTCATTAGTGTTCTAGTTCCATTTTTTTAGTTCTCTGTGTTCAAGATCTCTGTATAAAGTGGCTTTGATTTGATTAAAGAAGGAATCTGAGTTGCAAAGTGAATGTAATGTGCCCTAATTCAAGCAAAGAGGCAGTGCAGCATATCTAAATTTTAGCTGCACAATTGAACCTCTCCTTTTTTTTTCATGCAACTTTAACTCCATATCAGAGTGTTTCCTATCATATATTTACCTAATGCTTCTTTTTTTGCCATGGACCAGTTGAGAGTTTGGTGAAGCCTAAAAACTTAAGAAAAGTATTTAAAGGCATAAAATAAAATAAGGAAAGTAAAAGTAATTTTTGTTCACAGATCATACTTAGTCCATGGATCCCAGGTTAAGAATTAAGAACCCCTGATTTAAGATGGTTTCCATGGTGTCTTCCTTGTGTAGGTCTGTTACCCAACTTCAGGCATTATGGATAGATACTCAAGTTTCTGCTGTTGTGCTCCATTAGTTTCAAAATTTCCCATAATGCAATGTAATCTATACATATCATGTAACAATCTGGCCTCAGCACTTAAGAGGAAAAAATGATCTTCAAGCATTCTGCAAGAATTGTTTGGTTATAGTCATCCTGCTTTTGGAAGGGGCTGATCAGTAGAGCAAGATACAGGATGGTGAAAGCACATATTCTGGTTCCAGCAATATAACACTGGAACATGCCTATTCTGCAGATTTGATGGGATGGATAGAATCCATTGAAGGCAAGCAGTTGTACAAGCCACTGGGTCACAAAAAGCTTCACAGATGACAACTTGAATCTTGAATTGCATCTGGAAACCTACTGGAAGCCAGTGCAGCTTATACAGCAGTGTTGTTATATGTGTTTGCTATGTGTCCAGTGTGCCCCAAATTGCAAATGTCATTGTATTCTACAAAGGCTGCTTCTTGGCACGCAGCGCTGCTCAGCTGTCCAGGCACCAGGCTGATAACGATTTACAGGCACGCACAGCCTTGCAAGGAAGCACATCGTAAATCACTGAACCTCATCACCGAGCCGGTAGTTAACCCTGTCGGATCCCACCCCTGATGTTAAGTGCTAAATATGTAAAATCTGAAAACTGCATTTTCATGGTTTTTTAAGAAATTGATAGGAATGTCTTGCTAATTAAAAAATACATGTTTTGTGATTTTGTCATTGAATAACTGAATATAGTACGAATGTTCTTTTTAATGTGATTCTAATTCATGGCCAATGTGATTCTGGGTTAGAAACCAGGTGATTGTGTTCTAGAATTAGCCCCACCAATTAATTTTTCACTACTCTGATTTAGTCAGAACAATAATCTGCTTTTATGCACAAGAATTAGTATGGTATTCACAGATTCTGTACCTAGACCAAAATTAAATCTGGTTAGACTCATCTTATGTATATGTTAAAGATCACCTTTGTGTGCCTTGATAAGTAACCCTTTTGTAAATGTTCACATTGAGAGAGGGCTATAATATCAGGCTAAATATCTTTCTTAGACTATGCAAGGCTTCTTTCCAGTTATTCTAATTAATGCATTGCATTGGGAGGGAGTCTTTGACGACAGTGGTTCTGTACTTATTCCAATAAGACTGCAATCAGTAACTCATTTATCAGCATGAGAATCCTGCTGTACTCCATTGGACTTCTAGAAAAGTTATATGTGTAGACTTTTACCTTGATTATATTTCAAAAGAACTAGTGCCAATACCAAAGGTTGTATTCATTGGCAGTTGAGAAAGTCCTAAACTATAGTAATGTGCATCAGATTTAGCCAAATTTCAGGTCCTGATCTAATCTGGCTGCTTTCAACTGATTCTATGAGTTTACAAAACAATTCTGGAATTCTTTCCAGGTAAACAAAAGTACAAAAGAAAAGTCTGCACAAAATGTATACACAAAAAGCAACATGATAACTAGGGAAATTATCTAAGCAATAATGATATACCTCCAAGATACCATGTGTAATTCATCAGGGTTCCTTGTTTATCATATCTTGGGAAGAGAAGTTGCATCTTCAACCATCTGTTGCTCCTATGATTATAAGCCATCTTCTGTTTGGGGTTGTGATTGCCCAAGTCCATTTTTGCTCTGATTTGTTGCAGCCAGACTATTAGTAGCTAATTGTTTAACCCCCAAAGCAGCTATGAGGGCACCTGGTACAAAAGCCTCTTAGCCATCCTTCTAATATCAGGTGTTTTTTACCAGATAAGTCATCATTCTAGCCATTGTCTACCCACTCTTCCACATGTTTCCAACCCATAGCGTTTCTTCTCTCCATATAAATATTTTACTTAAAGGCAGTGTGACTATTTACAAAGCAACATCGAACAAATGTAAATTATGAACAAGATATTTTTGAATGATGGAAAAAATGCACCAAGTTCAAGAAGTGCATTAAAATGTCAAAAATTTAAAAAGGGATTATGCACAATCCATTTCTTGAAGATAATTTTCAAAGTTCTTTTAGTAACTTGTTTGCATGTTTATATTACTAAAGTGGGAGTGGATGGCTCAGTGGTTAAGAAGCTGAGCTTGTCAGCTGGAAAGCTGACTGACCAGGTTTAAGACTCAAGAACTGCATGACAGGGGGAGCTATCATTCTTGCCCCAGTTGCTGCCCACCTAGCAGTTTGAAAGTATGAAAATGCGAGTAGATAAATAGGTATCACTTTGGTAGGAAGGTAACAGTAGTCTGTGTTTCACTGCATGCTCTGTCATGTTGGCCACAAATTGCAGAAATGTCTTCAGACAATGCTAGCTCCCTTGTTTAAGAAATGGAGATGCCCTCTAGAATTGGACTGGATAGGGGAAAACTTTTCCTTTTTTATTACTAAGCTACATAGAAAAAGGGAATGAAAACATCCTAATTGCTTTAGTATAATCCTAATTATTTTATATAAATGTACATATTGATGGCTAATACAATGTGACATCTATACATTAGAATCTATTTGAATTATAATCACAGTAAAAACAATGGAAATGTATGACCCTGAATTCATATTAAATGCTGTATTTTATGTAACTAATAAATATGCAAATTATGGTATTATTATGTAAATTGCTCCATTCAAATGCTAAGTTAAGGAAGAAAGATATAAACAATTTCATTTCAATTAAAAATTACAGTTGTCTGAAGATTGTGGTTTGTAAGAAGGGATTACTTGACAGCCAACAAATGTTGAGAATTTATTATTTCTTCATTACATTGAACTTCACACATATTCCACCAATTATGAATGAATCATAACATCATATTAAAAAGTAAGACACTAAATATTGCATTTTTCAAGAATTTCCTTTCCATTTTTCTCTAAGAAAAATATCCTCACAATTAGAGTGAATAAAGACATTATACTGTCATTTTCCTATTTTTTGAATACTTCACTTTATCCCAGGACCAGTTTAAAATGAAAAATGAGGGGGGGGGGAGGTGGACATTCATAAAATATTTGAAGGAAAGGGAGCTAAGCCCTTGATTTAGAGTCAAATCAAGCCATGAAATATAATCTTGTTCAAAATTATTTAGGCTTTTTGTATTTATTATTTTCAAACAGATTGTAAATTGAAAGATGAGATGAGGTTTCACTTCTGCTAGTGAGGCAACTCATAGCTAGTAGACCAATAACTATTTAAAAAAATAATATATAAAGACCTGTTTGTCTCTATTTGGTCTCAGATTGCCTAGGTTTCTTCTTTTTTTTCCCTTCCCTTCTCTTTTTTCTTTCCTTTATCGTTTTTTAAGATTAAGGATTGGTTTGTTTAATTTTGTTTAGCTGTTTCTGTCTAAATATCTAAGATCAGATGTTTACTGCTTGTCCAGCAAATCATGAGCAGTCCTTTCAATTGTAACGTTTTCTTAGGGTGAGGTCAGACTTGCCAAATGTCAATCACTCCAGTGATGAGAGGCAGCAAAAGTATACTACCTCTGAGGTCCATTCAATTATCAGTTTTCAGCGCATGCCTTGCCTGTCACCCCAGAAGAACAAGTAGACAGATAAAAAACTTACTTTTAAATCTATTTCAGTTTCAAAGTTTAAGCTTGTTTGGTATAATTTGGGTTATTTGTTGAACAACGTGGAAGTTGATGCTTTGTTCTTCTTGTTTTGCTCATCTGGCAAAGTCATGTGGGGGAAAGATATTGTGATGAAATCTTGAAGAAAACCATCTGAAATCTTGCAGGCTCTAAAAGATCTGCTACTCTTGAATTTTGCCCCCTCAAAATAAATAAATAAAGCAGCTGCAGGTGTTTTGGTTCTTCTCCATTATAACCCTTCATATTTCCTAAATTGAATTTATGAAGTGGCTCAAATCAAGTCATTTTGTCTTTTAAACCTTGGATTATAAACTTGAATGTAATCATTCCCTCCTTGAATTTGAACAGAAAGACTGATTTGCAAAGACCTATTTGATTTTCAGTTTACAAACGAAGGGGAAATTTCAAACAGTCTTACTGTCCAAGCAAATATACTGAAGTTGGATGCATATTTATTCATACACAGAAAAGAGAAATTAAAATCAATGAGACAGAGGTTAATTATGACTAATTTAACCATCTGATTTCAATGTGTATGTACTTCAACTATGCAATATGGATCCAGCCTATTGCTTAGGAATGGAACTGTTGCTATGAGAAATTGTTCACCTAATTAAGTTTTCATTATACAAATGCTTATTGGGATGTCATGGCATACATTTAATTTGCAAATGGAAGAGGATTTCTATCAATAACTTTGCAGAGAACCCTGAAGTCATTCTTTTCAATTATAATTAACTGTGTAATAAGGTATTTTATTCCCAGTCTTCATTCAAAGAAAGGTAGTAACAGCACTTCTAGAAAACAATGATGGGTTTAAAATGTAAGCTGATTAGGGGACTGGAGACAAAAACATATGAAGAATGGTTACAGGAACTGGGCATGGCTAGCCTAGTGCCAGCTAAATATTTGACTGCAATGTGAAAGGATTCATGTATATTTTCAAGAAGAAGAAGAAAGGACTTATCTGTATGATCTGTATCTGATACGTTTATTCCTATTTCTTGAAGGACTGATTGGAAAGGAGCAATTGCAAATTGATCAATGCAATGAGTTAGATCAGGAGGATCAAACTCACTTTTTCACATCAGTGTCATCTGATGTATCAAGATAACAAATAACAGATAATCAGAGTTGGAAGGGACCTTATCTAATCCAACGCCCCGCCCAAGCAGGAGACCCTACACCATTTCTGTCAAATGGCAGTCCAATCTCTTCTTCAAAGTCTCAAGTGATGGCGCTCCCACAATTTCTGAGGGCAAGGTGTTCCATTGGTTGATTATTCTCACTGTCAGAAAGTTTCTCCTTATTTCCAGGTTAAATCTCCCCTTGTTCAGTTTCCATCCATTATTCCTTGTCTGGCCTACAGGTGCTTTAGAAAATAGCTTGACCCCTTCCTCTCTGTGGCAGCCCCTCAGATATTGGAAGACTGCTATCATGTCTCCCCTGGTCCTTCTCTTTACTAGACTAGCCATGCCTAGTTCCTGTAACCATTCTTCATATGTTTTAGTCTCCAGTCCCCTAATCATCCTGGTTCCTCTTCTCTGTACTTTTTCTAGAGTCTCAACATCTTTTTTGTAATGTGGTGACCAAAACTGGATGTAGTACTCTAAGTGTGGTCTTACTAAGGCTTTATAGAGTGGTATTAGTACCTTACTTGATCTTGATTGTATCCCTCTGTTAATACAATTTAGGATTGCATTAGCTTTTTGGTGGCTGCTGCACACTGGCTCATATTTAGCTGGTTGTCCACAAAGACTCCAAGATCCCTCTCACAGTTACTGCTATTGAGCCTGGTTTCATCCAGTCTATATGTGTATTTTTTATTTTTCTTGCCTAGGTGTAGGACTTTACTTTTCTCTACATTGAATATCATTTTGTTAGATATGGCCCAGTGTTCTAGTCTGTCAAGATCCATCTGGATCTTGAGCCTATCTTCTTGGATGTTAGCTATTCCTGCCAGCTTAGTATCATCTCCAAATTTGGTAAATTTCCCTTCTATTCCCTCATCTAAGTTATTAATGAAGATATTGAAGAGTACTGGGCTTAAGACGGAACCTTGTGGCATTCCACTGCTTACTGTACTTCCCTCCAAGTAGACTTAGACCCATTAAGGACTACTCATTGAGTACGGTTTGCCAGCCAGTTGTGAGTCCATCTAGTGGTGGTGTTATCTATTCCACTTTTTTCTAGCTTACTAAGAAGTAGGTTGTGGTCTACTTTGTCAAATGCCTTGCTGAAATCTATATATATTATGTCCACAGTATTTCGCGGTCTACTAATTTAGTCACTGTGTTGAAGAATGAAATAAGATTGGTGTTTACAGATCTGTTTTTTTATTATCTTTTGCAGTATCTTCCTGGGTATTGATGTTAGGCTGATTAGTCTACAGTTTCCTGGGTATGTTTCCCCCCCGCCTTTTTTTTTTTTTTTTTTTTGAAGATGGGAATCACATCAGCTCTTTTCCAGTCCTCTGGTAGTTCCCCGGTGCTCCAGGATTTTTGAAAGATATGGTGCAGTGGTTCTGAGATGACCTCTGCCAGCTCCTTTAAAGCTCTGGGATGTAATCCATCAGGCCCCAGCGATTTGTGTTCATCAAGATCAGACAGGAGTTCTCTTGCTATTTTGTGTGTGTGTGTGTGTGCTTATTTTAACTTTTATTTCTGGTCTGTCTTTTACAGTTATGTTTTTGGTGGGTTGAGCTATAATTTCTATTTGCATGAAGACCGATGCAAAGAATGAATTGAGCAGTTCTGCTTTTTCTCTGTTGCCTGTAACTTCCTTGCCGTCTTCTCTTTTTAGTGGACCAACTGTTTCCTTGATTTTTTTCTTGTTATTTATATGTTGGAAGAAACTTTTTTATTATCTTTCACTTTTGTTGCAAGTCTTTGTTCGTTCTGAGCCTTTGCTATCCTGACTTCGTCTTTGCAGATTCTGGCTATCTGCTGATATTCTGCCTTAGTTGTATGTCCTTCTTTCCATTTTTGGTACTTCTCCTTTTTTCTTACAATTTGCCAGAGAGATCTTTCTGAAGCCATGCAGGTTTCTTCTTGGATTTCTTGTTTTTCTTTCTCAGTGGTATTGTGCTGGTCTGGGCTTCTCTGATCATACTTTTCAGAGTTTCCCAAGATTCTTGAGTTGTTTTCGTCTTTAGGATTTTCATCCCTGGAATCTTTCCCAAGTTTTTTCTGAGTTTATTAAAATCAGCTCTTTTAAATCCAAGACTCTGGTGTCATCAAGTTCTATTGCTTGTGTTTGTGTTATGTTGAATTCTAGTATGACAGGGTCACTCTCACCTAAGTTTCCTGCAGTTTCAACTCCCTCTATCACTTCTTCTCTGTTTGTAAGAATTAAGTCCAGTATGACTGTCCCTCTAGTTCCATCCTCTAACTTTTGGGCACCAAAGTTGTCAGCTAGGTTGGTTAGAACTTATTTGATTTCTCACTTGGTGCAGAATTGGTTTTCCAATTGAGATCAGGATAATTGAAGTCCTCCATTACTATTGTTGTGTGTTTCCTGCATATCTTTGTTAGTTGGTTGGTAAAAAGGACATCTATTTTTTCTATTTGATTGGGTGGCTTATAATATACGCCTATGGCCATCTCATTCTTTTTTTTCTTTTATATTGACCCATATGCATTCTATGAGGTTTTCATCTTTGTTTTCATGCATTTCTGTAGCAATATAGTGGTCCTTTACATACAGTGCAACTCCACCTCCTCTTTTATGGGGAGGGTTTTTCTGAAAAGTTTTTATCCTTCTAGAGTATGTAGACTATGAACAATTTGTATCTTTCTACCAGTATGTTCCAATCATGGGTTACATCCCACCAAATTTCTGTTATTCCAGCTATGTCATATCTACCTTCATGTATTCGTAGTTTGAGTTCACCCTGCTTGTTCCCCAGACTTTGTGCATTTGTATATAGGCACTTGAGATCTTTATGTCTGACACTGTGTTTACTGTCTACATAACATGTGTTGTGCTTGCCTGCCCCTACTTTCTTGCCACAATACTTGTTTCCCTCTCGCTAAACCAGGCGTGAGCATGGTCAGCACATGATGCATCTGGCCCCCAGGCTGGAACTTTGACAGCCCTGTGTTAGATTAAGTGGGAGAATTAATCTGCCCTTTGTATTGCGGTTCAAGCAATAAGTATAAAAAATTTCTTTTAAAAAAGAAACAAACAGCCAACAGGAACTGAACAAGAATTAATCAGAATAATTCAAAAGTAAATTTCTTTATATACTTTCTATTCGTGTTTCTAAACCTTGGAAACTTAGAGATATCTGAACTTCAACTCCTAAAATTCCCCAGGCAACATGTAACTGACTCTGGAAGTCTTACAAGATTAAAAGACACAACCCCAACATCAACCCCTGATACCCAAGGAAGCCACTGACCACAAACAACAACAGACCCTATCCACCCCTAACCCAAGTGCCTTGGGGGGAACAGCCAGATCTTCAATGCTTTTTAATAAGGTTGAGAGTAGAAAAACTCTAAACTATTCTGAAAATATATAGACATAAAACAGCATATTTAAAAATAAAGAAATTGCAGAACAATTGATTTCTCCCAGTCAAGCATTTCATGTAAGAAGGATTTTTTAAAAAAAATCTATCCTTTCCCATGTGAAAAATTTGGAGACATACTTATTCCAAAAGGAAATCCATGACCTCTCTGCATCAATGATAAAATAATCTAATTTAGCATATTATTTACTCTTTTAAAAATTCAATAAATGCAATTAGAGAAAAAAGAATGGGCCCTCTTGGCTTAAATATTTAATACAATCTAACTTTATTGAATGGTTCGCACAAAGATTCTAAGGACAGCTGACAGCCAGTAAATAAGCTGCTAGATGAATAGTGCACTGATTTACGATTTTGCAGAATAGGCTGGATTTTTGCCTCTGTGCAGAGAGAGGAGCTGACCTTAGAAACTCTCCCATAACCTACAAACACTTCACTACAAGCCTGGAGAGAAGCAAGGAGATTCTTTACACTTTGTTCCTCTTCATGATTCTCCAGAGAGTAAAATACAGTGATATCATCTGATTTTGTCCATTACTAAATCTTTCCCAAGACAATAAACTAATGCAGCCTTCCAATGGGTTGTTTATGTGGACCTTGCTGAGAAAAGTTAGTCTGCTCGGTGGGTGGGATTCTCCTTTGTTCTTTGTTTTTTCCTACAGAATAAAAAGATTGTTTAGATTGATTGATTTAGATCAGTGGTTCCCAAAGTGGGCGGTACCACCCCTGGGGCTGGGATGCCTTAGGGAGGCACTAAGAGGCAAGGGGGCTGGCAGGGGGGTGCTAAGAGGCAGCAGGGGGGCGCTGGAGGAGTCCAGTTGCACTGAAAAAACACACAGTGGCTTTTTGCAGGCACAGGGGTCAGCGCAGCACTGCAGGTGGGATTCACCCTTCCCAACCCAGAAGCACTACCTGCACTGAGCTGTGACAGGTCCCCACATGGGCCAGGTCAAGCCAGCTGAGAGGAAGGTCTCCCCAAGTAAGCAGGGTAAAAGCGCATGCGCCGCCTCATAGTTGTGTTGCAGGAAATACGTAGGGTGGGCCTTTCGGCATGTTGATTGTTCTTGGTGGAGTCGAGTGTCAGGAGGTTTTGCTTGGGGGGGGGCAAGGCTTAGAAGTCGGTGTGAAGCGATGTCAGGGATTACGGGAGATGGGACGGGCTCTGTTCGGAAGTGGCTGCTGAAGGGGGCACTAAGAAACAACAGGAGGGCATTCAAGGTGCCAGTACCGCAGGCTCATCCCACTGACTGTTGCACCAGAGCAGTGCAAGGGGCTCAATGGCACTGAACACAGCAGTGGCAGCACATTTGGGAAAGTCACTCTGGCTTTGCTCTACTTTCCCAAAGTGCCGCCGCTGTTGCATTCTGTCTGTCTGTCTGTCCATCCATCCAAAAGGTCTGTCTCTGTCTGTCTGCCTGCCTGCCTGCAGGTCTGCCTGCCTGCCTGCCTACCTACCTGCCTGCCTGCCTGCCTGTTTTTCTGTCTACCTACCTACCTATCTACCTACCAATATAGATCTATCTATCTATCTATCTATCTATCTATCTATCTATCTATCTATCTATCTATCTACCTACCTACCTACCTATCTATCTATCCATACTTTCATCCAAAAGGTCTGCCTGCCTGCCTACCTACCTACCTATCAATATATCTATCTACCTACCTACCTGTCTCTATCTATCCATCCATCCATCCATGTTTGAAGTGCCGGCCCCGCAGGCACATTGGAAAAATAGAGCAAAGCTAGTCTGGGAGGGAGGGAGAGAGAGAGAGACAGAGAGAGAGAGAGAGAGAGACAGAGAGAGGGAGACCTGATGCATCAGTTTGAAATGAAGACAAGTTTAGACTGAGGCCCTTTTCCACATTGAAACCTCTTTGGCTTCTATTAAAGGTTTTGTGGACAAAACATGATCAAGACTATTAGGAAGCTCTCACAATTTGTTGAGGCTTTAAATAGGATCAATGGGACCAGATCTCCACCCTAAAAATTACTTTTCCCCAATGTATTACACTGCCAATTCTGAAGAAGGCAAAACCAAAATGTACTGGTAAATTACAAGGAGAACACACAAACACACACTCCCTTCTAACCCTGCTGGAGCAAGTGATTGGACAAGAATAGATATCTCATTATCTTTCTCCTCCCCACTCCCTCCCTCCTTCTTTATTTCTTTTTCTTTCTGTCCCTTCCTTCCATCTCCCCTTTCTTTGTCTATCCCTTTATCATTCTTTCCCTTTTCTCTCTCTTTTCTTCCTTCTCTCTTTTTTTCTCTCTCTTTCCTTTCTCTTTCTCTCTTTCCCTCTCTCAGGCTCACCCCTTTGACTTGGTGCACTGCTTCGATCGGACTTGCTTGGCATTTCCCTCCAGTGCAGCGGGCTCAATGGGATGAACCTGTAGGGTCAGCACCTAGAACACAGCAGTGGTGGCATGTTTGAAAAGTCAAGCAAAGCCAGAGCTCAGTAATTTTTGCTGCAAAGAATCACAAAAGCTTCTGGGCTGTGCACAAGAAGGGACACACATGTCAATGCAATTCAGCAACATAAAATAAATAAATACAAATAAAAATCAACAAGAATTGGCAAAGCATCCCTGATTAGATTCCATACACTACCAGAATATAATCAAAGATGCTTTGCCAATTCTAGTGCAATGACCTGCTCCAGCAGAGTTAGAAGGGTGTGTGTGTGTGTGTGTGTGTGTGTGTGTGTGTGTGTGTATGTATGTGTGCATGGCTGTCAAAACTCCAAAAACAGGTCAAGTAGCTCTGGGGAGGCCAGTCATAAATTAGAACACTTTCTAAACAACCGGCCATTAAGTGAGGACCACTTGCATTTGGTTTGCCAGTTACCTGGTCACGCCCACCCAGTCACATGACCACCAAACCACACCTACCCAGTCATGTGACCAGCAAGCCATGCCCAGCCAGTCATGAGACCAGCAAGCCATGCCCTCAATTTAGGTCACACCCACAGAAATTTGAATCCCACCCCTGGGTGGGGGGCACTAAGGATGAGTTTGTAGCACCAAGGGGGTGGTGGAATGAAAAAGTTTGGGAACCACTGATTTAGATTGTTTCAATAGTTGATTTATGGCATTCCAACAGAACTTTGAACCTCTTCTATTGTCTTGTTTTTAGTCATTATTTTTCTCTTTCATGCAATTTTCTTCTTCTTCATCCATAAAAAAAAGAGTATGAAAGAGAGGAGAAACATGACAAAAACAGGAAAATCAAAAATAAGCCAGAATGCCATAAATCTGGGGTCTCCAACCTTGGCAGCTTTAAGACTTGTGAACTTCAACTCCCAGAATTCCTCAGCCAGCAAAGCTTGGGGGTTGAAGACCCCTGCCATAAATGAACTGTTTTCTTCTCCTTCTTCCATAAAAAGGGCAGCGTGATGGCTCAATGGTTAAGATGCTTGGCTTGTTGGCTGGAAAGCTAGCAGCCCAGGCTTGAGAACTGAGGGCCATGTGATGGGTTGAGTTCCCATCATTGTCTCAGCTCCTGCCAAACTAGCAGTTCAAAAGCATGCAAATGTAAGTAGATAAATAGGTACCACTTCAGTGGAAATGTCCATGATGTCATGCTGGCCACATGACATGACATGTCTTTGGACAGTGCTGGCTCAATGGCCTTGAAACAGAGATGAGCATCCCCCCCCCCACAACTTCCAGAAGTTGAGTCCACAAGTCTTAAAGTTGCCAAATTTGGAGACCTCTACCCTATAGCAATGACTAGTGGATTAACATTCACCCTGTTTTTCATTAAAAAAAATGTTTCTCCTGCTCTTCTCTACATTTTCTAGATAGCATCTAATTTTGTCTCCTTGGAACTCTTATTTATTGGGTCATATATCCTGGTTCCCATGTCTTCAACTTCCATGGGTCCCACTAATCATTTGTTGAGGACACATTTTCATAATGGAGTTTCGCTGTGATTTGCCCACTCCTGAGATAGAGTTGAAACTGATCCAAGTTGTTCTGCCTTGAAAATAAGGTTTTGGGGGTCCAATTCAGGTTATTATTTTCTATAACTTTACAACTCAAGTTTCCATTACCTTTGATACCTCCCCAGACAGAATCTACCTGTCCAATAAATTTTGTCCAGGAGAGTCAGATTTTACCCTTAAATATGTGAATGAGATGGAAGTCCAAAAGCTTCTTGGTCTAAATCTTCCTGATCTGCAGCAGCCTCCCTATTAATATAGGTTTATCCCACTACTTTTGTCATTCTGGAAGAAGATTAAAGCAATGTTCCTCCAAAGAATCTTTAAGAAAAAGGGTATCACTACACTGGAAGTCACTGTTAAGTCAGTGGGGACAGTTAGTTTAGAAAGATGATAATGTTTTAGTCATCTGTCACTCCTTCACATTTGCTTCATATTGTGCTGCTTAATGCATTTATTTATTGTTACTAAATGCATAATATATGCTTGCATAATAAAAATGGAGGCTGACATTTTGTACTTAATTGTTACTACTTAACATAACTTTAAAAAATTAACAGGGAGCCTAAGGGAGATACCTATGAACATAAGCCTATCCTTGTTTCTGGAAAAATAAATTTGAAAAATCAGCTTCTCCCATTGACTTTACTTGTTGGAAGCCAACTGGGAAGGTTATAAATGATCACATGATGCTGAGACACTGCAATTGTCATAAATACCTGCAAGTTATCAAGCGCTTTAATTTTTATCATGTGACTATAGAAATATTCTGACAATTGTAAGTGCAAGGACTGGATATAAATCACTTTTCCAGTGCTGTTTCAGTGATTGTTAAACAAATGGATGTAAGTTGAGAACTATTTATAAAGTGTATTACCTAAATAGGTGACTGTGCTATTTAGAGCGTATGAAAATGCTAATTGCATTTGAACACTGCCAAAAGCAACAGTAGGTACTAAAACATGCAGTATGATATGTGTTTTTCTTCCCTGCAAGTTACTTTGGTTCTTCTCCACACCACTAGCCACTAGCAATGATGATGATCATAAGAGGATAATCTATGTGCTCCATCTAATTTCAGAGGGCAACAATCTTTTAATGTCAATACATAAGAGGTGCTTAATCCAATTCATGGTTCATAAAAGATAGCAAAAGTAGACCTTTAAATGTCAATTGTAATTTGAACCCCTCCCCAAGAGAATAAAGTAGGAAAACATTAACACCCAAGGTAAATAAAAAGGAGTGTGGAGTGCCAAATTGAATAACTTGGCAGGGCTGAACAGGAGTAGTTAATCCTGTCTTTTGCCATTCTTTGATCATTGAAGTACCTGTTAAATTAAGAGAAGCGGCAAGAAAATGTTGTCAATGTTTCAAAAGTGGCTTTCCTTCCTTCCTTCCTGCCCCCCTCTCCCTCCCTCCCTTTTACTTAAAAGAAAATGATCACCAGCATCAATGAAAGCAAGAATTGCATTTCCCTTTTGAGTCAGTTTAGATTGTTGGTGAATATTTGATTTTTCTTTGATCACATTGAGCATTCAATGGACAAATCAGTTTGTGGTTGTTGTTTTTATAAAAGTTAAAATTCTTAAAATTTTAAAGGGGGAAAAAGATACTTTTGTATTTTGCTCTCTCTTAGTACAACATTTCAGCGTAGAGATAAAAATAATCACTTTTGAGTTTCCTTCTATGGAACCTCATTTGGTTGCTTAGTGCTCTCTGATTGCAACACCTTACACAGAAGTGGGGTTGAATAAGTATAGATAAATACCACCACATGACAAGCATTTTAAATTATTGGCAAAAACCATATTGGGTTTGCCCCTATAATTCTGGCCAATGACTGTTGATTTTCCTGAAAACAAAACATTATTGATATCTTCTTGAAAGATTATTGACTTTGGGCTACAAGTAAGGCCTTGACAAAACTTAAGTTGGGGAATCCAGATGTAGAATCCCAGTTAAGTATTCTCAGTAGAAGTAAGAACCATCTAAAACCAAATAGGTACTTAACCAATTCATAACTCACAAATACTGTACCACAGAACTTTCACACAAATGCTGCTCAGCATGCTACCCTGAGAAGTTATTTAGAGTAGTTTGGTTCAGAAAGATCTCTTTGATAGAAACAACCAACACTTGCATGAATGTTGTTGAGTTATTCATTTAGTATTTAGTATTTATTTGATTTGTCAATCACTTACAAGATACAGGTATAAGAATAAACATAGTTTTGAATACATGAGATAGATACTTATAAGAAAAATAAAAAGAAACAATAGGACAGGGACAGTAGGCACGATTGGTGCGCTTATGCATGTCCCCTACAGGCCTCTTAGGAAGGGGGTGAGGTCAACAGTAGACAGTCTAAGGTTAAAGTTTTTGGTGTTTGGGAAAGAAACCACAGAGTCAGGTAGAGTATTCCAAACATTGACCACTCTGTTGCTGAAGTTGTATTTTCTGCAGTCAAGTTTGGTGCAGTTAACCTTGAGTTTGTATCTATTGTGTGCTCTTGTATTGTTATGATTGAAGCTGAAGTATTCATTTGCAGGTAGGACATTGTAATGTATGATTTTTATATACTGTATTTAGATCGGACCAGAGGCAGCGTAGTTCTAGGTTTTCGAAGTCTAGAGTTTCAAGTCTGGTGGCATAAGGTATTCTGCAATGAGTAGAGGAGTGGAGAATTCTTTTTGTGAAATATTTCTGGACTTTTTCAATTGTGTTAATATCATACACATGATATGGGTTCCAAACTGATCAGCTGTATTCAAGTATAGGTCTAACTAGTTTTGTATGCTCTAGTTAGTAGTGTGATATTACCAGAGAAGAAGCTACGTAGGATTAGGTTAACAACTCTTAATGCCTTTTTGGCTATGTAGTTATAGTGGGCTCTAGCACTTAGATCATTAGAGATGAGTACCCCAAGGTCCTTGACAGAGTTTGGATCCTCAACAAGGTCTTGATTATTTAGCCTGTATTTTATTTTCTGATTTTTTTTCCCAATATGTAAGACAGAGCATTTATTTGTTGAGATTTGAAGTTGCCATTTGATTGACCATTCTGATACATAGTCAAGGTCTTTTTGGAGGGTAGTAGTACTACTCTACTCTGATTCTATGGAAACTCTCATTACCCTCCTTGAACTCATTCCTATGTTGTTCCCAAGTGGTCAGGTGACTTTTATATGCATGATTTGCTATCAGACAGGGACCCTGGAATAATGCTTAGCATAGCTAAATTTGCATCCATGATCTTGTTATTTCAGAATTCCTTCAGCAGCCTTACTCTATAGCTATAACTACTACTATCACTAACTTTATTAACAAGTTTAAAGATGTTCAATTATGGAATTCTTGGTGCTCTCTGAGCTTGATTATTTGTTGACAGACATTTTACTACCCAACTAAATAACATCAACAGTGAAGGTAAGTGTATGGTTTGTTCCTTGTTTATATACAGTATGTTGCACTGCCACCGTGGGAGTGTGGGTTTTTTTTTCACTTGGTAGTTCCTCAGTTAGATATATTGTTTTTGTGCTTGATTATTTACCAAGTATTAATCCCTGCTTATCTGGATGTGGGCTCCTGGAGAGGGTGTGTTTTGGTTTTTTGGGTTTCTGTTTTAGCTTTTTTATTCTATCTTTTGAATGGTGTGAACATATTGTTTATTTCTATGATAACTGATTTACCTGAACACCATGTTTCCAGAAATTCCCTAGCATTTGGGGGTATATATATATCAATAGCACTTGGACTTATATACCACTTCACAGTGATTTACAGTCCTCTCTAAGCAATTTACAGAATCAGCATATTGCCCCGAACAATCTGGGTCCTCATTTTTACTACCTTGGAAGGATGGAAGGCTGAGTCAACCTTGAGCAGGTGAGAATTTTGTGTTAGTTTATCAAGTAGGTTTTAAAACTGTTTTCATTTAACTTCTTGGAAGCCATCTTATGTATCATTCATTGTGAATCTTTTTTTCTTTCCAAGGTAGTACTTAGATGGTAGAATCATCTTAAGGCTTTCAAAATATCAGAAGGTATTTTGCCATTCACAGAAACTCTTCATGCAGGTCATTTAAGACAGAAGAGAACAAAGAGGAAGTCTCCAGTTTAGACTTGTATGAGTCAACTAAAGTGGGAACTGAACCCTGCAAAGGATGGGAAATGGAAGAGACAATTGTGTGGGGAGAAGAAAAACCATAAAGCATGGAGTACAACTCTCAGATTAATAAACAAAAGAAAAAGAATCAGTCAGGCACGCCAAGAAGTTTTGAATTAAACTTTCTATCACATACAGACAGTGTAGCCAATGGCAAGGAATTGCAGAAATTTTAAATACAATATCTGGAGAGTACTATCTGGAGAGCCCTTTATCCCTGCACTATACAGAGAATAATTCACATATTATTTATGCCAGCTTTAAACAGTCTAGGAAATGTAAGTATAACATTTAAGTTTATGTGATCCTGATTAAATTTGATGGGATTTTTAAAAATAGCTAAGATTGTTCTATGGCTTTCCTTGTGCAATTTTTGCATAGCATTTCCATTATTCTTTGCCATAAATCAAGAATCATGAAAAAGCAGAATTTGCTCATTCTGAAAGGCAATTTAAAAACTTTGCAGACGTATTATCATTGCTCCTACACATTGAAATGGTGCTTTCTTGGGACCACCAACCAGAAAAATAAAATTAATAAATGTACCTACAATAGAATGTAATGACAAATGACAACAATCATTCTGGAATTCTGCATCAACAACAAATAATTAAACACTGAGTGAACCTGACAGAAGACCTTTAAAACATTGCCGAACTCTATTTAGAAAAACGTAATGTTTACAGCAAATATAATGATTTCATCAGTCTTAATTATAACTGTACCTTGGTGAAAGACTTGCCTGCATTAAGAGTAATGAAGAATGTGTCAAATATTTGAACAGTAACAATTAACTTCTGCCCAAATGTTTATTGTTTTGCAAATAATCAGAAAATGGAAAATTGTTGGTAATTTCAAGACAATGTTTATTAGCCATACAGCAGCAACCAAATTATTTCCCCAATCATTTAGAGGAGTAATTTTGGAAGTATTTATCCAGATCTAGTTACACTAAAAGTAAGCACAATCAAATCAGCTGTTCCAACCTAGAACATAAAAAGATAAATCCTGAAGGTCTTGTAATTTTCTGGTGTCTGTCATTGAAGATGAATTGTTGAAATTACCAACAATTTTTCCATGTTCTGATTATTTGTTTGATTAAAATCCCAGATGGTGAAAAATCTATCTAGAAATGTTGGGGAGAAAAAATAGAAAGAAGGTGGAGGTGAAGGTGTCTTCCCACTGTTAGCACTGATGGACAAAAGAAGAGTTGTTCTTAACATTAAAGAGAAATAAAGAAACTTTTGAGCTATCTAGATTTGTGAATAGTCCAGTTTTTCAGAGCAAAACTTCATATGAAAATGTTGGCATTCAACACATTTCTCAGATGATTTAAAACAGTTTATAATGTTTATATGAGCAAGAGATGAAGGGAATTTCTAGCTTAGTAGCACCAACATGCAATTCATCATTTACACACAGCACTAACTTTAGTTTAATCATGATATATGATATGATATTCCATAGGTACTACTCCTTTTGTTCATGCATAGTAACATCATACACATGAATAAGGGGGCATCATTTCTGGTGTCTTGTGCAGTGCTGCCATCACCATTCTGATGAAAGCATGAGTTCATGCAAGTGCCTTCACCATCTTGATGATACTAGGAGTTAAGACCACAAAGATAAACAGACCACAGACATACCAAAAACATTCTGCGTTGAAATTTTCTAATGAAGCATTTAACAGTACAAACCTACAAATAATGATCACACAAGATTTCAGTGCCAGAAAAAATATTTAGCCCATAACATTTTCACTATTCCCTGTCCCAAGCCCCCAGGATACTTCTGCCTAGAGTAGCAATAGCAACACTTCTATACTGTTTCATAGTGCTTTACAGCCTTCCCTAAGTAGTTCACCAAAATCCGAGTCCTCATTTTACCGACCTTGGAAGGATGGAAGGAGTTAATTTTGAGTCAATCAGGAACAAACTCTTGGCAGTGGGCGATGAGTTCACCTGCAATAATGCATTCTAACCACTGTACCACCATAGCTCTTCCATATGGCTAATACATACATATACACACCCATCCATAGTCACATCCACAGATGGAAAGGGAGAGGGAGAGGAAGGGGGGGAGGGAAGGGATCATCAGGCCCTTAGAAAAGGGTAGCGGGATGGGTACAGATATCATCTTGGGGACATGTTGTTCCAAAGGGCAGGAGCCATGGCAGAAAAGGATATTCTTCTGGACTCCATGAGCCAAAATTCCTTGTCCAATGTGGTCCACAGCATGACCTTTCTGCCAACCCAGACAGGGAAGGCCAATATGTATGTAATATATATGGAAACCATTCTTACTTAAATTTGTAATTAAACTTTTAATTGTATTATTGTATACAATAATTGTATGCTGTTAATTTTACCATTATTGCATATTCACACAGTGCCCTGTACAATATCTTTGGAAGTATACCTTTTTTCCAGAATTATCTACATGTATATAAACATTTAACTTAGTAAATTGTGATTTTTGTTGTTGTGGTGTTGCTGTTGATATGTCATGGAATTATGCCTACTTTTAAAAAAAGATGTGGCTTCATTTCAAATTTATTTTCTAACCTTCTCTGAATAGTGCTGTGTATTTTTTTCAGTACATTTGAGGTTTTTAAAATATCCATCATATATGATAAAATATATTTTCCTTCTGTCTTATTGCATTTCCAGCATTTATTCCTATGTGACTTAACTGTTCTGCCAATAATCAATAGAGCTGTATATTTAAAAAAATTATACTAATATTCTCTTAATTTATAAGTTGGATGTATTTTATAGACTTGTTCCATCGTTCTTCCCAATATTGTATTATGACTGTTTCTTTCAAGTTTTGCATTCATTTCATCATACAAAGTTTGATTTGTTCTGATTTTGTGTATCTAAGACATAATGTATATAAATGCATAATGGGCAATCGTGCTTTTATATGAGCATTTCAAATTCTGTCATTGTTCTTAGAAATGCTCTCTCATTTCTGAGGTCAGCTTTTATTCTTCCAACAATTCGTAGGTACAACTATATATTATGAGAGCTGAGCCTTTTGTTCTCTTTTTCTTCCCATGTAAAACCAATATCTGACCTTACTCATGTAAGACAGTTTCATCACACATCATTTGGAAATGGCATTTGTAAAATCCCAGACTGACTCAGTTTAAAAAGGGAAAGGGCACAGCTTCTGCCATTTCAGATGGGGAGGGGGCATTATCAGCTTTCTGCAGGAATATGTTCTGCTAGCTGTGCATTTAAATAAAGATTTATTAATACATTAAATATAGGCCATGTGGAATCATTTTGTCCAGTTTGGTCTTTCATTTAGTACCTGTTCAAAGGTCAAAAGTTGAACAAATTCCATTAAACCAGCTGTTAGATGTTAGGATACAGATGCTTCACAACAACTTAATTCATTTTATTTATTTTTTATTTTATTTGGTTTGTCAATTGCTTAGAAGATAATAGGTATAAGTAAAAATATAGATATGAATACATGGATACATATAAGAAAAATAAAAGAAACAATAGGTCAGGGACAGTAGGCACGTTGGTGCGCTTATGCACACCCCCTACAGACCTCTTAGGAAAGAACAATATTTTGTGACGGTGCTCGTAGTTTTCACTCTTCAATTAGTTTTTCAATTTCCTTGGACATCCAGAAGGCCTCAGAAGGATCCAGGATGTTTTTAGTGACAAATGCCTGTCAGTGAAGTCAGCATAAGAGGCTTTCTCTGTTCAGTACACTTCACCTAGACTTGCCTCACGGCTAATATCATATCTGTTATACTCTGTTCTGGCTGACTGCATCTCTTTCCAAGACAGTGACAAGTTCAGGAGACTGTGGGCAAAGATCTTACCTGTGGTGGACAGCAATGAGATCCCTTGTGGTTTCTGCAGTCTGATTTGCTTCCCTTATTTTTATAGAGAGTGCATCACAGAAGTCATCAAGCATCTCCTCTGTCTTCTAAGATGTCTTGCAATGCCTGCAATGCATTTGGATCTACTACTTTGTAGGTTTCAGCAGGAATGCCATCCTGCCATTTTTGAGGTCATCTGCAAGATCATTTTCTTGCACTCTTTGGTAGAGGGAGGCAAGTATAGGGCACCTAAGAATAGCAGCTGAAAAATCTGCTGTAAGATAGTAATAGCAGTAGCACTTAGACTTGGCACTTCAAAAGTGGTTACAGAGTCAGCATATTGCTCCCAACAATTTTGGATCCTCATTTTACCCACCTCAGGAGGATGGAAGGCTGAGTCAACCCTGAACCTGGTGGGATTTGAACTGCCAAATTGCAGTCAGCTGACAGTCAGCAGAAGTAGCCTGCAGTACTGCATTCTAACCACTGCATCACCGAGGCTCATGATCATTTGAATAAGTTGGAAAAAGTGTTCAATATGGTGGTTTTTCAGTCCTTCCTGGTCTTTGATCAAGCTCAAGTCATCAGATGACATCAAGGGCGAGGACCAAAAACTGTTTTGAAAGCACTGAAGAACACTCTGATAGCATGCTTGCCTGTATACTGTACTACCTGCTCAACCTTCTTCTGCCATAACTCATTCTACATTTCTCACAATTCCATCTGTATTTTGGATTGCAGGTGCTTAAACTTTTCTTTTTTTGAGAAAGATGATGGATCATTCTGTCCGGTTGTGTTAAGTCTTGTTCTTGTACTGGAGGACAAGAACAAGGTTTTCATCAAACCAGCCTTGATTCACCCAGGTTTTCAGTCCAAGTGCAGTGGTTGCCATCTGCATGATGACACCTTTAAATTGTGTCCACTTTACAGAATAGGTTCTTACAAATGGTAAAATGCTTTTCATTAAGTACATCTTGGAAGCATTGTCCTTGGTGTGGGTCTTATAGACTGTCCATGATTTTCTGACTTTTCTGATTTTCTATAAAGGGGCTATGTGTAGATTGAGGAATAACCAGAACAGCCTGTGATATACCAGTCAGCACCTTTCATGGCATAAGTGATGGTGATGTCTTTGGGATCACACTGATATACTATTTCCAAAAACCTGGTTTGGCATATCTAATAAGGAGTTAATATTGGATATAATGTAACATAAAGTATACACAAACATTCCTTCAATTAATAAAAATAGGGTCATCCTTAAAACTGCCTTTTATTGAATGCTTGTTTGTTTTTGTTGAACTAAATGATTTTTATACTATAAGAAATGTAGCTTCACAGAACATTGAATGTCCTTGAAGTATATCTACAAACTTCAGCTGTGGCATGTGCAGTTCTAGGTGCACTTCAGTATGCCTGTATAACACCAATATGAACTTCTAGTGGTTCATATTAGGCTTCCAGGTGAAATTAAAGGTGCTTTGAAGTCCTAAATTCATGAAGGTAGGTTATTTTCATGGCCGTCCTTCCTCAGTGGTTTCTGCTGATCCCACTAGATCTGGCAGAATGGGCATGTTCAGGATCCACTTGAGAAAGCAGTGCTAGGTCTCAGAACATCTGCCTTGTTTTTTCATGGATAGCCTTCTGACTGAGATATGGACAATCCCAGATCAATTGGCCTTTCAGAAGGTTGTGAAAAACAAGGTATTCCTGGGGCATTACATTTGGAATGTTCATTATGGGTGTATGCATGTAGTTGATATTAATATTTTATTATTTGTTGTTGGTGATGTTTTAATGGAATGATATTTTTATTTGTTCCACCACAGTCTTCAGACAAGTGGACACCATATGAATTTGATTAATAACCAAATAAAATAATGTCCAACTTTCTTTAAAGCCTGAAGCCATTAATTGGGCAATAGAACATATTCCATTTCTCTCTCTATTCCTACTTTTTTTGTATCCCAATGGGGCTTTTCAAAAGACAAGTGGACTTTCTTGGTTTTTTTGTTTTTCCTTGAAATCATTTTGAAACATTTTGAAAAGCACTTTTGGGACAACCATGACCCAGATGATTGAGAAGCTCCATAAACCTTTTTGCATATTGTTCAAATTAGTTCTGATTTTTTTAAAAAAAAGATAATCAGTTGACAGTTTCGTTTTAGTAAAGGCCTTTTCCAAATCAAAAAGATTAAATCTTTATTATGGTCATAGACCAGCATAAGGTGGGTAGGGTCATCATCATCTCTTATAGCTTATAAATCTGTCTTTAAAAAAAAGAACAAGAGGAAAAAATAAAGGAAATGGTATCAGAACATATCTTTTTTTAAATGTTATATCCAAGTCTCTTTACGCAAAGCCCTAAATATCTAACTACTATAAAGAAAAATAATCATAATTGAAAATAAAACCAAAACTTAAGGGGAAAGACAAATGAATTTCAGGGCTCCTAGTGGGGATACGCCACATTTCATAAGAAATGTGCATTGGAAAATAGGTCTTTCCTGGTATTAAATTATAAAAATGTTAAACTAGGTTATGAAACTTTGCTGTCTTGACAGCACATTTAAATATAGTTTTCATATTAAGCAAATGTAATGTTTAAAATGCAAACAAATTTCACCTTGCCTCTAAATAGTAATTAAAAAGTCAGATTCTGCTGCTGATATTTTAATAAAGCCAAATGAAAAGTGAACATTTTAAGTGGCAAAGCAGTAATTTAGAGTGGTTGTTAAAGCTATAACCATAGCAACAAAATACTAAAGGCAAACCTAAGCCATTTCTTCACTATTTGCATGATTACTGAATTATACCTAATGGAATATATTACAGTTACTTAATGCCAGATTTATTTTGATTTTTTTAAGTAACTCTGGGAGGTGAACATCTCCTACTAAATATAAATCCTTGTAATTTAATGGCATATAGAAAACACATTTATTGTGAACAATGGTGTTGTGTAAGGTACTTTAACATTATTGTAGTATTATTCAAAAGCTAAGGTATAAAAATGCTGGTGTTTTATTAGCCAAGTATCCCAACAAAGATTTAAAATAGCAAAAATGCTTGGAGTGAGATGGGAGGCATTGGAAGAGAGGAAAGAACTACCAATCTATTCACTGATCAATGACCTATGGATGGGAAAAACATGAACCATGGTATTTGACTGGATTTCACCTATTATATTCTAGAAAATGACCATAGGCAAATTGCATGCCAGGCTGTGATTTGCTGTAGGAAAAGTTTCGAAGTAGGCAATCTTAATATTCTGATCTTAATATTCAGAAGGTCTGAGATTGTGTTTTTTTTCCTTCAATAAATTATAAAGAACACAAGAGAACAGAAAATATTCAGAGTGCACCTTTGTATAATCATTCATCAAAATGAAACATGAAAGACAAACTCAAACATGTGAGATAAATACTTTCCCACTATCATTATGACTACATTTGATTCCTATTAATAAATAAACAGTAAACAAATGGGGATACCTGAGTTTATAGAGAGCCAATTTGGTGTAGCGGTTAAGGCACATGCTAAATACCAGGAGACTATGAGTTCTAATCCTACATTAGGCCCCAAACCAGCTGGATGACTTTGGGCCAGTCATTCTCTCTGAGTCCTAAGAAGGAAGCAATGGCAAACTACTTCTGAAATCCTGCCAAGAAAACTGCAGAGCCTCCAGGAGTTAAAAATGTCTTGAAAGGGATTAAAACAAACCTCAAGGATTACAACCTTAAACATGAGAAACTAAAGCCCATTAAATCTGTGGAATTCATTTTAAGTAAACATGCCTTGACCTCTTTTCAGCTAACACATTTGCTTCTGGAACCTAACCATAAAATCAGACAAAGAGAGGAAGAAATATGTTTTTTTTAAATATAAATTTTATTTGGGTTTTCACAAAAACATAATACAAATAAAACATAATTTTTTTAAAATAGCATGGTCCTGGGTTATCTTCTCCATACAGACCCAAACTCAATTTCATATTCATCTTTGTGTTCTATTCCATATCTTATTACTATTTTAACATTTTCTCCATAATTTTTCCCCTCCCTTGGTTTTCTCAACTTTATTTTTAATTATCTCTTATCTAAATTCAATTATATATCTTTTTCTAAGTTTCAACATCTTTCTAATCATTATATTTATACTTTTGTCTGTCCTGTTTCAATTTCATGTTGTCTTTTCTCATTAAACAAATTTTCCCCTGAAGTTACTAATTGGAGTATGACACCTTTATATCTTTTAATTTTATCCATTCAACTCTTATTTAAACTTCAATTTATGCCTTTAAAATTATAACATTCAATATAGTACATAACTTCCAGTCGAATTCTGCTTGGTACATTCTTAATGGCAATACACATTATGTATGTGTGTGTGTGTATGTATATATATATATATATATATATATATATATATATATATATATATATATATATATATACATACACACACACATACATACTACACACACACACACACACACACATAATATATATATATATATATATATATGTGTGTGTGTGTGTGTGTGTGTGTGTGTGTGTGTGTGTGTTTTCTGAGGTTTTCACGGGTATTTGTATGTGGATCTTTGATTATTCAGGTTTTCTCCCGCGTAAAAATCTATTGCCAAAACTGAACACTTCACCAACAGAATAATCAGAGAAGCCATAGAGATAGAAAAACACCCACACAGCATGAATAAACAAGATGATACCTCCCGCCTACCAGCCATTTGGAAACCCGCCCTCATTAACAAACGAGTACCTAACATGAAGAACAGACCACACAAGGGTCACACAAGATGCTACCACCACACTTCCATGTAGAAAGCAGATTCACACACACACAGATGATGAGACATGACCACGGACCAGAAGCTGTACCGCAGCTGCATCACTACCCGCTTCAAACCCCTCCGACCCATACATGAAGCGAACTGATGCCCAACATGAAGATGTGGCACGACCATGAACGTGAAGCCAAACAACAGGATCACAGTTCACCAGCTCAAATCCCCCGACAACTAAGACTAACCTGAACACAACCAAGCCCCCACCTGAACAGAACACACCCCCAACCAATCAGAACACAGCCAACCCCCCAACCAATCAGATCACAGTCAGGCCCCCAACCAATGAGAACACATCCCCATCCAATCAGAACACAGCCAAGCCCCCAGCCAGTCAAGTCGCACTCCCACTGGCAGTTAAAAGGAAGAAGCAGCTGCAATCTCACATCACTCAGAGAAGCACAGAGCTGAAGACAGAAGCCTGAAGATGATGAATGAGACTTCATCGAAACGTTGCCTAGATACTTCGAATCTTACGCGGGAGAAAACCCGAACAACCAAAGATCCATATACATACATATACATATACATACATACATACATACATACATATATATGTTATGTCTCCTCTTGGAGATTCAAACGAACAAACACAAAGCAGCCGTTTCACAATCAAATCAAACTGAAGGAAAATAACAAGATAACGACTGGCAGAAACGGTTAGAATTCCCCTTCAAAATTCAAACAAACAGAGATCTCTTTGCAGTAACGTCCTCATTCAAAGTAGTCATTTTGTTTCTGGCGAAAGGCACCAGCTCAGCTGTGTCCTTTTGTACCCATTAAGGCAACGTGCTAATTAACTGGCTTGCCCTTCAGATAACGTTTCCTGGTTCTGACGTCAATCCATGATCTAACAGTCATCAGATTCAAAATTCCTAACAGGACCGATCCTTCCAATCACAATATATATATTGTATATATATATTTGTTTTCTGAGGTTCTCGCGGGTATTTGTATGTGGATCTTTGGTTGTTCGGGTTTTCTCCCGCGTAAGATTCGAAGTATCTAGGCAACGTTTCGATGAAGTCTCATTCATCATCTTCAGGCTTCTGTCTCCGGCTCTGTGCTTCTCAGAGTAATGTGAGATTGCAGCTGCTTCCTCCTTTTAACTGCCAGTGGGGGTGGGACTTGATTGGGTGGGGGCTTGGCTGTGTTCTGATTGGGTGGGGTGTGTTCTCATTGGTAGGGGTTTGGCTGTGTTCTGATTGGTTGGGGATTAGCCGTGTTCTGATTGGTTGGAGGCGTGTTCTGTTCAGGTGGGGGCTTGGTTGTGCTCAGGTTAGTCTTAGTTGCTGGGGGATTTGAGCTGGTGAGTTGTGATCTTGCTGTTTGGCTTCGAGTTCGTGGTCCTTCTGCATCTTCATAGTGGGTGTCAGTTTGCTTCATGTATGGCTCGGAGGGGTTTGAAGTGGGTAGTGATGCAGCTGCTGTGCAGCTTCTGGTCCATGGTCGTGTCTCATCTTCTGAGTGGGTGGGAGTCTGTTTTCTACATGGAAGTGTGGTGGTGGCATCTTGTGTGGCTCTCATGGGTGTGGGTCTGGTGTCCTTCTTCATGTTAGGTACTCGTCTGTTCATGAGGGCGGGTTTCCAAATGGCTGGAAGGCGGGAGGTGTCATCTCATTTGTTCATGCTGTGTGGGCGTTTTTCTATCTCTATGGCTTCTCTGATTATTCTGCTGTTGAAGTGTTCGGTTTTGGCGATAGTTCTGGTATTTTTAAAATCAATTTCATGTCCTGTGGCTTTGAGGTGTTGGACCAGGGAAGAGGTCGTTTCTTCTTTTTGATTGAGTTCTTATGTTCTTCAATGCGTGCACTTATTCTTCTGTTAGTTTGTCCAATGTGTGTGGTAGGGCAGGCAGTGCAGGGATTTCGTATACTCCTTGGTTTTCTAATTCGATTTTGTCTTTGGGGTTTCTTAGGATGGTGGATATTTTTCTGTTTGTGCAGAATGCTGTTTTGATGTTGTGTTTTTGGAGGATCTTGCTAATTTTGTCTGTAGTGCCTTTTATATATGGGAGGAGGGCTTTGCCGTTTTCTTGTTCTCTGTCTTGGATTTTGGTTGGGGTTTCTTTTTGGATTAGGTGGGTAATCTTCTTTCTTTGGAATCCATTGGCTGCAAGTACGTTGGTGAGAGTGTGTAGTTCGGTTTTTTGGTGTTGTTCATCGGCTAAGCATTTTGTTCTGGAGATGAGTGTCTTGGTTACGGAATTGATCTGTGCTGGGTGGTGGTGTGAGAGTGCATGTAGATAGCGGTTAGTATGTGTTTTCTTCTGGTAGATGGTGTGTCCTAGGGAGCCATTGGATCTTTTGTATACCAAGACATCTAGGAAGGGAAGTTGGTTGTTGGCTTCTGTTTCCATGGTGAATTGTATTTTTTCACACACCTCAACAGCCTACACCCCAAAATACAATCCCTTCCCTCTCTCCTTTGCTGCTTCAAAGTCTTCTTTGGGAACAATATTTTTTTTTTTAGTTCAAATTCCAGGGTACCTTACGTTGTTGCTTTTTCGGTTCAACCCAGTCAACCAAAACTTTCTCTTCTTATCTTCCTCCTGCACATTCTTTTCTGGTCAAGTTCTTCTTTGAGATGGCCATTTCTGACCACTGCTGCAACTGCCTTTGGGAAAGGGAGTAATGGCCATCTGGGGAGGAGACATGCGGCTCTCCTTGACCCTGCTGGCAGTCTCCCCCCTCTTCACCACCTCTATGGGATGGCTTAGCCCCAAATCCAGCTGGCTCAGGGCGCTCCGGCAGTAGGCACAGATCAAAACTGCGCACGATCACAGATTCAGTCCGTCACCGAAGCTCAAACCGGAAGTCAGGAAGAAATTCATTTTTGACCTCAATATGTATCACAGGGTAACAAAATGTGGATTGTTAGTCTTTATTTGGAATAAGACATGTATTATATTCTATAGTCCATCTGAGATTAATTCTGTGATAAACTTACCTGTTTGCTGAACTGAAAAATCCTAAAAGGAAGCTAAAGTGCCCAAATTATTCTCAAAAGCCAGTCCCACCTGGGACTAGGGCAAAGGGTTTAGCACAACTTGGCATTAGAAGAAATGTATTTAGATGAGTTGTTTAGGCTAGTTGATTCTTCTTCCCATGGGAAAATGAGCTGACCATGCTCAGGCCCGTTGAGGTGGAGATTTATGACATCAAGCAACATTGTATTACTTCTATTGGAGAATATGACTTTTGGAGGTTGTTTCTAACTTCTAATATTATGGGATAATTCCGGATTGTATCAGATCCGGAATTACCATGGACTTTGACAATTTGATGCTTTCCTAAATAAAAGAAATTTTCTTGGAAGATGGACTTTGCTCTTTTCTTTTTAAATGGAATTCATCACTTGGAAACCTGATGCATACTAGGAAACAGTCAATATAGATCATAAGGATACAAGCAACAAAGTTACAGCCATACAGTCACAAGTGGGAGGGGATGGGTTATAAGGGGTGATGAGAAAATTAATAGTAATAGTAATGCAGACTTTGTAAATAGTTGGATAGTGTTGAGGAAGTATTTGTTTAGCAGAGTAATGGCATTCAGGAAAAAACTCCTTGTGTCTGGTTGTTCTGGTGTGCAGTGCTCTATAGTGCCGTTTTGAGGGGAAGGAGTTAAAACAGTTTATGTCTGGGATGTGAGGGTCTGTAAATATTTTCACAGCCCTCTTTTTGACTACAGGTCCTTGACTGAAGGCAGGTTGGTAGTAATCGTTTCTTCTGCAGTGCTAATTACTTTCTGGAGTCTGTGTCTGTCTTGTTGGGTTGCATAAGAGTTGGAAGGGACCAGTGTTGGCTAACCTTTTTTTTGCTGCGTGCCAAATGTGTGCCCCCTGCGCATGCGTGCACGACCCTCCCGCATACCGCATGCATGTGCAACCTTCATGCACCAAATGCCTCTGTGCATGCACATGCATCTCCCACATGCACCCCCCATGCATGCACGGCAGATATCTGACAATCAGCTGGCTGTCAGGAGGCACGCACGCATGCACAATGGCTCTGTTCCAGGTGACAGCTCATGTGCTGGCAGAAATGGCTCTGCTTGGCACTTCTGGCACATGTGCCATAGGTCTGCCATCACAACCCTACACCATTCCAGACAAATGACTGTCCAATCTCTTCTTAAGAGCCTCCAGCGATGGAGCACTCACAACTTTTGAAGGCAAGCCATTTCACTGGTTAATTGTTCTGACTGTCAGGAAATTTCCCCTTAGTTCTAGATTGTTCTTCTCTTGTTAGGTTGAGGTGTTGCTTTTGTACCAATCTCTTTGGGATATAGTAATCTTCCTGCCTGTGTTTCTAGATCTCTGGCTGTATTGGCACTGAAATTCTGCAAGTTCATGGTTCTATGCATTTGGGAGGTATTCAAATTTGCCAGAGGATCTTTTGCCATATACTTAGTAACCAGGGGTGGGATTCAAATTTTTAAACAACTGGTTCTGTGGCTTAGTTGGTGGGTGTGGCTTGGTGGTCATGTGACTGGGTGGACATGGTTTGGTGGTCATGTGACTGGCTGGGCGTGGCCAACTCAACATCGATCACATCGAGGCACTCATCTCCTTGCCTGGCCTCTCGTGACTGTGGGGATGCTGCAACAGTTGTAAGTGTGAAAAACGGTCATAAGTCACTTTTTTCAATGGTCACTCCACACAAGCAAAGTACCAGCAAAGGAGGGGGGAAAAAACTCCAGAGAAGTTCCTGAGACAGGAAATCTAGTCCTGCCAAGAATGTAATAAGGGTTAACGGAGAGGCAGTTTCTGTAAGTAACACCAGAATGTTTCCTTCCTGCCTTCCTTACAGGATTAGGCCAGTAATTTCTTCTAACAACCGGTTCTCCGAACTGCTTACAATGTTAACAACTGGTTCTAGTGAATAGGTGCGAATAGGTGCAAACTGGTAGAATCCCACCCCTGTTAGTAACCTACACCGTGTTTTTTCCTAGTATGTATATGGTATTCACCATATACCATTTTCTTTGTATATAAAGACAATGAGAAAATAGGAATTGGGCTCTTCTGATTCCTCTTGATCATTCATCAAGATTTCTCCATTTGGAGTAAGCAGTAAGTCCACCAACTTTTCTGTCTTCATTTTACTGCTGGCACATTTGAAGAAACCTTTCTTACTAAATTTTGCCTCTCTTGATAACTATAGTTGTTTTCTGGCTTTGTCTTCCTGACTTCCTTATTACACTTCTAAGTTGAAGCTCCTGTAGATTTCCTCATTCATTTGTCCTTCAGTTTCCAATAAGCAAACATTTAATTTTACCTCTCTTATAAGTTGCTTGTCCAAACACATTGTTACCTTTAGATATCCGTTAGCTTACTTCATGATATTGATTGGTATTGTTTGAGACTACACAAGTCTTAATTTCATTTTCAATCAGTCTCAACCAGCTACACCTTTACAAGTAATATCTTTTCCCATGGTACCTTAGTTATCATCTATCTATCTATCTATCTATCATCTATCCATCTATCAAATTTAAATGGTTACCCATTTCATACAAAGCGGCTCTGGGCAGTGTACAATTAAACATTCTATGCTTCCTCAATATTTTTATTTCTTTTTAAATTTTGTAGTTTGAGTCTAACTCATTTTTTTTTACAAGATTTTAGTTAAAAATCAAAAATTTTAATAATGTATTTTCACTTGCATCCAAACTTCCCACTGTCAACTTGTCCTAGATAGTAGGGACCAAATCCAGGATGGGATATCCTCAAGTAACTTTTGATTAAGCAAATTATCAACAACACCTATTAAGAATTGAATTGGCCCAGCATCTTATTTTGGCATAATAAATGCCTAGATGCAGTAGTTGAAGTGTTCCATTAAAATCACTCCATACTTTTTCAGGCTTCGGTTATCTGCTTGAATTAATCTTCATGCATCAGAGTAATCTGGTAGTACTCCTAACAAGATATCCTTTCTGTAAGATTGCCCTTTTCTGTTAAATAAGATTACTTTCAAAACATAGGTTACCATCAGTCTAGAAGCCCTCTGTACAGATAAGTTCATTACTGATATACATTATATCACTTGTCTTGTGCTGGCTGCTTTTTTGACAAAGAAGACATAGCCATCAAACTAAATATTCCACTGATGAAATTTATCCCACCACTTCTGTATTCCTCATTATATCATAAGTACATATCATAAGTCTCAACCACTTAGAAAGGGCTGTAGGGCACTGCAAAGTGGTATATAAGTCTAATGCTATTGCTATTTTCCTTGTTGCCCATCTTTTGTGCAAAAATGTAGAGACATTTCAAATAATGGGTTAGATTTCAGTATTTAGAGTCCCTTCTCTTTATGCTTGCATTTTCATTGTTTCTTTGTTAAATTAGCAATTTTCTAAAACACTTAGCTTTCTTGGAAAATAATGCTGCATTCTCCTTTCTGAAGTTACACTGCACCCCAGGAGAAAAGAAAACAAAGAATCCTATCTTTGCGGTGTGATGCTTTCTCGGGTGTCATAAAACTACTTTCTTATTTATTTCTTTAAATTGAGTGTGTGTAAAATCATTTGTAAAGGGTTAAAAATGTACCCATTCACTAAGATGAACTGTAAAAGTTCAGCTTTAAAGTGATAACATTTGAAAGGAACTCCCACCAGCACACAGGCTTGCCGGGAAAAGAAGATCATCTGATCTTCCTAGATTCTTTCTTCTGTAATGAACCCTGTAAACATGCTGTATTTTTAAAGATATATTTCCTATGCTCTCAAATCCAGCTGAGGTACAGGTACAAACAGATTCTTCAGACTTCAAACCATTTATACATCTCATTTCTGGTTTTCTTTTAAAAAAGAAATAGTGGTCTAAGCTCTACAGCTGTGTTCAGGACAGTAGGTGTTCAAAATATCACGTAACACCTTATGGATAGGGAGTGAGGAGGAAAAAGGCAGAAAACAATTTGATTTTTTTCCATCCGGTTTTGTAGTCAGCTATTTCCTTTTTATTCTCTCTTCAGTTTTGACTACAAATCAATGTGGACTACTGGGGGGGTGGTTGCCTGGACCAGTCCCTGCCATTTTCTTGGCAAATTATTTGAAAGTAATTTGCCATTACTTCCTTCTTAGGCCTGAGAGAGATTGACTGGCCCAAGATCACTCAACTGCCTTTGTGAATAATGTTGTATATAGATATATTCATACTCGTAATACTACATTCTGATTGGACTGCTATTGCCACCTATTGATTGGTTATTTAACTACTGTTGCAATTGGTTTGCCTGATGGCGGGAAGTTTAAAGAACTGCCATTGGCCACGAGCCGCGAGCAGCCACTATAAAAGAGGCTGCCGCTGCTCCGGTTTTGTTGAAGTTACTGATAGCTAATAAACAGCTGAATTCACACTGGTCTCGAGTCAGATCTTTCCTGCGACAGAACACTGGCGATGAAGGTGGAATGCTGAGACAAGGAGACCAGTAAGCACATGGCAACAAGAACAGAGCAACCGACGAGATGGCCAGTAACAACTCGCCACCCGCACTGTTCAACCCAGAAGAAGAGGACTGGGAATCGTACATTGACAGATTCCTCATGTTCCTCGAGAGCAACGAGCTACAGGGGATAACTGATCAATGGAAGAGAGCAGTATTCCTGATGTACTGTGGGCCCACAGTCTTCAAAATGGACAAGTCATTGGCCAAGCCACAGGATGTTAAACAGATGGCGTGGCCAGATTTGAACCAGCTACTGAGAGCCCATTACGTGCCAGCTGTCTCCAGCCTTATCTGGAGACATGAATTCTACAAATGAGATCAACAAGAAGGCGAGAGCATCGGAGATTTCGTGGTGTCCCTAAGAGACATTGGAGGGGCATGCTATTTTCTCAACATGGATGAAGCCATGAGAGACCGTGTGGTCCTCGGACTGAGAGACCTTACCCTACAATGCCGACTGCTGACCCGACCCAATATCACCGTAATTGAGGCCATCGCTGAAGTCACTGCCGCTGAAGCAGCGAAAAAGTCAGCAGCCACCATGCAACAAATGAATACAACTGCCCAAGAAACTCAGGGCGACCCGAACCAAGCCCGAGACAAGAAATCAGAGGGCACTCAGAAGACCACCACCACAACCACCCACCATGAGGACATCAATTCCTCGCCCGACACTTACGACGAAGAGGAAGAAATACATAAGCTCCAGTCGGAATGGAACCGGTGAGGAAAGAGGGAGAGGAGATTGGAGTTCCATTGTGCCGGATGCGGAGGAGACCACCCATGTTCTGAGTGTTGTTTCCTCGATGCCATTTGTAGACACTGCGAAAGACAGGGGCACATTGCTAGAGTCTGCCAGAACAGAAAGAACTACAACCCTAAAAGACGAGGCAGCACTCCCCACAGAACCAGAGAGAGACAGACTGGGAGTCATTGGAGCTGAGAAAACAGAAGTAAGCGGCTCAACGAGAAGGAGGAAACATACCAAACAATCATCATTGGCCATTCAAGTGCAACCGATGCAAGAAAGGTACACATCAACGTTAACATAGAAGGACAGCCATGAGAGATAGAGGTGAATTCCGGCTCATATCTGTCCATGGTATCATGGAATACCATAAAGAACTTGATACCAGACATAAAAGAGAAGAACTAGAAAAGCAAAACCTGACCCTGAAAGACTAACAGGGAAACAGGATCCCTGTAGTCAGACTCGGACATTTCCAAGTCAAGTTCAAGAGACATACTGAAATCCTCCCATTAACGATCATCGACCGAGATTGCCCTAGCCTGCTTGGACTCAAATGGTTCGCACCCCTGGGAATCGGAGTGACCGGAATTAACAACGTCACCAAGACAGACTGGGAAGAAAGCCTGATGAAGGAGTTCCAAGACGTATTCGATGGGAAGCTAGGCAAGTACCGAGGGACCTCTATATCATTTAATTTGAATCCTAACATAGCGCCAATCAGGCCAGATGAGCCCCCTTCGCACTAAAACTGAAAATCGATGAGCAATTGAACAAACTCATCACACAGGGGGTGTTGGAACCCATCGATCACGCAAAATGGGAAACTCCAATTGTGACTCCTGTTAAGCCAGATGGGTCCATGCACATCTGCGGAGACTATAAGGCCACCCTCAACCACGCATTACAACAAAACGCATACCCCGTTCCGGTAGTCCAGCACCTTTTACATTCACTAGGGACAGGAAAAGTTTTCATGAAGCTCGACCTTGCGCAAGTGTATCAACAATTGCCAGTCGACCCCAAGACAGCAGAGGCACAAACTATTGTGACACATAGGGGGGCATTCAAATGCAACAGACTGCAATTCGGCATCAGCGTGGCCCCAGGCATTTTCCAAAGCCTGATGAAGCGCCTCTTGAAAGGACTCAAGGGGGTGGTCCCTTATTTTGATGATGTATTGGTATCCGCCAGGGACAAAAACCAACTGAAAGACCAGCTGAGGGAAGTTTTGTGAAGATTTAGAGAAGCAGGACTCAAAGTCAAAAGAGAAAAATGCCAGCTAGCCACCAATCAGGTTGAGTTTCTGGGATACCTCATAGATACAGAAGGGATCCACCCCACCAAAAAAAAAGAGCTATCAAAGAAGTGCCCAAACCCAAAAATAAAGCAGACTTACAGGCATTTTTGGGACTCATTAACTTTTACAATGTCTTTTGGCCACAGAAGGCAACGATAGCGGAACCATTGCACAGATTACTGAATAAGAAGGCTACCTGGACCTGGGGCCGATGAGAGCAAGCCGCATTCCAGGGAGTTAAAGACTTATTGACATCCAAATCTGTGTTAATTCAATACAGCGACACCCTGCCACTAACAGTCACCTGCGATGCATCACCATTCGGCGTCGGCACCATACTCAGCCACACATTACCAAACAGGAGAGAAGCACCAATCACCTTCTACTCCAAAACACTGTCAAAAGCTGAAAGAAACTACAGCCAACTGGACAGAGAAACCCTAGCTGCAATAATGGGGGTCAAACGATTCCACGAATACCTTTACGGTAGGACATTCTCTCTAATTACAGACCACAAGCCATTATTGGGAATCCTCGTGGGGAACAGGGCCACTCCCAACATCCTGTCACCATGGATGACAAGGTGGTCAGAGTTCCTCGCCGCCTACCATTACAAGCTAATCCACAGACCAGGAAAGGACATACCCCATGTAGACGCCCTGAGCCGTTCACCCCTACCAGAACTGGATGATGACCCGGCACCTACCACGTCCACTCTACAAATTGAGACATTACCGAACCTTCTCATCACCGCATCACATATCGTGAAAGAAACACACAGATGGCATGGATTTTAAACTGGGTAGGTAGGGGCTGGTCGGAAACTGATCATGACGAAACTTTTAAACCCTTCTGTAACCGACAAACTGAACTCTCAATTGTGAAGGGATGTATACTGTGGGGGGATAGGGTTGTCATTCCGGAAAGATTGCAGGAAAAAGTACTGTGTATGTTACATGAAGGACACCCGGGTATCGTAAAAATGAAATCCCTGGCCAGGAGTTACATCTGGTAGCCAGGGATGGACAAGGACATTGAGACATGGGTGGGAACATGCACTAAATGCCAAAAGTCCAGACCTACCCCACCCCTCCTGCACCGATCCTCAACTGGGAGACACCCAGGGGCCCCTGGTCAAGGATCCATATAGACTTTGCAGGACCCACAAAAGGATATACATTTTTAATAATTGTTGACGCTTACTCCAATTGGCTGGAAGTCAGCATCATGCATTCCACAACGACAGAAGCCGTCATCAAACAGTTAAGAAAATTATTCACAATGCATGGGTTACCGTACCTATTAGTCTCAGACAATGGGCCACAGTTCACAGCATTGTCATTTAAAAAATTCCTCACCAAACAGGGCATACGGCATGCCCTAACAGCGCCCGCTCACCTGGCTACATACGGACGGGCGGAATGCATGGTTCAGTATACCAAAGAGGCATTAGATAAGCTAGACATGGGTGACATTCAAGACAAAATTGATAAAATGCTAACCATCCAACATATAACACCGAGCACATCGACTAACAGGAGCCCAGCAGAACTCCTGATGGGCAGGAAACTACGGTTGCACCTGGATAGATTACACCCCACATACTACCCTGAAAAGCCACCAGACTCCTCCAGTAAGTACCACACATTTACAACAGGGGATCTTGTATACACCAAAAATCTTACGGGGGACCCACTTTGGATACCGGCTAGAATAACCAAAATAATGGGACCCGGGTCATACCGACTAGAAACGGAGGACTGAAGAAGCTGGAAGAGACATATAGACCAACTAAGGTCTAGAACAATAGAATGAAACACCGACAGCCCTAGGCACATAGAACATACACAAGAACCACACCAAACAGACAATAATAAAACCAGAGAGGGGGGAGATCCCTCAAACGATAATAAAAGGGGAGGGGGAGACCCTCCACTAACACAACAAAAAACAAATCACCAACCAACAACACCAGTAGGCCCATCAAGAAATAAAAACTACTTACCTGCAGGCGACTTCGGAGGAAGGGAGCTGGCAGCAGAAAAACAACACGAAGCCATTCCTAGAAGAAGCAGCCAAGCTGACTCAACCAGCCCGGGTGTACCAAGTGGGAGCAGCAGAGCCGACTCAACCAGCCCGGGTAGACCGGGTGGAAGAGGCATGGCTGACTTACCCTTCCAGGAAGTTCCACGGAGAAGGACAGGAGAGACAGCAACCCCGTCCGAACAAGCCGAAGACAACACTGCGGCTGAATTGTGCAGGTCAAGTAGGAACCATAAAAGCCCCACCTACTTACGTGACTACGTAACATAGGAGGGACCAAACCAAGTGGGGAGGGGTGTTTTATATAGATATTTGCATATGTAAATCACATAAACAAAGTAATGACAACGTTCCCACCCCCAATAGTTCAACTGGCTCATCTGATTAAAAGTTGTGAATATCAGCATGTGGGCATCTCCAGGAATCTAAAACCATCTCTATCTATTGGACTGGACGGAATATGTGCCTACTTCTTAAAAAAACCTACCTACTGCCATAGCCAAACCTCTAAGCATAATGTTTGAAAAATCTTTCAGGACCAGCTCCTTGCCAATACTATGGTCAGAAGCCATGATCATCCCCATCTTCAAAAAGGGAGACCCCAGCCAAGTTGAAAATTAAAGACCAATCTCTTTATGCTGCATCATATGTAAAGTCATGGAATCAATTATTAACCAATCCATCATCCTCCACTTAGAAACAAACAACCTACTCTCTAATAAACAATTTGGTTTTAGGAAAAAACGATCATATAATCTGCAACTCTTACACTGCAAAAACATATGGACTACACAATTCATTCAGGGCCAAGAAATAGACTCAGTCTACATAGACTTCTGTAAAGACTTTGATTCAGTGGTACACGACAAACTACTCCTAAAATGAAAATCTTGCGGTATCTCTGGACACCTGCATAACTGGATAGAAGCTTTCCTGTCAAACAGACAACAAATGGTCAAAATTGGGAGCGTCCTATCAAATTCTGTGCCTGTCAACAGTGGTGTCCCCCAAGGCAGTGTTCTAGGACCAACTCTTTTCATACTCTACACAAATGACCTCCATGATCATATCAAGAGCAACTGTGTTATCTTCACTGATGATGTAAAGCTATTCAACACCACAGACAATACTGCTACCCTTCAAAAAGACCTCGACTATGTATCAGAATGGTCAAACAAATGGCAACTTCAAATCTCAACAAATAAATGTTCTGTCTTACATATTGGCAAAAAAAATCAGAAAATAAAATACAGAATAGTCAAGATCTTGTTGATGATCCAAACTCGGTCAAGGATCTTGGAGTACTCATCTCAAATGACCTAAGTGCTAGAGCCCATTGTAACTACATAGCCAAAATGGCGTTAAGCGTTGTTAACCTAATCTTATGCAGCTTTTTCTCTGGTAATATACTTCAGCTGCAACCATAACAACACAAGAGCAAAGAATAGATACAAACTCAAGGTTAATTGCACCAAACTTGATTGCAGGAAATATGACTCAGCAACAGAGTGATCAATGTCTGGAATACTCTACCTGACTCTGTGGTTTTTTTCCCCAAACCCCAAAAAGTTTAACTTTAGACTCACCCCTTTCCTTGGGGGTGTGCATAAGCACACCAACGTGCCTACAGTCCCTGTCCTATTGTTTCTTTTATATATTTTATATATATTTTTTATTTTTCTTATATGTATCCATGTATTCATAACTATGTTTTTACTTATACCTATTATCTTGTAAGCAAATAAAAATAAATAAAAATAAAAAATATTAACACTGTAATTTGGAAAGACCAGAATTGCCACATGAATGGAATGCAAGCTTTTTGCAAAGTTAAAAGTTAGATATGCCTATTTAACCTTTGAAAATGGAAACCTTGGCACATTACGACATGATAAAATAAAGTTAATAAATGACACTTAAAACAGCCATTTTGTTGACAGGCTTGATATCACTGGCTAAATGTCAACCTCTCAAGGATTCTAAGCATCTAACCAAACTATTTAAGCTAAGTATATGAAAAACATCCAGTAGACAAATGAACTTCCCATCCATCTGCTGCCTTTATTGTGATTTTTCTCCCACAGTTTTTAAAAGTGTTGGCAAATGTGGTTCATAAATCTCCAGCAAACAGCTGGGATATGGTGGGATATGCACTCAGAAGCCAAAACTCCTTTCTAAGTCTGCAGATTGTTGGGTGCATTTGCTGAAATGTACAGCATGTCCTTCTACCTGGGAAACTACCTTTAAAGTGATGGCAGTTTAATTTTACACCCTTTTGAGAAATCCGAAGTGCCTTTTTAGAAGATGCAATGACAAGATACGATTCTGCACGTCATTATTTCCAGTGGACCCATTTCCATTTCATCTTCTGACAAGTGCTGACATCCAATATGCATCCTAGAAGGAGGGGTGAAAGAAAGAAGCAGAGGAATAGAGAAATTGAAGCTACAGAACTGACATCTAATGCCCAGAAGGCATTAATTACCCACTGGGTTATTTCAGTAGTGGCTGCTGATCCAATAGACAACCAAAAGGTATCCCAAACTAAGAAATAACAGCAAGCAGGTTGTTAATGCATGTTCTCAGTAATCAGGAGCTTGTTAGACAGTGATAGATTTCCAACTAGTACCAGGCAGGAAAGTCAGCAAGATAGAGGAGAAAATCAGTGGTGTAGTGTTGCCCATTTCTACATTCTCTTCATCTTATGTCAATCACCCCCCAAAAAAGGAAGCAGGAATAATTCTTCTCTAGAAAATAAACATTTGATGCTTTTTGATAGAGAAAACAATACTAATTTTATGACCACAAGGAATTCTATTTGGTATTTAATACTTACTTCAAATACTTTTAATGTTGTACAAGTATGATCAAAGTAATCCAAAAGATGCATTTAGGTAGTTGGGGAGCTGATATTAATTTTCATTTCGTAGAGTGAAGTACCATGACAGAGAATGGGTGGGGGAGCGCAACTCTTAATTCAGAATCAGACTTTAATGAGGTGCATCAAGAAACGTGCAAAATTAGGAGCTCAAAATTACAACAGTAAAATTTGCCTGAAAAGTTGATGCAAATGATGAGAAGCAGAGAGACGAGGAAAGAAAAAAATATAAGTAATGGAAATATACTGGCTGAGTTATTTTGAGATTGTGAGTAGAATTATGATAATTTCTGGAATCTTTTCCCAGTAACTCATTACATCCTTTTAAAACTAACAATAACTTTGTCCCCATTTGTGTTTCTATTCTCATTCAACTGCCACTTTCATATGGATGAATCCAATGGGTATTTTTTCACACAGAGCTTACTTCTTGAGATCAAGATTGTTCTACCTTTTTTTTGCACTTTTGGGGAATGGCTTTTAAAAAGTCTTCTTCTGCATGTCTTTTGAGAAGTGAATTTTAATGGAAGAGAGCAGCAGATTTTTTTTTCCACATTTAATATTTTTTGTTTTTTATGGATGTTTTAATGTAAATGTTATAAGACCTAAGAGTCATTCAAGAAGGTAGAATACAAATAATTATAATACATACATAACTAAATAGTTAAAAGGGAAAAAAGCCACGTATTTTCATATTAAAAAGGAAGAGTTAATATTTCCTTCAGGTTGAGCCTGTCTCTTAGTCACTACATAGATATTTCCATTACATTTCCTTCCAACAGTGTAAAAAATGATTTCTTATTACCTTCTGAGATTTTTCCATTGCCTTTCCAGTTTTCCACCTGAGTTTTTATTTACTTAGCTTTTGAAGATCAGCCAAGTTCCTGCCATTAAAGGAACAAGTAAAAGTCCTATTATGAGAGAACCATCTCCTTTTTACCTTTCCAGAAGTTCTGCTATTGTATCATGACCAGGATGGACAATCTGCAGTTCAAAACCTACATGCAGTATCCAACTCCTATTTTCCCTGCATCTTATGTTTTCCCCAACTGCACCACTAAAACTGCCTACAACCCCTCCCCTTGCACTCTCCCCCCTGCCATGAAACTTTTCTCCTTGAGCATTGATTTCTGCAGAAATATTAACATGGTTCTTATGGACATTGAAACTGTATAATCCTTATGCATAGATTAAATATATAAATCACTGTCAGTTTCACTTTCTGGAACTCAAGGACCTCAGGCAATCTCTGAGAAAAGATCAGCATAAATAATAATAACATCAAGAAAATTATGTCAAAGAAACCTGTGTTAAAAAGAGCATTAAATATGTAGGATGCTATCTTTAATCCATAGATAATTGGACATACTTTTTAGAAAATTAAAATACTTTGAATAGCTTATATATGTACTCTAAAGATTGTTCATTGATCAAAAAAAGAATCTACCAAAGCTGTTTTTTGTTCTTAAACATTATGTGCTAATTTGTCAAAAGCAGCTTAATTAGCAGAAAGTAATGATCAAATATTTTTTTCTGTTTTATATATAATCATTTTTAATTTATTTGTGGGTAAAATTGCTATCAAAGGCATTAAGTGATGAGACTATTTAGAAACCCAAAGCACCATTTCAGTTTCTATCCTATGGAATTTTTAAAAGGGCAAAACAAAAATGTTATATACAATTTTGTATATTCAGGGGGAAATTGTTTGGGAAGAGGAGGCATGAATCAAGAAACTTCATGTATTGGAATGGATTAAATATCAATTTCCCCTGAGAGGAGGAGGAAGGGGGAGAGGGAAAGGAAAGGAAATCATCATATGAAACATGTGTGTTCTTTGTACTGTTCTTTGTACAATACTGTATATTGGGGGTCAGCAAAAATAAGCCTTCAAAAAGAAAGTGGTTGGATGCCATTTACAGGTGCCATTAGCATCAGGAAGGAACTTGTAACTGCTATGTTCCAAACATGAGTAAAAAGTGTGGTTTTGTGTTTACAATTAAATTACTAATTCAAGAATTATAAACTGAATGCTTGTGCTTTTAGAAAACATTGCATGATAGGAATAAAGCTTCTTACTCTATGGAGATGTATTGCAGCTCAAAGATATTCACTTCTTTTAGATAGGCACTTCTTTTCCATTTTTTTTGTATTAGAAACAAAATCAGAATTAAGATGTGTAGCAAACAGAAAACAAAAGGAATACAAAATAAATATCTGAGTAATTTTAGAATAAATAACTTTCTTGTCTTCAGTTTTTCAGCCCAAATAGGTTGAAAATGGTATGAGGATTTTGTTCTTTCGATCCATCTTCCTCCTCCTCTTCCTTTTCTTCTTCTTGGTATTCTCTCATTCATCTCCATTGCAAAGGCTGATGGGATACACTTCTTGATGATACTCTCTCATTTCCTCTCATTAAGTCCATTACCCGTTGTAGCCTTTCTATTGCTGAAAATTCCTTGAGGGATATAAGAGTGTTGTAATTCCTCTTCATTAATACAGAGGAAGTTAAAGTATGTAAAATCACATTGTGCCTGTTGTGTCAGCATCTTGGTTGAAGGCCTTAATGGTAATAGATGGCCTGTCATTCATACAACTGCCTCTTGCTAGACAAAAGATAAATGTAACTTAAAGCTACTCAGAGCAAACTAACATGAATTATGCCCTTTCCTACATTAATTCAGGAACTGCTAAACAAGATAATATGTTCAATATGTGTGTTTTTAATGTTATTTATTTACCTGCATTTCTGAGTGTTTAATAGTGACTACTATACCCTTCTTGGAATCCTACAAATTCAAGGCCCTGCCTTTTATTTTATTTTGTTTTGTTTTCTATATTGTTTTATTTAAAATATCACTTTGAAATAATATGAAAATTAAACTTTTAACAAAGCAACTGTCCTGTTTCAATTACATATCCACACAGTTGCTATAGAAATTTAGCAATGTACTCAAAATCAAGAAGATAAAAGCATACAAGAAATGCAAGCCAAACTGAGTCTCCATAAAAAAGCCTGCCTGAGTATGGTTTTGCTTTTAACAGGAGCATGCAGAAGAGTAACCAGATCCCGAATTCAGAGTTCCAAGAGCCAGGACAGGGTTGTCAGCTAGTTTAGAAGTCGAAAATTTCTTAAGCAGAATTCCCACAAATGTCCCACAAAAGCTAGTTATCAGACAGTTGATTCCAATGAAGGTTCATAGGTCAGGGATGTCCCGTAAATTAGTTATGTTTAATCAAGATATTTACTGTCTTGCTTGACAAGGAATCTCCTAGAATGTCTCTGCTCTGCCCTCTATTCTAGTCACTGGGTGTATGGGTTGGGATTGCTCCAGCTAATGGTTCCTGTGTTTGATCAGCCTCGGGAAATATTTGACTTTGTCTTTCATAAGTCTGAATTCTACAAGTTTTTCTGGAGCCTCTTCTTCAGAATTAGTTCCTTGAGTCCTGTCCCATGATAGGGCTTTTAGGCTTTCAGCAGTATTCCAAAGATTATGAAATTTGGAGATCAACAAAATGAAACTCTTAATAAACTAATTGAAGAAGATAAAACTGAAGAAGAAATCCAGAAATTAAAATTGAACAAGTCCCCAGGACTATAGAGATAATGTATTTCTGTAATACATTATAAGATTTTTTTTAAGAAATGTTGATTAAATCATTAACCCAGGTAATGAATGATATGCTACATTATCAATTTTTTCCTTCCTCATAGCAAGGAGCTTGTGTTTCTTTGAGTTAGAAAAAGGAGAATGATTCAATTTCCGTAGAATTGTTTAGTCTATTTTTAATTGAATGAAGATTACAAGTTTTTATGCCAACACTTACAAAGCAATTAAATAGTTTCTTGACACATGTTATAACTCGATCATACTAGATTTGTCTCAAAGAAATCCATGAGGATTTCAAATGTGTTTTGAATACAATTGATAATATAAATCAGAAAAAAGATGTGGCAGATAAGTAAAGGAGCATTTTATACTTTAAAAATATCTATCAGGCAAGGTCATATTCATAAAATACAAATCAAATTCAAAAAGAGGCAGAGGCCCCACCAATAACTAAAGTCCAAAGTTTCCAAGAAGCAAAATCAGAACATGGCATTTAGAAGAATGAGGGGGTAACAGAACATATTCTACATTGAAACAGCTTTCTAAATTCAGGAAACTCTCAGCCTGTACTTGAATATAATTAATAGTGATCAGTCTTGATTCTCAATGCCAGGTTACTCCAAAATAGATGCATTTTGCACCTGATGCATTTCCATATAGCTGTCCACTTTTCTACTTCCTATTCTCTGTCTCTCCAGTAAAGATGATGGCCTTCATATTTCTGGGAGACCATTACTTCAGTCAACTGGGGCAGCAACAGTGGAACCAGTTCTCTACTACAACTTTAGTCTTGCCTTTCTAGGTCCAGATCCATGCATCCTTTGTCATGGTTTTTCTTCTCGTCTGGGGATAACTTTTCACACACGCATACATGCTTATGACTGGTTTATGGTACTATTCCATTCAAATATACAGAAGCATGATTACACAGTTAACCAATAAGATCAATGACTAATAGATTCAGGAATTCTATATATGCTCTCAATGTCACTCCAATTAATGGAGATTGGAGAAGACAGCACTTTAAATGGGAAAATACATTTAGCAATATATTGATCTCTTTTTAAAATATTGTGGAACTACCATACTGTAAAGCTGCAATCCAAAACTCTCTTATTAAAATCTGTGAGACTATGCATATACAGTACATATATTGATGATATATGTGGTACCTTTCTGCCTTCAAAATCTAAATAATAAAGGCCATGTGAGCACTAAAGTGAGATTGAAGGATATCATATCCATTTCCCCCTCATGCATCTTATCCATTATTATAAATTATGTCTCCATTAAATATAATGTGCTCCCATAATCTGTTATTCCAACCCAAGCATTATTTGCATATTCTGGTTGCTCATTTATAACATTTATGCCCATTCTTCACTTTTATTAGAAATATAATTTATGTAAAAACATTAAACACAGTTAAGAGGAGAGCTTGAAATATAGACATACTTAACGTTTATGAATTAGGCATGCAGTGCCATTTTAAGCAAGCTTGCTCAAAAGTAAATTTATTTTATTTAGTGGGACTTGCTTTTAGATAACTGTTTTGCACCCTAAAGCAGTAGCAAGAATGGCAAATGAGACATTTGTCATTCCAAGAATGAGCCAAAGTTAATAGGAAAAAAGAAAAGATCTTCTTTGGGCTGTTCATTGAAATGTACTTCTGGCCTAACAAAAATAGGTACACTGAAATACTTTTGTTTTAAATGCTTGCTGTAGAATCATATGTGGCCAGACATTCCCAGAGCATTATGGAAATCTACAAATAGGTGAACTCTATATTATTCTGGGAAGATTTATATTCAACCATGGCAATGGTGGTGAGCCTTAAAAAAGCATACAAATGCCCTATTCTGCAGGAAGACTGTGTTTTCCTTTCCTAATGAATAAAAGGATTGATTCAATTGAAGCCTGCTTATTTGATCCAGATCTCCTTCATGGTCACTCTACAGAGAACCAACTGGTATGAATGGCTTTGGTTTCCACCCCATTTATACTCAGTCATCATTTATTGCAGAAGAAAGGCTTACCTGTCTCTAATGGCAGTGGAAGTGCATCATTAAGAAGGAAAGGGAGAAAGGAAATACCGCTCATCATTGAGGCATCAAATAAAAAATGAACAAAATGGTGCAAACATAACATCCAGTTGTAGCAGTCATGTAAGGAAAGAAAGAAAAATGACACAAGATTGAACACGAATAATGCAAGCAAATGAAATCTTAATGATTGAATAATGAAGCAAATTATGTTTTTAATTACATAAAATGCTTACCCAGCCCCAGTTATTTTCAACTGGTTCTTGGTGCACAAGGTTCCTGATGTGCAATTGGTAACAAATGTTTTGTATAATCAATCTTAACAAATATCAAAGGTTGTTTTTGTGGGCAACACTGAAGCCGTGCATATTGATGTACAGCACTCTGTCATGAACACATCTGTGTCAATGCTACCCATCTATATATCCATTGTGACACATAATAGGAGGACAGTAAGCAATTATTAGAATTGCATATGTTAGTAATACTGTGCCTCATTTCCCAGGGTAAGCAGTCTTATAGTCAACACTGTTTATTTCTAATTCTTGGATTCAGCTTTAAGAAATGGTGAAATACAACAGCTATCTTTTAATTAAACATGCAAATATGGTTTGTGTGATTAATTTTTCAACTGCTCCTCTGGTGTAAGAGCTCCATCATAAAAGAAAAGAAAAATTTTCAGCTTCAGCTAGGTTAGTTTCTTCTTGAGAATTCTGACCTGTCTTAAACGTCATTAAAAAGTCTTGAAGATCTAATTTTTAAATTATTCTCTTACCACAGAATATGGCAGGTATTAATTGGCTAAGCATTTCAGCAGAAATTCACCATTGCTATTCTGAAAAAAAATCCAAACCAGAGTTCTATACCTCTCAATGTCCTTCTAAATAGAGCAAATGATAACATCTAGCTGATCTTGTCTGGGTTTGGACATTAAGCAAGTTCTACTCTGATTGCTTCCATGAGATACTGCAGGTGACTAGCAGGTCTAAATACAACACTTTGTAAGAAGACCATAGAAACAGACCTTCCATACTATTTCTACCTGATCTACATGAACCCAGCAAGAAATCACCTCCATGAACCCTCCTTGAAATCACCAAGAACTGAGCGCAAATCAGAGGCTTTAAACTTTTAAAAACAGCACCATAGGCAACCACAGTGAGGCAGAGTATGTAAAAATGTGTGGGAATGACCTTCAGAGGCAGGTGGAAGAGTCACAACCAGGGAATGGTCAGATAAGATGGAGCTTAGTCTGAAGAAGGAATAGGTCAATGTTTCAGAAGGGACCATCCCTAATTAATTAGACTGTAAAGGCAATGCATTCATCTGGCATGCTTAGTTTATCTGGGCATGCTTCCTGTCTCACAAGACTGACGGGAGGGTGGGGGAGATGGCAAAATGTGACATCACAGGCAAAGTTGTCATTTCTTTATACGTGTTTTGATGTCACACAGGTTAAGGACCTGCCAGCTTTGTGAGGTAATCCAGACAAGAAGCACAAACAGAAGCACTAGTTCTAACTTTATTGAAAGGTTACCTTAAAAGAGTCTTGAAAATCTGAAAGCATCTCTCTCTCCCTTCACCTTTACCATCTCAGAAACTGGAGAGGTTCCCCAATAACATTTTCTGTGATATTTTCCATGTTCACATTCCTTCTGCAGACTCAGCTGCCGCTTGTTTGACCATTGATTAGCATGAAGGTCCCTCATATCCACATCATATCCACATACAGGAACAGATCTTGTATCACAATGACATCCAGATTCTACAGATTATGTGGAGCAGGTGATTTGTTTTCTTATTATTAATGTATGTATGTATGCGTTCTTTTTTTAATGACAAATTTTTGTTTCAATTATGGACAATTTTCTGAGCATCAAAGACAACTCTATCTCCCAAAACTGGTGGCTTGCAAATGAAATCATTGGCATGTACAGATATTGAAGGTACAAGAAAAGTTTTTCCCCCAGACTTTCTAAACATTTTTTGAAGGTTTTTAGAGTAGAAATGGAAGCAAGCTCTTCTCATTTCTACTCTTAAAAGCCCACTATAGGATCACAATTTTTCATTCTTTATTATTTAAAAATTCATCTAGATAGCCTTTAAATAGAGGTTTGTCAGCTGTGAAGTCCAGTTTAAAGATAAATAGTTGTAAGAAATTGCAATTGGCAGTGTAGGTTTTTTTCAACAACATTTAATATCTGGTGGCAGATTTGTGTAAGCATGCAAATAATTCATCAAAAACATTTCCATTTCTCCATACATAAGTATATTGTATTTCTATCTGTAGATACAACTCGGAATTGGGAAATCAGTGTACATGTGGTTCCTTTTCAGTATATATTGTGTATCAGGATCTAGCAATGCCTTGAAGATGATTTAGAATCCAGTGGATCTTTCTAGATCTTTCAGTCTCATTTATCCTTCAATTTTATCACTTCAGAAATGGCCATGGATTTCTTAAACAGCAAGAACAAAAAGCAGATGTGGAACTATTGGGTCACAAGGGCTGCCAGCCTTCATAAGACTTCTATAAAGTGTTTCACATTTGCTAGAAAAGCAGCTCTTTTAATGAGGGTACAGCCAGCCTGTTAGAATTGTGTGACACTGTCCAAGGTACTGATTGATCTCTGACTTGCATGATTCAGAGCAGTGGTCGTCAACTGGTGGGCTGGGGACCACTGGTGGTCTGTGAGAAAATGTTGGTGGTCCGCAGAGAAATGTCCCCTCCAAAGCAATTAATCCAGGCTGCACAAGAACGCAAGGCTGCACCACCCATATGGTCCGCCCACCTGCTGGCCCCCACCCTTCAGCCAAGCACAAACCTTATCTTGAGTAGAACCATGTGATCTGGAACTGGAAGGTAAGACCAACAGGAGGGGAGGGAAATCCGCCCCGGGATGGCTCGCTGATGTTGGTGATGTTGGTTTTGTTTACATCTAATATGTAAACTTATGCATTTTTCATGATGAAACTTTTACTTAGTGAAAATATTCACTAAGAGATGGAAATAATGTGAACTATAATTTTCAAATCAAAGAAATTATGTCACTTATTTTTTATAAAAATATTTGAGCCATATGGCTGCAAAAGGCATTCTTTATAAATACATTGAAAAGAGATAACAGGTGTACTCTGGCACACAATGATTTTAATCATATCAGAAAGCTCCCCATAAATAATTTTGGACAAAGATTGAGTTGGTATATAGACTACTGATTCTTATAATGTAAATTATCTTTCAATAATGGTGCTTCATTTAAAGTTATTTAAAACACATACTGTTTTCTGTCTCAAAGTGGTTGTGTAGAAACCTAAGAACCTAATAAATGGAACTGCAATCTTTGAATGCAATCTGTATGTATATCTGTTATGTTGGGATAAAATATATTCTAGATCTAAATCCAGCATCTGGAGAAATTACTTAATTCAGGGATGGGCTGCTGGGGGTTCGCAGGGGTTTGGGAGAACCCCAGCTAAAATTCTGTGCAGTTTGGAGAACCCCCAAATCCCACTCCTGACTAGCCCCACCCACCCTGCCCCTCCCCTCCTAGGAGTCCCCCACGGCCCATTTTGGATGTAGGTAACTGTAGGGGACACACAGAAGTTTGGGGAGGGTGAAAAATGGGCCTCCTGTGAGTTCAGGAAGGCCGGAAATGGGCCTGTTTCCAGCTTCTAGAGAGTCTCTGGAACTCAGGGAGGGCAAAAATGCCCCCCGCCATGGTGCAGGAGGCCAACTAGGCCACACTCACTATGGCCATGCCCACCCAGCAACTGGGCAGAGAACCTGTTGCTAAAATTTTTGAAGCCCACCCCGGATTTAACTGTCACATATTTTTACTTAATAATAAAAGTTAATATTAAATGAAACAAATCTAGTAGCAACAATAGAATATTTAAGAAATAATTACCATCTGCTAAAATGTAGCCTCCTATATTTATGCTTATATCCCATATTTCTTAATAAAGTATTTCCTATTAGGTTGCATCATTTTTCTCTTATTTTATTTTTAAAAAATGAAGAGGAATGCTTATCAGGCTAAGATTGTGTAGAATTCGTCCCCAAGCTTTTTTGAACTGCATATAAATTGCAACAATAAATAAGTAAATAAATAATGAAACCTTCCTACTGGAACTGCTTAGTTTTAGTTGTCACGAAAAATAATTTACCCTCCAAACTCTGAAATTCTTTCACATCTTAACCTCAGCAGTAACTTAAAGTATCAAGAAAAGCTTAATCAGTGGTTGAGAGTTAGTTCTTACTAGGAAATAAAAACAGAACACTAAATTATGCTTCCCTTCTGACATTTTTTCCACTTCACTTGGAAGATCCTCCCCTAAGTGAGTTGACTCTGTAAGACCCAACTATATAAATTCCCTATCCAAGGTATCTGTAAAGTTCTGGTTTAAAACAACCACATTTAAAAAATTTTTAAAATGAATAAAGTGTAATTAGATTTATTTACTTCAAGTCCTCCGAGATCCAATTAACTAATTTAACTCTTTAAAAAAAACCTAGTTTGTATTAATTAAACCTAATTACAACTACTGATATGGTATTAATGCTACCCATTAACCCAACATCTCCACTGATAAACTCATTTTACTGGTTTAGCAAGCCATCTTCTAGTGGGGTTCAAAATCATATGGCTAGGAGCCCAGGGGAAGGAAACATGAATCAAATTTAATGATCATATGGCTATTTTAGGAGGAGAACTATAGCAATAGTGCTAAGGAACAGCCAAAAGAATTATTGTTGTACACCATCCTGGAACTAAGATATCAGAACTTTCACTTCACGCTTTCTTTTTAGAGCCCATGGTAAAACAAATGTGAGACACTCTTGAAAATGATTAGTTTTTTCCATAAATGATAACCCAGAATTTTTCCTAGTTACATTTTATAACTATATACATTTTCTTCATTAGAAGTACTTCTTATGTACACAGAAGGGCTTCAGTAAAGAATAGGAAGGGGGGAAATGTTCCTTTATTTGGAAATTGGTGCAATTAAATTGAATTGATCATTGTACAGCTGATCCTAACCTTCCAATTCTCTGAAGATATTTTATATCTCTTTCTTTCTATTTGTTTACCTCAGTGGTGTGTAGATAGATAGATAGATAGATAGATAGATAGATAGATAGATAGATAGATAGATAGATAGATAGATAGATAGATAGAGATATTAGACATATCCAATACCTGCAACTGTTCTTCATATGCTTTAGCTTTCAGTCCCCTAGTCATCTTTATTGCTCTTCTTTGCATTCTTTCTAGAGTTTCAACATCTTTTTTGAGACTCTTGAAAGAGTGCAGAGAAGAGCAACAAAGATGATTAGGGGACTTAAGGCTAAAACATGAATAAGAGAATTCCAGTGAACAACTCATATCTCAAGGTACAATGAGCTTCATATCTAAATAAGACAATGGGACTAATGACTTTAATATTTTTGCAAATTAGAGAGGAAACATGGAAAATCCTGCATGCATACACATACTCTTCACATTAAACATTTTGGCAGCATTTCTGTGTATTAAATCCATAACCTCCAAGCTTCAAAGTAAAATAATCTAGTTATTCTACCATTCCACTTTACTTGATGAAAACCAAAGAGCTAAACTAAAAAAAAAAAACTTTCACATATACTTTTTTCTTTTATTTGATTAAACCACACGGAGTAAAATTGCATTTCCTCAATGGTGATTTTCTAAGCATAATTGCATACCCCTTGCTGATAAATTAAGGAGCAAACAAAGCCTATTCATTTTTAAATAACAGACTTCCACCCAGCAAATACTCGGCACTGGCTTCTGAAGCACACTTCAGTTAGCAACCGCATGTGTCAACTCACATATGCTTTGACTCAAATAGAGCAGGAAGAGATATGAGAGACGACCCATACCATTCCTTTTTATTGCAAGAACCATTTGGAAAACATATTAATTGCTGCCTGCATTTGGGGAGATGTTTCCATTCAGCACACATTACAGAGACTATTAAAAATAATAAACCAGCATAATGAAAAAGAATTTAGTTATTAATGACTCTTATGTGCCTTGAAATTAACTAAACATGTGGCAGATCTCTAGTGCAAGGAAATCCATTTGATTAATGCACTGGTACAGCACAACAAAGTAATGTCTCAAGCTGAGGAACCATTAAAGCATCAGTCCTGTATACATTTATCTGGCAATATACCCCATTGATCTCAGCAGTGTTTAGCTCTACCTGAGTAGGTATGTAAAGGATTACAATGCATATTGCATATCATATTTCATTATAATCTAATCCCACAGTTTTGGGATAGTTTCTTTTCCACCTCTAGTGATTTTTTTCCCGTCCCAAATAAAACATTCAGGCAGTGTTTAAGTAAACACCACAACACACTGCTTTAGATGCTGGTTAGTCAGTGTTTTGGTTTTTTCTTCCATAAAGAAGTATGGCATGTACTTCCTCCAATATACCACCCTATGATGGTAGGTGCTTTACGTATCTGCCTTCATGGATTGCTATGAGGCAGCTTTTAATACCACCATTGTTAATACCACAAAGGAAGGCTTGTATGTACTTGAGGTCTCAATTTGGTCTTGACATTTTTAAATTTGGCAACTCAACTCTGAGGTTTCCTGAATAAGAGATGGAGAAGGGGTGAGTCCAACAACCCATGGGTGAATATAGAAACTCTTTCAGCCCTCCAGAAGGTGGAGCCTGAAGCTCCAATGCAGCAGCTCTATTCTTAGCTGTCAAGAATTGCTGGATTGACATGAATGACATGAATAGAAGTTCTTTTTAGAAGAGACTGACTTCATCTGTTGAAATTGAGAGTTTGTTTTTAGTGCAATGTTCTATTCTGTCTGTAGAAATGTGGGAACAGGGATTAGATCATTATTTTCTAGAGAAATAAAAGTCTTCACCTTGACAAAGTGCGTGGTGTGTAATAAATATGCCTATCTGACATCAAAGGAGACCATCAATGGAAAACATTTAGCCAGCCTGGTTAGCAAGTGCTATTAAAGCACTTCAGGTGCCTTTCAGTATTTACCTTGTTCACTGAAGGATAACTCATATTTAACAGTTTTGAGCATATATTCACCTTTTTCAAATCAAACTAAAATCCTGCATAGCCTAAATGGGGGGAGGGGAGAGAAAATGCTACAAAGTGCTCCCAATTATTGTGATTATTTTGGACATACAGAAGTAGCAGTCAAGAGCTCTTGAAGTCTAACTTGTACATTTTTCAACAATGACAAATTTGGTGTATTATCCCTAAGGCATAGGGCTATCTTTTTGCTCTGAGTGGTAGTGGAACTGTCACAATCAGCTCAGGAACAGAACACTTGAAAAACAGGGGTCAATTTCTTACATCAGTGGAAGATCAATCCCCAATTATGTTAGATTAAATCACAGAGACTGATTGTTTGATAGATTGGACCCAGGTGTATGGGTTGATTCCCATGCCAGGGAGATACGTTTCATAAAAGGACAGATAGCAGAAACTTTCAAGACAGGGGATTAGCTATAAGGCCTTTGACTCAAAAAGTTGGAAAGATGAGGGCCAGGATTTAAATCTGGGGGGAGGGGGGGAGGTTAACATATATACAATGCAAGCATCACCCTGTCAACCTGCAAATCAACTTCAGCTGAAATCATTCTTTTTCATGCTTACTCCTGCTTCATTTCCAGGTTGCCATTCACAAGGAGGAGGGATTGGGGAACTTAGGAATGTGGTGCCTCAGCTGCTAGTAAAAACATTTACCAGCTGGTATGTGAACCAAGGCCATGTCAATGGGATACCTGTCAGAGCTGAATGGGAGCCTGTGACTGAATTGATGGGCCGATGTGATCTAAGAGACATGGGATGGGGGTGGGAGGGTGGAGAATTTCTATTCTTTTAACTATCCCTAAGAGTGGGAACTCATTAGAGCTAGCTTCACCTTTCTAAATGCCAATATGATGTACTCAATAGATGGCTTCTTGAACCTGAATGAACTGTCAGAGTCTTGACTTCCTTGAGTTCATTACTCGGAATGATGACACACAGTTGTTCTTAGACAAAAAGTTGTTTTGTATGTAAGGATTTCCAATCTTTTTTTTTTTTTTGCTGTTAATCTGTCTAAACCTCTTGTATTTGCTTGGGAAGGCAGGATGGGGAGGCAATTTAAATGCTATACATGATGTAAGGTATAGATTATGAATGCAAATACTCTATAAAATTCCTCTTTTTATTTATTGTGTATATGCCCTTAATTCATAGAGTATGCCCATAAGTCATAGCATATTCAGCATTTCTATCTCTGGAAAGATGTGCTGGATCCACTATTAACTTTTCTATTGTAAACAATAAGCAGGACTTCTCACCCATTCATTCATGCTGTTCTGATTGAGTTTTTCATTAAAATGCTAAAATTAAAATTAAAAAAACAAGAAACCAATTCTGATTAAATTGGTGGATTTGTATATCCAAAGGTCATTGGTGAAATAAGGTCACCTCACCATCTGCAAATATATAATATGTTATTACGTACTGAAAGAAAACCAATTCTCTCTTACTGCTTTTTCCTTAATAACTTCAATTGCTAGCTCATCATCACAGTTCACTCGAATACTGCCCATATAAATTTAAGATAGAATGTTGTTTCTTGTTTTGAGCCAATGTACTCCTAAATTATTGGTTCTAAATAATGGAACTGGTTTCAAATATAAACTGGCATCAAGTCAATACAAATGCATTACTAGGTAGCAATCTAGCTGTGAAATTCAATGCATTTTGTAGGCATTTGAGGTCAGCCTTATTAAAAAAAGGACACCAGCATGGAAATGCTCTCTAAATATGCCCTGTTGTTGTATATATCCTACAAATTGGTGATCCTATCTAAAGGCCTTTATACCTCATCTGGATTTTTTTTTAATTACTAGCATTTCTCTGCAAGAAATGCTTTTCTTTCAGATCAATTAAATGTTGATCGATGGTTTGTGACAGGAATTGGTTGCCTGGCTTGTCACCCAAGTCTGAAAATGTAACTGGCCTAAAGTCATCTAGCTGGCTTTCACACTTAAGGCAGGACTACAGCTCATACCATCCTGGTTTCTTGTTTGATGCCTTAACCACTAGACCAGATAGTCTCTTTTCATCTGGAGATATATATGCTTAAATAAATTTGCTGCATCCAAATAGTTGATTAGGACCATTATCTGCTATTGGGTGGCTGACCTAGATTCAAATTCTCCTACCTAAAATTCAACTTATCAGGATAGAAACTGCTAAGAATTGTCCAGGGTGTCCACGAAGATCTTGGCAAATGATGAGATGTTCATATAAGCTTGGAAGTTCAGGTAGCATTAAAATGAGGCAATTATTTACATTTATAGACTAAAAGATGATTTTCAGGCTATGCAAACATTAATTATGAAAATACACACAATATACACTTAAGAGTGATACATATCTTAAGAGCAACAATAATTTGTTTGGAAATCAGAATCAAGTTCAATATTTTGGATTTGGTAGTTTTTTCTAGGTAGGTGGTGGGGTCTGTCTTTAGGGGTTTGTATGTGGGGTCTTGGAGTAGGTTGGTTAACTTGGTTTGGTAGTCAGATGTGTTCATAACCACTGTCGCGTTGCCCTTGTCTGCTGGTAGGATTATTATGCTGGTGTCTTCTTTCAGGTTAAGTAGTGCAGTTTGTTCATCTTTGGATAAGTTGCTTTTGGGTGGTTTGCTAGTGCAGAGGATGTTGGTGATTTCGAGTCTGATTTTGTTAGCATCATCAGGGTTGGTTTTGGTCAGGCTGGTTTCAACTCCGCATATGATGGTTTCTGTGGGGATGTGTTTGGGAGTGACAGCAAAGTTGAATCCTTTTGAAAGGACCTTGGTTTCAGCTTCGGAAAAAACTACCAGATCCAAAATAAAAGCCTCCCCCATCAGTGAAGAGATCCAGCAAAGAATCATACCCAGAGAGAAATCATCCAGATGCCCTAAGCTTTATGGTCTCCCCAAGATACACAAAGAAGGAACCCCACTCAGACCAATAGTCAGCTCCATAGGCTCACCTCTACAAAACCTGGCCAAATTTCTCGCCAAACAACTACAACCCTATGCAGAATCCATCAACTCACATGTAAAGAAACTCATTCCAGTTCATCGAGATCATAAAGAAACAAAACTTACACCCCAGCGACCTACTAGTAAGCTTTGATGTCATATCCCTCTTCACCCAAGTGCCAATAAAAGAAGCCTTGACAGCCATCCAAAACAAATACAACCCCCCCAAGCACATCCTAGATCTGACCAACCACTGCCTATCCAATACATACTTCACCTACAATGGACAAAAATACAAACAAATAGAAGGAGCACCCATGGGATCACCCCTCTCACCTGTCATCGCAAACCTCTACATGGAACACTTTGAAACACAAGCTCTAGAAAAATACGACCACAAACCCAAACTCTGGCTCAGATACGTAGATGACACCTTCATAATCTGGCCACACGGGAAAGAAAAACTGAACAACTTCCTCACACACCTCAACAGCCTACACCCCAAAATACAATTCACCATGGAAACAGAAGCCAACAATCAACTTCCCTTCCTAGATGTCTTGGTATACAAAAGATCCAATGGCTCCCTAGGACACACCATCTACCAGAAGAAAACACATACAAACCGCTATCTACATGCACTCTCACACCACCACCCAGCACAGATCAATTCCGTAGCTGAGAAACTCATCTCCAGAACAAAATGCTTAGCCGATGAACAACACCAAAAAACTGAACTACACACTCTCACCAATGTACTAACAGCCAATGGATTCCAAAGAAAGAAGATTACCCACCTAATCCAAAAAGAAACCCCAACCAAAATCCAAGACAGAGAACAAGAAAACGGCAAAGCCCTCCTCCCATATATAAAAGGCACTACAGACAAAATCAGCAAGATCCTCCAAAAACACATTAAAACAGCATTCTGCACAAACAGAAAAATATCCACCATCCTAAGAAACCCCAAAGACAAAATCGAATTAGAAAACCAAGGAGTATACGAAATCCCCTGCACTGCCTGCCCCACCACATACATTGGACAAACTAACAGAAGAATAAGTGCACGCATTGAAGAACATAAGAACTCAATCAAAAAAGAAGAAACGACCTCTTCCCTGGTCTAACACCTCAAAACCACAGGACATGAGATTGACTTTAAAAATACCAGAACCATCACCAAAACCGAACACTTCAACAGCAGAATAATCAGAGAAGCCATAGAGATAGAAAAACGCCCACACAGCATGAACAAACGAGATGACACCTCCCGCCTTCCAGCCATTTGGAAACCCGCCCTCATGAACAGACGAGTATCTAACATGAAGAATGACACCAGACCCACACCCATGAGAGCCACAGAAGATGCCACCACCACACTTCCATGTAGAAAACAGACTCACACCCACTCAGAAGATGAGACACGACCACGGACCAGAAGCCACACTGCAGCTGCATCACTACCCACTTCAAACCCCTCCGAGCCATACATGAAGCAAACCGACACCCACTATGAAGATGCAGCATGACCACAAACTCGAAGCCAAACAGCAAGATCACAGCTCACCAACTCAAATCCCCCAGCAACTAAGACTAACCTGAGCACAACCAAGCCCCCACCTGAACAGAACACGCCTCCAGCCAATCAGAACATGACCAACCCCCCAACCAATCAGAACACAGCCAAACCCCCTACCAATGAGAACACACCCCCACCCAATCAGAACACAGCCAAGCCCCCATCCAATCAAGTCACATCCCCACTAGCAGTTAAAAGGAAGAAGCAGCTGCAATCTCACATCACTCTGAGAAGCACAGAGCTGAAGACAGAAGCCTGAAGATGATGAATGAGACTTCATCGAAACGTTGCCTAGATACTTGAATCTTACGCAGGAGAAAACCCAACAACCAAAGATCCACATACAAATACCCGAGAACTTAGAACCTCAGATATATATATATATATATATATACAGGTCTTCTCCCGTGTAAGATTGAGAGTATCTTGGCAATGTTTCGACGAGGTCCCACTCGCCATCTTCAGGCTAGTGCTTTCAGCTTCATGCTTGTGCGAGCAAAGCATGATCAGAGGTGCCGTCTCCCTATATATACTGGTGGGGAGGTTGGCTGTGTTGTCATTTCTTGATTGGTTGATGGAGTTGATGTTTGCAGATTGGCTGGCTTTTTCGTAAGAACATGTGTGGCTGAGGTATTGGCTGTGTGTCTATCAGCCTCCTGTGTTGTAATGACCTGGGTAATGGGTTGTGTGTTGACCTTCTGAGTTCTATTGTTGTGACTTATTCTTCTATTGGTCTGTCCAATGTATGTGGCAGGGCATGTAAGTTTCGACATGGTTTCACTATTCACTCAAGTCCCGATAAAAGAAACCCTAGAAATCATCAAAAACAAATACCAACAACTCAAACACCTCATGGAACTAGCAGAACACTGCTTAACCAACACATATTTCATATACAAAGGACAAAGATACAAGCAAATTGAAGCAGCCCCTATGGGATCACCACTGTCACCCGTTATTGCAAACCTGTTCATGGAAGAATTTGAATCCAGAGCCCTGGCAAATGCCACCCACAAACCCAAACTATGGTTAAGATACATCGATGACACATTTGTTATTTGGCCCCATAGAAAAGAAAACCTAAAGAATTTCCTAACAAACCTAAACAGCACACACCCCAAAATCAAATTCACCATGGAAATGGAAACAAACAAACAACTACCATTCCTAGATGTACTAATCTACAAAATATAGATGGCACACTAGGACACACCGTATACCAGAAGAAAACACATACTAACCGCTACCTCAACGCCCAATCCCACCACCACCCAGCACAGATAAAGTCCGTGGCCAAAACACGAATTGCCAGAACCAAATGCCTGGCAAACAAGACACACATAAAGACTGAACAATGGACCCTGACTAAAGTACTGATAGCCAACAGCTTCCACAAAAGCAAAATCACCAGCTTGATCCACAAAAACACACTGAAACATAATAGAGACCTAGAAGATGAACAGACCTATGGAACAGCTGTCCAGCCCTACATAAGAGGTACTACAGACAAAATCAGCAAGATACTACACAGACATCACATCAAGACTGCCTTCAAAACAGACAGAAAAATAGCAGCCATCCTAAGAAACCCCAAAGATAAAATTGACCTGGAAAACCAAGGCGTATATGAAGTCCCCTGAGCATCATGCCCGGCCACATACATTGGACAGACCAATAGAAGAATAAGTACCTGCCTGGATGAACACAAAAATGCAGTAAAAAAGCTGGAACATACTTCCTCACTAGTCCAACACATGGAAGCCACAAGTCATAGCATCAACTTCAATGGCACCAAAACCCTAGCCACTATAGAAAACCCTAGCCACAGAATCATCAGAGAAGCCATAGAGATTGAAAAAAGACCTGAAAGCATGAATAGAAGAGATAACTCCACCAGACTGTCAATTATCTGGAAGCCTGCACTCACAAACAAAAAAATCTCCACACCACAAGTCAGGCAAACACTTGGGCACAAACAGATCCCCCCTGATACCTCCAGCTCAAACACACCCCAACCAGGCACCCAGATGAAACCTAGCTTCCTAACTAATGATAGCCGTCCATTTACCTGGAGCCAAGCTGCACTAAAGGCCTCCAATAAAGTAACACAATGTTGCCAGCCAATCAAGAGAGAAAAAGAGCCACAAAACAGACAGAAGATATTAGAAACACCAATCAAGCAGAACACAGCAAACTCCAAGACCAATAAACACAGACCAAGACTCCCAACCAATCAGGATGAAGAAAAAACCATTCTGGCACAGCAATAGGCTGCCCCAAATTTAAATCTGAAACAACTGTAAAAGTCTGACTCACAGATGAACACTATACAGAACCCTGATGATGGCAGATGAGATTTTGCCGAAATGTTGCTTCAACTTTAAAAGCACAACTACTGTTAGGGATACACCCTAGCAGAATCTGCACGGCAGTCAGGCAGGCAGGCAAAATATGTGAGATAAACGTTTTTGTAGCTTACACTCAGTAAAACAGATACACAGTGCTAGTTAAATAGTTTATTCCAGTAAGAGTTATAGCATAGTCAAACAGTCCATATATCATTCACTAGTTCAGTCCGTCCAGGGATTATTCAGTTGCAAATTCCAGTGTTGAAAAAGAGAGGTCAGTAAACTTACAAATATCAGTCCAGTAATATATCTCCTCGCAGTAGAGATATGAAGAAGTCAAAACTCCTCTCTTCCTTCAGCAACTCAGCAGTAGGGAAACACGCAGTTAACAAACCATCAATCCATCAAACCAGTCAATCGTCAGGAATCATCAGCAATCAGTAAATTCTCTTGCTCCCTCTTATGGCGGTTTCACACCGCACCCAAAATTACATGCTTTGCAGTTTAGTGACACACACTTAAACTTACAATCATAGTTTATATATATTATTTTACCCAAACTACGTTAGGTAACCTATGTTATTCCTAACAACTACAATGACATGGGAAAATACCCAAACAAAGCTGAATGCCATATATATATATATAATTGCCTCTGTTTTTATCTGTTGCTATTATTCTATACTATAAGAATTAAAATTGTATTGTATTGCTATGCTATGTACCACATACATCAACACTTATAGAGCTTGTTCTGCCTTTTTTCTCTCTTTCTGGGATTTCTTCTATTCCCCTTCCCCATTGTCACCTTTAATGATTAACAGGTAGAGTTCTTGCACCTTTTCAAATTGCACCTTTCCTATACTTTTTTTCCCCTTCTGGAGAATCCTCTCCTTCAAAAGAAAAAAAAAACCAAAACCCCAACACTCCTTTCTTTTTGCTGCTGCACTGGTAGCTGCAGAGTTCCAAAACCAATGTGTCTTCTCTCATTACCCATATCCGTGTCAACGTTTTTCTTTTCTTGGCAACTATGATGCTGGGGAAAAACTGAAGTGAGAGGGAAAGGAAACCATTGCCTATAATTTTCTCAAACAGCCTATTCTTCCACCCCCACACATATACTTTTATCCCCACAATAGCAACCCCATCAACTAAATTGTCTGGAGGAAGGATGGCCATGTATCATCAACTCATCATGGTTGAGTTTCCATGGTTGAAGGTAGAACAGAACCTAGATCTCCCCATCCTAGTCTAACACCCTAATTACTACAAACACTGTTATATTTGCACAGCATAAAACCAGGAAGGGAGCTGACAAGACAGGGAAAAATAAAACAGACTAACTCCCTCTCCTAAATAACTGATTGACATTATACACTTTTTGCCGATATTATTTTTCTATCACTCGAATACAATGCAGCAATCTATGCACATGGAATAATATTGCTAGTGATGTAATAAAGCAAAATATATGTTGGAAAAATTAAATTAGGGGATAAAGACTGAAGATTAGAATACTGACATCCCCCTTATGATACAGGGAGTCCTCAACTATGACCACAGTTGAGCCCCAAATTTAGGTTGCTAAGTGAAAAATTTGTTAAATGAGCTTTGACCCACTTTATGACTTTTCTTATCACATTTAAGTGAATCACTGCCGTTATTAAATTTGTAACATGGTTGTTAAGTGTTTCAGGCTTCCCCGTTGACTTTTTTTCTTGAAAGTCTCAAGGTCTCATGTGATGGCGTTCCCACAACTTCCGAGGGCAAGCTGTTCCATTGGTTGATTGTTCTCACTGTCAGAAAATGTCTCCTTATTTCCAGATTGAATCTCTCCTTGTTCAGTTTCTATCCATTATTCCTTGTCTGGCCTACAGGTGCTTTAGAAAATAACTTGACCCCTTCCTCACTGTGGCAGCCCCTCAAATATTGGACGACCGCTATTATGTCTTCCCTGGTCCTTCACTAGACTAGCCAAACCCAGTTCCTGCAACTGTTCTTCATATGTTTTAGTCTCCAGTCCCTTAATCATCCTGGTTGCTCTTCTCTGTATTTTTTCTAGAGTCTCAACTTCTTCATAATGTGCTGACCAAAACTGGATGCAGTACTCTAGGTGCAGTACTCTTACTAGAGCTTTATAGAGTAGTATTAGTACCTCACTTGAACTTGATTGTATCCCTCTGTTAATGCAATTTAGGATTGCATTAGCTTTTTTGGCTGCTGCTGCAAACTTCTGGCTCATATTTAGCTCATGTCCACTAAGACTCCAAGATCCCTCTCACAGTTACTGCTATTGAGCCTGGTTTCACCCAATCTATGTGGGTATTTTTGGTTTTTCTTGCCTAAGTGTAGGACTTTACTTTTCTCTACATTGAACTTTGCTCACAAAAGGTGAATCACATGACCTCAGGACACTGCAACCATCATAATTGTGAGACATTGTCAAGCATCTAAATGTAAATCATGTGTGTCCCTGTGAAGGTCGTGTGAAAAATGGACATAAGTCATTTGTGAACGGTCACTAAATGAACTGTTATTAAGCCAAGGACTATAAGAAGCTGATCATCCAGAGAAAGTTATCACTCAGTAAGTCAGCTTCAGATGAAAGAATAGCGGGTAGATCTACTGTTATATCTATTGTTCACACCAGTATTTGTGTCTTTCAGCATTTATTTTGACTTAAAAGATTGGGCAAAAAGGACAGAAACAAATTAAGCTAAGAGCAGAAAAGTTAAGTGGAAATTAATAAAAATGAATGAACAACGCAAGTCTATTAATCACTTTGAGGTTTGTTTTCCCCACCTCTGTCTCTCGATATTGCTTTCAGAAATCTCAGCAGAGACTGCCTTATCTGATCTTCAAACAGAGAAAATAATCTATGATCATCTTGGATTTCAGTATTTTTAAATGCATTTTAAGAACCTATCCTATTATCCTGGGCTTAATGATAGATTTATTGTCAGTACAGCAGCTTGATTGTAACTTACAGAAAATGGAGATCACTTCCAATACATATCATAAATAAGAGATCAGTCTGTTTTCTCTTTCCAATTCCTTCTAGCTCTGTTGCACTCCATAAAAAAATCTATCCCCTGCTATGAAAATCACACCAATTATTTATATTGACAGATTTTATTTTATTACATTGCTGCTAAAATTATTCTGTTTAAAATAGCTTTGCAGAAGTAAGCAAGCATATAATTACACAATTAAAAATACATTTTACACATGTGAAATACTAAGAAATATCTAGCAGCATGGAATGGAGTGTTATCAAGGAAACATATTTATTTTGCTGTTCAAAAGTGTCTTGTAATTAGAGTTTAGTAGATATTCCTCTATTATCCCTATTTAGACTAAAGTGTCATTCATTGTCAATGAAATAGCACATTGACCTGTTCTTAAAATGTAATGAAAACATAATCATTCATTTCTCCTTAAGTAAAATAATCTTTTACAAAAAGTATTAAATAGGTATATCAAAACATAGCTATATATTATTTGTTGCTCTTCTCTATTTATTTATTTTTTTGCATTTTTTATTTTTCAGCAATCAAATTTGCACGTATTAAGGTCGTGTGTTAAAAATAAGACTTTCTTTACTGCCTTATTTAAGTAATAAGCATTGTATATTATCCTTCTGTGGAGTCCGGCTCTTTTACAAGTATGGTTTTTTTGTAGACATTGATTAATTCAATAAATTGTGTTCAAGCCTAGAAATATACCGTGGAAAGTAATCAGTCATTGAAATGCATTTATCGATGTTTGATACCTGAATATAAATATCCATATCCATTCTTGGATAAACTCCCTTTTACAAACCTGTAATCCCTTAATTTGGGATAGAGTCAGGGCAACCAGATGAATCTGAGCATTTACTGGCTGGAGTCCCTTCCTGACACCATGTGGAGCAGATTTTTTTTCTTTGTGCTGTGGGAGCGAAGCATCTGCCTTCACCTTCCAAGTGGGAGATGAGCGTCTTCACCCCTCGGCTACCACACTGCTCATATATCCATTTTCTTCTTCTTCATTTCACTTCTCATCCAAGAAGCTTTTTCAGCTTCTTTGTGGCAACCTCTCAAATACTGGAATGCTGCTATCATGTCACCATTAGTCCTTTTTTCTCTAGACAAGCCAGACACAAATCCTACAACCATTCTTCATATGTTAACAGTGAAGGTGATGTAGAGAGTAAGGAAGATGATCTTGATGAAGATACATCACATCCATTATAAAGCAATAGACTAAGACACCTCCCTAATTCATAGTTACATAAGAAGAGATAGGAGGTATAACACAATCAGACTTGCAAGATTCTGTTACAATAGAGAATCTCAATAAAAATAGTGTTAGTCTTCTTGTAGAACTAGTTATAGTAGTAACTAGACTAGTTATAGTAGTAACTAGACTAGTTTTAGGATGATGACAATATCTAAGAAGCTCATATATTCTCTAATATTCCACCACTAATAAGTCTAGCCATACTATGAAGAGGGAGGTCAAGACTTCAAACAGCACTTTTGAAAATAATGATAACAATTAAGACATACAGCAGCTATTAAAAGTCTCTCTTTTTAAAAATAAGTCATTCGTATTAGCCAGGGGGTCTTCAAACTTGACAGCTTTAAGACTTGTGGACTTCAACTCCCAGAATTCCTCCTCCAGTCTTGTTAGCTCAGGAATTCTAGGAGATGAAGTCTTAAGTCTCCACAAGTCTTAAACTTGCCAGGTTTGAAGATCTTTGATATAAGCAATATTATAGAACAGAGGTGGGCCATCTTTTGGTAGCCAAGGTCTCTACTTGGAGCTAAGAAGTTATAGTTTTCTTTGGGTTTCCTTGCTTTTTCTATCGCGATGTACCTATTATGGCTTATATTCCAGGTACCCTATGATTCATACCAGAAAGTGCTCGGGAAAGATTTTGAAGGAAACAAAAAGGAATATGGGAGCCACAATTTGACCACATAAACAAAGTAATTCTTGTTTAGTTTAGCATATAGTTAATTGAATGCATCAAATATTTAGAAACCATTTCTTTATGTAGGCTAAATGCTTCATATTAAGCACAGTGGAATAACCCATGATTTCTATCTAACCAAAGATTGAGAAAAGTAGCTTAAATATATTTGTGCACTGGCCAAAACTTCTATAGCCTTCTGAATTTAGCCATTCATCAACTGTTTCACATCTTTGCCTTTTCGGAGAAATGATGCATTTATCTTTTCTCGCCTTAACCTTTATAATCCTCTTAGTAGCGAAGATAAATATTGTGGAAACTCATTGGTTTTATGGATTTTAGGAAAACACATCTTTGATTAATTTGATGCCATTTAAAATGATCTGATTTCAAACCAGGCAAGTATAAATATGCTACTTTTTATAATGACTTTAAATTCAACCCTGAAGATGTCTAAGTAGTAGAATCTTAATGGGATTATATTTCTTAGCTGATATATGATTTTAGATATGAAAAGCCTTCTGTTTTAAATCCCCTTTAGACAAAATGTGCATTAGGTATGCAAATACACTCTGAAATGTTTTCATTTGCCCCTATTTATCCTTAAACAGAAACAAAAATGGAATAGATAAAAACATTGTCAGGGAAATATCCTGGGGTGTGTGTGTGTGTGTGTGTGTGTGTGTGTGTGTGTGTGTGGTATGAGTGTGCACAAACAGATTCACACCTACATTGCATTTAAGAAAATATGTCTGTAACAAAGAAATAACCGATAATGGGATCATTTTTACACACTGATTTTGTTTATCAGTTTGCTATCAGGTAGGAAAACAATGTAAGATGGGGAGGACATTAGTTATAACAGAAATCCAGGCATGTTCCAGGTTATTTCCACAAAATAATTTGAATAGTCAAGACTCAAAACCCTATGATTGACTCTGATAAACAACATCAGTTTCCTTCTCAGTAGTACATTAATTCTCTGCCTCTGGACAACAGCAAAGATCCAGTTAGAGTAGATGCTGGACTAAGCTATCTACAGAGCTGGATTCTGCTTTGTGCAAGCAGACAATGCTTTTGAATATGTAAATTCAGTCCTGCTTAATTTACCAGGGCATCAATCCATAGAATGCAAAATATCTGGTGGAAAACCCAGGCAGGCTAATGGAGTCGTAAATACTAGCATGGAATTTGTTTCAGTGCAATTAAGGGTTTCATTTAAGAAAAGTTGCACAATTGAATGAGTGGCATTTAATGATTTGCATTGGAGCAGCATAAGCCAATAATATCGTTTCCTGCTGATTACATTATAATCAATAGAAGGAACAGTATCATAAATACATGTATCATCAGTGTAACCTAAATTAGAGATCAGGGAAAAGTGCTATGACAATAATGGCTATAGCAAGTAATAAATTTCATCAATAGATTGAACTGAATTACTAGCATAATTGATTATTTGCTACAACCCATTAATGTTCTATTGCAGACTACTTGCATTTCAAACTTTGAAGTAAAAGTGTTTCAACTTCTTTGTGTTCCAAAGGCCACTTTTTTGTGTTCCAAAGTATAGTAGCCACTGATGGTTTTTAAGAAGAGATTGGACAGCCCTTTGTCTGAAACGGTAAAGGGTTTCCTGCTAGAGCAGGGGATTGGGACTAGAAGGCCTCTAGTGTGCCTTCCAATTCTGTTATTCTGTTATCTGTTAAACAGGTTAAAACAACAGTCACCAACCAGTGAGCTGCAGCCCACTGGTGGGCCGTGAGAAAATTTTGGTGGGCCGCAGAGAAATCTCACCCCCAGAGCACCCCTCCAAAGCAATTAATCCAGGCTGTGCAGAAACACAAGGCTGCGCAGCCCACATGGCCCACAGGAACCCTCCCTGCCCACTCACTCCTTACCTTGCAAACTTGCCTGCTAAATTTCTATTTTTCCTTTTTCGAACCATCAGGTGGTCTGCTACGCGGGGATTAGCTAGGAATCAGGAAATGGTTGGATTTCTTGCTTTCTATCTAGTCTCTAGATCTTCGGCTCTGCTTTTAAGCACAGCCAAACCTCCCTTAGGACTGAAGGTTTGCTTGCAAACAAATTCAGTGCACACTCACAGCAAGCAAATTTGAGAGGCTGAGCTAGCTGATGGCAGATAGATAGATCACTGAATGATTCTGTGAGCAACTCAATCTGCCTGCTTTGCCTGATTTGGGGTAAAAGTTGCTCTTTTTTAAAATAAAAAAAATCCATATTTACATGCATGGTGTGTTGCGAGTTAATTTTGTGAGTTTGCTTGCAAGCAAATTTTATGTGACCCTCTTTTTGACTTGTGCAGTATACAGGTCCTCAATGGAAGGCAGGTTGGTAGTAATTGTTTTTTTACTAGAATAATACATTTTGGAAAACAGAACCTGTGGACTCTGGTGATAGTTTAATCAGCCCTTGCTCCTAAAAGTCATACAGTATAAGTAGGGAATAACATGGAAGAAAGGGAGCAAGCAAGGGGTAGGATTCAATTTTTTTAACAACCGGTTCTGTGGGCAAGGCTTAATTTGTGGATGTGGTTTGGTGGTCATGTGACTGGCTGGGAGTGGCTTGCTGGCTGGCTGTGGCTTGGTGGTCATGTGACTGGCTGGGTGTGGCTTGGTGGTCATGTGACTGGCAAACCAAATACAAGTGATCCTCGCTTAATGGCTGGTTGCTTAGCAAGTTTTCTAATTTATGACTGACCTCCCCAGAGCTACTTGACCTGTTTTTGGAGTTTTGACAGCCATGCGCGCGCACACACACACACACACACACACACACACACATACACTCCCTTCTAATCCTGCTGGAGCAGGGGGTTGGACTAGATGACCTCCGAGATCCCTTGCAGGCCAGCCCTAAATTGCTGTGCTGTTTCAAAGAGTCTTCTGAAGCCAGGCTTTGTGTCCTTCCTTCCTCTCCTTTTTTTCTCTCTCCCTCCCTCCTTCCATGTATCTGTCTATCCATTCATATAACTCATTCACTTTCTCCTCCCTCCCTTTCTTTCTCTTTCTTTCTTTCTTTCCGTTCCTTCCATCCCGCTCTTTCTTTGTCTAACCCCTTTTTCCTTTCTCTCCCTTTTTCTTTCTTTCCCTTATCTTTCTTTTCATTCTTATCTCTTCCTTCTCTCTCTCTCTCTGTATCTCTTTCTCTCCCCCTCCCCCATATCCCATTCACTTTCTCCTCCCTCATTCCCTCTTTCTTTCTTTCTCTTTCTCTTTCCCTCTCTTTTTTTCTCTTTCTCTCTCTCTTTTCTCTTTTCCTCTCTCTCCATCTTTCTTTCTGTTCTTTCCTTCCACCCCCTTCTTTCTTTGTCTATCCCTTTTCTTCCTTTCTTTTCCTTTCTCTCTCCCCCTTTCTTTCTTTTCTTTGTCTCTTCTTTCTCTCTCTCTCTCTTTCTCTCTTCCTCCCTCCCTCCATATCCCATTCACTTTATCCTCCCTCCCTCTTTCTTTCTTTTCTCTCTCTTTCCCTCTCTCTTTCTCACTTTCTTTTTCTCTCTCTTTCTCTCTCTCTTTCTCTCTTTCCCCCTCTCTCTATCCCTTCCCTAACCTATCTAGCCTAGCCTAATCTGTCAAAGGCCTGGGCATGCTGTCCGCTCTCCCTTCACCAGTCACACGCATCAAACCATTTCCCCTTTCAGAGGCCCTGGCCCTTAATCTCCCCATTTCCTTCCCCACAACTGTCTCTTTCGTCATCCCACGGCCATGACTTTATCTTCCTCCCATGGCTGACTGCCAGGGAAGGCAAGCCAGGGCTGAGCCATTGTTGTAGATAGGCTCCCCGCCAGCTCACTTGTCATGAATATCTGCAGCCAGACTCCAGCCACATTGAAAAAAGATGTGACAGCTACAGGCTTTTTGCAGTGAAAATTACTGACCTCCAGTTTTGCTTGTCCGCTTCTCCAACGTGCTGCCACAGCTGCGTTCCAGCTGCCCGCCATGCAGGTCCACACCATTGAGCCCGCTGCACCAGAGAGACTTGCCCAAGCACGTCTGAGTGGAACAGTGCAGCAGTCAATGAGGTGAGCCTGCATGGCCAATGCCTAGAATGCAGCACCTAAAAGCCAGAGGTCAGTAATTTTTGCTGCAAGAAGCCTTCAGATGCCAGGGGGCCAGGGACATAGCGAGACTCAGCCGGGAGTCAGAAGGCAGCACCTGTGCCCTGCCTGTCCCTTTTTATGGTACAAGAAGGCAGAAAGCGAGAGGCATGGATGGTGGCCAGAGCATGCTGTTTACTTTGTTTATTTCGTCCCCTCAGAGAAAGGCAGAAAGCAAGCAGCTACAGCAGCAGTGGTATCCCTGGAGGGTGGGGTGAGTGGATGTACCAGGGCTGATGCACATGCACACCTCCGCTGCCCCTCTCAGCCCCAGCACAGCAAAGATGCCCCCCAAGGGCCAGTCATCCACCCACTGCCAGGCCAGGTCAGAAGCAGAGCATCCCCAGGGAGAAGGCAGGAATCATATATCTGGACTATGATCACACCGCTTTTTGCAAGCATGAAGGGCCTGCAGCAGCTACTTTTTTGCTGGCTGGAAGCAAGTCGGGAGCAACACCTGGAGGATTCTCCTGCCAGCAGAGAGGTGGTGGTTGGAGGCTTCTTGGCAGGGGGACGGGGACATGGCAAGATGCAGAAGACAGCTTCTGTGCCCTGCCTGCCACTTTTTGGTCCCTCACTCCACACTGAAAGGCTGGGGTGGCTGCCTTCTGAGCAGCAGCACAGTGAAGGGAGGCAGAAAAGTTCACTCAATCTTCTCCTCCTTCTCAGGCATACACAGAGCAATGCATCTCATGGTACCACAGGGACTTGCCTACACGCCATCTCCTTGCAGAAGGTCCCAGCTTCACGTATGCACATGTGAGGTCCTGGGACTTTCTGCTAGGAGATGGCACGTGGGTTACCAGCTCAGTTCTGGCTGGGAAAGCAGCAGCAGCTGGGACTTGCCACCCTCTTCTTCACACCGGGGTGCACCACATTGCCTGCTACACCTGAGTGGAGGTGCAGGCTGGTGGGGAGCACAATGGCCCTCAGCCCTGGCTTGCCTTCCCTGGCAGACAAAGGGGCAATGCGGGCCTGGGCGGCATAGCATTGTGCTCCCTGGTCATCACCATCCACCCCTTCTCCTAGCAGGCAAGGCCCAGCAGCTGTGGAGAATCCAGGCAGGACCCAAGAGGTGATGGGTCAGTCCTAGCTCGCCTTCCTCTCAGCCACCAGCAAGGCAGGCAAGCGGGGAGGAGGTGGGAAGCTTGCTAGCCCATGAGTGCCACATGGAGCCATGGCACTAGTGGCTAAGCAAGGCAGGCAAGTCGGGTGCAGGGGAAGCTTGCTAGGACATGAGCACTGAAGGCAGCAGTGGCATGGCAGTGGTGGCCTAGGCCAGTCAGGGAGTTAGGACTCAGCCGGGGCTTGTGGCAGCAATAGTGGCAAGGGTGAGGGTGGCAGCGGCATGGTAGTGATGGCCTAGGCCAACCCAGGAGTCGGGACTTAACTGGGGCTGGCGGCAGCAGCAGTAGCATGTAAGTGACTGAGGCTTACAGAGCCTCTCTCATCTAGGGAGATCAGATAGTGGAAGACTGGATGGCTGGCTGGTGGCAGGCGGGAAAATATGGGAAGTGATGTAGCGCACATATGCTATAAGGAATGACTGGGCAGGGCGGGCAGAGGGGAGAATGCCATCAGCGATTGTTGTGCATGTGCGCGATGTCATGCATGCACAATAAGGACTGACTGGGCAGGGAATGGAGGAGCAGGTGGAGAGGGCGGGGACAGCCAGGGGCCTGTTTTATTGGTTCTCCAAACTACCAGGAATTGTAACAACCAGTTCTACTGAACCGGTGTGAACTGGTAGAATCCCACCCCTAGAGCTAGCTTTGCAGATTAGGTGCAGAGTTAACAAACATATACAGGACCCTAGTTGTTAGGTAGGGACCCCTATGGTTAGGTAGGGGAAAAGGAAATTGGAATGTATTTGGGCAGATCGGGATAAGAAGAAAGAAAATGTATCCTAGTAGGAAGAAAGGCTACTTGTGAACAAGAGGTAAAGAACAGAAGGTACAAGATTCATGGAAAGAACATTAAAACACCTAAACCAAGGTGAAGCTAGATATCCATCTGTGAGCAGATGGCTTGGAAGATACAACTAGGTTTGAAGAACCAAGAGGAGGAATAGATTGAAGGTCTATCTAACCAAAAAGAAGGGAAGAGAATAAATCTTTTACATAACTAGTGACTGTTTTCAAGCCAGATTAGGCAGAATCTGGCTCAAAATAGTGAGAGGGACTTGGTGGATCACTTACGCATGAGCCAGCAGTGTATGGCAGCAGCCAAAAATGTTAATACAATCCTTGGTTGTATAAACAGAGGCCTAGAATCAAAATTACATGAAGCATTAATACTGCTTTATAAATCCTTAGTAAGAGAACACCTGGAATACTGCATCCAGTTTTGATCACCACTTTATAAAAAAGATGTTGAGATTGGGGGGGGAAGTGCAAAGAAGAGCAACTAAGATGATTAAGAGACAAAAACATATGAAGAATGGTTGCAGGAATTGAGTAATTGCAGTCTAGAGAAAGAAGAACTAGAGGTAACATGATAGCAATATTCCATTATTTGAGGAACTGCCACAAAGAAGAAGGGGTAGACTTATTTTCCAAAACACCAGAAAGCAAGACAAAAAACAATGGATGGAATCTAATCAAGGAGAGAAGCAGCCTAGAATTAAGGAGAAACTTCCTAAAAAGGAGGAAATTAACCAGTGGAACAATGTGCTTCCAGAAGTTGTAGGTGCTTTGTCAGTGGAGGTTTTTAAGAAAAGACAGGACAGCCACCTATCTAAAATGATATAGGGTCTTTGCTTAAGCAGGGGATAGGACTAGAAGAGCTCCAAGGTCTCTTCCAGCTCTATTCTGTTTCTGATTCTAATTGCCATGCCAAGATAAATTATAGAGAATATGTTTATAGAAAGTTGGGCAAGGAAAGAGTTATTAAGTAGAATCCATGAAAAGAAAGGATTTCATCTCTATCCAGGTCAATAGGCCTAACCACAACCTATCCAGATCAACAGACATAACCACAACTTAACCACAACTCTATCGAGATCAATAGACCTGTGATGACCTGGGGCATGGCACAAAGGCAACACAGTCAAATAAGCAAGAAGAGTCCCTTTATTATCCCCAACTTTTCCCCCAATGTCCAGGTTACCTTTGGCTGGAGAAAAGCTCTCCCACAAAAAACCTTTAACTGGAGAAAATTCAGTCCAAAACAAGGTACATACAGACTGTAACTAAAAATCCAAACAAACCAAGCTGCAGTAATTTACTTGAGAGGGCAGGAGAAGGACTTTCAGATTTGAAAGCAGGGCAAAACTCACACAGTTGGGAAGATGCCAGGAACACAGATAAGCCTCGACAATACCAGATAAACTCACAATTTGCTCCCAATAGCTTGCTGCATGCAGCTTCCCTTTTTAAATACTGTGTTCCCAGCTGCAACTAATGAAGGGAATCAGGGTCCTTTCCTCCCCCATAAGCCATGCAACTCAAGTTGCTCCCTTCTCCATTCCGCCTTGCGTGCCCTAGGATGAAAAGGGATGGACCTGGATCTTCCTCTGAATTCCCTCTCCCTTGCTCTGCCCAGCCGCACTTTGCCTTTTCCTAGTTTCTTCCACAGCCAATGGAGCCACAGTCCCTCTCTCTGTCAGCTGTTCAGCCCCCCCCCCCCAATCAGATTCTGACAGGGCCATGACAATATCTAACCACAACAATAGAGCTGACCACAACTTAGCCAGAACACTTTCTTCTGCTTTAATTCTGAGAAGTTACATTGAAGACTACAAACTTATTTGAAAGGACACTTGCTAAGGTGGCATGGAGAGGATGTTGAAATAAGATGTCCCTGTGAATAGTTTGGAACAGTCCTTATCTAAAATATGCATCTGGATCCTTACATGTCTTCTTTCCCTGCTGATTAGGAATAGGGTCATTTTTGTGGTGGCAACTGATTATGGAACTCTCTCCTGGAGTAAACATTTCTAGTTCCATGCAGTCTTCTTTTAAGCAACAGCTGAAGACATTGTTCACTAGACATTGGCAAAATTGTTGATGAATTATGTGTTTGTGTACATGCATATATATTTGGAGAGAGAGAGGGGGAGAGAGAGAGAGAGAGAGAATCGGTGTATATGTGTATACATTGAAATGAACATGTCATATGTAAATAAATAAGCAGTGAGTCATTTAGGAAGGCTGGCATGCTAACATGCTAGGCATCAGAACCAGATAAGCAATATGCCAAAATTACATCTTTTTGAATATATGTAGTTTTTGAAAACAACTTGGTAGTAAGTGTCCTTGATTTAGAAGATTTAGAGCTTACATGTTCAAATATTTACCTGATTTATGGGTTGCATTGTAAAAGCACTAAGGCTAAGTCTCAGTTAAGAGCACTGTAAGAGACTTTCAAAAATTAAGCAAAGAACCAAATGTAACTATTAATCTGAGCGTGCTGTGAAATATTAATTATGCATTTCGCATAAAATAAACAAGAAATAATTTAATCTGTGACATGAAATAAACCCCCAAGGAATCCTTGCTGAAGGCTTTTGCTGAACAAGCACTTGTTTTTCAATCACAATGGAAATGTTTGTTACTGAAGTTGGAAGCTTTTTATTAAAACATTTTGAAACTATTATTTGCGTATTTTATATTGAAAAGAATTCACTTTATGCATTCACGAAGTACAGGTTCTCTTCTCTTTATGAACTTTCCCTTCATCTGAATTAATTGTCCAAGAATTCACTTCATATGTAAAAGAATTGCTAATATACAGTTTGTATCAATGTGGCCATTTGAAATATATCCAAACATTTAGTCTCCCAAACCATTTGAACATTCCCCCACTAAAAATCCTATTTATACACTTATACAATTATTCTAGTTGTGAATCTTTTTCCCATTTACCTTCATACTTGCAATAGCTACCACTTCCATGCAGAGTCAAAATGGCCATTAACATTTTTTTACAACTCCCCTACTAAGAAAAAAGAAAGGGGCCTCTTTAACACTAGAAAAACCTGGACATATTATACTGCATTAAAACATTATATTGTATCAAAAGGATCTTTGATCCTGGGATGAACGTTTATCCTGGGCAAATCTACTGAGTGCAAGGTAACAATGAAATTCATAAAATTCACTGTGTCATAATGTATTCCACCTCTTTATCTGCTATGCTAACTACTCGCATTAGAAATCCAGCTTTAGAAAAGATCAGAAAATTATTTCATTGCACATTAAACACAAGGCAAAGAAGAAAATGTGTGCTTACATATGAGCACATTTGTCAATGCATTTGAGTTAACATTTGATGCTGTACCTAACAAACCCATTTTTCCAACTAGTTCAGTGTCTCACTATATGAGATGTTTTCTGGGACTATAACCCTAGTAGAAAGCAAGAGAAAATATTGATAGAGGTGCTACACATCCTAGGAGAAAAGAGGCAGAGATCCATTATTCCTCTTAGTTAAATGTAGGAACATCAAAAGGCAGGTAAAATTATCCTTTGAATGTCACTAAAAAACAGCAATGATACTATATCCATTAGATTAGGGGTACCCAACCTGTAGGCTGTGGTCTGCCATCGGGCTTCGTAAGTAGCTGGCAAATGCAAGCTCTTGTGCACATGTATGGACACACCCCACTCATGCTAGCATCACCATGAGCATTATGCGAATGCTAGCATTGCTGCGAGCATCACACAGGCACTAGTGTCACCATGTGTGTTGCAGGCACATAGCCCATTTGCAACACATGCATGTTTATGGTTCCGTTCCTATATGCTCATGCATGCATAAAGCAAATGCCCTTTCCTCCCTCCAGGCTGCCAAACCATAAAGGTTGAGGAAGTCTGTATTAGATCACATAAAACTAGGTATAAAATGTAATTATATGTAACTAAACTTTGGTTTAATGGTTAAAGCATCAAGGTAGAAACCGGAAGAGTGAATTCCAGTTCTGTCTTAACTACGAAGCCAATTGGATGACCTTGGGCCAATCTTTTTTTTCTTTTCTCAGGCCTAGAAAGGAGACAAGGGCAAGCCACTTCTGAAAAACATTGCCAATGAAAGTACAGGGACTAGTCCAGGAAATCTCTAAGAATTGGACACAATATCTTTTACTGGAAATCAAGTGGTAGCAACAAAAGAATTCTGAATCTGAGAAAATGGGCGCATAAATCACATATACAAAGTAATGGCAACTTTCTCACCCCCAATAGTTCAACTGGCTCATCCAATTAAAAGTTGTGTACATCATCATGTGGGCATCTCCAGGTGGTGATGAGGCCTCTGTCCATTGACCTTGATAAAGAGTTGCAGCTGCGCATAGCATAGGATAGAAACCTAAGAAAGAATCTACCCCCTCCCAGCTTATACAGTTCTGGTTTGTAACACCTCCAGCTCACTTCCCATAACCATTCCCCCCTCCTCCCCCCGTTATTTATGACAGCTGAAAGATGCAAAGCAAAGGGAGAAAATCTTGAAGGCTGACAGACTGACCAATAGATCAATATTGTCAATGGAAGTGAAAATGAGAACAGGAGAGAAGTCCTGCTGGATCAGACCAAGGCCATAAGAGTTAACAGTCTGTCTTTACAGTAACCCACCAGATGAATCTAAAATAGTGTTTCTCAGACTTATGAACTTTAAAATGTGTGGACTTCAACTCCCAGAATTCCCCAGCCAGCATGAGGAATTCTTGGAGTTGAAGTTCATGTATCTTAACATCTTCAAGGTTGAAAAACATTTATCTAAGGACCTACAAGAAGAAGATTGAAGCAGCCTCTCTTTTCCCATTGTTGTTTCCATGTACCTGTATCCGTGCCTGGAGTCACCATCTGATCATCAATCACTGACAGATCTGTCCCTTAGGCCACCTTTGACATCCTTGAAACTTGCATCCAAGATCACATCTTCTAACAGCATATTCCCAGGTTAATCTTTTAGCGGGAAGAATTCTAATGACCAGCTGTTTGCAAAAATATTAATCCTTCCATTCCCCACCATCTAGTCAGAGCTGAAGAAGTTCGTGGATGAGAAGTGAAATGTCTTCAAAGAAAAATATTGCCTCTTGAAAAAACATCTTTGGGACAATTGTGACAAAGATGACAAAGAATCTCCACAGACATCTCCCTATTCACCATTTTCTTTTACCATGCATAATTTCATAAACTTCGAGTGATCAAAATATCAAAAAGAGGCACACTTATACACAGTAAACAAACTTGCTCACCTCTACATCCATTTCTCAGTTTTCATTAAGTGAAGTGACACTTCTTATCCCTTGTTCTTTCCTGGTCTGGTCCCTCACCACAGCTTGTGTATACCCTGGACTGCAAAGATTTGATATGCTTCTTCCCTCTGACATCACTTATAGTCAGCTTATCAGAAGCCATTTTGCTCTTAATACAGCTAAACAGAATGATAACAAGTTATCTAAAAGAAGCAAAATTCTTGCCTTCTGTTCTGAGTTCTTCATTTTTAGTTTTCTTCTGTTCCATCTAAAGTTTGTTCAGTCCTATTTCCACATAAATTCATGATTTGAAAAAAAAGCTTTGCATGACAAGTATTATGTTGGTGCATATAGATACACACCAGTGGTACAATACTACTAGTTCAGCCTGGTTCAGCCGAACCGGTAGTAAAAAAAAAAAGCTCCGATGATCAGCTGAGAAAGAAGAGAAAAGTGCAGGATTGGCCCTCCCACCTGCCCACCTCTGCTTTTCTGTTCTTTATCCTCTCAGTTGATTGGCACAGCAGAGCCTCAGCTGGTGTTTGAAAAGCTGTGTGTGCACGGGCGAAGTACACAATCACCGAACTGGTAGGGAAACTGGTAGAATCCCACCACTGCTACACACATGCACATGCATGTAAGCTTGTCCACTATACACAGTTTTTCTCTATTCTTTCAGATAGTGCAGCTTCTTTGTGCATGCTTTTCATAAATACATATGAATTTTGTACAAGTTTCTCATTATGCACAATGTACCCCTTTTGCCTCCACTCCACTGGCCCAGCCTTGATATGTCACAACAAGATTTAGGCAAATGAAGGACCACAGCTCATCAATAGCTACTAGAAGTATTTTCTAACTGGACTTTCCAAGTTGGCTTATTCTGTGTCCAGACCATGGCTGTCAAACTTCCAGCCCATGGGCTGGATGGGTCACATGCTGGCCACACCCATGCCCAGTTTAGCAAAGGGGGAAATGTCCTGATATGTCATGTGACGCTCCCATGATGATATGAATTTGATGCCCCTGGTCTAGACAGATGTTTTCTTGTGAAGAACAGTAGGACACAGTATCTTTGATAGTTCAAAGTCAATCCAACTCCAGTAGACATCTCCCCAGAATTATGCAAAGCTTTAAAAGGCTGTTTTGCTGTAATAAAGTTTGTACAAAGCATGTTTCAAAATAAAAAACAATGCATCCCCTGCCAGAAGTGAAGCACCATTTTTTTTGTCTTCATGTTCCTTCAGCCCTTCATCCAGCAGTTATAGAAAAATTGTCATCTTCAGCATGTGCTATGTGCTGTCAAGATGAAGCACAACTATTCATTATCACCAGTTAAAAGAGTCATATTTCTAAAGCTTCTGAAAACTAGCAAACATTATGAACCAATCCCACGTGCTAAAGTTGGTTGTCTTTCATGCTCTTCCCAGTTGTTTCATTAGCCAACTTCAGAAACTCCAGTCTTGATTGCTCTGTCCTCAGTCTCTTCAAGACCTAACTGGACTTTCCCCTGCTTCTTGCATTTCTCAGTACTGCAGGGTAGGCCAATCTTGCTGGCAGGTTCCTATGCAGATTGTATCTGCCTCTTCTTTTTAAGGATTGTTCCTCCTTGCTTTCCTTGAGCCCTTCCTTTGCTTTTCCAGATGTTTCCACTCATGGATGCCTTCATCACCATTTTCCTTCCCCATATTATTTCCTGTGACATTAACCTCAGTCTCTTTTCATTTTCTTTCTCCTCTTATGCTATAATTATACCTCCAATGCTACAGCAATGAAAGTACTGGGGGAAATGGTCTTTCTTTCCTATGTAGAACCATGGAAGTGTTGCATCAAGGAAGAACTGGTAATTCAGCTTCAGAAAACAAACTAGCAATAAAACTACATTGCCGCTTAAAGATGTTGGGGGTGGGGGGAGAAGAGGAACTTTTTAATATTGTTGGTAGTCCAAGGGAGAACAAAGGGGGCACAATTCACCAGAATGGACAGAAGTGAAAAGATGCCCACCAGGATAGGTAATGAATGGAGACTGAGCTACTAGCTACTTCACTAACTTAATGGGTATATTTGCAATGAGCTGGAAAGGGGAAGAGAGCAACATCATTTGTTCCTGTACTAAGGAAATAGTAAGTGTCCTGCAATGGTGTTGAAAAAAAAAGTGTGGATGTGCACATGGACTATAATCTTGTTAGCTTCCACAGAATAATATTTAGTGTTTCAGTCAGAGGCTGTAATGGTATGTGGGAATCACCTTGGGAGACAGGAAGAAGAGTCACAAATTAGGCAATTGTCAGTTAAGAGGAAGTTAAATCCATAGAAGGAATAGGTGTGTGGGAAACATTTCAGAAGGAAATCCCCCTAGATATTTGGATTGTAAATGTGAGGGGGAAGAGATGCACTTTTAGGTTTGCAAGATCTGTATTAATGTAAAAGTAGAATGAGTACTCTTGTGGGTGCTTATTTTCTGGACTACTTCACAAGACTAGGAGAGACTTATTGCAAAGTTTGGTAGATTCTAATCAAAGGTCTTACCTTGAGTTGCAAAGTTGTGTCTTCTGTTCAATAGAGTATCAAGTATGGAATTGATTGCCTTTTCTTAAGAGCATGTTCACTAGATTTGCTACATACTAAGCCATGATGGCACAGTAGTTAGAATGCAATATTGCAGGCTAATTCTGCTGACTGCCAGCAGTTTGATTCTCTCAAACTGAAGGTTTACTCATCCTTCCATCCTTCTGAGGTCAGTAAAATTAGGAGCCATATTGTTGGGGTCAATATGCTGACTCTGTAAACCGCTTAGAGAATTCTGTAAAGCACCATGAAGTGATAGATAAGTCTGCTATTGCTACTGCTACTGAAAAGTGCAAGATCTAGAAGTCCACTTAAGAGCTTCCAGAAAGATGCTTTTTGCAATGTAACAGAAATTTATGTACTACTATATTATGCAGTAAACAAAGTCCCTTCTTCCCCTGAAAATCACAGCCTGCAGATTATACAGGGCTACCCTATATATTAAATAACTTGGTTGATCTGAACCTATTTGAACTTTCTCCTGACTTCAGTGCCATGCTTAATCAGAAATGTAAGGGGCATTCCTCACCTTGACGTATTAGTGCCGGTAGGGTTAGAAGTGTCTTTTAACTCCCTGCTTGTGCTTAACTCTTCAGCAAGTTTATATTCAGCATTTATCTTTGTCTTTTTTCCCCCACTACCGTATGTTGCTGACTTGAAGTTATTGTTCTGTATCAGGGGAAAAGCTCACCACTAGGGTTAACAAGCTGTTTAAAATGAAGAATAGCTTGGGACCCATGGAAAATAATCTGTTGCCTCCATCTGCCTGGCTTTTTTCTTCTTTTTACAAACTGGCTGATTTACAATCTTTGCAGAAAACATGACTTTGAATTTCCTAACTTTGTTGGAAATAGAATTATCTATATTACTTAAGGCTATGGTACTGTTATGCCTTTTCCCTTCCTACAGAGCAACAATCCCCATACATCTCAGCCAATTTCACTAGGCAACCTGAGGGCTATTCACTTGCTCAAGACACTAGAATGCTGCCGCCAAAGTGTTTCCTCAATTAACAAATTCAGATTATTGATCCTGCAATCTCAAAATACACAAAAGACCATTTTGGGAGTTGGAGGAGTTGGCAAAATATTTGATGTTATGCTACATATTTCAGCCAACAAAACAGATCCTGCCTGAGCTATTGTGTGGCCTGAGGCACAGCATCAGTTTCCTCTCGATCACAAATCAAGGCTGGTCAAGTTATATTGGCAACCTAGGAGAAAAAAAATTCCCACAAGTGCCTGTCCTCCCCATCGGCAATAAAATGCAATAACAATATATTAAAGACAGGATATTCTGCTGGTTCTCATGATATCCCAAATTAGCTGTCAGAGGCAGCTGATGTCTTTGCCTTACGGTTAGATCGGTACCAGTGGCTCTACCTTCATGTAATGCCACATTCAAATAATAAAATACATCTTACCAAAATGTAAAGTAGCAACTGCCCCTTGTTAGCAGAGGGTAGAAAACCTGATAAAGTAACTTTTGACTGATAAAGGATCACAATGTTCTGAAATATAGCAAGTCATCTAGTTATCTCACAAAGGATATATCAATATATATATTGCACTATCGATATATATATATAATCCACTAGGCAGAGCAAAACTTTGGAGCATTTTGAGTCCCACCTCTAGTATACATCAGGTCTCCAGCAAGTTTTGAGATGAATTGGAAAAAGAGTCCTTCATAAAACAACCACATGATTTTAAGAAAAGCAAAAAAACCAAATGTACTCAGTTATTCATTCATCCAGTTTATATGGCTACACAACTGTCCTACGGTAGTTAGCATACCATGATAAGATTAATGCAATGCAGTTGCAATAGCAGTCCTCAAAAAGATTTTAATCCTACAATTCTACAACCTTACAACTTTACAGTGAGGCTCACTTAATATTCCAGTTCAATATCTGAATGAACACTCAACTTTTAAAAACTTTTCAGAATGCTAACAGTGTCAAGGGTATTCAAATGTTGGGGTAGGAGTGTTCATAAAAGCAGTTACTGCAATATAGAAGGCACATCATTGCCTCCTGCTAGATGATGCTGTTTGAAGGGAGGGAAATACAGAAATTGCTCACCCTACTGATTTGAGTGGAGATGAGCAAAAACAAATGAAGAGAAGCAGACCAACAAATAACACATGAGGTAGGGCTTCTTAGGTGAAACAAGCACCTTGAATTGTGCCTGGACCATCACTGGGAACCAGGGCAGCTTGAGAAGCAGAGTTGTTATGTGGGAATACTGTGGTGTAGCCAAAACTGCCCACACCGCTATATTCTCAACCAGTTATAGTTTCTCAATACTCTTCAATGGCAGCCCCATTTAGATTTTGCAGACATTCAATCAGGAGGTGACCAAGATGTGAATGATTGTAAGCAGAGCTTCCCAATCCATAGATGGACACAATTGGTAAACAAAACTGTTCTCCAAGCTACAGCTATAATCTCTCCTTCAAGCAGGAACTGTGAATCCAAGAAAGCATCTAAATTGTGTTCCAACCATATACGGAACTGCTACTCTATCCAAAGATAAAATGGAAAATCTCCACTTCAAGAAGGCCTCGGGACCCATGACAACTTGGTCTTGTCAGAGTTTAGCCACAACAAGTTCTTCCCCATCTAGACCTTCAAAGGTCCAAACACTGAAAAATAACCTCAGAAGAATCACTTGATCAGCCCAGGGGACAAATTGTTATCAAAACAAAGATTATGAATGAGCAAGATTTCACAATAACATGATTGTGAATTCACCAACCGTTGATGGAAATGAGAGTACTGAGGCTCTGATGACAAGACACCAGTTACAGCGGGGCTGGAATATGATAAGTAGCAAACTCCACAGAAGAAAACATGAAAATAATGAAATGGATATAATCATATCACAATATCATATTCTACAACATACTGACTGGAAATCAAGAGGCATCATCTTAAAAGAAACCAAAACATACAGTGAGGCAGAATACTTTTGCCTTAAGAAAATTCCTCTCCAAACTTAGAAGTATACACATTTTCATGAACTCTTAATGTTGCTTGATAAAGTGTTCTGAGACACTTAAAGGGTTGTGTGCAATTTGGTAATAGCCTAATAGCCTCAATTTGGACGGTTTTTTCCCCTCAAAACACAGAAGAAGCATGTTCCCTTCTGATCCACATGGGTGAAAGGTTTGTGCTAAGATTTAGCCTGTGACAACACAAATGTCTGTCCCTTCTGTAAACAAAATATGGATTAGAGACACCAGTTTTATTCATATAACACATGTAATAGATACTGTAATTATTCATATGATGAAGCTCAAATAATTAATTATAAGTTTTAATAAACTTGCAGGCCTATGGTACAGTAGGATAACTCATCCGAAAGCAAAGAAAGAGTTTCCAAAGGAAAAAGCAAGAAGAGAGATGAAAGAACAATCTAAGGTACTCAACTACTAAATCTTTCCTTAATAAGTCTATAGTTTACCTCACTGGTGAAGCACTGATAAAAATTAAACTCAGTAGGTCTAAAGCTATAAAATAGCTCAGTAGATATAAAGATATGAAGTATATATACAAATGCATTTAGTAAACCAATAAGTATTTTAAACAGGCAGTACAGTTTAACAATGAATAAACCTCAAACAATGGCATATTTCCCTCACACCTACATCAAACTAAATAGCCATCTTGAAGAGGGTCTTCACATTCAAATTAATCTGAGAAACTGGAAAATAGCTCTTTTCTGCCCTCTAGTGTCTCTGGGGAGACCTCAGTTAAGCTTTTTTATTACTAAGATAGAAAACAGAAACAAAAGACAGTCCCCATTTGAGAAACCATTATTATTATTATTATTTGAAACATTAAATCAACTCCTATAACATGGAAGACAATCTGTAAATATACCCGATGTTGTTCCATTGAGGTTTATTTTCCCCTCCCCACCATCTTTGGCAAGGTGAATTCAATTTTACCCTTTTCTTAGGGGATATAGATATTCCACCTAAAACATGCCTGGCGTCACAACCTTGTGTTTTGCATCCTAATTGCACCATGTGCCAGGAAAACAGATTGTTTGCTAATTGATATCACAAAGGAAGACAACCCAGTGAAAGATGATTATGCCAATGCCAGCCAGTAGCTGATGACGATCCTGACAGGAACTCTGTCTTTTTCTCAAAAATTACAAATAAAACCTATATGCCAATTTTTATTGAGATATTGCTATGAAGGTAAATAAAGAAATTGGGACAGAAAAGGCAGCTTTGCATCTACAAAGAAGTTACAATTGACTGTCCACTGGGAGGGCTAGTTGTGCAACTGAGACATCCAGTAGTGGAATTGGATGTTGGGATTATTGATCGTGGTATCTAAAACAAAGAAACTAGGATGTAAATATTGGGTATCAAAGAAAAATGGTTTGCAAACAGGTATTGGGTCTAAAGTCTGATGAAATAAAATAAACATTTAGAATTGGCTATGTAGTAGCACAACAACATACTGACCAATCAGTTTGTTGCAATAGTTGTGACCAGAAATTGCATTCCCTTTGAACTGGTATAGGAAATGTCTCACAGAGTGGAAAAAGAGCATCAATTTCTTTTATGTGGAAGCAATGGAGGCTGAAAAGTAAACACTTCTGAATTGCAGCCTTCATTTAGACCTTACTATGTGCTTGATCTGATTTATCCTGAAAGTTTTTCCAGGAGACATACTGTTTACTTCATCAGTTTCATCTCACTAGTAAGCCAAAGTGTTGATTTACTTCTGCAAGAAGAAAGTACTTCAAAGCATTAATGTCAATCACCTGGGCCATCTGAGCTCCATATTTCAAAATGGAATAGTATTACCAATAAATGAAGTGGGAAGCTTCCTAGTAGACCTATTTTTCAAAGCACCTAAGGGCAGGACAAGAAGTAAGAGATGAAGCTTATAAAGAAGAGACCCAACCTAAAACTAAGAAGAAATTTCATGTCGGTAAGAACAATTAATCAGTGGAGCTGCTTGCTTCTAGAAGTGAGTGCTCTGACACATTGAAGAAAGATTGGTCAGGCATTTGTCTGGAATGCTATAGGATCTCCTGCCTGAGAAGGGGGCTGGATTATAAGACCTCCAAGGTCCCTTCCAACTCTGTTACTCTGTATTCTGAATGAAAGATAAATAAGAATAAAAAGTAAAGGCTGAATCTGCACAATGGTGACCCATGTTTTGCAGGCTAAAAAGAATAGTTCAACTGTTTTTCATACCTATTAAGAGAATGAGCAAAAATCCATAAATTCCAAAAGAAAGGAGAAAAATGTCTAGAATGTATACTCTGGAAAACAGACCTATAGAAAGGTTTTAACTTCTTTGTACCACATGGGGTATAAAGATTCGAAGCTAGTTGAATAATGCCCAAATGTCTTCTGTTAAATTAAGCCAATCAATAAAAAAGGTTACTGTATATATCTGGAGATCTAAAATGTATTGCCATATCCCACTATGAAATCTGGTAGAAGTTATCTAGTATTTGAGTCAACCATTTTAAGTGCTCCATGTCCCCTGCAGAGATCCATATTGGCTAACAGTATAAAGACCCCACAACTTTCTTCCACCTTCACACCAGCAGTTACACCTGAACTAGCTTACCAAATACAGTATCCTGTTGCATATTATAAGACCATATTTTATTAAAAGCAAAATCTTCTATAAAATAGGTAATTTGCAGACCCCCAAGGATGATGTCAAGAAGTGCATTAGAGCACCAAAGCATTCTGCCGCCTACCTTTGAAGTCAAGCATCTAATTGAATTTAAGCTTGAGAAGGATATACTGTCTCCTACCTAAGAAATGTAGCAAATGTATAGGAAACCATATCCATATCATGAGATGCCCATCTTTCAGTAGAGTTTGTCTCTAGTAATAATTGGCAACCTATTGTATTGTGTTTTAAATTATGTAAGTGAAAACTGAGTACCATTTGGCAGTTATCTAACAAATAACTTCTGGCACCTGAGCAAGCACAGTCAGGAATGAAGTCTGTGTACTGAACGTGCAGGACTTTACAACAAAGCCAGTATTCTGTAAAATTTTGGGGATAATTTTAGGTTGACATCTGGTTACTGATATTCCAGGTGCATGCAGGTTTCCAGCTACCAAACAGCATATTCCGTATTGATACTAAGTTAACTTAAAACAAACAACACAACAGGAAGCCTACTGTTTGTTTAAACAGTATAGAGAAAATCAATATCCCATCTAGTTGCTGAAATCCTAGAGGACCTAGCATTAGAGGAAAATAATATGGTTTTGTTGGTTGACATCTTTATGCTCTTCACTTTGCTTAAACAAGTGTTATGATGTGGACATGATATTAAACCTTTGAATATATCCTTACACTTTAACTTTTGATTTCTTCTCTGATTGCGCTTTGCATTTTACAAAGTTGGGCAGTTACACTTGTACATTTAATAAAATGTACCATGTTTCTGGTACATTTGCTTCTCTACCATAGTGCATATTAGCTAAAACAAACATCCTTTCACCTGTTCGTATGTTCATTATAGCGAGTTTATGTTTCCGGAAGTTAGCAACAGAAAACACCCCAGTGATACAAAGTGTGAAGACACTGGCTTATTTAAATACAACATTTTTTGCCTTACACGATTTGGGACTCTGCCAAAATAGTAACACCATAAATAGAAATTCTCTATGAAGATAATATTCTAGGAGACAAAAAGCAATTTCTCCATAAACATATAATCAGCTACCTTTGACATATGTCCTCACTTAAAGTTATCATCCCTGCCAACATATTTTACTTGGATGTTTTAATGCCATATCACCATATGTCATAATTTTGGAATATTGCCCCACATGGTTATCTCTTAATTGCCTTGACCTGTAGGAGCAATTTCATAAACTCAAGCTAATCTCACATATTCACGCCACACTCTGTGAAATCTGCTTCTAAAAAGTGTTGCATGGAAGACTGTGTTCATGATATGCAGGCAACCAATGAACATAGGAAACTTTTTTTAAAAAATCAGAGTTCCAAAACACTAATGCTTTATTTTATTCATGATGAGTTTTATCTTTATTATCACTCACTGGTAAACACAGATTGGTGGACTTTGGATAGCATTGTAGTAGTATGAATAGATTGCATTGATTGCTCTGCAGGGGCAGCATTCCTAGAATCAATTTTGCACTCTGAGTCACAATCCTGGACCTTTATTTATCTTGTCAGGGCTGAGAATAAACCACTAGTTTAAATGTAAGTAGAAATGCATTTATTGTAGTTACTACTATGTTATCTTTTGTGTTCAGCAGAACTGGGCTATTGAACAAAATGAAAATAAACAAGTGTGATTTATATAGTAACGCAATACATATTCTATAAGTCCAAGCTATTCTTAGTTTAGTCCAATGCCCATTTTAGTGCATTTAGTCCAATGCCATTTTACTAAGTGGCTGCTGGAAAGAATTTGGCTGAATAGCAAAGGGACAGAACCAAATTGAGAAGAGAGGCTGGAATCAGGCCCACAAAGAAGCAGATTATTAATAGAGTAATTTTCAGATATGTAGAGCAAGACCATACAGAGAAAGAAGTAGATTTATACTCTGTTGCCCAGAAGGCCAGAGATTGGACCTATTGGTTGAAATGGTGATAAAATATATTCCAGTTAGATATTAGGATGAATTTCCTGTCAGACAGCGAGATATACTTCCCAAAAGTGGTATCCTCCTCTTCCTTTAAACAGGCACTTCAGTCTAAAATGTTTCAGCAGATTTTACTAGATGACATCTGAGATTCCTTCCAATTCTATGATGCTATTATTATTGTTGAAAAGTAATTTTACTGGTTGGAGTCTCAAAAGGCTCACTGATTGCAAATTACATATGCTATGAATTATGCAAATCATATTTTATAATTTGCTGACAGTAAGCTTCCTAAAATCTGAGACTGGCACATTGTCATTATATCAGGGAATAGGGAATCTATTACTTTGATTAACAGTTTTGCTCACTGTGGCACTTCTGCCAATTTGGGATCTTCCCTTCTCCCGACTCCAATGGGAAAAAGGCACGGACTATGGTGAAGGAAATATATCCCAGGACCTTAAGGAATTACACGTTTCTTATGATTTTGAATCTACAATTTAATCTTCCAGCAATGCCTTATTTATGTTTTGCCCCTAGAAAATTGAGTTTTAGTTTTATTAACAGAACTGTGTCAAGATGCTTTTTTATAATTTCTCACACTTCTCTTTGTTCAGTCTCTGCAGGATTTGTGTGTGTATGTGTGTGTGTGCATGTGTGTGAGTGAGAGAGAGAGGGAGGGAAGGAGGGAGAGAGGGAGAGGGAGAGAGAGGGGGGAGAGGGAGAGAGAGAGAGATATCTTATGAATTTCAGTTCTATATAATACTGTGGAATGCATAAGAATTCTAGAAATTCAGATTAAAATTCCAGACTTTCTCTGTAACTGAGATTTAAATTTCATGGAAAAGAAGCAATGTGAATTTGAAAGGAAAGCTGCTAAAATAAGTAGATACAATAACTATCTGAAAGTCACAGTTAAAAGCCAAATTATGTGCTTCAAGTGCCAATAAGAAAGTACATTATCTCCACTAACCATCTGTCATGACTATTTTAACTATTAGGGCTTCTGAAATGCTATCTCCAACTATTTTTTAGGTACTTGGGGTATGAATCACTGTGTTCCATTATCTACAATGGGAATGAGATATATAAAACTTGTTATTCCTTGTTATCTTTACCATGATGAATTTAAAATAACCTATATATTTTAAAAAAGTTATTCTGAAGGGAATGAATTTTTCATGAAAATATCTGCTACAAAAAAACTGTTTTAAAAAACTGTGCTGAGCTATAGTCTGGGGAGTCCATCATTATTATATCCACCTTGGAATATTGCATACTTGTCATTTATCTTTAAATCTGGCTTTGCTAACTAATCCTTGAAAGCATAAGCCAAAGCCTTCAGAAAACCTCATGGTTCCAATTATGACAGGCAAAAGGTGAATCAGGTGGTCAGTGATGGCATAGAAAAGCCCTGAATATGTTGTTGCTCACTGACTTATGCTGAAAATAGGGCTCCATGTGGTAGCCCATAAAATCCTAAGTATCGTTTCCTTGGTATATTAAAGACAAGAACTGGGGTGTTGCTGTATTTTTTTTTAACACGTCCATGTTCATAAGGAACCTAACATGACTGGTGTTCCATATTAGCCGGCTTGAAGACCTGCATTCCTATTGGTCCAGAAAAGCTGGACCATGATTGGACTTCTTAAACACCCCTGATTGGCTCGTATAGGGCTTGCCGCGACTGGCTACAACCAAGTGCGGCAAACTCAAAGAACTGTCATTGGCTGACTAGCCATGGCCAGCTCTATAAAAAGAGCTGCCACACGCTAGGGTTTTTTGTCTCAGAATTCTTCCTGTTAAATAAAGAGCTGTTTGTTCACTACTCAAGCCTTGTTCTTATGGGACTCACCGACCATACTTAACAACTGGGGCACAATAGAAGAGTTCAGGTTTTGTTTTTTTTGCCAACCTGAGCACACATACATAGCTTTTGGAATATTGGAGAAGAAAGGAAGAAAAGCAAACAAGAATTTTAAAAACCAGTCCAGAGTAGTGGATTAAAAAAAATCTCAACCTGATATATTTCATCAAAATGAAGAACGTAAAATACAGACAGGTTTGCAAAAAATGATCTTCTGCATTTTGGCTCAATTCAATTTGCTTTTGCCATGGTTATGCATAAGAAATGATGGCCGCTGGTGCTAAAATGCCAGCTAGGAAGGCCCTGGGCAGGAAGAATACCCAGAATATATACCAAGCATCATTTGTATTGGCAAATTTCTCAGGTAGACACCTACGTCGCAGCAAGACATTAAATAGATTTATTGCCTATCAGCTTTAAAGCAGAGGATAGATGTCTGGTTTTCATAGAGAGCTGATGCATTAAATAATAAAAGCAGAAATAAAAAGGCAGCAACACTACTAAGAAATCATCATTCATCCAAGTTAATGTATATGACAAATTCCCTTTGTGGTTGGGTTGTATCCATTTCCACCTGCCTGCATAAGCTTTCATGAAGATATCCAATAGTTTTTAAGCATAGAATAATTCTGTAACACATTCCCTGTTATCTATTTGACAACATTTTAATCTCTAGGCTCTGAGCAAGACTGCTGGGAACCAATCTGTTATATATCATTTTATTCTTCAAGGAAATAAAGAAAAAAAATGAAGATGGGAAAGACAGTGTCCGCAGTCTCCCCATCTCATTGTAATATTGAAGTCAGGATGCTTTAAAAAGATATGAATACTGTGGAGAGAAGCAAGGACTTTCTCTAATCATATATTTGGTGCTCTCCCTTGTGGCATCAAAGTAAAAATCCTGATTTGATCTCCCGGTGATTCGTGGACAGTTTTGTCATTTGTATGCTTAAACCAGGATTGTATTGTGATTAATTTTGTGCATGCATCTCCACCTTTTTTGGACTGAAGATATTAAGGAAGATTGAAACCATGTTATCCTGTTTATTTGATTTTCAGTACTAGAGACAGTGGAATTTATATCATGTTTTTCCACCAATAGGAACCAAATGTCCAGGCCACCTTTATTTTATTTTTTACCTTTGCTGTTTTTTCCTTATGAAAAAATGTTTGTCTTCTCAGGGACATAACACATGACAAATGATTTTCAAAAACAGGCAATATGGAGCTTTTATGCTTTCCTAAAGATCGGAAATGTGCCAAACATATGGTAATATTTTGGCATGGTGAGCAATGTTTTTAGAAAAAAGCTTCTTTTGGTTTCTAGGTTTCAAAATGTGCTTTGCTTTTGTTGGTTTGATTTATATGGGATAATCAACCTACCCTTTATGTTAGGACAGCTACTGTTATATGTCAGAAATGGTAAAAGAGGCTAATCAGTGTAGACATCTTTATTTACTTCATCCAGGTGTGTTCATCCATCATCTATTCCTCAATTGTCCCCTGATCCCACACTGATCATCATTAGTTCTTTCAATTGTCACATCATTTTCTTTTTCTGATCTTCTGTTCTGATACTGACCCAAGTCACTAATGATAATGTGTTGGCATCTCAAAAATATCCATTCTGAAGAGAGAGAGGGAGGGAGGGAGGGAGGGAGAGGGAGAAGGAGTGGGAAGGGATAGATATTTCCTACATGTCAGAGAAATTCATCTCTGCAATGTTATACACCAGTAGCCCTATTCAATTGTTCAGAAAGGGTGATTTTCATAACATGAGTAGATACAGAATATCGCATGTGTGAGGACATATAATGCCCCCATGTAATCCAATAGCTTGTTCAATGTAGAAATCTATGAAAACATTCTACAAAAATAAACTTCATGTGAAGTGTTAGTTCCACTTTACAAGGCTTTGTAAGAGACATTTGTAATACTGAATCCAGTTTTGGTCTTCAATATAAAAAAAGATGTTGAGATTCTGGAAAGAGTGTAGATAAGATCAAGAAAGATGATTAGGTGGCTGGAGGCTAAACCATATGAAGAACAGTTGCAGGAATTAGGTATGTCTAGTCTAGTAAAAAGAAGGACTCGGAGTAATGATTGCAGTGTTCCAATATTTGAGAGGCTGCCACAAGGAAGCGGGGGATCAACCTATTTTTCAAAGGCACCTGAGGGCAAGACAAGAAGCAATGGCTGGAAACAAAACACAAAGAGAAGCAACCTAGAACTGAGGAGAAATTTCTTGACAGTGAGAACAATAAACCAGTGGAACAACTTCTCAGAAGTTGTAGGTGCTCCATCACTGGAGGCTTTTAAAAAGAGACTGGACAGCCATTTGTCTGAAATGGTATAGGGTCTTCTACTTGAGCAAAGGATTAGACTAGAAGACCTCCAAGGTCCTTTTCTACTCTGTTATTCTGTTATTGTGTTAAAATCATAACATGTACAGGTTGAAAGTTGGTTATTTGAGGATAAGTTAAAAAAATATGTTTTCAATGATAAGGCAGGAGTTATGGGCTGCTGCTCCAGAGAGGAAAAGACTCTGGCAAAACAGGAATTCAAGTACAGTTGAGTGTTTTCTCGAGACAACTACTTCTAAAACTTCAAAGGAAAAAAATGGAACATTTCCACAAACAGTACAAGCTTTTGAAGACACCTGCTGTGGTCTGTTTCACCACTCCAGTAACCAGCTGTTTGTTTGTTTTTTTAAACAATTTTATTGGTTTTTTTAAAAACAAACAAAACAAACAAAACATAAAAACATCAGCTCTCTTCCGTACATATATACAAACAGTGGTTGGTTCATCAGTTTTGTGCATTCATTTCGTAGTCTCAATTACGGTTATGTTACATAATAACTCTTATTATCAATCCAAACTTATATGTCTTCATATCATTATTAAAAAATCATAATTTACTATAATTTTATTCATTCATACTTTATGAGATAACTATAATTTAAGTAATTTATTCTATAACAAATCATATAATCATATGATTATATGAAGAGGCTGTCCTAAAAAACACTTTATAGATATGATGTCAAATAACAAAAGAAAAAGAAAAAACAAAGATATTCCTTATTATCTAACATTCTAAATATTCTATTACTGTATTTTATCATCCAACCATTGATAGAAAAGGTCCCAAATTTTATAAAATTGTTTATCTTCTTGCTCTCTAATTTCAAATGTCAATCTACTCATCTCAGCACATTCCAGTATTTTCTTAATAATTTCTTCTGGCAATGGAATTTTCTCATTTTTCCAATTTTTAGCAAATACAATCCTAGCCGCAGTTAATACATTTACAATCAGATATTTCAACTCTTTACTGTATGCATCTGGTAAGATTCCCAATTAAAAAAACTCCGGTTTCAAATCTATGTGTCTCTTTGTCATTTTTTCCAACCACATGCGGATTTTAGTCCAGTATTTTCTAGCATCCTCACAAGTCCACCACATATGGTAGTATGAGCCAGGTATCTGATGACATTTCCAGCATTTTTCAGATTTATTCTTGAACATTCTTGCTATCTTTGTCGGGGGAAAATGCCACCTGTAAAACATCTTATACAGATTTTCTTTATAAGCTGTTGACATTGTCATTTTATAATTTTGCGACCATAGTTTTTGCCATTTCTCTAAATCAATCCCATATCCAAAATTCCTCCCCCAGGCAATCATAGTTTCTTTAACTTGTTCTTCCTCTAGCTTAATTCCCAGTAAATAACCATATAGTTTTTTTAATCACCTTTTCATCAGTACCTGTCAAAATCTTATCTAAATCAGTCTGTTTATCATAAAATCCCTCTGTTTTAGAATCTTCATCATACCTTGAGTGTATTTGCACATATGAAAACCAATTCATCTTTATACCTTGTTCCTCTAGATTTTGTATCGATTTAAGTTCACCCTTTTCATCTAATAATTCCCCATACCTAACTGTTTGTTCCTTCTTATAGATTATAGGATAGGAAAATGCTTCAATAGTCAATAACCAAACTGGAATTTTCAGATAACATTGTTTTTTTATCTTCTCCCAGTTAAACCACAAAGACTCCCGTATATAATGTCTTCTAAAGTAACCCTGTGTTTTAGTTCCCTTATACCATAAAAAAGCATGCCAACCCAACAACAAATCATGACCTTCTAGTGTCAACAATCTAGTCTTTCTTAGTGTTATCCATTCCTTAACCCACATCAGATTTGCAGCTTGGTAGTACAACTCCCAATTAGGCAGGCCAAAACCTCCTCTAATTCTAGCATCTTGCAAGAGCTTTAACTTTATCCTCGCTTTCTTACCTTGCCATATATACTTCAACACAATTTTATTTAAGTCCTCAAAATAGTCTTTTCCGAGCCTAATTGGTATTGTTTGAAACAAAAATAAGATTCTGGGTAAAATATTCATCTTGATTGTTGAAATTCTCCCTATTAATGACAGTTGTAAGTTTTCCCATTTCTTCAAATCTAAGGCTATCTGTTGTTTAAGTTTAATATAATTATTCTCTTTTAATGTACTACATCTTGATGTCAAGTATACCCCCAAATACTTGACCTTGTTCGTAACTTGGATTTTTGACAGGTCTACCAGTTCTTCTCTTTGTCTTAGTAACATATTCTTTGACAAGATCTTTGTTTTATCTTTATTTATTTTCAGACCAGCCACCTCACCGTATGTCTCTATCTTTTCCAATAGCTTTGGAGCTGTTTCTAAAGGATCTTCCAAAATAAAGACTAAGTCATCCGCAAAGGCTTGCAATTTGAATTCTTCCTTTTTAATTTTCATTCCTTTTATACTTTTATCTTCTCTAATATTTCTATTCAACACTTCCAAAGTCAATACAAATAGCAAAGGAGATAGGGGACATCCTTGTCTTGTGCCTTTTCTTATATTAATAGAGTCTGTAAGTTCTCCCTCCATCATTACCTTCGCTGTTTGCTCATGATAAATAGCTTCTGTTGCTTGGATAAATCTTCTGGCAAAACCCATCTGTTCCAATAGAAGTAACATAAATCTCCAGTTCACATTGTCAAATGCCTTTTGGGCATCTAGGAATATCAAAGCCATTTGTTTTTCAGGATGTGCCTCATAGTATTCCAAAGTATCCAGAATTACTCTCATATTGTCTCTAATTTGTCTCTTTGGCAGAAATCCATTTTGATCTGGATGAATAAAATTATTCAGATATTTTTTAAGTCTTTCTGCTAAAATTGAAGCAAAGATTTTATAGTCTGCATTTAATAAAGAAATCGGTCTATAGTTCTTAATTTGCAGTAGATCAGCCTCTTCTTTTGGAATAAGTGTAATATAAGCCTCTGACCATGTTTTAGGTATCATCTTCTTTGACATAGCTTCATTCATGACTTCTAACAATGGAGTGCTCAATGATTCTTGTAATATTTTGTAGAATTCTGCTGGGAGCCCATCTGGACCTGGTGCTTTCCCATTATTTTGTTTCTTAAGTGCTTCACTTAATTCCATCATTGTTATATTACTTTCTAGCATTTCTTCAGTCTCTTTGGATATCTTAGGTAGGTTAGCATTCTGTAAGTACTGTTTGACTTTTTCCTCATCAATATTCTCTTTCTTATATAGTTGTCCATAGAAATCTCGAATAATTTCCTTTTTCTCTTTTTTACCATAACAAACTTGGCCTTGGTCATCTATTAACTGCGATATTTTCCTTGACTCTCCTTTCTCAATTTATATGCTAGCCATCTACCTGGTTTATTTGCATCTTCAAAATAATTCTGTTTAGCATTTCTAATTTTCTGTGCCAGTTCTTCTTTCTCTATTAAGCCCATTTTATGTTTAGTTATGTCCAATTTCAATTTAATATCTTTTTTCTGTGGCATTTTCTGTAATTCTTTTTCAAGTCTTTTATACTCATCTTCCAAGGCTTTAGTGGCTTGCCTTTTCCTAATATTCTTTTTTCTTATGTAGTCTATTAACAAGCCTCTAGCATATGCCTTCATTGTATCCCAAACATTCTTCATTGAAGTATCTTCTTTTTTATTTTCTTTAAAGAAAAAAGCCAGTTCTTTCTCAATCCATTGTATAAAATTTTTCTCCTTTAAAATAGTATTATTTAATGTCCATCTTGATCTTTTTTTTTGTCCCTTCCATTTAATTGTCATTGGGTTATGGTCTGCCCAAGTACTTGTTTCAATATTTGTTTCTTGAACACTAGATATTAATTCTGTTGAGATCCAAATCATATCTAATCTGGACCATGATAAATGTCTATTTGAATAGAAAGTATATTGTTTGGTTTTAGCATTTCTTTCTCTCCATATATCTTTTAGAGTTAATTCATCTGTCATTTTAAAAAAGGATTTAGGAAGAATCTTTCTATTTTGCTTTGCTGTTGTTGCTATATAGTCCAGTTTATTATCCACAATTCCATTAAAGTCTCCCATCATAATTATATTAGCATAGTCCAGTCCAGTCATTTTCATGTGTAGTTTTTTATAGAATTCTTCTTGTTTATCATTCAGAGCATAGATTGCAATCAAGAGTATTTTTATATTATTGTCCATTATTTCCACCATTAATACTCTTCCATCTTCATCAGTGTAAATCAATTTTGCTGGGGTAGCCTCTTTAATATATAAAACCACTCCTCTTTTGTTACATTGAGTCAAAGAAGTAAATATTTTCCCTAATTTTGGCTGTACTAACAATTGTTCATGTTGTTTTTTAATGTGTAACTTCTTGTAGACAAATTATGTCAAACTTTAATTTCCCTAATTTATGAAAAATCTTCCTTCTCTTAGCAGCTGAGTTAAGTCCATTTATATTCATTGTAATCAGTTTTTTCTCTTCCATGATTATATTTTATATTTAGGCTTGGCAGCTCTCATAGATCTTGCTTCACGTTGGTCTTTGATATCCACCCTGTCCACCTACTGCGCCTTCTTCTTTTTCAATCTCCATTTGTTCCTCTTGGAATTCAATTAATGAGACCTCTTTTTCTGTCTCTTCCTCTCTCCTTCCGAAAAGTTCTGCGTAAAAAAGTTCTGCTTTTTCAATTGAATCAATTCTGTGTCTCTGTTCTTGCCATGTAAACATCACTCCTTCTGGGATCAGCCATCTGTAATTCACCTCCTTTTTCAATAGCACTTTGGCCAAGAATCGATATTCTCTTCTCATCTCTCTCACTCTTCTGGGTATTTGTTTTAAAACCAACCTTTATATATTAAAGCCTTTATATTTCAACATCTTCTCTCTTGCCTCTTGTAAAATTTGTGTTTTGATGGATTTTTTGGTAAATCTGATGTGAACTTCTCTGGGTAAATTATTTCTCATCGCATATCTTGTAAAAACGCGGTATATCTCATCTACTCCATCCATCATCTTTTCCTCTGTTATTTCCAAAGCATCAGCCAGAATTTCTATCATTATCGCAGCCAAATCTTGTCCTTTTTCTTCCTCTATGTTTTGAAATCTGAGATAGAATTCTGACCTCTCCATCTCCCACTTCAGCATCCCACTTTTATCTTGTTCAACCACTGTTAGACTGCTATCAATATTTCCAATCTTCTCCTCTCTTCGTTTACCTTCTTCTTTGATTTTTTGGAGTCTCTCATCATACTTCACCATCATTTGTTGAATATTTTCCACTTTTTCATCAGTCTTCCCTGTTCTTTGTTCAATGGTGTCGGTTTTTATCTTAAGATCTTGGATTCCTTGCATAATCATCTGTAAAGTTACTTTTTCTTGTTCTTTGTCTTGCTTTAGCATTGCCTGAATTAAGCGTTGTCCTCCAGATGGTGGGGAGGCAGAAGTAGATGTAGAGGCACCCGGTGGTATGAGTTTCCTACTCATTTTAAATGGTTCAAGATCTTCAAATTCTTTCAAATTTTAATCCAATTAGTAAGGTAGCCAATTATAATCCAAAATGGAAACGCCCAATGGTGAAAAGCCCAATAGTAAAAGAAAAAAAAGAAAAAAGAAAAGATTCTTCAGGTTCTTCCAGACCCTAATCCAATTATGAAATAATCCACAATAAAGAATAAAAATAAGAAGGAGAAAACCCAATAATAATAATAATAATAATAATAATAATAATAATAATAATAATAATAAACAAAGCAAAAGAAAGATTTCTTCAGGTTCTTCACACCTTAATCCAGTTAGAAAATCTCAATTAAAAAAAAAGAGAACCAAAATAATCTAAGAGCATAGATGGAAAAAGCAAAAATCCCAAAGGAAAAGGGAAAAAAATAAAAATAAAAATGAGAGATTCTAAGGCTTCCCCTTTAAAATAAAAGGCAAGAATAAAAATATTGCTAAAATAAAAGTTTACAGTAATGCTGGTAAGGAGGGGTAGCAGAACTAAAAGAAGATAAACACACACACACACACACACACACTGCACTTTGTTTAATTGTCCAAGGCTCTTGTTATGACTCTCTTCTCTTCTCCACAAGCTTCAAAGCCAAACCTCAAATATTAAATTGTTAATAGAAGTCCAGAAGAGCACCTGTAATAATATTCTGCCGCGCTCTTCCCTCTATCTTATCAAGTTAAAATGTCCTTTCACAGTTCTCTCTACTTCAAGTAAAATATTTTCAAGCCTCTAGTTGGCAGTGTTACAAAGTTTCTTAATTCTCACTTTCCCCCTCATCCCAGGAAAGCATAATTGGGGTTAAAAAAGAATGGAAAATATATAGAAAGAAAAATAACCAAAGGGAGCCTCTAGCCTTAAAAAAAAAATTGAGAAATCAAAAGGGAGAATAAGAAATATATATATATATATATATATGAGAAAATTCAGTCCGGTTATTTACTAAGTAACAATAAAGTCCGGTAGCAAAAAATAAATAAAAAAAAGAAATAGCCAAGCCTCGCTTTGAGGTCTCCCTTTAAAAAACGCCGCTTATTCAATTTTGTCAAAAATCTCACAGATTTCTTCTTATAATCAGAGTGTCCTTTCAAGCCTCTAAATGTTAATTTTTTTAAAAAAGTTTCTCACCCAGATGACACACTTTCTCTTTCAGCCTCTTCCTTTCCGGAGCTGCCCCGACTTCAGCAGCTTCGGGGCTGCCTCTTCGCCGCCGGCAAAAGGGACTTCTCCTGGGTCAACCAGGGACTTTGCAGTGTCCCTGGGATCCACAGGGTATACCCCTCATGATGACCATCCCTACGGGACGGTTTAGGTCCGTTTGGACTAGCCAGGGGCGAAGATATCAGCTGCAATCTTAGAGCTCGATTGCAAACCATACCGTCGCGATGCCAGCTCCTCCCCTCTCGGTAACCAGCTGTTTTTGAAACTCAGAAATCCTTCAAATCAATAGTAAGTGTAAGATGCAGGAATGGCAAACAGAAATCAAAGAAACAAATATGTACACAAGATAAAGCTCTTTATAAACAGCACTCTATACTAACTTATGCTTTATCACAGTGGCCCCCAACTTTTTTTGTGCCACGGCCCGGTACCGGCATCACAAAATGATCCGCGGCCCGGTACCGGCATCAGCACACATGGCAAGGCGAGCCGAGTGACCGACCAGCCAGCCGTCCCCTGCTTCTCCCCGCCACCTTCAACTCCTCCTTTGTACCTTTGTCGATGGGCTTCAGGACGGCTTCAGAACGGTCACTCGGCTCACCTTGCCTTGGGTGCTGAAAGAATCCTCGTGCCTTAGTTTTGTTCAAAGCTGCCCCCCCTTCAATGAAACTAAGGTGCGAGGATTCCTTCAGGACCCAAACACCACTTTCGAACCGGAAAAGCTCACCAGAAGCACTTTCTCATCAAAACAAGATGGTGGCGCCCAGCAAACCGGTGGCCTGGTAGAAAATGTTCCATGGACCGGGACCGGTCCGGGGCCCAGTGGTTTGGGATCCCTGCTTTATCATGCTGATTTTCTTAGTAAAATCCTCTTTGCGCTAAGCTGAAAACATGGTTCTCAGCAAAAAAGCAAGTCTATTAGCAAGATAATTTATTAACAGAGCAAAAATATGTGAACGGTAAGAGCCTTTTTTATTATTTTCAAAGCTTTGCCATTTCAAAAATTAGGTGTCTAAGAGACCATTGTTCGCATGAATTTCCTTTTAAAAATTGTTTTTATCAAGAGAAAATATATACATACACACACACACATTCTCTTGATAAAAATTATTTTTAAGATATTTATTTATATGCATGTATGTATGTATGTATGTATGTATGCATGCATGCATGCATGTATGGTATTCAGCTTTGTTCAGGTATTTTCCCACATCATTATAGTTGTGCTTTTAAAGTTGTAGCAATGTTTCAGCAGAATCTCATCTGCCATCATCAGTATTGTATCTGTATCTCATCTGCCATCATCAGTATCTGTATTGTGTTCGTCTGTGAGTCAGTGTAAGTGTTTGGGGACAAACCCCCAAAACAGAATGTGCAGCAGCAGTCAAGCCAGGCAGCAAAATGAGAGAGGAAGGGCCCTAGAGTTTACACACACTGATGACAAAAACACTGTTTGTAGTTTAAATAGTTGTTTAATCCAATTAGAGTTTAAACATTGTCAATCAGTCCATATGTCATTCACAAATATATCCATTCAGTAACTTAGTCCATTTACAAGTCAGTTCTATATCCTTATCTTCTTGTAAAGATATCTTCTCCTCTGATACCTTTCCTTTTGAAGACAACGCTGAGTATTCACAGGATATCAGCACATCAATTAAATAGTCCTTTCGTTCAGGTATTCAAACAGTTGTAGCAAACAGTAGCAAACTAAACAGTAGCAAGCTGATAACAAGCAGAGAGAGATTACGTTTCTCTTACTGCCTTTTATTGCCGTTTGTAGCCGCACCCTTAATTAGTTAATTACAAGCAGTTTGGTGCTTAAAGCTACAAGTTACAAAACACCCAAACCTTGGTTTATATATTTATTCACCCAAACTTAGTTGGTGTATCATTGTTATACCCAACAGTCAGACTTTCAGAACTGTTTCTGTTTTAAATTTGGGGCTAGCCTACGCTGTGCCAGAATGGTTTTTTCTTCATCCTGATTGGTTAGGAGTCAATGGCACCAAAACCCTAGCCACTATAGAAAACTCCAGCCACAGAATTATCAGAGAAGCCATAGAGATTGAAAAAAAGACCTAAAAGCATGAATAGAAGAGATGATTCCACCAGGCTGTCAATTATTTGGAAGCCTGCACTCACAAACAAAAAAATCTCCACACTACAAGCCAGGCAAACACCTGGGCACAAACAGATCCCCCCTGATACCTCCATCTCAAACACACCCAACCAGGCACCAAATGAAACTGAGCTTCCTAATAAATGATAGCCGTCCATTTACTCGGAGCCAAGCCACACTAAATGCCTCCAATACAGGAACACGATGTTGCCAGCCAATCAAGACAAAAAAAGCCACAAAATATACAGAAGATATTAGAAACACCAGTCAAACAGAACACAGCAAACTCCAAGACCAATAAACACAGACCAAGACTCCCAACCAATCAGGATTAAGAAAAAACCATTCTGGCACAGCAGTAGGCTAGCCCCAAATTTAAAACTGAAACGGCTGTGAAAGTCTGATTCACAGACAAACACAATACAGAAGCCTGGTGATGGCAGATGAGATTCTGCCGAAACATTGCTACAACTTTAAAAGCACAACTATAATGACGTGGGAAAATACCCGAACAAAGCTGAATACCATATATATATTATTATAATACTATATATAATATATAGTTGGTTAGTTAGTTAGTTAGTTAGTTAGTTAGTTAGTTAGTTTATAAAATACAATAATTTAATATATAGGTAAATAAAATATGATAAAATAATATTTTGGTGTCCCCCCACAACCTACTCCAATTAGTCCCACATATCAACTCAACTGAACCATTTTGCTTATGTACTGTGATGTGTTAAATGTTATTTTCAGATTCTGGCCACACATAAAGTAAGTTGTTTTGATATGGGGACCCAGTGTGTCGTTCATTTGGTATATAGTACCTGTATCTCACCCTCTTATAGAAGCAACAATCAAATCGGATGTGAGCCAGGTCTTCTACCTCTGCCACTCCACAAATTTAAAGATATCCATTGTAGGTTATAGAATGGATACTCCCATATCTGACCATTGTTTAAGTAAATTCAAAGAAAAAAGGGTTAAAGAAAAGGAAAAAAGAAAGGAAAAGAAAAAAGAGACAAAGAAAAAGAGAGAGATAGAAAAGAAAAGAAAAAGAAAACAGAACAGAAAATATAAAAAGATATTTAAAGAAACGGCATTTGATCTTCCTCTCGACACTTATACCAGCAATTTTTATCAAACCTCTCTAAGACTAAGGTTACATCAGCATTCTCTTTTTTCTATAACCTATTCTTTCTAATCATCAAAGTCATAAATCAGAAAATCATTTTGTTTTTTTAAGTGAAAAATCCATAAGGGGTTTCCAGTCATTGAATTTCAAAAGTGCAAATATTTGCTTGCCTGCAATGTTAAAAAAAAAAACAGTTTCACAGCCTCCGTCACAAAATATCACAATATTTGTTTCTGTCACTATTTTCTTGTAAGCATCCTTTATTTTAAAGCTCTATGCCTGCACTTTGTTAAAATGTATTAGATATAACCATGTATCTGGTAGGATGTTTAAGCAGCAGCTGTTAAAATGCCAAATTTTTACTCTGGTCAATTGCCAAAATGTGACATTCAATTGAAAATATTTTTAATTTAAGTTCTGTTTCCAGGAAATAACATATCTCCTATCATCTATCCCTCTTTCTTCTTCTCCTCCTGCTCTTCCTCCTCCCTTTGATTAAAGTTCCCCTGGCACAAAGTAATCCCATCAGAGGTTGTTTTCAGCAGGTTCTGACCAGTTCTGGAGAACCAGTAGCAGAAATTTTGAGTAGTTCAGTATACCACCTCTGACTGGCCCCGCCCCCATCTATTCTCTGCCTCCCGAGTCCCAGCTGATTGGCTGAGTCTTCTTTTGTTGCCATGCACAGAAGATCAGAGCTGGAAAGCAGGTTCATGGGGTGGGGAGAGAATGGAGATTTTACAATATCCTTCCCCTGCCACTCCCGAGCCATGTCCACCAAGCCATGCCCACAGAGCCATGCCCACAGAGCCATAGTAAAAAAAATTGAATCCCACTACTGAATCACATCTTATTACCATCTCTTAGATGTGATTGGCACAATGTGGTGCTTTGTTCTACAACAGAGCATCTCAGTTTTGGAAATGTTCAATTTTCTGGAGCAGAAAAAAAGGTCATCTAAAGCAGTATGCCGCATGGTTTTGATAACATCTTCTTTTATATATATTTTTTCTATTGACTATTATCTTCACAATTGCTTGAGAACCGCAGTTTATACATTCTAGCAAACATTTCATTTGCACAGCCACTTTTTCCTGGTGGACATTAGTCAGAGGAACTGACTTTATTCTGACACAGGATGCATAAAAATAGGCTGGATTTAATTTAGTTTACTGACTCTTTGTGTCAGATTTTCAAGGTTCCCAGTGCCTGGAGATTCCATTGATGTTCTATCCCTCCTCTTCAACCTTCAATTTCATACAAGAGAGACGTTCAGAGAGGTTTTCATTGCAAAGGGAATGCCTGACCAGAACTCAATACTAAATCACAGATTTCCTGATATTTCATAGCTCAACTCAACTTCTTGGCTTCTTTGGACAAGAGGCAATTCGGACACTATAAGTTCTATAGAATGCTGCAGTTAAGCTGATTATGGGCACATCATAATCAAGAGGTGTACTAGTTACTGATCTAATTCTAGTTACAAAGTACTGCTTGTAGCATAAGTGACAAGGGTAATGTAAAACAGTTTCACAGTTGTAATTAATGTTGTTGCCTATCAATTTCAGAAATATTTGTAAAACATGAGCATATACTTATATATTTTCAGGGGAGTAATATATGTGGATATTAAATTGTCATATGAAATAATTCCTAGTTTCTTGCCTCTCTTGTGTTGTGGATTTAAGTTTGCCTGGTGGATTTATTTTGATTGGGAAACTTTCAAATGCCTTGTGGACTCTTTGGCCATTGCTCTGTTTGTTTCATTGTTCTTTGGCCTGCTTGTGGCTGAACTTAATTGGAACAGTTCTGGGTTTTTTTGGTGAAGGGAATTTCTGGGGAAGATAAATAAACTCTCTAGACCACAGTTATGTATGGGGGGGTGAATGAGCGGGACAGCACATAAACATAACAAAGAAATAATGATCTGCTACTACAAATCAAGTTGAACAAGAAGAGGAAATCTGAACATAGTACCAATAGTAATAGACACCTTGGATGCAATCTCAAAACTAGTTCACCACTTGATCACCATCAACACTGACAAAATATTCCACAGTCATTGCAAAAGGCAGCTTTATTTATATCATGCAATGATACCTTTAATTAACATCATCAAATAACAGCATCTGCCTTTCCCAGACTCTTGGGAAGGACTTAGCAGATAGATAAAAATACCAAATCTAATCTAAGCATCTTGTCAACTATGCAACCAACCATAATAACCACCACAGCATTATTTGGCTGATATCAGAATATATCAATACTAACAAAACGATATTCCTGCTTCATCTCTTTCAGGGTTCTTTATCTAATCATATATTCAGCACCACTGCCTATTTCTGTAGATCTAAACCCGATATATTGTCTTTCAAACTGCATAATATTCATATTTATTCAAGAGGCTGTGTTAATTGTCTGTAGATTTAGCATTATGTTCAAATGGACTTGATGAGGTAATAGTCTTTAGACCCTTTCAGAACTCTCATGTACAAATCTGATTATATGCCAACTCCTTTGCATTGTGTTCAAAATATTTTTTTGGTTCATTGAAATAATGCATAAATATCACATTCAGAAATTAAGCTTGGCAGAAGCTTTACTATTACAAACCCTAGATGTTTTGTTTTCATATTGCCTTTCAACTGATCTCAGTATTTGTATACTTTTGTCAGTTAGTTTTTATATGCATGTTTCATATATGCAGAATTTGTCATTAAACTGTTCAGCAATTTTATTTTGGACCTCAGACATGACAAAATTTCTGAATGGTTGCTTTTACATACCTTCCATTTTAATTTGCTACCTGATCTGGGAGTAGCAGCTTTTTGCTTAATTTAATATGCTCCAAATAAGGGATTTTAAAAATCATTATTCAGAAAGTTAATCTATAAACGGATGATTCATAATTTGTGTTTGAAGGAAGCCAAATTCTATCACATTTCCTCAGGTAGAGATATGGATTAGTTCCTTTGGTTTCAGCCACAATGTCAATGTACATGCAAGTAGAAGATTTTTTTTTAATCAATGCTTGGAAGTTCATTAATTTTGCAAAGGATTTCAGGGGCAGATAATAACATGGCTAATGTATTGTTAGCCCACAGCACCCAACTTGTGAATGATTAACTGATCATGATTTTCAAGTAGAAGAGCTTATTTGTCAAAGCTTTGCATCTGCTGTTAGGGAAGATTGAAGACAAATGGGACAACAATTGATTTTATATATCACATAACCCAGTGGTGGGATTCAAATAATTTAACAACCAGTTCTCTACCCTAATGATTTCTTCCAACAACCAGTTCATCAAACTGGTCAGAAAGTTAACAATCGGTTCTCCCGAACTGGTGTGAACTGGCTGAATCCCACCACTGACATAACCTTGACTACTGTCAATCATTTAAGGTAGACAAAATCAAGAAATAAGTACAGCAGAGATTCCATGAATGTTCCTTATAGCAGTAGAACAGAACAACAGTACTTTGAAACATGGTCTACTCTGTGAGCAAGATTAAACAGACAAAATTAAGACAAGCTGGTATGCATTTCTGTCTCGTATTTTCCTCTTTCTCAGGACTGAGTTATGTTTTCTCAAAATCCCCTTTTAACAACCTACTTATTCTTTCCCTTCTTTGATGGTCAAATGTACATTCTTTCCCAAATGTAAAATTTCAGCAACTTCCTTTAATCTCTATGAATTTGTTGAAATTCCCATAAAAAATGACATTTTAAGTTTATCTATTGCTCTCAATCACTTAAAACAGCCTACGTATATATCAAAAATAAGGAGGAACTAAAATGTAACTCCAGGTTGACATTCAAGTCAGGCATTCTGCAATTAAAAGAGAATTGCATTTTTGAACCATATTTTTATGTTTTCATTCTTCATCCATTGGGAAAACAAATAAAAGGAATATTATAAAATTCTAGGTCTAAAAGATCTTGGATCAAAAGAACTAAGCAGAAATGTAATTATCTACTAGACAACCTGTGCCTGTCGGATCATTCTTTCAGAAATATTTCCTTAGCTAAATAAGAGAAACAGGGTAGGCAAAAAAATGAATGAATGGTATGAAAGACTTTTTCAACTATTAATTACAATCTTGATCATTTCCATCTACTATTTCTTTAATCTGACATGTCATATCTGAGTTCATAATTTTTGCTAAAACATATGATGTTTGTTTGGTTTTTGTGAACTTAACAATTATATGAACAATATGATTAATAAGTCTAATATATACATTATGTAATACGTATATTATATATGTTGTGTAAATAGTGTTTATAGAATGCTCTGTGTTTATGTTTTATAAACCATCTTATTGTACTATAAGAAATAGCCAATATGGACTTCCAGTTTGAAGGGCTTTGGCAACAGACAAGAATCCACGATCGTGCACGGTTTCTGCCTGGGCTCGCCGCTGGAGCGCCCCAAGCCAGCTGGCTTCAAGGCTAAGCCACCCCGTAGAGGTGTTGAAGAAGGGGGAGACTGCCAGCAGGGTCGAGGAGAGCCACATCTCTCCTCCTCAGCTGGCCAAACTCCCTTTCCCTAAGGTGGTAGGAGTGGCGGTCAGAAATGGCCGCCTCAAATAAGAACTCAACTGGAAAAGAAAGTGCAGGAGGAAGATAAGAAGTGAAAGTTTTGGCTGACTGGGTTAAGCTGAAAAAACAATAATTAAGGTACCCTGGAATTTAAATTTTACAAAAGATAACATTGTTCCCAAAGAAGGTCGGAAGCAGCGAGAGAAAGTAAAAGGGAAAGTTTTTTTTCTTCTCTCTCCTTCCTTACATTGACAATTAAAAGATCGGAATAAGAAATCGGAAAAATCCGCTTTGGCATCAATAGGCAATTAAGCTGAAAATATAACTGAATGCCAAAGGGACAATAAAGATTTCTGGACATTAAAAACTTTTTCTTTTATAAGCAGGAAGGGAGAGAAAAAGAATAAGGGCAGGATCTGGAGGGAGGAGACTTCCTGGATTTCAAAAGAATCTAAAGTAAAACTTCAACAAGAATTCTAAAAGATACATTTTAACTGAGATTGCAACTAAATAGGAAGAGAAAGTGGGAAAAAAAGAAAGTGTAAAAAAAACAGCTGTGTGTATTTGGAATGTCTGGTGAAGTTGGACTTTTGGTTATTATATTTGAATGACTAAAATCAGTTGGGTGGTTGTTTAAATTTTTTTACAATGGCATCACTTTTGGATGAATTGAAAATGGAACTTAAAAAATACAAAGAAGACACACAAGAAGGGAAGGGCTCTTTTGGCTTCGTTTTTCAATTCTTAGAAATGGAGATCTGCAACTATGAGAAACAAAAAGAAAAGACTGCAAAACAAGAAGACTGGGACAAAGAAGAAGCCATCTTTAATGAACAAGTAACTCTATGTGGGGAAGAAAAGGGAAAGAGGGGAAAGAGAATGGAGAATTTAAGACATAAAAAACAGCCAAAGAAGGGAAAAATAATTTGAAAAGTGGATATAATGTTAGAAAGCAACAGAAGAGGGGAATACAGAAGAGGGAAATGGAGGTGGAGAGACAGGGGGGTAAAAAGGGGAGAGAGAAGAAGAGAGAGGAGAAGGAAAGGAAGAGAAGTTACAAAGGTTTGGAGCAAGATGTAAAGAAACAGGACCTATTTAGAGATAACGGGTGAAAATCTAACTGAAAAAGGTATTCTGTGAAAGTACATAAGATTCTATTGTTATATTTGTAATAGAAATTATTTTAGAAAATTAGAAACAACATATGATTAAAAAAATGAGAAAATTGAATTAGGTAGAAATGGGAACATTTTAATTAGTCAATGTTTTATAAAATATAAGTGAAAGGGGGGGAACTATGGAAAGTTTATATTTGTTCCCATAGAAGTATGATCTTTACTTGAAAAGTAATGTGCAAAATGTTAAGATCTAAATGAATATTAATATTAAGGATAGAATTGAATTGGAATGGATTGTTGTTTTAATTATATTATACATGTATTATTTTTCTTTTTTCAAGAATACAATGTGTAGTTTTAGAATGTGCCAAGCAGAATCCGAATGGAAGTTATGTATTTTATTAAGTGTTATAATTTTAGGGGAAAGATATAAAGGCGTCATAATCCAATCAGTGATTACAGGAGAAATTTTGTTTAATGAGAAAAGATAATAGATAGTTGAAACAGGACAGACAAAGAATATAAGTATAATGGTTTGAATTGAGATGAAATAAATAAAATAAAATCAAGAAAGTTAAAAGAGGGGAGAAGCTATGTAGAAAATGTAGAATAGTAATAAGATATGGAATGGAATATAAAAATGAACATGAACTTGAATTTGTGTCTGTACAAAGAGATGTAACCCGGGATTATGCTGCTTTCAAAAAAGATGTTTTACTTGTATTTCTTTTTGTGAAAACTCAAATAAAACTTACACACACACACACACAAAAGAAATAACCAATATGTAGGACTATATGTTTGGAATAACTCAAATCATTTATTTTTTGAAATCAATGTTGTACAAGATTTGGTTTGTTTTATTTCACCAAAAGGTTAGCTTTTTTTCCTTTCTATTTATTTTTATCCTACATTTCCTCATGGTTAGATAATAAAATAGAAATGGAAGTGCCTAAAGGCTTTTTTCCTTTCTTTCTTTTTTAAAAATCAAGCTAGGTTTAAGCCAAAATATCCAATTTTAGTAGCTATCAGAGTTCAGTATACCTCTCCAAATTACTGCCTTTGAGCAGCATCTTATCTTTCTGTGGCTCCAATATGAACAAAATTTATTTTAGTTCATTATGTTTAGAGTGTTCCTACTATTATCTGATGGAACCACAGAAACAACAATCTATACAAAACTAAACTTTTTTTAAAAAAAAACTTCTTTATCATAGACAAATGGCATCATTAAAGTAGCAACTAAATTTGAAATGGAGACATTTACTTTCCCTACAGCAAAGAAATGTACAAGCTGATCCTATGAATATTTATTTAGTATAAGTCTCATTGATTTCATGGAAACTTATTTCAGTAGGATTCACTGCTTAGTAAGTACAGTTAAAATTATAGTCTAGATATAGAACTTAATGTAAATAAAGAGAACAAAGTGATCTTTTTTTCTCATGATTTAGCTCATGCTAAATATATAGTCCTGCAAAATGAAGCAAACCAATAAACCAAGAACACCTTAGCTTTAAAAATCTTTTCAATAAGAAAGGAAGAACTATATAAAGAAATATAATAGAGATAAAAGGAAACAAAAATGGAAGAGGAAGAGGAGGAAAGGCTATATTGCATAAGATTGACACCTATATAAACGTTTCATACAAATAAAAAGAGAAGGAAGAGGGGGATACAATAGTAGAGTAGCTTATCATTAGGAATTGATGAAATACTAAAAAAAAAAGATGATTGGCTGCAGTTTTAAAGTTCCAGAATTAGCTTTCTGTCCTGCATGTCCTTTGGTTTCAATCCTGATTTCTCATTTCTTCATAATAGAGTGATCCTACATTAGGTAGCTGGTTTTCTACATTCGGACAAAATATAGGAGCAATTTAAGATGCTGTTCTAGAGGATGGAGTGGTTTCCCTTGGAATATTGACCTTGGATTTTCATTGCCAGGTTAACACATACTTCAGAAAGACAATATTAAACCTGTATTGGTGGGTTATTATATTGCCTCGATTGTCAACTTAGTTTCCTTTTTTGTTCCTTGGACTTCATCTTTTAATGGATGAACTGCAGCCTTCTGATACTCCAAGAAATAGGTTGTAGCCCCCAATTTGGCAAAAATTATCCCAAACCCTTCTTCCCACATACGTACATTATTTGCTTAGTAGAGGAATTATAGTTTGCTTAACTTAATCTTAGCTGGAGATTAGTAAGACCCTGGTGGTACACCTCAGAAAGTCAGAAATGCTGAAGTAAGCAATTTTGGTGAGCTAATAACTAGTCACCTGGAGGGGATAGAATATTCAATCATTAGGCTACATATAACTATACCTTAGTTATTTCACCCAAATGTTAATTCTGCTGCAAGCAAATAACTGGATCAAATGACAGCAAAAGTATCATTTGGTGACCCAAAATAGCTTCAGAAGTGATTAGTTGAAGGCAAAACAATGAGCCAGCTTTCATAACTACATGCCATATGCTTGAAGCCCAAATAGTTTGTGTGGGGTTTATGTGCAGTACATTAAAGCAAAATTAAAAATCAGCCAACACAGAAAAATAGCAAAAAGCGGGGCACAATGAATTAAATCCTTCAATCTTTGACATTTCAGGTTCCTTCACTTCAGATTCATGAACAGAGTATCTTTTAGACTGAGTAAGTATTACTCAATCTAACTAAAAGTATTAGTTAGAATTTTACTATTTGCAATTGTACAATTTAATTATGATTGGGTAAAGATCCATATTTGAAGAGCAAAATGTAACTGGGAGCATAATTGAGTATGCACATAGTTTCTCTTGGGAACACTTTAAAGAAGCCATACCTTTTCTTTGATTGAGATGTTAGCCTCTGTATCTGCTGTTCTAGCTTACGGACAAACATATTGGTTTTAAAATGTTCCAGAGAGGTGTTACAAGAATTCTGAATCATAATTTTCCCATTCAAATCTGGATCTCAGCACAGCTGTACTCTTTACAATAGGCTGCCATATTATTATCTATATTTGCCATAGCATGTATGTACTGTATGTATGTGTGTGTATAGGGGTGGGTTTCTACCAGTTCTGTCCACCTCTGTAGAACCAGTAGCTCTGAAGAACAGCAGACATAGAACCGGTTCTATGTCTGCTGATGTTTTTGCCCACCCGGGCTCTTACCTGACCTTTATTTCCTGATTTTTCAACTTCAGCTGCTGAACAAAGCACAGCTGCAGCTAAAAAAACAAGAAAAGAGGGCTGTTTCAAAGGCTGCTTCTGGCATGCGTGCTAATGACAATTAACAGGCAGGCGGCTCACAGTGGGCAGGGAAGCTCATAAATTTCAAACCAGTAGTTAACCCTTTCATATCCCACCCCTGTGTGTATATATACATATACATACATGCACACAAATATACTCATATATTTAAGAGTATAATTGTAGTAACGGAATCGAATAACAGAATAAGAGCATTGAAAGGGACCTTGGACATCTTCTAGTCCAATCCCCTGCTCAAACAAGAAACCCTATACCATTTCAGACAAATGGTTTTCCATTTATTTTAAATGGTATAGTAATTGTATTACTATATTGTATATAGTAATATAGTGTATTAGATTTTACTGTTATAATACAATAGTAAAATCAAACACAAACTAAACTTAAATAAAGTGAAATGAGAAGTAAAAAGTACAAGAAAAAAGAATACAATATGAATATAATAAGGAAAAAATATAAAGAAGTGACTTCCAACTTTAATCACAACAAATATAAGCAAATAAACTATTCTCTCTAAAGTTACAAACATTTATCTCTTCATCTCATATCCCATTTCTTGTTTATCCATAAACAAATCAATAAAACCTCATTTTTTTCAGTACTGTATCAGCAGGAAGTCCATAAAGTGTTGCCAGAAGTAACAAGATATCTTGTTTAAACCTTGATCAAATAAACTAACTTCATATTCCTTCTTTCTTTCTTTTTCTTCTAACAATATTCACCTTTAGTTCCTTCAACAATTGTTGTATAATTTAATTTTTGTTCATTTCTTCTTTGTTCCATCACAAAGAGTTCTTCATGATTTCAACAAGCCTCTTTTGTAAATCCTATAGAAAAAATTATCCAGGTCACTCTCGGTTTGTCATTTGTGTTTTCCTGTTTGAATTTTGAAACCTCAGGCAGTTTCTTTTGTAGATGTGAAGCATCCTTTTCTAAAACGTTCTTTAGGCCATTTCTCATGGAAAATTCCAATGAAAATGGAACCACATCCAATTCTAAGATTCAGTTTTGCAGAAACTCTTTAAATCTCAGAGACAAACAAATGATAAAACTAAGCCTTTCAGAACCACCTTGTCACTTTGTTACAGTTCTGTTTTGGAGATCTCCTTCCAATCTTTCCAACAAATTAGGAAAGTAGACTTTTTTCTCTTCATAAATCTTCACAATCATAACACTCACCCATTTAGGTTTTTGCATCCTTACTTGTGTTTAGTCTCAAATTAAATGAATTAAAAATACATTTCCCTTACATTTTTCAATTTCTTTCTTGAAATGGGTGATAGGGTTAGACTTAAGGTTGCCTAAGCAGAGCTCTGGCAAGCACCCACTGATGTGTATGTATAGTTCTAGGTTAGAGTCATGTTTATTTTTCAGTCTGTAAATTGAGATGTTTAGGCTGTAATTTGTGTTTAAAATCCCTTGAAAAGTGGAATTGCACTTTGTAGCACACAGTCAGAATAATAGCTAAAAATAACAAGACACTGCTTAGGTAAGGCCATTTCCATACACATAATAAGTACCAACCAGAGTCAGACAGGCAGTTGATCAGTGGGAAATGCAAAACTGTGGATCAAAAAAATTCCCTGAGCTCTTCTATTTCAGTTACAGATCATTGCAGTCAATACAAAAGTGTGACCCCCCCAAATCCACTAATCTTGGAATTTCAATACCCACGGTATGCTGGGGAAAACCCTGGGCAATTTTCCTCTTTTGAATACAGAACTAGAGGGGGGAAGTTAATCAAAGCAGATAGGCCAAAACCAGTAATGCTGATGTCTGCAACAGCGGAACAAATGGAAGAGACAAACTAAAGAAAAGTGAGATGGATGTATTTTAGAGCACATCGTGTTGGAGACTGTATGGTATGCATTACACAGTTACAATAATTGATACAATTGCTAAAAAGAAAAGGCATTTTACTGGAGAAGAAGCAGACACCCCCCCCCCCCAAAATAACAATAATCTAGTGGATGTTTTCTTGAAAATTGAATGCTAAAGGGGGGGAAAGTGTTTGTACATTATCTTGTAACTCATATTCTTTGGGAAGCAGCAGCCTTTCTTCAGGCTTTTATAGCTCAAAATATCTAAATATTCATAAGCTAAAATGGAGAAAAACACTCTCAGCTCAGAGCAGCTCTTAGTTAAAAAGCATGACAAACTGAAATGCCACAGTGATATCTAATGAGTGTATTTCTTTCCCTTTAGAATGATCCTGAGCTACACTACAGAAAAGCAAATTAAATGCAAAATTAATTGCTAGGAAGATTACATGTTTTAGATAAACTTTGTTTTCCTTGTTTTACTTGCTGCAACATAATGCTAGTGTGGTTTGCAGCCAGTCAAACATATCTGGGTTCTTCTTTTTTTTTACCCATTTGGATAATGTAACATCTGAAACATGCTAACTTATATACTGAATTCGTTATTCTTACTAAAGATGGACTAAGTGGTCTATTTCAAATCCATGCCATTTTTATATATGCTCACCCAATCATTCGTTTACCCAAATGTTCAGCCATGATTGGTTCACTCCACTTTTGTATTGATTTTTGCAGTATATGTACAGTATAAAAAAAAATCCACAAGACTTTTCATACTTATACACATACACACAAAAATGAAGGCAGAGACAATAATGAAGACAACAAAACTAAGCCAAAATAGGTCTCTTAGCAAATGTTATTTTTTAAAGCCATGTAAAGAAATTGTGTTTTTTTTTTAAACCATGCCAGAAAGCATGAAAACTAACTGATACCTGGCTTTCAATCCACATACTAGCCTATGAGTTGTAGATCACGACAATTTGGAAAGGAACTTGATGTGATGTAAAGAAAGTTGACTTTTGTAAATGATCATTGTAATATTCTAACATAATTGTTTGCCTGTCTATGTAAGTAGCCATTCAAGACTTTGATTAGTTGCCTTGCCTACACTACTGTCATAACACTTTCCAGCTGGATACTTCTCCTGGTGCTGAATTGTACGGGGTTTTATTTGTCCATGTTGAATGATCGCGAAAAAACAGAATTGATCTCAATACATGGTATGGAATCCAGTAAGGCTGTCAGATAGTAGTGTTGAAGGCCCAGGACGAATAAACCTATTGTCCTGTACACTGTGCATGAAATAATACATAATTTTTTCTAGCAAAAAAATTGAATAATGCTAACATGTGTATGTGAAAGGTGTCAGAAATCTTTATATAGCTACAAAATAACTAGGATACATGCTAGATCTTCTCTTTACAATCAGATCAAGATGGAAAAAATATATAATATCAAGATGTAAATATTGTCCTTTGCTGTGGTCAGTTTACACTAGGATGAAGATGAGATCATGGAATATAGCCTCAGATTTTTTTTAGAATGGTCCACTCTTAACACCTGATGAACCCAGATGATTTCCAGACAGTATTTAGGATTTTCTTGACAATTTTGGAACCAGTTCCATCTGGAGGTGACTTGATTTCTAGATGAAAATTTTCTAGCAAGACCCTTTTCCAATTGCTGATCCAAAGTTGGGAAATGAAGCTACAGAAAAGAGACATAATTTGATGAAGACAGAAAATTTGAAGTGGAGTACAGTAATAAGAGTTCACATTAAAAAATGCAAAAATATAAGAGCAGCGAAGGGTCAAATACTTGCTCTTTGTTAATAAAACACTGCCAATCCAATACTATCACCTCTGTTAGTGACTTTTGGTGTTTTTAATTATATTTATTTTTTATATATAATAATGAAGAAAAAAAGAAAAGTGAAAGGAAAGACAAAGAACACCAAAGTTCAGAGTTTAACAGATAAATGCATTCTCATTGCTCCTTCTGTCTCTTTGGACTTTGCAAGTCTCTTCATCTCTTCATTTAGTCCTTATCTTTATTCAGGTCCACAAACACTCAGTTCCATATAAGTCCATATAAGACTTCTAGTCTTCAAAAAAAGATGTTTTAGATAGATAGAATTCTTTATTGGCCAAGTGTGATTGGACACACAAGAAATTTGTCTTGGTGCATATACTCTCGGTGTACATAAAAAAGATACATTCGTCAAGAGTCAAGAATCATTAGGTACAACACTTAATAATAGTCATAGGGTACAATAAGTAATCAAATCATACTAGGAAACAGTCAATAAAAATCATTAAAATACAAGCAACAAGGTTACAGTCAAATTTGTGGTTTATTCTCTGATATTTCTGCAAATTCTGACATGTTTCCATTCCATTCCTTCACTTAGGAAATTTCATTATTCTTCCAATCCTTACCAGTTACTTTGAACATAGTTATGTTCCCATCCCCAAAGGGAGTGTTTCATGATTTGGGCTTTTATGGACTCTTTGCTCCTACTTAAACACCAATCATTGGACTGCTGTCATATTATCTACATAAAAATAGTGTCAGGTTTCCAACTGATGAAATCCATTTAAAAAGAAAAAAGTCCATCTTCCAAGACAATTTCTTTTATTTAGGAAAGCATCAAATTGGCAAAGTCAATGGTAATTCCGGATCTGATATCCAATATTGTGGGCTGAGTTCAAAAGGGCCAGTACCCTATGAAACACAGCACTAGGCTATATCTCTGCATTTAGTAGTTGTGCTGTGCTTTGAATCTGAGCCTCCCCAACTCTAGTCACATACTTTTAACTCTTATGCCTCTTTGTATTATTTTTATTTTGATTTGTAACAATTATTTTCTTTGGACTTCAATTGTCTCTAATTGAAAGGCCGTTCTGTATATTCATTTTATGGTGCTAGAGATCTGGATATTTTTATATGTGCCTTCTTATTATTGAAATATTGAAGGCAGATATCACCCTGATGTCAAACAAAGTATGAGGGAAATTACTCAAAAATACATCAAGCAATAATAAACTACTAAAAATAACGATGATTTTTATATAGCTGAAGACATGATGGATATATATTGAATAATTTCAATAAAAAATAGACCCAGTCAGCTGTGTAGCTTTTCTTTAACAGGGAGATAAGGGGCACAACCAATCATTCTTGAGCAATAGTATATTACTTCTTCTTTTTGTCTTCCTCTGCAGTCTTATGCCCCTCAAATTCTGCTGGGTTCCAAATCTCTCTGGAGACTTGATAGAAAACTTGATGGAAGCTGCTTTATTGGTAAATTACATTTACAGTGTTCTACCCAAGAACTCAGATTTCCTCTACTTATTGGAGCCCAGTTCTCAAATTTCTTCTTTTGATATAAGAATCATAAAACTGAATCCAAGAGTATCTGAAAGATAAGCTGAAATTCTAAGATATCCTAGTTCCATTAAAGATCAACCCAAAGTACCTTACCAATGTCTTCTGTAATAGGATAAGAAACTGAACCTGAACTGCCTAAGACACTGCACGCAAACCCTGCTGAATCATTGCTTCTAGAAACATTTTTCCACTTTTATAAAATATTATTTTTGTCTGTTTATAGAATCATGATTACAAAGAATTTTCTAGATGAAGTTCTACTACGTAAGAAATACAAGTTGAAACATCCCCACAAATGGCTATCCAGTTTTTTACAGCATTATTTGAAGTTAATAATGTATATAAACTTTTATGCATTAGAATTTCAGTGATAATTTAATAATTTTAATGTATAATCTTTAATACTTACAATGAGCAATACCACCATCATTGTATGTGCTACACAATGCTATACTCTGGAAAATAAAGCTAAGAATTACCTCACGACATGGATGTCTTTTGGGAAAGAAACATTTAACAACGTGCCCCTCTTTTCACCTAGACTGTTCCTTTAACAAAGGGACAAGAATAGATCAAGCCAGATCTAATTTCTGTATCTCTCTTAACATGCTGTATATAAAAAGGAAACGTTTTCACACTGATAGTTTTTATTTCTTTTTGTTCTGCCTAATAAAAAAACCTACCAACTTTTTAACAATATAAATGTAAGACCATCATACTAATTGGAATCTATTATAATTTTACAGTGTATCCACAACTCTAAATCAATGCTATCAAGAAAACTTTTATTTTTGATTAGCTTCTGGGAAGTGTGGGTGGATCTTAATTGGGGACTAGAACTGCTATTTGGTACAATCAATCCATTATGCCATTTTGATGCACTAAAAAAGGTAATTCCCTTCTCTGAAATGATTCACTCTTCATTGAAGATATTCTGTATCCAAATCTTAAACTGGCTTCAAGATGGGAAGATAGGGATATTGATGAACTGTTCTTGCTCACAATGTCTGAGTTCACCAAACCATTGTTGTAGGATAATGCTAAGGTATAAACGATAGCTTCAGTTTTATTTATTTATATATTTTGGTGCTTTCAAGTTTGTGTTGACTCATAATGACTGCTTGAACAAGTCCCTGAAGTTTTCTTTTCTTTGATTTCAGAAGTGATTTACCATTGTCTTCTTCCGAAGGCAAATGAAGTGACCAGTCTACAGTCAGCCAAGATGGCTTTGTGCTTAAAGTGGGACTAGAACCCAGAGTCTTCCAATTTCTATCCTGGTCCCTTAACCATTATACCAAACAGGCTCTCTCATACATTCTACTAAGCCAAAATCAAACAACATTAGAGCTTAGCACAATGTATACACATAACTGGAGTTTGTGTGTGAACACCAGAAAAAAATTACTAGATAATTTCTAATCTGAAAACTTCAAATGTTATGATAGCTTTGGTAACTAGCATTAATTATGAGTGGCTTAAAATTGCTCAGATTGAAATAAATATCTTAAGAGATCTCTGCCTTAATGAGTTTCTCGTTAAGGGGTGTATTATACAGTACACTAGTAGTTGGCTTTGAACATGAATGTTCTGATTCTGCCCAGCCTTGTACCCACTAGAAACATAGGAATTCAAATCCTATAAGCTCTAAAGCTTCACCCATGCTATGCGTTTGAAGTTCGTAGAAGTTAAATCCAACAAATCTGGAAAGTATCAAGATCAATGAATACATTCACAGATCGGATTAAAAGGGCAATTGTTGATCTGGGGGAAAAAAGATCCTTGCCTATACATTTAAATTTACCATTTAAATCTTTTCCCAAAGGCATATTAGGAAACAAAATGTAGAACATAGAATAATGGGGTTGAAAGGGATCTTGAAGTCTTCTAATCCAGTCCCTTGCTCAGGCAGAACACCCTATAGCAAGGGTGTCTAACTCAAGACCAGAGGCTGGATCAGGCCCATGGGGTGGTTAGATCTAGTCCATGGGCCTGCCCTGGAAACAGCAAAGGACCAACCCACAGTGCCTCTGTCAGCAAAAATGGAGTTTGGGAGAGCCCTCCCAGGCTCCATTTTCAGCTGTGATGGCCTTCTGCAACCCTCTGCCAATGAAAACAGAGCTCGAGGAGGTTGTGTGTAGCCTGCCCAGCCTCTGTTTTTGGCCACAACAGTCTCCTGGACTCTTCTGCCAGCAAAAACAGAGCCTGGGGAGGATGTACATGGCCTCATCAGGCTCTGTTTAAACTGGCAGAGGGTTCCAGGAGGCCTTGGTGGCCAAAAACAGAGCCTCAATGAGTGACATCGAGCTGACCACGCCCATCCTGGCCATGCTCCCCTGGTCCCCCAAGATCAAACACAATCCTGATGCAGCCCTCAATGAAATAAAGTTTGACACCCCTGCCCTATATCATTATGGACAAAACTTCCAGTGATGGAGCACCCATAACTTCCAGAGGTAAGCTATTCCGCTGAATAATTGTTCTCACCGGAAATTTCTCCTAGTTCTAGACTGGATATTTTTTTAATGAATCTTCCACCTGTTACTTCTTACCCTACTTCTGAGAATAGTTCAACCTCTTCTTCTCTTTAACAGTCCTCTTTAACAGTACTAGAAGATTGCTAATATGCCTCTGCTAGTTTTCTTTTTGTTATATTAGACATACTTAGATGGCCAAGACCCACTGTATTTGTTTTGTCTACTGAAATTAGAGGGGAAAAGGAACAAAATTAGAAGCTCACCAGACATTAATGTTCCCTTTACATTTCTAACTCTAGTTCTGAAGAACATGGTTGTTTCTTTTCTTCTAAGATTGGAAATTTTGATAGTGTTTTCTCATTCTATCTCCTTCCTTCCCCACTCCCTCCCTCCCTCCCTCACCTCTCTCTCTCTCTCACACACACACGCACACACATTTTCTCTCACTGTTTCATAGCCATAGCTTTAACATAAATGGACTGCAAACATCTGGAAAAACACAAGAGAGCAGCAAAGAGCTAATGAATACTCTGCCTCTTTGCCACCATCTTTTAATCATATTTTTAGGTACAACTTTTTTTTCCTTATCCAACTTCAGATAGATGTTCACAAGTGTTTTTACTGTAAGTAAAAACAAAATAAGATATCTGGAACATATGAATTGCAATGATTATTTGAAAATGGAGACCTGTGATCCTTTTAAAGGCCATCCTTTTCTTTTTCTCCTAAGCATTAAGCTTAATTTTACTAAATTAAATCATTTAAGTAATGCAGAATGCTATAATTAGCATTTCAGTGTTGCAGAAGTGGAAAGATACACTGATCTTGCTCCTTTAAATGCCTAAAGTGAAGCTATTGTTGCTTATCTACATCTACATATTATCTACATCTGCTTCTCTAGATAAACAGATGGAATTTAAAAGCCCTCCAGTAGTACTCAAATAGCATCAGCCTCATTGTCCTTGCCAACATCCATGGATCCATCAAAGAGCTTTAATATGATGCTCTAGAGATATCCTGCTGATATCTTTATCAGCTGGGGCCAACTACATGGTTACTATCTGTACATCCATTGGTATGAGTGGTTATGACATTCTTTCATAATATGTGGAAGCCATATAATTTATACATGATTATCAGTCTTCAATGAAGAATTCTAGTCTACTTTCATAGAAAAAAAAAAAAGAAATATCAAGATCTTAAATCTTGATATTTGGTCTTTTTCTTGCTTTCATTTTGATGTGAGCCCTGATTCATTCAGTTAAATGGAATTGCAGACATGGGAACCTATATGCTTACGTATGCATGTAAATCTGACATTTACTCTTTTATTATTTAATGGCAACATAAACACTGATAGTACATTGTTGACATTATCACTAGTCTACTGAGAATAATGAACAATAATGTTTTAAAGGCTGATGAAGCTATGGTTCTGACATTGTAATCCAAAAGTTTCCTGCTCATACAGTCATACTACCCATGCCATTTGAGAGATTCCTGATGCTACCACCTTTTAGAACAGTATTATGTACCCTGGTGCTTGTTAGGAGTGGGAGATGAGGAGGATTCTGCATTTCCTCCAAGTAGACCATTATGCCAACTAGGAATAATGGAAGATGGAATGCTGGAATTGGGTATGTCTAGTTTAATGAAAAGAAGGACTAGGGGTGACATAATAGCAGTGTTCCAATATCTCAGGGGTTGCCACAAAAAAGAGGGAGTCAAGCTATCCTCCAAAGCACCTGAAGACAGGACAAGAAACAATGGATGGAAACTAATCAAAGAGAGAAGCAAGTACTAAGGAGAAATGTCCTGGCAATTAGAACAATTCAACAATGGGACAACTTGCCTCCAGAAGTTGTGAATTCTCCAACATTGGAAGTTTTTAAGAAGGAATTGGACAACCATTTGTCTGAAATAGTATAGGGTTTCCTGAGCAATGGGAGAGCAGCTTTCCTGAGCAGAAGGTTTCCAGGGCAATGGGTTGGACTAGAAGACCTCCAAGTTCCCTTCCAACTTTATTATTCTGTAAAGTTGCAGTCCAGGAATGAATGACCTTCCTCACCCCCAAATTCATTCTTATCTGAACATAGAATTTATCCCAATTTGCCTTTTCTTCCCCAATCCCCCAAAAATGTTAAATGTGATTCTTGATCACAAAAATGTTGCTCACTTCTATTATACCATATTCCCATATATGTGAAGGTGGCAACTTTAAAAAAAAACTTGATTCCAGAGTTTTCAGTGTAGATGTTGTAGATATGTTGAGAAATTTAGCCTATAAGTATGTTTAGATAAATCAATTGTTTTGTACTGAATGAATCTGGAACTTATCTACAATATCTACACTTTGTTACAGAATGCTGTGGTGCAATTTAGGACTTCAAATACTAGTTTTGTCCATATGGGTATTTTAGGTGACAGTATAAACAAACATATTAGAATCTACTCCTTTTTTAGGATGTGAAAGTTTTTCTGAAAATGAAGGTCATTGCTGACCCTTGAAGCTTTGTGTGCAACAGATGTGGCTTGAATACAATACAATACATTATCAAACCAAGATGTGGAGGATTCAGTATAGGCAGTATAGAACTGCACAGGGATGGGTTTTACGCAGCAGTAAAGATAGATATTTTAATTTCCAATATGGAAATATTGCTGAACTTAATAGAGCTTAAACCTGGCTAATTTTAGACAAGTTTAAAAAATGAGTGAATTTACAAAAGAAAATTATTTGATTGTCTTAGAACTGACCAATAACTCCAAGTGTGTCCATGACTTAGATGGATAAAAAAATATTCCCATTATTAATCTGCTGAGCTTTACTACTAAAAGGAACAACCACTGTGATTTTCACTTAGATAGACAAGAAGTTTGGATATTGATAGGAACTTTGCAGTGCATGTTGATTTCCCAAGTAAATCATGCTTTATTGTATTTCAGGCTGCATAAAATGAGCTAGGGACTTTATTTACTCTTATCTCTTATAATAGCAAAGCTTCACTCTTCACCCTGTTTTTCTAATATAAATTTAAATGACTTGTAGCTTGTTTGGGTGTTTTTTGTCCCCTAGAGGCATTTTTTTAACTGATTCTTGATTTATTTCTGCTTTCTATGGCTCAAGCAAACTGCTCTAGAGAAAGAAAACCTAATTAGATATTCACTTTGACATTCTGGCCCCATAAGAAAGAACATTAGCTTCATACTTATCCATCTGGTTATTAATTTGACCTGGGGAATCTCCGCTTATAATTTTCTGGAGATATATAGGCAAACTTCCAGTTATACCATTAAAGTCCCTGACATTCTACAATGTGCTAATTATTGATCTTAAATACTAAGACATGGTACTTTGGGGGGAAAGGTATCCTAATATGAAAAGACTGGACTTTTATTCAAGAACTATTCCTTATTGTTTTGATGGGAAGGGAAGGGAAGGGGAAGGGAAGGGAAGGAAGGAAGAAGAAGGAAGGAAGGAAGGAAGGAAGGAAGGAAGGAAGGAAGGAAGGAAGGAAGGAAGGAAGGAAGGAAGGAAGGAGGAAAGGAAAGGAAAGGAAAGGAAAGGAAAGGAAAGGAAAGGAAAGGAAAGGGAAAGGAAAGGAAAGGAAAGGAAAGGAAAGGAAAGGGGATCACTATTATGCTTCAAAATAGAATACCATTCAAGTAAGATTGGGCTGACCAATTGTGTTGCCTAGCAACTGCATGTGCATACTGTCAGTGAGAATCCATCTTCACTGGGATCTGAATGGCTTGGGAAGTGCTAGTTAGAAGTTATCATTTGCATGAGAAAGATACCAATGTCTGTTCTAATTAGAAATAACACATCTTCACTCATACTGGCCAGCAAACTATCCAGTGCCAACCATCTGCCTGGTCATGTCTTTGCTAACTAAGCACCATTTGGATAAAATGTTATTTCCTTTTCTACACTCTTTGTGTATAGTGATGGCCATCTAATCAAGATGGATCAGACATTTTTGAAATTGATTCAACACACGCCTCTCAAAAAAAAAACCCAAAGAATTTCCACTCAAATATCTTCAAAGAAATTTAAGGTCTAAGATGGAGAAAGCAACATATAGCTAAGAAATTATAAAAAAATTAAAATGTAACTTCTCCAGTGAAGTTTATAATTAAATTGATTGTTTTATGAAACATGTTGCGTTCTGAAAAGACTGAGCTGAAGTTTTCACTCCGGTCTGTGCTTCCAGCGGGAACAAGGACTGTTCCTATTGGCTGATGCCATTTGACAGCTGACCATAAAAGGGAGCTGTCAAATGGCATCAGCTGTTGCCCGCCAGCTGGCTGCCCTGTTAGCGGGGCAGTCGTGGCAACCCTTTATTGTTACAATAAAGTTAAAAGCTGAAGTTGCTCCGCATTTGCCTCAGTCATTTCGCCGCTCCACTACACTGGCGATGAGGGTGGGATACATATAAAAGGCAACAGAGCAAAGAATCAATGAGCAAAGTCACTACAAAAAGAGCCGAAGCCCCTACTGCCACTTTAAAAGATTACTAACACTATTCACGAGCATGAATTACAACTTTCCTCAGAAGAACCGGCACCGCTGAGATGAGATGACTTCAAACCCTGTGTTCCCGCCTTTCAGACCAATAGCAGAAATATGGGAGTCCTACAGAAACCTATTTGACTGTTTCCTAAATGCCATAGACCTCGCTGACATTTCCAACCATAGGAAAAAAACTTACTTTTTAAGTTTTTGCAAAGCCACAGTGTTTGACACTGCTACAGCCTTGCTGGCTCCGCATTCAATTAAGACTGTTCCATGGGAAGAATTACAGGAAATTCTTTCTAACCATTATTCCCCAAAGCCCTCCCGAATTGCCTGGCGTCATGCTTTTAGAAGACAGACCCAGGCTGAGGGAGAGACTATTAGTGGGTATATGGAAGCTGCCTTGCACTGCTGGTTTAGAGACTATCTGGAGGACATGTTATTAGACCAACTAGTTTGTGGAGTCTGGGACTTAAGGCTACAAAGGTGTCTATTGGCTAAAGGGGATTTAATCCTTAAATTAGCAATAGAAGAATCTCAAGCTGCAGAGCTGTCAGCACTTTCAGCAGCAGAAATTCAGGGAAATCCAATCAGCCAGAACAGCTCAGCCATTCATTACGATGAAGCCTCCACAGAGAAAGGCTCTGAAGAGGCTAGTGATGTAAATTGCCTCAGGCAGCCCAAAACCAGTCAGAGGGAAAACAGGTCAACTCCCAGTCAACCTCCATGGTGTCAGCCCATCTGTCTAGGCTGTGGAGAAAATCACCTCAGGACATCCTGCAAGTTCAGGAATGCCATTTGTCTAAAATGCCAGAGAAAGGGTCATTTAGCCAGGATCTGTCATGCAGGAAAGACTTTTGCCCAACCACAGAAACCTCAGACAACTCAGCATTTTCAAAAACAAATTGAAGACTGTTTCACCTGCTACCAAGCCAAGCTGACAAACAAAGGCTCTAACAAAATCAGTGTTATTGTTTCTTTAGAAGGGAAACCTTGCAGGAAGGAGGTAGACACCGGCTCAGCACTGTCCATCATCTCGTGGAGCACCTTGAAACGACTGCCTCCCAGGATGGCAAAGAAGAAGCTCCAAAGCTGCAACTTAACCCTACGTGACTACCAAGGCAGAACCATCCCAGTCATCAGAAAAGGCAAGTTTTTTATTCAATTTCAAAATTTTAAAGGTCACTTGCCTTTAGTGGTAGCAGATGGTGCCCTCCCAAGCCTGCTGGGGTTAGACTGGTTCCCTGCCCTTGGCCTCCATATAGGTGGAATACACTCTATTGCAAATTCAGAGGTGGACACCTTGTTCAATGACTATGCTGATGTGTTCAGCGAAGGCCTAGGCTGTTATTTGGGAACACCAATATTTTTCAACTTGGACCCTCTAGCAGTCCCAATCCGTTTAAAGCCTCGAAGAGTACCTTTTGTAATCCACCCTAAGATGGACAAGGGATTAGAAAAATTAAACAGGGCATATTAGAGCCTGTGGACTTCACAAAATGGGAAAGCCCAACAGTGACACCCCAAAGAAAGATGGCAGTTTAAGAATTTGCACTGATTACAAGTGCTCGTTAAATAAATATTTACAAATCAGCACTTATCCAGTACCAATTATCCAGCACCTGCTGCATTCTTTTGAGCAAGGAACCATTTTCACAAAACTAGACATGTCACAAGCCTAACAACAGTTCCCTGTTGATGACACAGCTGCAGAACTACAAACTATTGTAACGCACAGGGTCATTTTTAAGTGTAGGCACCTCCAATTTGGTGTTAGTGTGGCCCCAGGAATTTTCCAATCATTAATGGAAAGACTGCTTCAAGGATTACCTGGTGTAATACCTTATTTCAATGACATTTTAATATCTGCCCTTGACAAGCCTCAGTTACTGCAAAGAGTCAAAGGTATCCTCAAGTGTTTCAGAAAGTCTGGTCTCAAATTTAAAAAAAGAGAAATGCACTACAGCCACCCCACAGATCAAATTTTTGGGGTACAAAATTGATGCCTCTGGCATTCACCCAATCGAATCCAAAGTAAGGGCTGTTCACAAGGCACCCACACCAACTAACAAAACTGAACTCCAGGCTTTTTGAGGACTCCTTGACTTCTACGCTTCATTTTTGCCACATAAGACTTCCATTGCAGAACCTCTGCATAGACTCCTGGATAAACAATCCTCATGGCATTGGGGACCTAAGGAAGCCTATGCTTTCAATGAAGTGAAATCATTGCTTACATCTGATGCTGTTCTAATTCAATTCAACAAAAATTTGCCTTTAGTCTTAGTTGCAGACACATCACCTTTTGGCATAGGAACCATTTGCCTAATGGTTCAGAGACACGCATTGCCTTTTTCTCCAGAACGTTATCCCCAGCTGAGCGCAACTACAGTCAAATTGACAAAGAGGCTTTGGCTGCAGTTGCTTCAGTCAAGAAGTTCCATGAGTTTCTCTATGGGCACCATTTTGAGTTAGTTACGGATCATAAGCCTCTTTTGGATCTTCTGTCAGGCAACAGACAAACACCTCAGATTTTGTCTCCAAGAATTACCAGGTGGACATTATTTCTGGCTGCATATTCCTATATGTTGGTTCATCAAGCAGACAAAAGCCTCAGCCACGCTGATGCCCTTAGTCGCTGCCCCCTGCCCATTCCAGTTGAGGATCCTGCACCAACCAATGCTGTGTTCCTGATCAACAACCTCAAGCTTCCCATCACTACCTTTGATATTGCTTCCCACTCTATCAGGGATAAGGTAATCTCCCAAGTCCTTGACTGGGTGGGAAGGGGGTGGCCTGCAGGTCTTTATTCCCCGAATTCTTGCCCTTCAAAATTCACCAGCAAGAATTGTCTTCTTTGCAAGGCTGCTTACTTTGGGGAACCAGGGTAGTTATCCCTTCCCAGTTGCAGACCTCAGTTTTAGAAGTCCTGCATGAGGTATATCCTGGCATTGTCAGGATGAAGGCTCTAGCTCGCAGATATGTATGGTGGCTGGGCATGGATGCTCAGATTACTAGCTGGGTGAATGCTTGTCAGCCATACCAAGCCACCAGACTTCTCCACCAGCATCCACTCCAGGAACATGGGAAGATTCGGGGGGGGGGGGCTGGTCCAGGATGCATATTGATCTGGCTGGCCCTTTTCATGGATGAACATTCTTAGTGATGGTTGATTTTTTTTCTAAATGGGTAGAGCTGACTTTAATGACCTCCACAACTTCAGAAGCTGTCACTAAGGCCCTAGCAAGAATATTCACTACCCATGGCCTCCCTGACACCATTGTGTCTGATAATGGCCCCAAATTTACTTCCTGTGAGTTTGAGGTTTTCCTAGCTAACCAAGGAATCAGACACACCTTAACAGCTCCTTTTCATCCTGCCAGTAATGGTCTGGCTGAAAGGGCAGTCAGATCTGCTAAGGATGTCCTGGAGAAGCTTGGGCCCACAGATTGGCACTCCAGGCTCATTAAGTACCTTCTAACCCAGCACACGACTCCCTGTGCTACTACAAATAAGTCTCTGGCTGAACTCCTCATGGGTCAACGTCTGAGGACCACTTTAGACAAACTCCATCCAAATTATGCCCCAGTCAAACCCCTAGGATCAAATAGCCAGACTAGGAAGTTTACTGAGAATGACCAGGTCTATGCCAGGAACTATGCAGGTCACCCTTTGTGGATGCCTGGGCAGATTGTGGCAGTAACTGATCCTAAGTTTTACAGGGTCCAATTGCAAGACAGTCGCTTTTGGCACCGCCATGTTGACCAACTAAGGGGGCATTGGAGTACGTCTACAGGTGGTCCTCCGGATGTTCTTGCTGCAGAGAGACCACCAGTGCCTGAGGAAGCTCACCACAAACCTGACAGTGATATGAGCCTACCTGGACAGTCATCGGTCCCGCACCCCGAGCCGCCTGAAGCCGAGACACTGTTTTTTCATCACCAGAAGCTACCCACCAAGCGGAGGAATCCCATCCAGCAGCAGCTCCATCAGAGCTGAGAAGATCTGGCAGCCTGTGCAAGCGCCCGAGTTACCTAAAGGGCTACGCATGCTCCATTCTGGGAGAAAGGAGTGTTGCGTTCCAAAAAGACTGAGCTGAAGTTTTCACTCTGGTCCATGCTTTCAGCAGGAACATGGACCATTTCTATTGGCTGATGCCGTTTGACAGCTGACTACAAAAGGGAGCTGACAACTGGCATCAACTGTTGCCCGCCAGCTGGCTGCCCTGTTAGCGCAGCAGTCGTGGCAACCCTTTATTGTTATATTAAAGTTAAAAGCTGAAGTTGCTCTGCGTTCACCTCAGTCATTCCACCGCTCCACTACAAAACATGTTCTTGCATTTCTTTCCATCACTCTGCATGTTTGTCTTTTTGAGAGATATGATTGCTGTTTTCTCTTTAACTCTATTAAACTGTACAACAATATAGTGTATTCTAATGCCTAGTTCATGGTAAATGATTATTGAAGGTGGACTGAGGGAAAGAGAGAGAGAGAGTATATTTTAAATTTTCCTTTTTTGTTAGCAGGATCACAAAAAACTAATGGGAAAATGTCTTAGACACAAATATACAACCATTTAGTCAAGGACCAGCAAATGCCCTGGTCTGATCCTCTTTTAGAAAGAATTACCAAAGAATAAATCACCAGCTGATTTCTGACTTTTATGAGCTTGGCATCCTCATTGCTGCTGATTGCTATGCTACACACTCTAAATATCCAATAGTTAGATGAAGCATATGATGTGGTGTGAAAATGGTATCTAGCCTTTGAAAAAGAGTGTGTGTTGGTGTGTGTCAATAAATATCTTCCTCTTTTTTTGGCTTCTATTCCTTACTTCCTCAGGAAAAGGTCAACAACATTGTCAAGGAATTATCTATGTCTCCTTGTATTGGCATAAGCCAGTTGTTAAAATTCCAGGCAGGCTCAATTGTTTTATGCCATAGCCTTGTTTCTCTCACTGAAAAGAACAGCTGTTGTCATTAATGCCTTTGTTGTGCTGCTTTGGCACCATTACTGTATGCCAATTGTATCTGATATGCACAAGAAAAAAAAAAACTAAAAATGTTTACTATTAATCTAAATATTCTGCATTGAATAATATTTCCCTGTCTTAGTGAAGAGTGCAGTTGGTGTACCATTGAGGTCACCATCTATCTTCCAGTTATCCATCGCTCAACTGAATTACTCAAATGATTTCACAGAATGATAGGCAGACAATAGATAGCATCCTATAATATGTAGGATGATCTCAAATACAGCAAGAAGAAAAACAGTAAAGATCATCTGTGAATATCTGAAATCAGCTGCTAGTTGGGAATCATGTGATATGTTTAACTATAATTTCTTCCTTATAAGGAGTGCCAAGAATTATAATTGTAGTGCTGGTGTTATTTTTGTTGTAATGACTAGTTCCTAATCACTGATTTACAGTAATTGGGATTCTCTGCATTAAAAGCTTTATATGAGGGATGGGCAGATGCCTACTTTCTCTCCCCAATAATGTTACAACTTAGCAGCACACTATCAAGTTACTACAACATTGGACAGAGGACAGCTTCAGAAAGATCAGAACAGGCAGGAATATCAATATTGGCATTCTTCCACACATCTACCTTCATGTTAGGAGTGAATTTGCTGAAGATCTGCCACATTCATTTGTCAGCTCCAGGCTTTGCTTCAAATGCCAGGCTGTGGTTATCTCTACAGGATCACCAAACACTTCTGTTCCTCAGATGATTTTAAATGGATGTGAGCTCCCCTAAATGGAGCAGTCATAACTGAGCTTCCAAAAATTCTGAGTGGTGAATATCAAGCATTACATTTTGGACACAGCAGTTGGCCTTAAGACCCTTGAACTGCACTGCTACTGAGACTAGAGGTAGTTTAATTAAACACAGTGCTGCTATTACCCTATTACTTCGAACCATCTCAAAGACATTCTAAAGTAAAGCTATAAGTCTCCTTGACCTTCAGCCAATAAAATGATATATCAATGTCATTAGACATGTGGAAGATTTCTCAAGCTGAGAATTGATTCAAACAGGTTGGAAATTAGAGTGCATTGTTTTAATTGGGGAGGCAAGCTCATGTCAGGATTTTTTTCCTCTCTCACTGGCAGCTTTTTTACAGTACTGCTATGGTCCTTCAAAAAGTCTGTGCTTCTGTCCAAAAGTCCCTCCTTTCAAGGCTGTAATTGGTTTTTTCTTCTGCTTTCAGATCTCTTTCAAGATTGGACCTTCTAGGCATACATCCAACCTTTGATCCATAAACATTGTTTCAGAAGAGATCTTCTTATTGTCTGACACTTATGTTTTACTCTAATATTTTTTTTTTTGCTATGCTGTATATTCCCAGCATTTATGCATTGTTTACATTCTTCACATCCCTAGATTAACTCTGCCTTCCTTCCCACAGGCTTAAAGTGTCCAACCCAGGGAGCAAAAAATTAGAAAGAATGAACTACAGTCTAAGGTCTGACCTTCACAGAAATAATAATGTTGTAACAATTTGCAAAAGCCTGAATATGGTATACATATCGAAAGGGAAAGGAGATTAAGGTTTAGTTTTATGACATTATTATTGCCTCAAAAGATTATAACCTAAAATCATTACATTATTGGATTTTCACTAAAAATTCATCCTATAAATATGTAACTGGAAAACTATCCTAATCATCCTGTTTAAACCTTAATAGCTCTAAACCTGGATAACTCAGGCCTTCGAGTGCCATTAGGTTGTGAACCATATCTCTGCATTTGTTATAATATGGAATTGTTAATCACTACTCTTCTTTAATGTGTTTGGGTAGTGTATAGTGTGTTTATTGGGTGTAGTAACATTCACTTAAAGTATGTACCACTCACATCTGTTTCCAGTGATAGGATTTCAATTCGTGATTACACTGATTGGAGAGTTAATAAGAAAAATTGCTTAATGAATTCCTACACCAGATAAGCCCTATACTGAACCTGGAATTCCAGATTCATTGACAGATTTGCAAGTTCGGCCTTTAAAGCAGTTGTGGATGCTCCAGAACTGGAAGTTTTTAAGAAGAGATTGGACAATCATTTGTCTGGAACAGTAAAGGGTTTCCTGCCTGAGCAGGGGATTGGACTGGAAGTCCTCCAAGGTCCCTCCCAACTCTGTTATTCTATTATTTATCTAATAGTTCCTGTAGTGAGTGCATTAGCCTAGTAGGATTCCAAACAATAAGCAAGTAGCAATAAACTTATCACACTGATCTGCTCCTTATGTCATTTTTGCTTTCTTGCACCTGACAAATCAAAAGAGCAATATGGCTACCTGGATCCCCTCTTTCTCAAGACAGAAAAATAAAAGGGAGGAAGGTAAAATACAATAATGCTGGAGCTTCACCTAACAACTAGAACATTTCCTCAGAAGTCTCACTTCAGTCATTTGCTCCAGAAATCCAAAGAAGCAGACTTTTACACACAATCAGAATTGCTAAGATGTATCTCTGCATGCTAACACTGAGGGCCTCCTCCATCTTCTCCACAGTTGGGTTGTTGAATGGTATGATTAGTTTTCTCATACTGTCAGGACTAGCTAATTAATGAACCTTATCACCTTTACAAATATTACCCAGCATCAGAGTATTTGCAGTGAGCCTCCTTCAGCATAATTCCCATCAGGAAGTAACCTAGCCAAGCCTAAAGAAGAAATGCAAAGCCAGGTAGCCAAGAAAACAAATGTTCAGAAAGTTGTGACCTCTTTGATATTTAGGGAAAGGTTAAATGTTCAATTTTGAACATTTTTTTTTCAACTTGAAGTAGGACATTGCATTGGTTCAGTACAACTTTTTTACAGGCTCTTCTCTGGACAACAGGGAGGCTGCATTTCTGTCATCCTTGCCTTAGCTTGTTATCTCTGCCTTAAAAGAGATGCAGAGGGAATCTTTCAGAATTTTATTGCAATGAAACCCTCAAAGCTATCCAGCTGAAACTTGGCATGTTTAATATCCACTAAAGTGATCCCTGCTATTTTTATTCTATTCTGTCAGAAATTAAGAAGCTGCAGGCATGTGGATGTTTCTCCATTATAGCTTCCAAGGAAATCTTTTATTGAATCATATCTGCTTTAATAAAATCTTGTTGCTTTTGGATTTCAGATCTTCAATTTAAATTCAATCTTGATTGATTCACATGAAGATATGTGAAATGTTCAGTCCTTTCATCATATTACATCATATATTCACATGATAATACGTGAAATGTCAATCCTTTTATCGTATATTACTGTGGAAATGTAAAAAAGCATCTACCATATTTGTTTTATATAATATGTCTATATTATACATTGAGAACGTAATTTATATCTCAGATTTATCTTCTTTCTATGCCAGGTCATGGTTTTGTTGATCATGGAAAAGAGCATTTGTTCAATTAATTCAATTTTCAATTCACTTGTTTGACAGAACCTCATTTTATAGACAAATTGGCATCACTTATCTTCCCAAAGTTGCCTCAAAATTATGATTACAAGAACCTTTTCAACTAAACTGATGAAAAAATATGGGATTACAAATTTCAGAGAACACATTACAGACACTGCATCATAGTGTCATTTGAGTGTTTATGAAGATCCATCAAATGGTATTAAGATAGAACAAAGTATACGTATATTTCAGAAATCTATAAAATGAAATGCAGTGATCCCTTTATAAAACATCATTAAGAGGTAATAAAAATATAATTAAGTGGATTAGTTGACATAAAATTCCTAAAAACCTGGTTAGACATATAGTTTTGATGGTTGCAGAATTACTTGAAATGTTTTATGTCTTCTGACCTATGATTCTTACTGGCATAATAAAGTATTACTTGGAGTAATACCATTTATGGAACATTACTAATTGAGTATAATAGTAGGAACATTTTATCTAATATTGAAGCATTGCCCATGATTTTGTCAACAGTATATATGTGGCAACTTATAACAATGAATTTGAGTAATATAACCTGCTGCAAAGAGTCCATGCTAAATGATCATGAATCATATTCATCTATTATGAAACTCAACATAGTCTGAGTCCTGAGATTTGAGTGGTTCCTTCATTTTAACCAGATTTGATATGTGCCATTAGTATGCCAAAAACCTCAATTTGACCTAGTGCAAATGTCAAGTGGTTTTTATAAGTATATAAAAAGGCCCCTAAGCAAATATTATACTTGTGAATTCCTTCATAAGAGTGAAAGAGAGTGCAAAAGTGAAAGAGGAAAAGAAAGAGAACAAATGAAAAAAAGAAAGAAAGAAAGAAAGAAAGAAAAGAAAAGAAAGAAAGAAAGAAAGAAAGAAAGAAAGAAAGAAAGAAAGAAAGAAAGAAAGAAAGAAAGAAAGAAAGAAAGAAAGAGTCAGCCCACTTGCCTTTTAGAAACCTGGGAAGATTATGAATCATCATAAATATTTAAAGTGAGTCTTACTCATTCAAAATAATATGCACATTAAATATAAATGTGGCTGCTATAATTGTTGTTTATTACTCTGTTCATTTAACCTGATCATTTAACACTACGCAAGCATGATTGAATTTCACTAATTAGATTATGATTTGTCTTTTTTTTCTTTCCATATGTTTCTTCCTTGTTTTCTCTTTTCTTTTCATCTGTGTAGAGTAATTTGGCTTGCCCAAAGACAATGCAGAGGACTTTATAGCAATGTAACTTAAACTCTCTTGCTTTACATTTGCAGCTCATGTTAAGACCTGATTAAAGGGATAGCAGGTAGACTGAGCTGATAAATGAATTAACAGGAAATCAGTATGATGGCTTATTTGGGGTATCCAATTCAAGGTCCATGGGCCATTTCCAGCCCAAGGGGTGCTTAGATCTGGCCCATGGGCCCACCCTGGAAACAGCAAAGGACTGGCCCACAGTGCCTCTGCCAGAAAAAATGAAGCTTGGGGAGGCTGTGTGCAGCCTGCCCAGGCTCCATTTTTAGCCACAATGGCCTCCTGCAGCCCTCTGCCAGTGAAAACGGCTTCTGTTTTCACTGGCAGAGGACTGAAGGGGCTGTTGTGGCTGAAAATGGAGCCTCAATGAGTGATGTCAAGGTGCCCATACCCCTTGCCGCCCTCCCCCTGATGTCAAACATAACCCTGATGGGGCCCTCAATGAAATCAAGCTTGACATCCCTGGCCTAGCACCATCAAAGGCCATTGAAGAACTGTTGATCAATCCAACCTATCCATAATAGAGCTGCTGCTGTTGCTTCTTCTTCGCCCCACCACTCCCCAAGCTAAAGAAAATGGTTTATAAGGAGAGAATAAAGGGAAGAGTGTTCGTATTTCCTTCTCCTTATAATTTATGTTCTTTTCCTGCGATGCTGCTGACTTAAGAGTCCTACTGAGCATTCAGCCCACTGAAGACCTGCTGTATGCTGCTTGCTGAAGGAAAAAGCTTGTCTATTGGTAACCACAATTTGGACCTTTAAGAATGAAATAAAATTATATTAGATCTCTGAAAGGGAGGCAAGTCTGAAAAGACCTTCATTGTAAGAAACAAAAGAAATATTTGAAAGTCCCTCACCATAATTCTCACACTCGTTTTACATCTAGCCTAATTAAAGCAGTGTTAACTCAAGGCTCATTCTTACACTTCCTTCCTCTCTCTTTTACAATAGTTCTGTTTACTTCTTTGTAGTTCTAGCTTCTACTAGGCATTGATCAGCCTGGCATTGTCACCCACCAGGCTAAATCAGTTGTGCTGCTTCTTCTATTCTTCTGAGATCAGTTTGTGGAAGAGATATGACAAAAAGTGGTAGGCTACATGGACCTTATTACTTATTTATGGCAGAGCAATTTCTGGAAACATTTCCAAGATGTTTTAACCTTTCTGGAAACATCTCCAAAATGTTCTACCACACATTGCACTCTTGCAATGGTGTGATAAAATCTGGTTTGTGTGAGTATATTTGAATGGTGCAGAAGAATGTAGCATGATAGCAGCTAAAAGAAACTGAATGAAGAGTTAAAGTAATAGGACTAGGATTTTTTAAATAAAAGCAGTGCAAGAATTCTAGTATCTCTGGAAACAATTGCATTAACAGAATGCAATTACTATAGAATGCAATATCTTTTTTAAAAAGGATTCAATCCTTTTTTCCATGGTAAATTGATTTTATGGGGAAATGCAACATTAAAACTGGAGAAAAGATGGTTATGTAGAAAAAATGGATGACAGTAGATATACTGACTTTGGATCAGTATATGATAAATTTTTAACATATGCTGTGCTGAGAGATTAATATCTGCCAGATGTAGCCCAATGGAAATATTCACAACTGACACATCTGTTAACATTGGACCAGCATCATTCTGAAACACCTAAAATACTAGAATTTTATTATTTAGTTTCCATTTGTAGACCATTTACATAAGCTACCACCATCACCCAATGACTTTCCCTTTTTGTTGTCCAGCTCACACACATACCTGTAACTGTGGTTTAGTGGGTTTATTAATATTCTTCAGCAATTCCCTTCAACAAAAACCGCAGGACTGTCCCAATTAAGTCCAGCCATGAGCAGACCAATGCAATGGCCCAAGAATGCATGGCATTTGAAACTTTCTCAATCAAAATTAAATTCACCAAGTAAACACAAAAGAGCTCATGAGGCAAGAAAAGCCCAGTGTTTCTAAGGCATGATCCATATCAAGGCATGGTGTCAATCTAAAGTGAGTCAGGAATCATAATGACCAGAAAACACACAGCTAGGAAACAAACATATTGTTCCCAACATTGATTCCATCTGTCTGCTGTGCTAAATAGCCAGCTTCCAATGCATCAAGAAGGCTGAGGCTTTCTCCTCATGAGTGATTTGGCTGATCTTCTCTGCTCCTGCCTTTTCTTTGCCCTGTGTTTTCATGGATCAAACGCAGAAGGCAGTTCCTCTTCCTCACCATTGACCAGCATGCTTTCCCCACCTGGAACTTCAGGACTGCTCTGCTGCAGCTGTGCTTCAGCCAACTCCCTCACAGACAGCTGTTCAGAGCCATCCACCAACTCTGCTCTTGACATGCCAGGAACTAGTTCATCCTGCCCCAAGCTCACATCTTGAAAGATATCTGGTGAAGCATCCAGGGAGTCATCATACCCTTGTACTTGAGACATTCCCATCTAGAATATCCATCGGCAATCACTTCAACAATGAGATGAGTGGCATATAAATTTAATAAGTAAATAAATAGCCTCCCAAAATAGTTTTACTATTTTCCTCACCACTTGGAAAAGATGGCTAGGTTTTCCACAGAGACTCACCATTTTCTTAGGCACCAGTCGAAAGGGCTTCTTTCAGAGGAACCAGGTCCTTTAAAAGAATAACTGAAAGATGGGAGCGAAAGAAAATAGGCTGGAAATATGGTTTTCTTACATATTTATACTATGAATCATAGATCTGTGGTTACTACTTGTGGTTTCCCAGAGAACACAAAAAGCTTTGGGGGTTTGGGGGGGCATTGGATACTGGTTTGTACTTGTCCTATACCATCTAATTATATACCATCCACTTATTTTCTGCATGCTAACAAAGTGCTTCTGGAAAGCTCCCATGACAAAAACAAATGCAACAGTCCTAAGGAAAAATGTGACTTGTAGTGAAATACTGTTTCTGTCCTTGGACTTCCACCATAGCTTTCAATACTGTTTTATTCAGTAACAACATAAAGAGAGTCTTGTCTAAGAAAATAAGTGCTGTGTTTATCTGGAAGAACTTAAAATAATGGCCAGTGAACTCAGCCTGCACAACGTGCACCTTAAATTCTCCCCTCCATGCCTCTACTGATCTTTTCATGCCCTCCACAAATTGCAGAGGCTTCCCTGCTAAGATGGGAAGGGTTGCTGCAGAGCTCCAGGTCCCCAAAAAAGTCTTCAAACTCAATAGGGAAGGGCACAATAGCTAGAGTTCTTGGTATATTATACAAAGGTCTGAAAGCATCAGACCTCTAGCTGTGAAAAAGGCCTGAACAAGACCTTATTGAGTATGGAAATTGCTATATTAGTGGGCATGCTAAGAGCTGTAGGTTAAAGAAGCTTTTTTAATGGGGCGGGGTAGGCTGTCACCATATTTGCTTCTATAGCCTTTGCTTTTTCCATTTTTTCCCCTTTGCCCCAGATATACTTTGTGTGCAAGGGAAGAGAAAATAATGTAAGAGGCATACATGCTCATGAATATTTTACTTAGCTCTTGGACATGATCAGAAATATCCATGTACTTGACTGAGAGCCTGAAAAGACCTCTTTGATGTGTCATAAATGATTCATTGTTGAATCAAAATGAGTGAAGAAAAATAGGCTTCTTAATTATGATCATAGTAGCAAAAGGAGAAATCTTTTCTCTAGACATCATACAGTAATTCTAAGGGAAATTGTTTGGCAGAACTCATTTCTGAAGTGTCTAAGAACCTGATCAAAACTATAGACATCCAAATTGGATACTTATTGCTGTCACTCTACTAGCAGGAAAGTTGGAAATATCCCTTGTGTGTTATGTGCACTAAAGTGAATACTGAAAGGGGTGATGGATTTTGCCATGAAAAGCCTCAAAGATTTGAACTGAAAATTTCTTTCCAAATGATACAAATTAATTACTATTAGTTTTAACTTAGCATGTAAGCAAAGTCAGAGTTCTGGTTTCTATTGTTGGACTATTTATTTCACATATCTAATTTTAAAACAACTCTAGAATTCTGACAAAATAAGCTACCATTACATATTGGCTTAGCAAGCTCATAAATTGATAGCTTGAGCATAACTTTGTCTTACACAGAGATTGCCTTAGTACCACCATAAAAAGGTATCCCTATCTTGAGAACTAATTATTCTCTGCCGTGACCAAGTATTTTTGCTTCAGCACTGACTGAGTACATTGAACATAGTAGAGCACATTTTGAATGATACACAGCATTATATCAGTTGCCAGCTGCCAAAAAAAGGACAATAGTAGAGAGAGCCATTTTGAGTGCCAGTGACATATTTGCAACATTTCAAATGTGCGAACTGTACCAAACGATGAGGAATTCTGTCCTAAAACACAAGAACTTTTTTCCTGAAGTTTACAGTTCTTTGAAGATAAGGGCGACATCACAAAAATATCAATATTATCCTTGTACAGGCACAGAATACTGTAGTGTTTACTCTTGTTCTCAGCTGGATTCCAGCTCTGAGGATCCTCTGCCATTCTACAAATGTTCTAAATTCTGAATCAGCCTATGGATCACTTGGTTTCTAGTATCAAGGAACACTTCCTTGTTGAATCTTCCATAGCCTGGGCTTTCCTGCTGAGAGTGTGCACTTTTGTTTCTGAACACGTCTGTTCCCATTTAAGTTTCCTCTTTTTATGTTCTTATAAGCTGTTCTTGCAGGTTCCCAATAACTGGCCGGGCTTTTAAGATTTCTCTTGCAAAGGACTTGGAGAAGGTTATAGATCAAGGGAAGATGAAAGTGGTGGTATTCTACCAGTTTGGCCAGGTTCGGCCGAACTGGTAGCTCCAAAGATCATCTGTGAGCGAACCAGTTCGCTCAAACGATCAGCTACTGGGCCCTCCCATCTGCCTCAGCTCTATACTGATCTTTATTTCCTGCTTTTCAACCTCAGCTGCTTCATGTGGCACAGCAGATTGTCACGCATCAGCTGTTTTACACACAGGACTTGCCACAGAAGTTGAGTTGCAAACGCTATGTGTGCGCAAAGCACACATGCACTCACAAAGTGCGCACTCACACCAAACTGAGGGTCTGACTTGTGTGTAGGAAGCACTCAGTGAAACCAAACTGCTTGCAACAATTTTAATAAGCAAGAGCAACAAATAAAAATGTACTCAATAAAACGTGCAGAGGGAGGGAGGAAGAAGGTTGTGTTTTCTTTTTATTGAAGTCAGACCCTCAGTTGATGTTTTTATGACCCACACAAGCTGTGTTGCTTCATTAGCAGCACCAAATAATCAAATCCAATAAAGTGAAACAATGGCCTTGCTGTTGCTCTGTTCCAGTATCCCACTGAGATGGCTTCAGGCCTTGGTTTCAGGGTCTACAAATACTGGCTTACAAAGGAATTGAGACAACCTCACAAAAGAGAAGAAAAAAGTGAAGAAGTTGAAGAGCAAATCTATTACCACCTGCAATTTTTTTAGCCTTAGGCTAGAAACCTTACTTCAAGGACTGAAGCACTAAGACAATTGTTTTAAACAGTTCAGAATCAACCCCATAAAAATTAAAGGTAATCACATTTTAGGTTTCGTAAATAGGATGGTGATCATTTTTTAGGATTCCTCAAATATTTTTGTCTTTCCCTTGGAAGTTTTCCTACTGGTATAGACTATTGTTGGAAGTCAATAGCCTGGGGGTGGGGACAGTAGGTAGGCTGTGTGAGGCCTGGGGAGTCCCAGAGATGGGTGCATGAGGCCTGGGGAGCCCCAGAGATGGTGTGGGAGGCCTGGGGAACCGTGGAGATGGACACAGGAGGACCAGGGATAATGGATGGGCTAGCGTGACTCCAGGCTTACCTGTGAGCAGACAGGAGCTGTTTCCTGAAAGGAGGGCTGGAATTTTCAAGCTTTTCGTTCCACCACAGCAAAAAGCAGGCAGCAGTGGCTGGCCTGATGGGTGAGCAAAGCAGGTTGCAGGTATGTTATGCACGTTGCACATGCGCGATAGGGATTGACTGGGCATGGAGTGGAAAAGTGGGTGGAGAGGGGTTGGGCCAGCCAGAGGCCTGATTTACTGTTTCTCCAAACTACCAGGAACCGTAACAACCTGTTCTACCAAACTGGTGCGAACCGGTAGAATACCACCCCTGGTTACAGAATCTAGTAGTCCTATTATAAATATTTCAAAGCCTCCTCCCAGAGGGGAGCAACAGAAACAGACCATGAAATGGGTGTGTGGGCTCTCTAACAATACTTTGAGCTGTCAGCTTTGAAATTCAGCTGCCACGTTTTTTTTAAGAGAGTTGGAGGAGTTGAAAAGTTCCAGGTTATTCTTTATGGCATATTAGGAAATTCCAGTGGCAGTTAATTGGTTCTCATGATTTATGAAGTGTAGAAGTGGGAGGAGAGAATGTGGATTCTGTGTAACGCATGAAAAATTTTCACTTTTGGAAATTGCCTTTGACATGCCATATCTGTTTCTAAATAAATCAATTGGAGAGAAAATGTCTTGGAGAGATTGATATCATGGATACTTTCTGGATGCCTTACACGAGCTCTAAGCACATAGAACTTATAAGGAGTATCCTGAATAATGGGAAGTGAGCTTTCTGTAATTTTCTCAGCTGTCCTTACCACTCTCTATATGGACTTTCTGTCTGAAGCATTGCTACCACAAAACCAAACAGTGATACAGCTTGTTAAAATGCTCTCAAATATGCCTCTGTAAAAAGTGACCAGGACAAAAGGAGAAAGATGTGCTCTGTTCATCCAATGCAGGAAATGCAAACACTGGTTTGCACACTTCACTAAAGATAATATATGAAGAGATCAAGTCAAATTGTTAATCCAAAATCATTGGCTCTTAATACCGGGTTAGGCTTGTTTGCCAACCATTATTTATAGCTGTTTTGTTTTTCTTTGGTGTAAGGAATGGAGAAAGGAATCTCTTCCTGCCTGGTTTCATACTTTGAGAAATGTCAAAGTAACTCGAAATCTGAGCTTAATACAGCTACTATTCAATGGGTATAGACATGATAGACATATTTAAAAGCAAAAGAGTAATCCAGCCAGCCTCAGAAACTTTATCCTTTCATTATTCAGAAGCATAGTCCAATGATACAAATTTAATTTGCTTAATCCCTTTTATTTTATCAAGGAAGATAGCTTAGAAAAGTGCATAAAGTATATGATATCCAGGTGATGAAAAATGGCTATGAAATAAATTTGTTTCTTCTGTGACACATATATACAGTATATGTATATAGTAAGCATCCAGCCCCATTTGCCTTTTTGGCTATTCATGTTAATTTCATGAAAAGCACTCTACTTTCAATATTCAGAAGTCCATCCATCTCTTTAAAAAGATGGGAACAAGCAGTCATAAGATACATGGAAAGAGATTAAAGCTTGGGGGTTTGTAATCATAAGCAATTAATATTCAAGTATTTTTTCTTAACATTTGCAGATACCCTTAAGACTAAGATTGCAATTTGTCCAAAAATACCCAGTCTGTTTTATAATAGGAATCAGAATTCAAGAATAGTAAATTGAATGCCACTCTCTGTCAAGAAAAATAATGTGACTACATAAAGGTAATCCCTAATTCCATTAAAAAAAATCTATATGCTTGGTAGGCAGTGTCTCAGCAGGCAAACATCATGTTTTAAAAGCAAAATCCAATGTTTCAGAAGAACCAGTGAAGTTAAAAACATTTGACTTTTCAAAAATGAAATACCAAGTAGCTGGTTGTATTTTTATTTTATTGGAGAGATACAAATAATTTATTTCAAAACTAGTAAGACTGAACTCAATTTAAATTTAAATGCATGCATTGGATTAGAGGCATACCAGACAAGTCCAGGCAACTGAATCCAAACTATATAAAGGGCACCTAAAATGTGAGTAGTGTCACAGAATAACACCTACAGTTAGGGGACTTCCAATGCTACCACTGTGTGGACTCTGTGCTTCCAGACTGAGACTGCAGAGCCACCTCAATGTTCATTGATGAACTGCACAAGAATGTGTCTTCTTCAAACCCAGAGGACTGGACTGGATGAAACCCAGAGGACTGGATTGTGTTAGATTTTGCAGCAGAAATTCAAATCCAGAAAGCACACACAGATGACTGATTCAGTATAGTAGATTCTTCCAAAGGTTACAAGCAAAACACAAGCAGCAGCTTCAGAGCTCAGAGCAGAGACTGGAGCCACACCCAGGCTACTTTTAGTTTCACTTTCCAATTCAGCTCCCATTGGCTGGTCTATTGCCATGCCTATTCACTGACTGACTTTGTTACTAAACTCTATTCCAGTTCATGAATATACTCTGACATATTGGACAAGACTAAACCATTGAATCTGAACTACAGAAAAGGCATCTAAGTTAAATGCCTGAAGAGCAGCTTCCTTCATCCCAGAACAGTAGTGTCTACTTAGGCTCTTTCTAACAAGAATATCAGAGATACGAGAAGGTAATCAAATGCAGATTGACAAAGACAAAACAAGCCAAAAATACTGACGAAAGATTTCACAACTTTAAAAGTGAACATTCACCAATAATACAGGTAGTCCTTCATTTACTACCCCAGTTGAGCCCAAAATCTCCATTGCTAAAGCAGATAGTTGTGAAATGAGTTTTGCTTCATTTTATGGTTGTTGTTTTTGGGCCACAATTGTTAAGTGAATCACTGCAGTTATTAAATTAGTAACATGGTTGTTAAGTAAACTTGGCTTCCCTCATTGACTTTGCTTGTCAGAAGTTCACAAAAAGTGATCACATGACTCTGGTTCACTGCAGCCATCATAAGTATATGGCAGTTGCCAAGTAGTCAAATTTTGATCATGTGACCATAGGGATACTGCAGCTATAAGTGAAGTCGCTTTTTTCAGTGCCATTCTAACCCTATAAATAGTCACTAAACAAATGGTTGTAAGTTGGGGGTCTACTGTATTACAACTATCTATGTCCATTATGAAGAGTATGACATTAAGGAATGCCAGATGAACTAGCTATATGTGAATATTAGCATAGCTTCACCAAAAAATTTTCAGCGATTTGCTACTCAAGAAATGTCCATTCCTAAAAGAGCCCATTAATCTGGGACTGCAAAAACCATAATCATTTTTTTTTCTGGTGGAAGAAATTCATCATGAAACCCATGGTTTTTAAAAGTTGTCATCTTTGCTAATTGGTTTTGCAGGATTCATCAGAATACCAGAATGCCATCTTGTTCTGAGAAATTACATCTGTGTTTCTTCAGCACTTTAGAAATCCTTTAGTATTTTGAAGCCTTTTTTAAAAAAATATGATTGACATAGATTTAAAATCAGGGGTGCGATTCAACCGGTGTAACAACCCGGTTCAATGAGCGTGCACTTCACATGCCCGCAGAGCGTTTGATACTGAGCTTCTCCAGCAATCCCTGTACGTTAAACAGCTGACACGCAGCAATCCACTGTGCCGCAAGAATTAGCTGAGATTGAAAAACAGGATATAAAGCACAACCTAGAGCCCAGGTGGGCCCAACAGATGATCGTCGGAGCATACCAAACCAGCTTATTCCCAGCTGATCCTCAGAGCTACCAGTTCACCTGAACCGGCCGAACCAGTAGAATCCCAATCCTGCTTAAAATGTAGACAATACACTGTTCCTAATATATAGCACTACATTTTAAAAGACGGTTGTGTAAAGCTGCCAAGGGGGGCTTCAATCAACTCACCTTATAAAAGCAGATTTACAAATTGAAGTTGAGACCTACTTTGCTCCAGCAAATCAAAACAGCTACCTGAAATTGCCTACCCAGACTGTTGCAATTTCAGTTTGCCACATGAAGAATGTTCACATCTGACATTAAATGAGAAACTGGCTAATTTACTTGCTCATTACTTTGTTAAATGGTCTGCTTATGGAACCTCTTTTGGGGTGGCAAGGTTGACATTGTTGTAGGCAACAGTCACTCTTTCAACTTTAATGATTTGGATAGCTATGTTACAGTTAACAGGAGCCATCTTGTCAGAAACTAGACTAATGTTATCTTCTTCTTTCATAGAGGTACTAGTTTCATAGATTAGAATGGTAAAGACATAGTATTGCTGGATTGTAGCAAGTGCCTTCTGGTAACCTACTTCATTAAGTGGTAAAATTATACCTAGATCAGGGGTTCTCAACCTTTTTTTTTGCTCATCTCCCCCATCCTAGCCTCATATACCTCTGTGACTGTCTAACTAATTTATAACAGACTGCATTTTTATTGATATATGTCAATCATATTTTTAAAGGCTTTAAGATACTAAAAGATTTCTAAAGTACTAAAGAAACACAGATATAATTGCTCTGAATAAGATGGCATTATTGTAAACTGTGATAATTTTAATAATTATGTTGGTGAAAATAGCACAGAGAATGAAGTATGAAGATTATGACAAACTAATCATATGCCTAGCGATTAAGTTGGAGTGGCTTCCCTGGAAATTTTATTATGGGCAACAAAGAATATGGCCTGGTCTCTGAGGGAAAGAGAACATGGCCCACATTGAGAACTACACTGGCCTAGACTGTGGGACTCTTAGATGAATTCATGTTTGGCTGAATGACATTATACTTCAGATAGTTTCCTCTAAAACATGATGTTAAAACTGTATGTTCAGAACAGAATACCCACAGCACTTATTAATAATTCCCATTCAGTTTGGAAGGAACTATTGAGTAGAATTACTTTCTGGATCCTGTGCTATCCAACATTTTAAAGTACTGACTAATTTAAATGAAAACATTGATACAACACTTATAAAGTTTGCAGATGTAGCTAACACTTTAGAAGAAAGACAGAAGGTTCAAAGAGATCTAGACAAGTTTGAACAGTGGAGTGAAATGAGTAGGATGGAATTTAACAGAGAAATTTAAAAATCTGCATCTGGATAGGAAAATTGAAAGGCACAAGTATAGGTAGTAAGATAGTTGACTTGCCAGTATAGGCAGTCCTCATTTAGCAACTACCTCATTTAGTAACCATTCACTAACAACTGCACAATTGAGGCAGATTTCAATCAGTCAACAAGAAGTGAATGTGCACCAAGTAGAATTGAAATATATTGCAGTGAAAGCCATTCAAATTTTATAGGATTAATTGAAGAGTTTATCATCCCTATAATTTTAATTCAACTCTCCCAGAAAACAAAAAAAATGGAGGTGCTTTCCTGTTACAATTTATGGATGATATACATATATTTCCAATCAAATTGCAAACAGGCTAAAAAAATAGTTTCTCCTAGAATCCCTAATTGCAAACATGAATCAAATGATGCCTTTTCAAATTTCAAACCCTTATTACTAAGGAATTAGTGTTAATGTGCACAGGCCTGAGATTATATATAATCTCCCAGAGTGATATGTTTATGTTCCCACCCACAAAATCATACTGCAGATTGCTGATTTTAAATTACCTGCATCTGTGAGTGCTACTTTTTGTCATTTTTTAAAATAGAATAGACATGGTAACATTTCAATAGTTGTAACCTACTAAATTTAACTACTTTAAGAATTTAATCACTTTGGGGTTCAGTTTAAGGAATTGCGTGGGGAGCAAAATGCACCCCCAGGCATGAAATTCCCTCCTAGCCTGATAGTTCTGGTAAACACATTATAACGTGAAAAACACATTGTTAAATTATATATTCAAAATGAAATACATTTTTTTCGAATATAATACACCCAAAAGAAATATACTGGACACAAACACACTACGTAGTAAAATCCTGTTTAGAAGAATGATCCCATTGGATAACACAAAGCTGTCTTCCCTACAAATGGATAGCTCTCTGCTGACTAACGTGAAACTATATGGCTAACCAGTGATAAAGGCCATTGAAAACATACCCCATAATGCCTGTTGGCTAACGCAAAACTCTGCTCATCAATGATAGACTGGCTTGCTCAAAATCTCTATTCAGCTGAATATTTTGTCCCTTCTATTTAATTGTATCCAATTCTTAGAGACTGGACAAGTCCCTGCGGTTTTCTGGCAAAGTTTTTCAGAAGTGGCTTGCCCTTGCCTCCTTCTAGGGCTGAGAGAAAATGATCAGCCTGAGATCACTCAGCTGGCTTTGGACCTAAGTCTTCCAGTTTCTAACTCATGGTCTTCCAGTTGTTAACCTCTAACCACTTACAGTAAACAGGCTCTCTAGACATAAACTAACATGGAGGTCTGTCAATTTATGGGTAGAGTTGTTCACACAAAAACTCTGCCAGCCTGCAGCAAACTTGTATTCTTCCACGTCTCTCTTGGAGATGCAATAATACAAGCAAGCAGCTGTAGTAACTTCACCATCACACCTGCACTCTCCCACAGCTAGTTTCAGAGTTGCCATTCAAATTTCTGTGCACTTGTTTTCTACACCTATTAACTGCTAGGGGTAATAGATGTAAAGACATTTAGTAAATGAATTCTGCACTTTTAACCTCAATTCCTTATCTTTTTTTTTAAAAAAACTACTACTACAAGTTTTTGTGTAACGTGCCTCCAACAGGTTAGACTTCTATTTTCAGGGGATTCATCACTTCCTTTCTTTTTCTCTTCTGATTCTGAGCTGAGTAGCATAGGTACCAGTGGTGGGATTCAAATTTTTTTTACTGCCGGTTCTGTGGGCGTGGCTTGGTGGGCATGGCAGAGGAAGGATACTGTAAAATCTCCAGTCAGAGGTGGTATTTGCCGGTTCTCCAGACTACTCAAAATTTCCACTACCAGTTCTCCAGAACTGGTCAGAACCAGCTGAATAGCACGTCTGATAGGTACTTACCTGATTCACTGTTTCTCCATAATACCATTTTATTTTTTAAATGGAGCTTATCTCTTTTTTCACACAAAAAAACCAGACTGAAAAATGCTTCCTTATAAAACGAATGTACCCCTGAATTTACACTATTTCTCTCCACACATTATTTCCACTTCCAAAGTCATCTGCTATTCATAATTTGTCCTCCCCCTCTGCTAAGAGGTCTGCCACTATTCTCTCCCAAAGCAACCACATGTGTTGCAACAACCTCTTTAAACAAAGTCCGGCCCTCCTTCCAACAGGTTCTGTAAAAATAAGCCATGTCAATTCCATCACAGCAATTATATTAATGCTAGTTCCCCCAAAGTCTGTGGAGGCAAAAAAATCTCTGGACTGTGATATCTCTTGTACAAGTCCCTTTTTAACAATTCACTCCTTCCTACTCCAAGATCAGCTCTAATGTCATTTACATATGGTTTACATATGGTTTTATATTATCTGCAGCAAAGTGAAAAAAATTGTGTCTTCTTCCTTCTCCATTCCTTGTGGCAAAGACATGAGTTTGTGGCGGGGTGGGTTTCTACCAGTTCCATCCACCTCTGTAGAACCGGTAGCTCTTAAGAGCAGCAGACATAGAACCGGTTCTATGTCTGCTAATGATTTTGCCCACCCGCCTGCCTGGGCTCTTACCTGACCTTTATTTCCTGATTTTTCAACTTCAGCTGCCGAACGAGGCACAGCTGCAGTCAAAAAAAACAAGAAAAGAGGGCTGTTTCAAAGGCTGCTTATCAGCACGCAGTGTGCTAATGATGTACTAATGATGATTTACAGGCAGGCGGCTCACAGCGGGCAGGGAAGATCATAAAACCAAAACTGGTAATTAACCCTGTCGTATCCCACCCCTGGTTTGTGGGGTTAGAGGATGTAAAACAAAACATGCAAATTGTATAAAGGGGTATGGCTTGTTTTACTGCATTATTATATATGCAATCTTGACTTTTTCTGTCCTCCCTGAGGGTGCTATGGCCATGTAAAAAAAGCCAGCTACAATTTTATTTCCAACAGCATAAACTTATCAGATCAGAGAGTAGAACATTCAAGATCATTATCCCTCATTACATAAACCTATTGGAAGATGAGATTTTTTTAAAAAACACCTTTTTGTGGCATTGCATTTAAAGACATAAAATATATTCCTATTTAGAAGACATTGTCTGAATCAGTGGTCGCCAACTGGTGGGTCGCGGCCCACTGATGGGCCACGGGAAAATTTGGTGGGCCACAGAGAAATCTTACCCCCAGAGTACCCCCCCAAAGCAATTAATCCAGGCTGCACAAAAACACAAGGCTGCACCTGCCCACATGGCCCGCGGGAACCTTCCCCACCCACTCACTCCTTACCCAGTAAACTTGCCTACTAAATTGCTATTTTTCCTTTTTCCGACCATCATCTGTTCTGCTGTGCCAGGAGATTTAGATTAGCTAGGAAGCAGGAAATGGTTGGATTTCTTGCTTTCTAGCAAGTCTTTAGATTTTTGGCTCAGCACAGCCGAACCTCCCTTAGGTTTGCTTGCAAGCAAATTCAGTGCAGACTCACGGCAAGCAAATTTGAGAGACTGAGCTAGCTGATGGCAGATAGATAGATCACTGAATGATTCTGGGAGCAACTCAATCTGCCTGTTTTGCCTGATTTTGGGTAAAAGTTGCTCTTTTTTAAAATAAAAAATTCAATATTTACATGCACAGTGTGTTGTGAGTTAATTTTATGACTTTGCTTGCAAGCAAATTTTATGTGACGGACTGAGCTAGCCAATGGCAGATAGATAGATCTCTGAATGAATCTGTTATTCTGTGAGCAACTCAATCTGCCTGCTTTGGCTGCTTTTGGGTAAAAGTTGCTCTTTTTTTTATAAAAACTCAATATTTATATAAATATTTATAATATTTACATACAAGCCATGCTCAGCCAGTCACATGACCACCAAGCCACACCTACAAATTAGGCCACACCCACAGAACCGGTTAGTGATCCCTGGAATCTAAAATTATAAGTTTGGTGGTCCCTGAGGTCCAAAAGGTTGGTGACCCCTGGTCTGAATAGTAGCTCAGCAATTCCAACTCTGTGCTGGAATCTTGATAAATTTTCTTTAAATAGATAGAGGCTTTAAAGCCCAATCAGCCCAATGCAACAATGCAAGCAAAAGGCAGATGGGAGCCATTTATTTTCAGATCAGATACCCAGAGTTTCCAGTTTAGATACTGGAAAAGGTATCAAAAAGGAAAACAAAAAAAATGTAATGGAGAGAAGGATTTTCCCTACCACCACCCTCTCAAATTTTATTTCCAAATAACTCTGTTAAGAACCTACATAATTTTAGCTGACTACTGGTTAACTGAAAAACACAGTTTGAATAGTGCAAGGAGAAAAACAGATGGCATTTTTTTTAAAGAAAACCCTGTGATCCCCCTCTGTGAAAGAAATTAAATTTGAATATTTAGATGAAGGGCAAAAAAGGAACCAAACACATAAGAATGGAAGGCTCTTTTAGAGTAAATATTTCCTACTGTGGAAGAAATTAGTTACGTTAGTCAAATGAAGCAGTCAAAAGAAGTATGGTTAGGAACCTTTTTTAGTTTCCTGTTAAGAAATCATGGCCTTTTTATTGGAATATATAGTACAATCATATTGAATGAGTAAGGTGAGAGATTATTGTGTAAAGTCAGAAAGCAATAAGGAGCCAAAATCAACTTTCTAGTTTCAGACATTTAAATTATGATGGCTAATCCATGCTGAGGTACATGTGGGGGTGTTGAAAAAGTCAGGCTGATGACTGTGACTGCACAATCAAAGCCTCTTTCCTTTTTTACAGTGGGTGGGATTTCAATTACAAAGTCATGGCTACCAAGTTGTCCTTTTGGCCCACCTACCTCCAGCTGTCCCTGTCCGTACACCTTCAATAAAAATCCAAATGTCCTTCTCCTTTGGGGGGGAAAAAACCTCCAAAACAATTTTATTTTCAATCAGTTTAAGTAAGACTGGCTAAGAAACATGCAGAAGGCATGTTCAGTGCAGCTTCTGAAAAGTAGAGCAGGTTCAATTTTCATGATCATAAAAAATCTAGCAGGGGAAGGAAGAGGTATTGCTTTTAAACTTTAATTTAGTAGGTGTCTCACTCTCTTTCTTATCTGCTTGATAAGTGGCCAAATGAGTTTAAGGTACTTCAATTAGAGATAGCCTCTAAGATGTATTATCTATCATGGGGTCCTTGGTCTCTCTGAGCTTGGTTGTTTTCTTACAGACATTTTCTTACAAGACTAGGTAACATCTTCAATGCTAAAGCCTATCCTTTAACCATAAGCCCAGGCATTTAGCAAAATCCTTCTCAAGCTTTAGCAGATATTGCCCTTTCCATGCCCATGCCACAGAAAGAACCTTTGTAAATCCACTTGAATCAACTCCATTTTTTTAAAAAAAAATCCATAATTTATTGATTCATGTTTCTCTCCCCCAAGCTATCTAAAAGTTAAAAGCAGTGCCCTCATTCTCAAATTTGCTCTGCATCTCCAGGGCTGAGGAAATCTTAGTTCTCCAAATTTAGCACCTGCAAAAGATAAAGCTGTCTGCAACATGTACTGAACAAAACTATCATAATCTGCCTCTCACTCCATCTAACTTCCTTCCACTCCTTTTCAAAGCTATAGTTTAAACTTTTACATTCTTGTTAAGATCATTGCCTCTCGTTTCCTTTCCTCTCCTGCAATATCTTATGTCCGTATACTATATAGCATGGAACAGTTTTGACACCTTATAAATTCAATTCATTTTGTCATCTCTGTTATATGAAATTGTATGTTTTGTATGTTACTCACCTTCAAGAAATAGTGTCACTTTATCTGTTAAATTTTCATCTTAGTGCATATAATTATTCAGTTCATATTATTTGTTGAGAGCCAGTTTGCTATAGCGTGGTGGTAAAAGTCCTGGCCTGCCTCTGATTGACCTTGGGCCAGTAAACTCTCTCAGCGAAATCACCTCACAGGGTTGCAATTGTGGGAAAAATATCAGGCAGGAATATTAAATATGTTTACAGCCTTCAATTATAATTATAAAATGGGGAATCCCAGGTGAAGAAAATCTAACCCAGTTGAAAAGCTTGTTTCGACAAAAAAAGGGGGGGTGGGGGGACCCGTGTAATACCAATTGACTACAAATGTATTTTAATTGGAAAGTTGGGAAGGAAAAAGGGATATTTTATATTTAGGGTAACATCTGTTAGCTATCATTGGACAGCAAAATTAATTCACAAATGGGCACAGCTCATTAATGATTTTATATCACCTTACAGCTGTTTAAAAATCTCCAATGGAAGTAAAAGATCACTACTTCCTTAGATTGGTTTTGAGTCACTGTGTCCCCACCCTCCATACTGCTGTATTTTTCCTCTCTGATTGTTGGCTATACTGGCTGAATGATGAGTTAAAATCCAACAATCTCAAGTATTATTTGCATTCTATGATCTAGTCAATTTTCTCATTTTAAACCAGTGACTTCACTTCTGTATTCTGCTTGTTTTTCTGCTGTCTCATTATCTTTTCTGTAATGTTGAATGATATGAAAAAAAATTTGCACATGAACTTTCAAGGTAACTAACTTTGGCTATGATTCTCTTGAACAATGCCAGAGCATATGTGAAGCATGTGAATGTTTCCTGAAGGAAACAGGGCTGCTTAGCATCTGGCAAAACATGAACTGAGCAAATCCAGATAATTACAAGCTTCATTGGCATTACCTGCGGTACAAGATCCTGGCTAAAGAGAGGCATGGTCTGACTTTGACATGCTTTTGACATTATCACTGCTTACAATGGACCGATTCTCATTCATTGGAGATAAGATGATCAGCTAAAGTCAATAATTTTAGATAGGAATAATTAATGTAATGAGAGATGACTGAATTATATATAAGGGATAGTTGTTGGATATCCCAGTACAAGTAGGAAATTAAGTAGACTGGAATATTAGGTAAACATTTTTATTATTATTATTTAGCAAAAGTATTTTTTGCTTTAGGACACCCGTTACTATATATTTTCTTTATAGTTATGTCCAAATATTTCAGAGTCATGACTTCCTGCTGCAAACATGGGAGCAAGGGCAAAAACAGATGGGTTTTTTAATTAACAATTTAAAAAGAAGAATTTCATCTAGATTGAGAATGTGTTTTATTCAATGTAAATTGAAAAAGTGTCAGAGCCAGGAAACAGGGTAAACATTTTTTCCCATAATACATTCCCCAGTGTTTGTCTTTGAACAAGTAGCCCAGGATTTTTCATCTCCCTGAACTGTTGTCCTGTTTGATGTTCCCTTTCCTTCCAGAACACAGGAAGAGCAAAATTATTTCTTGCCTGACATCATAGAAAGTAATGGGTTAAAAAGGTTAGCTGGTGCTGCCCTATGCCTATTCACTAAAAAAGTAAGCTTCACTGGATTTAGTGAAGCTTACGTATTGGAAATTGCATATGACTGGAGCCTTAACTTAAGCTTAGGCTTAAGAACTTTAATGCAGCAATTGGTAGCTCATTCTCTCTTGCACCTTAACAAGCTTATAAAAATGAAACTGTTGTGTTAATAATTTGAATCTAGGCATCCATGCTTCACTTCATGAGCTCCACAATGATGCCAGCTTTCAAGCCACTATGATCAAATCCAAGAACTTTTTAAAAAGCTTAAACTGTCCCATTAACTAAAATTTATCGGCAGGTTCTTTAATGTTGGGTTTTGTTGCTGCAGCATTTTGATAAAAAAAACTGCTTTCTTGATTTTTGAAGAAAGTTATCTTTCTTTCATTAATGATAATCCAAGTTATTAAGGTTTTCATGCCATAACAGAAACTGCAGGCTAAGTTCAATCAATCAATCAATCAATCAGAATAGAGCTGGAAGGGACCTTGGAGGTCTTCTAGCCCAACCCCTTGCTCAAGCAGTAGAGCCTACATCATTTCACATAGGTAGTTGTCCAATCTTTTCTTAAAAACCTCCAGTGATGAAACACCTACAACATCTGAAGGCAAACTGTTCCATTGGTTAATTATGGCACATGCTGTGCTTAGAAAGATCTTCAATGCCACAGAGGGAATTTAATAGACTCAGTGTAGAATTCCTGTTGTACAATGTGGTGTCCATGCAGCAGAATCTGTGAATGAATGTCGTCCTTCTACAGAATGCCCGGAGAACAGCCATATAATGAATGTAGCAAAACAAGCACAATTTATGACACTCCACAATGTCAGTTCTTAAGGCATCAACCTCAGTTTTCAATTTCTGGATTTTATGGGCTTTAGAAAAACCAGCAAAGTTTTTTAATAACTGAATTTGTCTGTTACAGCTCACTTGGAAAAAAAGCATTTCTGGAATAATTACCATTTTCCTACTGGAAAGTGGAAACTAGACCATGTTCCATTATGGTACATTTATGCCACATTCCTAACATGAAATGTATACTTTGTCGTTATTAGTTTCCCCGAATAATGCACAATTTCCAGGAACTACCTTGCTTTTTCTTGCAAAAGCACAAGAAATTCATGTGGTTTTATATATACTGCATAGCTTTCATATCATGATTAAAAACAAGTGAATGATACCCCTTCCTCTGTATATGTGTGGTGTATTGATATCATGAACAATCTGTAATATTTCTAAGTATTTGTCATTTTATTTAAGGTTTTCTCCTATTTTCCCTTTCTCTTACATAAATTGTGACCAGCAAGATTCCACTTAAAAAATAGAAATATTCTATGTAATTCCTAAATGATGCTCAGAATGTTAAACATTGAGGAGCAAATTAATTTTATAATGTTGAACAAGATAGACATAAGAACTGCAACTGCCCTTTTGGAGCAGGTTAAAACTTCATCAGCATTCATTAATACTGGACAAATCTGTAGAAACTTCACAAACCAGGAATTACAGAAACAGCTTCTCATCTTATACTCTTGAACTGGATTCTAAATTTTATTTTATCAGGATCACAACTATTATTCTTTCTTACATAAGTAGATCTTCTGAACCTTCAATTATATGTTACCCATCTACTGCATCAGAGGTGGGATGCCGGTTCGGTCCAGTTCTGCCGAGCTGGTAGCTCCGAAGATCAGCTGAGACTGAACTGGTTCGCTCCAATGATCTGTTGTTGGGCCTGCCTGCCCACCCGGGCTCCCTTACTGACCTTTATTTCCTGCTTTTGAAGTGCAGCTGCTTTGCACAGCATAGCAGATTGCTGTGCGTCAGCTGTTGAAGAAACAGGGAGAGTGCAGGATTACAGGAGGTGAGAAGGAAAGCCTCTGTGCACGTGCAAAGCATGTGTTTGGCACGTACATGCCTGCAAAGTATGTGCACAAAGCGCGCCCACCAAACCACTTTGAAACCCACCACTGTACTGCATATTAGTACATGAATGCACACACAAATAAATTCAAAAAGAACCGGAATGCTGAAGTGAAAATGTAAATGATTCTTTTCCATAGTAGATTTGAAAAGGTGCTGGACTTCAGGCTACTGGAGTGCATTATTGGCATGGTTGGGAATTCAGAGTTTTGATTCCAACTTGTCTTGAAGGAAATATTTATAATAGCTGGCAGAAAAAACAATTTATACACTAACCTGGCAGTAGGCAAATTAATACCTAAAAATCAGAATCTTAGGTTTCTAAAGTAAGCCATAGTTTATTGTCTTGTTCACTATCTCATAGTGAACAAATGTATTTAAAATGAACCTTCACTATATTTCTAAGAAGCAGCGAGTGATACCAACGCATTGTGTTATTAACAGTTAATAAGATTACATCCGAATGAAAGCTATCTTTTTCTATGCTTCTTCAATTAATTCAGCAGGTATATTTTCACCTATATGCTTGAATCTCCATGTGCTTCAGGGTGTTTACTCTTAATATTATTGCAGATTGCTATCTGATGTATACAGATTACAAAAGAAATATTCAGTGAAGATGTAATATATTTTAATGCCTCTAAACAAGAATGACTAAATGCACAATCCTCGTAGTTAAAATTATCTCCCATTGAACTTTGAGTAAAAATTAATTTCAGCATATATTTGACACAACAGAGCCTAAGCTGTTCTTTTGTTTCACTGCCTTGGTGGGAAAGAGCTTACTTTTCAGCTCATCATAGGCTCACTTTTTATTTTATGCTATAATGGCAGAAATTAATGGGATAAATGTACTCCATTCAAAGAAAAATTATCATTTCACTGATCTACTTCTTAGCCAGGAAATTCCCCAAGCTCCTATTAAAAGCTTTAGAGCCATAGAAAAGAGTGTGAAACTAAAACCACATTTCCTTTCTGCAACCACATTTTTAAATATATATTTTGTGCATAAGGCTGCTGTGAAACTTAGTTGAAAGTGTTAGTTGTAACCTTCCTGACTTGACTTCAGATATCTTCATAACTGCCTTCTTCAAATAGAAAACTAGGATGTCTCATAGACACGTCTTAGGAAATTCTACCTGGAAGTGTGGGAAAGTGGTGGCAGTATTTTCTCCACTGAAGTTCCAAGAAGGGTCCACACCCATTTGCATTATTCAGATGATCCTGAAGACACAGATAAACCTCCAAGTGGCCTCAACATCTCTCAGAAAGAGTGCTAATGACCAGATGAGTGCAAGGAATATAAATCTTTCCATTCTCCACCATTCAGTCAGAAGTGAAGAAGCTTCTTGGATGACAAGCAAAACATCTTCAAGGAAAACAAAGTAAGCCCAATTGCCTTTTGAAAAAGCACCTTTGGGACAACCATGACTTGAGAAGATCCACAGACATTCTCCATTGTAGCCCCCTCTGTTTGGAATAGCCTCTCAAAAAAAAAAATCAGTTGGCACCCACTTTGATATCATTTAGAAAGGTACCAAAATAATATTTTGCAACAGACCTATTGCTACATTATTGTCACTGGTGGGATTAGGTTTCAGCTTATGTATTTTTAACTTGTCAAACTTTTATCCATTATTTGTTCATAGTTTTACTATGTATAAATCATTGTGAGTCATATTTGAAATACAGCAGTTCATAAAAATAAATAAATAGATACCAATATCTCTGGAGAGATCATTGAAAACTGAAAAACAAGACATTCACATGCCCTATTTGACTATCTCATAATTACATATGTGCCAGAATGGCACTTGCCATGCTGTTTCTCAGAAATGATGTTCTCCTTCAGAAGAATTTCTAAGCAAATTCTCTTCGTGAAATTGAATGAGAAATGAGATATGTAGATGACACTTTTGTAATTTGGCCACACAGGAAAGAAAAACTGGACAACTTCCTCACACATCTTAACAACCTACACCCCAAAATACAATTCACCATGGAAACAGAAACCAACAACCAACTTCCCTTCCTGGACATCCTAATTTACAAAAAAACCAATGGCTCCCTAGGACAGACTATCTAAAAAAAACACACACCAACTGCTACCTAAATGCACAATCCCATCACCACCCTGCACAGATCAGTTCCATAGCCAAGACTCTCATCTCCAAAACCAAACGCCTACCTGAAAAAGACCACCTGAGAACAGAACTACACACCCTCACTAATGTATTAATTTCCAATGGATTCCAAAGAAACACTATCACCAATCTAATCCAAAAAGAGATACCCCAAAAAAACCAAGACACAGAACAAGACAACGGTATCACACTCCTCCCCTACATCGAAGACACCACAGACAAAATCAGCAAAATTCTCCACAAACACAATATCAGGACAGCCTTCGACACTGACCCCAAAATAGCCAACATCTTAAGAAACCCCAAAGACCAGATCCTGCTAGAAAACCAAGGAGTTTATGAAATACCATGCAACAATTGCCCAGCCACATACATTGGACAAACCAACAGGAGAATAAATGCACACAGCACAGAACACAAAAATGCAGTCAGAAGAGAAGAAAATACTTCCTCCCTCTTCCAGTACCGTAAAGCCACAGGACATGAAATTAATTTCAAAGGAACCAAATTAATATCCAACACTGAACACTACAGCAAGAGAATAATCAGGGAAGCCATCAAGATAGAGAAACACGCCCATAACATGAATAGACAGGATGATACTTCCCACCTATCAGACATCTGGGAGCTAGCCTTCACCAACAAAGAGTCCCAGCCACGAAAACTAACACCAGACCCAAAACAACACGGGACACCACCACCAATCCCCCTCATCAGAAACAGGCCCAAGCACATCCTATAAATGAAGGACAACCACCATCCAGAAAACAGACCACGGCTGCTTCGCCAGCTGTCATACCCCCTGACCCCAAAACTATCACACATCCCATTACCCAAGCCGTTACTACACAGGAGGCTAATGGAAAAGAGATCAAAACATAAACGTTCCAGGAGATTACAACGCAGGACCCAGGATACCACAACGAAAGAACTTGCAAGCCCTTCACACAACCCATTACCCAAGCCATTAAAACACAAGAGGCTAATGGAAAAAAGATCACTACAAAACAAACGATGCAGGAGATTACAGCACAAGATCCAGGATAACTCCACAACAAAACTCACAAGGCCATCACACAGTCCATTATACCAACATCAACTCCATCAACCAATCAAGAGGCAGCAGCACAGCCAACCAGCCCAGCACACCAGCCCCCACCACCAGTATTTATAGAGAGATGGTAGTTCCGATCACACACTGCTCGCACTGGCATGAAGCCGAAAGCACCAGCCTGAGGATGGCGAGTGGGACCTCGCCGAAATGTCACCAAGATACTCTTAATCTTACACAGGAAAAGACCCGAACACACCTAGACCTACACACACACACACGTGTGTGTGTGTGTGTGTGTGTGTGTGTGTGTATGTTTTCTGAGGTTCTCGCGGGTATTTGTATGTGGATCTTTGGTTGTTCGGGTTTTCTCCCGCGTAAGATTCGAAGTATCTAGGCAATGTTTCGATGAAGTCTCATTCATCATCTTCAGGCTTCTGTCTTCAGCTCTTGCTTCTCAGAAGCATTCTCATATATATATATATTTGTGTGTGTGTGTGCGTGCGTGTGTTTTCTTAAGTTTTCGCGGGTACTTACATGTATGGTATTCAGCTTGTTCGGGTATTTTCCCACGTCGTTATAGTTGTGCTTTTAAAGTTGTAGCAACGTTTTGGTAGAATCTCATCTGCCATCATCAGGTTTCTGTACTGTGTTCGTCTGTGGACGAACCACAGACCAACACAATACAGAAGCCTGATGATGGCAGATGGGATTCTGCCGAAACCTTGTTTTCCAATTATTTTTAGAGTTATAGGAACAGAATAAAGATTTATATAGTTACCAGGCAACCAGAATAATTTATCTTCTTGACTCCTCCCTAACATTTAGCTTAATCCTTTCTAGCAGTCACCCTACATACATTTTGGAAGGGAAGAAACTTTCACCATTTCTTGGTTGCATGTTATGACAAATTGATATTTATTTACTGTATTATTTCCCTAACCCTGGCAAGTGACTGTCATAGTCTCTTTGCCTTATTTGCAAATAGAAGGAGGGGATTAGTAGTGCTAATTTTTATGAGACTTACTGCTACAGCTAGGAAGTGAGGCAGATGAGAAAAATGGGTGCCAAATGAACTAGGTAGCCAATTATCATCTTAAACTTCAGGACCTCATACAACAAGACTTTCCCTTAACTACAAGTTCATAAGATTTCAGTAAACATTTCCATGTATGTCTACTAAAAATATGGCAGTATAGTTTACATGCAGATAAGTAGGCTTAGGATTACTCTGTTAGACACTTAAAACTGATATGCCTGTGTGGGAAGCCCCCCATCCCCCAATGAAATAATTTGGGAAATATTAAAAATATATTTCCCCAAAGAAATGGAGAAACATGCTCTTAAAGACAGAAAGCAGACTCAGTCTTTCTTAATACCTCTTCCTGGCAGATATTTTGTGTACATTAAGAAAGACTGGGCCAGCCTATCTATAAAACCAAAGACCTTCAGCTGCAGGGTGATGGGATTAAGAACAGGACATGATCCTTCAGGACTGCTATGTTCTGAAGTTCCCCCTCTGGTCTGGTTTCCAGCAGGGGGCACCCAGCCGCAACCTGATTGGCCGGTAGTTTGACAGCTGACTATATAAGGAGCTGTCAAACAGGCCAACAGCTGTTGCCTCATGGCTGAGTGGTTCATTCACTGTTAGCACGTGAATTCAATAAAGCCTGAGCAACCAATTTAGCTGCCTCACCTCATTCTGTGGTGCATTCATTCCCAGTACGAAGCACTGGCGATGAAAGTGGGATTGCCACCCTCAAGGCATTAGGCAAGCTTGAAGTCCTCCTGTGGGCAACTAAAAGAGCTGGTCACTGTGGCAGAGAGAGCCAAACAAGCCAGAAGGGGACACAAAAAGAGCAAAGTCATGCTGAGGGAGCTCGATAAAGTCCACCAGCCACCTGCCTAAAGATCAAGAGTCCTGTGAAGCTGTCAGAATGGCAGCGTTAAATTTATTCGTGCCATTTGACTCATCCACAGAGATTTGGGAGTCATATATTGAGCGTTTTGACTGTTTCCTAGAGGCAAACGATCTGGTGGATTTGACAAGCAGCCAGCGAAGGGCGCTGTTTCTAAATTTCTGTGGCAAACAAATGTTTGACACAGCCAGAGCTCTGTTAGCACCTCAGCCCCTGAATTCTGTCACCTGGGAGGCGTTAATGGCAAAACTTAAGAACCATTACGCTCCCACTCCCTCACGAATTGCCCGAAGGCACACATTTCACTAGCATACGCAAGCTGAGGGGGAAACTGTTAATCAATTTATGGCGGGTCTCTGAACAGCTGCTCTCCATTGTGAGTTTAAAGAGCTGGATAATGCCTTGCTGGATTGTTTAGTCTGTGGGTTAAAAGACCTCCGAATCCAGTGCAGACTACTAGCAAAGCCTGACCTGACACTACAATCAGCATTGGACAAAGCTTGCACTGCAAAGCTATCCAACAAGTTGATGATAGAGATTCATGACGCGAGCAGCCCAGCTTTGGGAAGAAAAACCTTAGCTGTCCACCAGGAAGAGGCTACCGAGGAAGACCTCAATCTACCAGGGGATGATGACATCCACCAGCTGAAGACTGCGGCAGGTAATAATTGGCAATCCAAAAAAACAGCCCAAGCACAATCCTGCATAGTGTGCGGAGGAAACCATCCGCGAGCAGCCTGCAGATTTCAAACTGCAAATTGTCAGCGCTGCGGAAAGAGAGGCCATTTAGCTAGGAAGTGCAGAGCTATCCTGCCTGATGACAGAGTCCAGGCAAAACAAGGGCAAATGAAGGGGACCCCTAGAAAAGTTCCTAGGTTGGGGGAAGAGTGTTTCACCATCCAAAGAGATAATTGCCACATCAACCCCAGAGTAGGGCAAACAAACTTGTCACTAAAGAATTTTTTTTCTTTCAATGAAAATTGAGGGACAGGATTGTCAAATGGAGGTTGACACAGGATCTTCTTTGTCATTGGTTAGTTGGAGCATAATCAAACAGTTGGTGCCCAAAATGGCAAAGAAAAGATTAAGTCCCTGTTCCCTCACATTAAGAGACTATCAACAGAATATAATTCCCATTTGGGGTCTCACTAAAGTGACAGTAGTTTTCAAACATTTAAAGGCCATCTCCCACTAATAGTTGTGGAAAGGGCATTGCCAAGTTTACTGGGCCTTGACTGGTTCGAATCCCTAGGTCTGGCCCTAAGTGGAGTGCATGCCACAAATGGACAAAGCACTGACACCATAGTCACACTGGCAAAGGAATTTGCTAGTGTTTTTGACAATGACTAGGTAAATGTACAGGGCAACCTATTTCACTGAATTTAGACCCTACAGTTATGCCTAGGAGATTGAAAGCCAGGCAAGTGCCCTTTGCACTCTGCCCAAAAATCAATGCTGAACTCGATAAGCTTATATTACAAGGGGTATTAGAGCCAATAGATCACACTCCTTGGGAGACCCCAACTGTCACACCACTCAAGGCTGACGTGTCAGTCAGGGTGTGCGCGGACTACAAGGCAACCCTTAATTTGGCATTACAGCAAAGCGCATACCCAGTGCCAGTGATGCTGGTGATGCCGGTGATCTGTTGCATTCACTGGGTAACGGAAAATTTTTTGCAAAGCTTGACATGGCTCAAGCATATCAACAGCTGCCAGCGGACTCAGCCACCACAGAAGCCCAAACCAAACACAGAGGAGCATTTAGATGCAATAAGCTACAATTTGGCATTTAGTGCTGCCCCTGGGATATTCCAGTCCCTAATGGAACAACTCTTACAAGGCATCCCTGGAGTTGTTCCATACTTTGATGACATTATTGTTTCAGCTAGAGATGAAAAGGCACTTTTAGACAGCCTAAGGGAAGTTTTTAAGAGATTCCAGGCAACAGGTTTGAAACTAAAAAAGAGTAAGTGCCATTTGGGCATACCTAAGGTGGAGTTTCTGGGGTTCCTGATTGATGCTGCTGGAATTCATCCCACGACAGCTAAGGTCCAAGCCATTAAAAAGCGCTCCCACTCCAAACAACAAAACTGAACTTCAGGCTTTCCTTGGCCTCCTGAATTTCTACGCCATTTTCATTCCTCACAAGGCATCAGTAGCTGAACCTCTACACAGACTTTTAGACAAAAAATCACCTTGGGTTTGGGGCAAGAAAGAGGCTAGCTCTTAGAAGGTTGTGAAGGACTTGTTAACTTCAGACTCTGTTCTCATACAGTTCAATGAATGCTTACCATTAGTGTTAGCATGTGATGCTTCTCCATATGGAGTAGGGGCAGTTTTGAGTCACAGATTGCCTAATGGTTCTAAGGCCCCTATACTGTTCTTCTCTAGGACCCTATCACCGGTGGAACAAAATTATAGCCAAATAGATCGTGAGGCCCTTGCTGCTATTACTGGCGTTAAATGTTTCCACGAGTATGTTTATGGACATAAGTTTGAACTTATCATGGATCATAAGCTTTTACTAGGTTTATTCACTGGGGATAAACAGACTCCTCAAATACTCTCCCCTCAAATGACAAGGTGGTGTTTTTTTGGCAGCATACTCATACATACTGACATATTGGCCAGGCAAACATCTCAGCCATACTGATGCCCTCAGCAGGTGCCCAATTCCATCTGCAGCAGAGGACCAGGAGGCTGAGGAATCCTTCCTCCTCATTGATCATCAGCAGGACTTTCTACTGACCGCTGCAGACATTGCTGCCCATTCAGCTAAAGACACTCTTAAGGCAAATTCTGGACTGGGTGAAAAGGGGATGGCCACAAGGGTCTGTGCCTGCTGATTGTCGTCCCTTCAAAATAAGGCAACAAGAGCTGTCTTGCAGCAAGGGTTGTTTACTATGGGAGAGTAGATTGGTAATTCCCTCATCCTTACAAAAGCATGTACTGGGGGCACTCCACAAGGGTCACCCAGGCATCATTCGTATGAAGTCCTTAAGCCAAAGTTATGTGTCTGGCCAGGGATGAACCAGGCAATATCTGAATGGGTGTCAGGGTGTCAGCAGTATCAGGGAACTAGGCTATTACCCCCAAAAACCCCAGTAAGAGAGTGGGAAGCCCCCAGAGGTCCATGGTTGTGCCTGCACATTGATTTCATGGGGCCCTTCCAAGGCCAGACTTTCCTCACCTTAGTAGATGCTTTCTCCAAGTGGGTTGAGGTAGTTTTAATTACCTCTACAGCATCTGAAGCTGTCAACTAAGCTTTACAAAAGGTGTTTGCCACCTATGAGCTTCCCAATCTAATTGTATCAGATAACGGGTCACAATTTAGCTCAAGAAGTTTTGAGCTGTTTCTCATTAGTTTAGGCATAAGACATGCAGTAATTTCTCCTTTCAATCCCTCTAGTAATGGTATGGCAGAATGATGGGTAAGATCTGCGAAAGAGGCACTAGCAAAGATGGGCCCAGGGCCAGGGCCAACTAAAGTAGCCCAGTATCTGCTAATTCAGCATTCTACCCCATGTCCATCCACAAATCATAGCCCAACAGAATTATTAATGGGTCAAAGACTTAGAACAGTGTTAGATAGACTGCATCCTGCCTATACACCAAACAAGCCCCTTGATTCACATAGCAATACCAGGGAATTTGATGTGGGGGACCAGGTTTTCACTGGGAACTACACTGGTAATCCCCTGTGGCTACCAGCATCCATAACTAGCATAACCAGGCCATGTTCATACATTGTGAAGTTAGAGGATGGCCAGATCTGGAGGTGCCACATTAATCAATTAAGGAGGGCAAGGGAATATGAGGCCAGGAGCTATATTAATGAGGGAGAATGATGAGTTCTCAGGAACCATCTGCACCAACCACACGCCAGCAGCCACACTTACCAAAGAGGCCATGGGTCGAGGAATCACCAGTAGAGGTCCAACTGCAGCAGTCGGAGGTTCTGGTTGAAGAGGTTCCAGCTGAAGAGGTTCCTGCTGCATCCAATGAGCCATCGCTGCTCAGATCAACTAGGATCCAGTGCCACCCAGCCTACCTCAAAGACTACACATGCGCTGTCGAGGTGGGAAGGAGTGCTATGTTCTGAAATTCCCCCTCTGGTCCAGTTTCCAGCAGGGGGTGCCCAGCCGCAACCTGATTGGCCGGTAGTTTGACAGCCAACTATAGAAGGAGCAGTCAAACAGGCCAACAGCTGTTGCCTCACGGCTGAGTGGTTCATTCATTGTTAGCGTGAGAATTCAATAAAGCCTGAGCAACCAATTTAGTCGCCTCACCTCATTCTGTGGCGCGTTCATTCCGAGTATGAAGCAAGGACATAATAGGATTAACCCTCTACCATTTAGCAGAAGACACAAAAGATGCAGAAATATGCCTATAAGGGTTGCTTGCTTCACAAGGTGGCAGCAGAGGATCAGTAAGACGCTGTTGCTACGCCCATGTTAGGTTGCAGTTACTCTTGGGACCTTTGAATTAAGTTGATTAAATGGCACACAATAGTTGCAGAAAGGGGGTTATCATTGGAGAAACTACATTGCAACGTCTCCTAAGGCAGGGGTGTCAAACTCACGTCATCACAGCAGCATCACGTGACGTATTGGGACTTTTTCTCCCTTCACTAAACTGGGCATGGGCATGGCCAGCATGTGACACCTCTGGCCCATGGACCAGGAGTTTGACAGCCCTGTTCTAAGGGCATTTCAGACATTGCATAACCCCATTAGCAGCCCCTCTGAAACTTATAAAAATCCATGTACTCATCAAACCAATTGTTCAGCTGCATCAGAACCACAACCCCAGGTGGTTTTGTTCATCAATACACTGACCTTTCTTTCCAACCAGACTCCATTTTATTTCCAGCATCTTTTTACCAGCTTGGAACTGAACCAGGTAGATTTTCTTTCCAACATCTGGTAAATAAATAGAATTCTTTGGAACTCATGATTAATTCCTTGAAATCAGGTTTACCTGATATTGACTTACATGGACAAATCCATGTAATTTTTCTGGCAGTACATTGAAGGCTTTTGTCATTATCTCCTGGGATGTTGTTTTCACTTTCTGGTTTTCCTGTCTGGTTTACACTGCTAGAATTCTTAGGTGATTCCTCATCTAATTATTCACTTGGTCTTGCTTAGTTTTCTAAATCATCTGAGGCTGTACAGATGCTGCCATCTACCCAGGTGATTTGGTGACTGAGCCCTAATAAATTTACATTTCTAAAATTCTGATTTCACTTTGTCATTATGGAATACTGAGTATAGATTTATGAGAAACAATGAATTTCAACAACTGTAGAATCAGGTTGCAACATTGACAAAAGTGAAGGGGGTCTGAATATTTTCTGAATGTGCACTGTAAATGTAGATTGGATGGCTGAATATCAATGTCACTGCAAGTCACTGATCAATTTGTTCTGGTATTTGCAATAAACATTGTCTGTGTCTTACTAAAAAATTAAGTGTGGTAGTTGTTGAAGTTATAACCGGAAACATTTTCAACGTTATGAATCACACGGAAGATTTTAAATCTATAATTAATATGATGCACTCTATAAATACTCATCATTTAAGCAGAAAGAGAGCCAAATTGTGTTTTTGATCTTTGAATATTTGTTACTACTATGCATTATGAACACTGTTGTTTAAAAAAAGGTACACCAATGTTTCTTTAACCAGGGAGATTTTAGGATGATAGGGTTAGGATTCAGCCTGTTGCCTTGGAAACTTGCCCTGAGACCAGGAGATTCATCTTGAGTGACATTTTAAGAGCATGAATTAAAAACTGGCACAAAACGGGCGTTGTAATATATTCCTTGTTGTTCTAGATAGTTGTCTCTTCATTATGAGCTTTTATATCTCATTATTTCAATTGAACTACCAGAATCTGAAGTGAATAGAATAGTCCACACCATGCACTGGAGGACCTTCAGGCTGTTCTCAACTGGACATGTTCGAAAATTATTTGAGTGAATAACAATATAAAGAACTCTTCCAGAAATAACAACAGTTCATTTCTCATGAACTGTCTGATTTAATGGGATCATTATATTTGCCATTCTGCATGTGTTAATAGCATCTAATGCACAGATTTTTTTAAAAAACTATTGAATGAATAATGATCTGAGACTCAGGTTTTCTTAATGCCTCCTTAATATCAACTACTTTGGCAAAAGATGAAAGTGAAAAAATACATGACATTTATTTTATATTAGCAATGTAGAAAATGTGTGCATTTATAATCAAGGTACATGTTTTATAATGCATTCATAATGGCCTCCATTGAAAAGATTATTATGAAGAGTGCATCTTACAGCAGTGAAATAGAGGAAAATGTGAGCAACAGAATAGCAATTTAAAAATCATAAACAGGCTGTCGCTGTTTAGAAATAATGATTCTATGAACTTGATAAACTATACAAATCAACAAGAAAAGGCCACCAGTCAAAATTCTAAACATTAACACTGAAATGTTCAAGATGTCAAAACTAGAATATTTGGATGGGTAATATGAATATGTTGTTTTGCCTGACAATTATAAATTATGTGAACAAAGAGTATTTTCTACACAGTGTCTTGTAGTTGTTAGACTACAAGTCCCAGAAATTCCAGCTAACATAGCCAATTATCTAATGACATCAGAAGTGCAGCATATTGGGAAATACTGCTCTATTGCTTTGGCAACTAAGCCACTTACTTTTCTAGTAGGTGGGATAAACAAATTAACTTTCTAACCCACAATATGGATTTACCTTGGTCCAGCACAGTGGTGGGATTCAAATATTTTTACCACCGGTTTAGTGGGTGTGGCTTGGTGCGCCAAACACACACTTTGCGCAGGTGCAGAGGCTTTTGCACAGGCGCAGAGGCATTCTAACTTACCTCCTGAAAGCCTGCACGATCCCGATTGCTTCAGCAGTTACCGCGTGGCACTCTTCTGTGTCACGCAAAGCAGCTGCGCTTCAAATTCAGAGGATAAAGGTGAGTATGGGAGCCTGGGTAGGTGGGTGGCCCAACAGCAGAGTGGCAGAGAGAACTGGTTCAGTCTCCGCTGCTCATTGCTGCTACTGGCTTGGCAGAACCAGGCCGAACCGGTAGGATACCATCACTGGTCCAGCACCACCATAAGGCATTGTTTAGCAAAAAACAGGTTTAACTGTTTTTATGGTGTCTACCTGTACTCACTACACATTATTCTGTGTGCAACTTGACATGCAGCTAAGCCCACCTATCCACCAATGAAACAGCCCATGTGCATGCATCTGAATGCTTTATTATAGGAACAGGATGAATGTAACTGGGAAAAATAGAAATACATACAATAAGAACCCCAATACAAAATAAGCAGTGTTGAGTTGCTGATGAGCATAACAATTAACAAATACAGATAAAGCTAAATTTCCTGAGCGATACTGTGTGTATGGGATGTCGAATGTTGTCCTCTGATAAACATCACAACGATGGAAGAGAATTAGACTCTCTTTTCTGCTCCCTGATACCTGTTTAGAAACATCTAATCTTGTATTAGGATTGCTCTGATAATCTTATTGAGCTATTGCTTCAACCTTAAATAATGCTTTTAGCATAGATATTTAGAAAATAGTAATTGTTGTACATTAGAGGTAGTAGATCAGTTCCAATCCAATTTGACTTATGAAATCACTTTGATGGTTTGAATCAATTTGAAAACCTGAGCAGATTCTATCTGTTGCTTAGATTTAAGGCATCAAATCAGTTCAGTACAATTTGAAATGACTTTGTCCAATCAATTTGGAAGCAACCAATTTGATTCAATGGTTCAGTATAACTTTTCTGATTCAGTTAAGGAAATCAGTTTGATGCAGATATTTGATTAACCTGAAATAAAATATCTGAATGGGCACTTTGTTCAGTTCATATACACTTTTTGAGAGGTATCACCCATAATTAGAAAATGATATTCTATTCTGCAGGTTTAAAAGATGTCATCAGAGTGACATCAAATATACAATATTGTTTGCTCCCTTTTGTTTGACCATGGAATTGCCTAAAGCAGGGGTATCAAACTTGATTTTATTGGGGGCCGCATCAGGATTGTGTTTGACTTCAGGGGGCCAGGGTGGCATGGCCAGCTCAATATCACTGATGTCAGGGGTGCCTGTAGTGGCCCAGGTGCCAGCAAAAACAGGCTCCCGAGCTCCATTTTCAGCTTCAATGGCTTCCTGCAACACTTTGATAACAAAAACAGAGTTCGGGAGGGCCATGGGCCAGTTGTTCACTGTTTCCAGGTCGGCCCCATGGGCTGGATCAGGCCCACGGGCCTTGAGTTTGACACCCCAAGCCTAAAGTATAAAATCCCTATATTGTCTCTGATAGGAAGTTTGGTTATATTGAAAACTGGAACGTTGCTGATTTTACACTGATTTTAAGCTAACTGCTGATTTCTGCAATACTTCATTTCTGACAGTTTAATACTGTCAGTATTACTGTCAATGAAGTTCTGTGAGACAAAGTAAAAAATCTTGGGACCCTTCACAAGCCATAGCTTCCCTTGCCTACTGACAATCTCAAGGATTCCATCTTAGAAATTTGTTTTGCTATTAATTAACTTTGGCAGTCTGAAAGTTTATCAAATATGTATATATGGATTATTTAATATCAGAATCTTCATGGAATCAGGCTGCCACAGACATTTGACAAACCAACTAAATAAATACATCTGCCACTTTTACATTCTCTGGAGAAAAGTTATCACTGGTTGAAAAGAACATAGTAAAGAAAAACTTTGTTTTTCCTCGCCCTGCACATTATTTTCCCAGTGTAGAGGGAAGAATTTTTACTTAATTGACAGTTGAGGAAGCTCTTAAAGTTCTAATTTTCCAGTGATTTAACTGATTCACAGTAAAGTGTAAAGCAGTTTGAAAAGTGTTTTATTTAACAAGAGAGATGCCAAATGCACATTAAAGTCTTTTCCCTTAACTTTAAGAATGCAAACATATGCAACTGAGGAATAAAGGAGTTTTGATCTGAACTGATATTAAAGGCCATATTCTCTAATCCTACCTCTTTCTGGACAATAGTAGAATTCACCTATCTTCTTCTTGCTCAGTAGTACTGTGACCTAGCTATTTTATCTAAATTACTTTCTGGTTACAACCAAATCCAACATGTTGCAAGAATAAATTCAATTAAGGGATAACTTAGCAACTGAAAGAAATAATGTCACAAGCCACAAGAATAGGAGATGAACAAATCTATCAATTTACTACTCACTACTAAGAACAATCCCTCCTAAATCTGTGTTGTTTCTATTTAAGCAGTTATAAACCACCAAAACAAAAGGTGTCCACAACGTATATGAAAAATATAGCCAAAAATAGCTCCTAACTAGAAAAAAATCTTCCACACAATCAAACATCTCTTGCTTTAAAATGTATGATACTAAGGCAATAACACTGTTAATCTCTACATTTCCAAAGGGAGAAATTTTTTTTCAATTCAGAGATATCCATTAAGGTCAGAGGTGGTATTCCGCAGTTCTGACCAGTTCTGGAAAACCGGTAGCGGAAATTTTGAATGGTTTGCAGAACCGGCAAATATCACTGACTGGAGATTTTACAGTATCCTTCCCCTGCCACACCCACAGAACCAGTAGTAAAAAAAAATGGGATCCCACCACTGATTAAGGGTCAGTGGCTCCATGTCAACATTAAGCATTTCCTTCATCATACCAGTTCATAATTATGTATTTTTTTTCAGAAACCTAACTATACTGTAAGCTGCTTTCCAGTTTACATTTGTTTCCAGAAATTTACTTAACCAAATATCTACTCATCAGTACAATGTAATTTAAAGGCAGTGATTAGAGTGGACCTATTTTGACTATCACTGTCATCTTAGAGGTAAATGCCAATTGTACATAGAATACTCACATGTTCATATTGCCATGATGTAAGAATAAAATATGAATTGTGAACAGAATGAACATTACAGCTTCTTGGTACACAGATGTACCATTGTTACAGTATGTATGTATGTATGTATGTATGTATGTATGTATGTATGTACAGTATGTATGTATGTATTTCTTTATTCATTCATTCATTCATTCATTTAAGAAAATTTATATTGCCACCTACCGCCTACTCACACATGGTTACTCAAGGAGGCTTACACATATATAAAACCATATAAAAGAAATCAAAAGAATAGCAAGAAAAATAATAAAATAATAAATTAGTAAAATAATAACCCCTCAACCCAGCAACAACATACATTCATACAAACCATTTAATGCACTCCATACTGCTCTCAGTTCCCTAGGCCTGCTGACAAAACCACATTTTCAGTATAAAAATGAATTGCAAATAAATCATGGTAATTTGCTAGAAATCAGGGAAGTTTGGCAGAAGAGTATTTCCACATTAGTAGAGGAAATGAAGAAGCAGTACATCACAAGTGCCATTCCACTCTTTGTAAAAAGCCGATATAAAATTATGAAGGGTCTCAAAAAGGCTTTTTCCCAAAAGTTTAATATATACATAAATACATACATTCACTCTGAGAAGCACAGAGCCGAAGACAGAAGCCTGAAGATGATGAATGAGACTTCATCGAAACGTTGCCTAGATACTTCAAATCTTACGCGGGAGAAAACCCGAACAACCAAAGATCCAAATGCATACATATATACACACGTACCTGTATGTATGTATGGTATTCAGCTTTGTTCAGGTATTTTCCCACGTCATTATAGTTGTGCTTTTAAAGTTGTAGCAACGTTTCGGCAGAATCTCATCTGCCATCATCAGGCTTCTGTAGTGTTCGTCTGTGAGTCAGACTTTTACAGTTGTTTCAGTTTAAAATTTGGGGCTAGCCTACTGCTCTGCAAGAATGGTTTTTTCTTCATCCTGATTGGTTGGGAGTCTTGGTCTGTGTTTATTGATCTTGGAGTTTGCTATGTTCTGCTTGATTGGTGTTTCTAATATCTTCTGTGTGTTTTGTGGCTTTTTTGTGTGTGTCTTGATTGGCTGGCAACATTGTGTTCCTGTATTGGAGGCTTTTAGTGCAGCTTGGCTCAGAGTAAATGGACGGCTATCATTTGTTAGGAAGCTAGGTTTCATCTGGGTGCCTGGTTGGTGTGTGTTTGAGCTGGAGGTATCGGGGGGATCTCATCTGCCATCATCAGGCTTCTGTATTGTGTTTGTCTGATGAACACAGATGATGAGACATGACCACGGACCAGAAGCCGTACTGCAGCTACATCACTACCTGCTTCAAACCCTTCCAGCCCATACATGAAGCGAACGGACGCCCACCATGAATATGTGGCACGACTATGAACACGAAGCCAAACAACAGGATCATAGCTCACCAGCTCAAATCCCCCAGCAACTAAGACTAACCTGAGCACAACCAAGCCCTCACCTGAACAGAACACAGCCAACCCCTTTCTAGCCTGTGCCTTTAGCACCAGAGAGTGTATATAAGTATTCCTATTAAATATATTATGTCTATGCACACGTGCACTTTGTGAGTATACGTATTACTTTATTTTATATCAGGGATCAGCACAATGACTTAGACCAGACATCTAATGTTAGTGAGAGTTTTTGGCAATTGCAATTCAGAAGCTTCTAGAACACATGGTCTGCATGCCAGATTCTGCCCATGATAGGCTGCGGAGTTGGCCCATGGGCCCTCCCAGAGACAGCAAGGGACCACCCCTCACTGCCCCAGGCGTGTCCATGCCCACCCAGTTAGCCCTGATGAACATGCCACGCCCACCCCAGCCCCCGACGGGCAAACAAAATTCCAGCACAGCCTGTGATGGGATTGAGTTTGATACCACTGTTTTAAGAAGATGCAATATAGATATGACTATTAAATGATGCAGAATAAAGTTTAGCTGACTGGAAGATTTTGTCATTCTATGTGACCATCAATTTATGCATTTTAAGGTGCCAGGTTAGAAATATTTAAAACAATGAATAAACGTTAAATTTCTCCTAATGCTTTCTGAAATATATTCTTTGTTTTTCCAGTCTGAATTTCTTCTGGGGCCTATATCATTCAACATTTTTCTGTACCATACAATTTCAGGGCAATATTTATATTCCTATAGACTGTAGTTTTAAATTTTTAAAAAGACATAAAGATACACTTTTCTGCTGGAGGCTACACTTTCCAACCTACAGAAGCAACTTAAAAGCTCTCCTATTAGGTTACATCTCCATCTCTTTCCTTACAAAAATGTATAATGGCAATGTTTTCTTTTTCCACTCATCTCAATAAAATTGTAGTTCAGTAAAAGTGGAAATGCTTTTATGCTTCCTTTATCCTTCTCAAGAATTTAACTTCACTAAGGGGAAAAGATGGAAAATGTATTCCAGAACATGTGGAGGACATCAGATTTAAGAAGGATGCACTATAGCAAGGGTATGCAAGGGATCTCATCAAAAATGTCAAGATGGTAGCTACAATAGTACAGTCAAAGCTCCATCCACTGTTTGTATGAAACAGAAACATGTAGAAAACAGGTAATGTTTCGATTGCACTATTGCAAGACTTTTTTTAATAGCATGCCTACGTTACAATATTATTAAGATATGACTGGCTTCAAGAGTGCCTTTGAAACTATGACTTTCTTCTATTTCACCTGAATGAGTCTCATGTAGTGTTTAGTGCTCATTATTCCAAGACTTTAGAAAGAGAAGAGCAGAGAAACAGAGAAGAGCAACAAAGATGATTACTCATTACTGAAGGCTAAAACATATGAACAATGGTTGAAGGAATTGGGTATGTTTAATGAAAAGAAGGACTGGGTGTGTGTGTGTGACATGATAGCAGTGTTCCAATATCTAAGGGACTGCCACAAAGAAGAGGGGGTCATTTTCCACCTGAAGACAGGGCAAGAAGCAAAGAGTGGAAAATAATCAAGGAAAGAAGTAACCTAGAATTAAGGAGAAATTTCCTTACAGTTAGACCTTGACTTGCCTTTAGAAGGTGTGGATGCTCCAACATTGGAGGTTTGTAAAAAGAGATTGGACAACCATTACTCTGGATTGGTATAGTGTTTCCTGCTTGAGCAGTTGGTTGGACTAGAAGACTTCCAAGTCCCTTCCAACTCTTATTATTCTGTTATTCTGAACTTTAGCAGAACAAAAGGGTGAACAGTGTAATTTAAGCATGAAAATAGAAGAGCTTGGTTGGTTCATAGCAAGGGTCAGCTTAATCCAACATCTCCTTATCTGGAATGATCACTGTAAACGGAAAAGGATTTTAGTAAGAAATTCCAGATTTTCATGACCCAAATCAATGTATTTTGTATATACTTGAGTTTGTGTGTGTTTGTGTATATATGTTATTATTTATTTTCTTAACATATGCCCTTTTGTGTGTGTGTCTATTCTTTTCTTCTCTATACACATATTTGCATACATACATACACACACACGTGCGCACGCACACACACACACACAAACAAAACCCAGCAGTTAGTTAGTTATATTTGTTCCAGTTCTCAAATGCTTAGAAGAATTAAAATGAGATATGTAGGGAAATTGACAATGCCTGTGCTGAATCCAAAGTTTCCCAATCTACTGAACCCTTCCTACCAAATTGGCACCTTATCTATAAGCCCTGGAGCCAGCCGGTACCTTTCTTTAAGAAGGTGGAGAAGAACAAGAAGGAAAGTATTTTAAAACTCCTGGAGTGTTTTGCAAATAATGATGTGTGGAAATTCCGTCAATACTATACCAGAGGGGAAAAAAAGGTAAGTGTGAAAGTATCTTGTAATAAAATTAACGGTTGCTATGGTTTCCATCAAACTGATTTGCCTAAGGTTGTGTCAATAAGTATCTTTTGTAATTAAATTTTAAATGGAAGAAAAACACACTTGATGCTTGATATCATCTGGATACATTAGCATGACGTAAAACATTAAACAGTGATGGTGATAATTTTTAAACCCAAGCAAAACAGCAGATAAAATCGACACAAGTGTAATTGGAAAAGTTGAAGAAGATTCTTTGCATGCCACAGTGCATTAGCTAGGCAATTTCTGGTTTTGGCTCAGACATACACCTGGTATCTTTTAGATTTTTTTTTCTACATATGAGCTGATCAGTGTCTAGTATTTCTGATGGATGATGCTACACAGGCAACCTCCAATGGCCAAAATAAACTCAGAGCACATCTGCAAAGAAGTTAAGTTAGTCAAAGTTTCCTATTCTGCTTCCACTGAGAGGGAAGTACAAGGAAATGGAAGGACAAACTCCATTTTAAAGAGATGTGCCTGATCTCACTGACCTCATCTGGGCTGGAACCTGACCTTTCCAACTTCTAGTTAAAAGAGAAAGCTGCTAGGAGACACAAAGAGAAATGTCCAGATATAATTTCTAAAAATGAAAAAAAATAAACTTTCACCAGGGCCTCATAAAGACTGCTATTTCAAACACAGAGCTCCCAAGGTGCTTAGGTCAACTTTGAAATGCTTAAGCCAATATACTTCTGTAGTTAATCAAGAGTTGCTTCTGGGGTGGTGGGGGAAGAGAAAAAAAAAACAAACCTCTTACAAAGTAATTTTCAGGAAATAATCAATATAAAAACTAAGCACATTTTTCTTAAGTGTGCGTGTGTGTGTGTGTGTGTGTGTGTGCAGGTGCGCACGCACACTCACTCCCACGCTTGTGTGCAGTCATTTACTTTTCATACCTTGTTATAATTAAGATATAATAAACCATCTTCTTCCAATTATAAAAGAAATAAAAACCCTAGAGAACATTTTGTTATGATTTGTACATGTATGACTCTATGTAAGACAAAAAGACTTCTTCATAATAAGAATCAATGCAAGGTTCTGCAGCAGTCATGAAGGTACTATAATGAATTAAGGCAGGGGTGTCAAACTGGCGGTCCATGGGCCAAATGGTCATGAGCGGGCCACATGCACTCTGGCTCCACAAAGGCACAAAATACATTGTGATATGTCACATGACACGATCGAGTTTGACACCCGTGAATTAAGCTTGACTATTGTCAAAGTGGATGCATCATGCAGTATTTTTGGCAGTGTTTATAGGAGTTTGAGACTATCATCTTCTTCCAAGATCTTTTTTTTTTCACTGTTCAGTGCAAATCTCAGTGTTGGAATTCACTGAAGGATTCCTTATCCAATGCTAATTCTAATACTAATCTCAAAAGCCAACTCTGTTTAGTGTTTGAGATTAGCCAAGATCACTTAGGTGCTGCTATCTGCTGAGGCAATAGAACAAAAAAAAAAAAAACACGGAACAAATGGCATCAGATAATAAAGTAATATTTCCCAAACATTTTAGACCAGGGAACACATTTATAGGATGCTGTGGATACTTTACAAAAATAGCTACCAGAAGTGGTTTGTCTATTCACAAAATGGTGGCTACTGTTTAGATAGCCATATTGGGCTGCCAAACTGTACAGAAACTATTTCTTGCCTGCCAGCTTGTTGAGTTTTGCAGCAGAAACTGGTAACTGCTACAGTGTATCAGAAAACTCTTATTTATCAGAAGTCGAAACTCTCCATATCATGTAATTCTCTATATACACCAGCCACAGGTTAACACTGTTATCACATCCTTTGGATACATTCACTCACCATTTTAACTCCTATGAGACATGCGGACTCCAATGATATTTTGGAATATGAAAATTATTCAGGAAGCTGGTGCTTTGCTTTATAATGCAGCAATTTGCTTTCTAGTTTTGTTTAAATTAGAAGAGTAGAGTAGAGTAGAGTAGAGTAGAGTTGAGTCAAGTCGAGAAGAGAAGAGAAGAGAAGAGAAGAGAAGAGAAGAGAAGAGAAGAGAAGAGAAGAGAAGAGAAATAACTTTATTGTTACTTTACTTTATTGTTACTTTAAATGTACACTAATCAGCATATATTAAAATGAGATTTCATATAATGCAGCTTTTAGGGTAACCACCTGCAATATATGCTACATAAACATGACACATACACATTCATATATGACCCAGAAAAACAATACAGTCTAGTCCAGATATATGTGTATACATGGTGATAAAAATGAATCTTGTGAGTTTACCAGAAAGATGGCATAGGGAACAAAGCTGTTACAGGATCTGATAGTCCTGTTACAAATACTTTGAAATCTCCTCCCAGTGGGGAGCAACAAAAACAAACTGTAAAGTGGGTGCATGGGGTCTCTAACAAAGCCTTGAACTCTAAGCACATAGTGCTTATAAGCAGTGTCCTGAATAATGGGAAGCAGGCTTCTTATAATCTTTTCGGCTGTCCTTACCACTCTCTGTATGGACCTTCTCTTTGGAAAAAAAAATCTTTTTAAAACTATGTTTTAAAAAGATCAAAGGGGCATCTTTTTAAGGAGACCTAATGGTGACCCCAGAGACATGGCCACCCATAATTGTCACATTGTAGATCCCAGCATTACTATATTGTTCTACCTGTAGGATTCACAATGTCCTTTGGACACTTCTCCCAGGATAACCCAAATCTTGCTGCTGCCAGATATTTACTTCACTTCTTAAGGACCACCAGTTATCTCTCAAGTGTTAGCCGGTGTTTACTTGCCAGTGCCTGAACTACAAGTCAACAGCCTCCATGTTCCTTCAAATATCAATGGTCTGAGCCATTTAGAAATCCAAGCCAGCACCTAGCCAGTTTGCCATCACCATCACCTGGATTTTCTGACTTGCAAGTGCATGACACGGGTACTATGGGTCTTTTGCAGCCAACATCAATTCTGCCCCAGTTCAACTATCAGCAAGGTTCATCTGCTGGATTCTCCACTTTCAACTAGATTGTTCTTTTGTTCTAAGCTTCTTCCTTTATCTGTCTTCTTCTTTTGTTCTTGTCTACCAGCATCTCCACTACAGCTGAACCCTTTCTGAAGGCCTATTGGTGGGATGTTTAAAGGAGTTCTAAAGAAAGAGGGCCATTCCTGCCACTGAGTATCCTTCTATTCATAGTCTACCCACTGATAATGACACTAGGGTTTAATGTGTTTTGGGGGGACTCTAATACATTTCATTGTTATGAGTGTTTGGGCTGACACATTTTGTTTTATGCTTTTAATTCTGTTAACTGTGTATTTGCACTTTGTAAATTGCCCAAAGTCTATTGTAGTATGTGGCCATAATACATGTAATAAATAATGAAATTATAATTATACACTCAGACCAATTTTGAAATAAATTTATAAAGTAAAGTTTATGTCAACTCAGTCCACAACTCCCAGCATTCCTTCCACCAAGCCAAATCCTGATGTTGTGCTTTCGAATCAGGAACCCTGACTTAATGATCCTCACTAATATTTTCAGAAGAATTGATATACCTACAAAAGCTAAGATGCAAATGTTAACATTTTTACTTTCCCTAAAAAATAAACTTTAAAATAATTCCATAATATATCTTACTGAATGGGGGTAGTCCATAACAAAATGTCCTCATCTGTCATAATAATTCATGTGCAATTTACTTGTCCAAGCAAAGGACCGATTATATCCAACAGAACATTGTGAAATGCCATTTATGTATTTGCTGCTGTTTCTTCTTCTAAGTGAGCAATTTTCTGTCTTGATAATGTGCACTTGATGTAGCTCCAGATATCTTTATTATTAGAAAAATCCATAACAGATGGGGTTATCAAGGCCATGGTCCAGGTTGGTTAGATAAACTTTCAATGCTTAGATAAACTTTTAATGGAAGGAGTCCACATAATTGTATCCTGCTGAGGGATAGAATGGATATTATTTTGGCTAAGTACTGACAATATTGTCAGCTTCAAATCTAAGCCCAATCTAGGACAAGATTGTCACAGAGAAAAATACAGGTGACAGCAAATTATTGATGCTGTTACAATTAATAGTATTTAATAAAATATTTGAGAACATTAATAAATTATTATGGGATGAAGAATATCCAAATTCAAAGAAATAAGCTAATGTTAATGTGATAAGAAATGAGTGGCACTGTGGTATAGTGGTGGAGCTCTTGCCACAATCAGATGGCTGTGAGTTTGATCCTATGTAGTGATAGATATTTCTCTGGACACAGTGAGTAATTTTCTGCTGCAAACTCCATGTAGGTGTCAGGAAGGGCATTAAGACACTAAATACTCAGCTCCATTCAGTCACCCAGTGGTGTATTAACCATTAAGCAGACTAAGCATGTGTTTAGGGCACCAGGCCCAAAGGGAGCACCACAAAGTTGAGAAAGAAAAAAAAAACCAATGAAGTTTTGTAAAAAATATTGTATGTACAATGGAGGGGTGCACCAAGATTTGTCAGTGCTTAGGGCACCAGTGAGCTTAATCCACCACTGAAGTCACCTCCAACTCCAACCCAACCCCTATGCAAGGGATTACAGGCAAGGATGGGATTCTACCAGTTCGCACCTATTCACTAGAATCAGTTGTTAACATTCTAAGCAGTTCAGAGAACTGGTTGTTAGAAGAAATTACTGGCCTAATCCTGTAAGGAAGGCAGGAAGGAAACATTCTGGTCTTGCTTACAGAAACTGCTTCTCCATTAATCCTTATTACGTTCTTGGCAGGACTAGTGTTCCTGTCTCAGGGACCTCTCTGGCGTTTTTTTTCCTCTTCTTTGCTAGTACTTTGCTTGTGTAGAGTGACCATTCAAAGTTACAATGGCAGTGAAAAAAGTGACTTATGACCATTTTTCACACTTACAACTCTTGCAGCATCCCCACAGTCATGAGAGGCCAGGCAAGGAGATGCATGCCACAATGTGAGTGATATTGAGTTGGCCATGCCCAGCCAATAACATGACCACCAAGCCATGTCCACCCAGTCACATGACCACTAAGCCACGCCCACAGAACTGGTTGTTAAAAAAATTGAATCCCACCCCTGATTACAGGGTCATTAAAAGAAAAAAAGGTATTACAAGAAATCTGATTTATCATAATCCATTTCTAGCCCTGATGAATTGCAGTAGACCATTTATTTTTAAGGTGATCCTTTTAAGCAAGGATTCATCTCTTTAACTGGGCTTGTTAGTTGTTTGTTCACTCTTATTTCTATCTTACCTTCCACCCTGAACTCCCAGACTTGCCTTTCTCCCTTTTCCTCCTTGTGTTTTATGAAGCAACAGAAACAACATAATTATTTTTTATGGATGTTGCATCCAATTTTATTTTATTTTATTTTATTTGCAGTATTTTGAAACATTAAGTCATTTGAAAAGGCTTGTGTGTCTCTTTTACCAGAGGGATTCAACTTCAGTTTATACAGACACTGATTTATCAAAGCATCCTGATCCAGATCAGAAATTGGGGATCAGCTGAACCCAAAACCTTTCTCTAAATCTGACTGGATAAATCTAGAAGCAAAATAATTGTTGGAAACTGAATCACTTCTTTTTATCTATTGGATTTCTGGACAAATGACACGTGCTAAAGGAGAACTTAAATGTCTGTCTTTATTAGATAAATTAGACTTATGTATTAATCTATTGGATTTCAATTCCACCTTTTCATTCAGGGGGTCATGTGGCTTATAAGGTACTTCCTTTTTGCATTTTATCTTTGCAACAACCCTGTGAAATAGGTTGCGTCTACATAAATTCCATATTATCCAATTCTTGCCATGCCATAATTTGGCTGCCAACACAAAGTGATATGAGTGACTTTTTATATTGTACAAGCTTTCAAGTTTTCCTTTAATTGATCTAGCAAGGTAGCTAGAAACAAAATCCCTTACCACTCCAAACAGCTCCACTATCAAGATGCAATGGAGATAGAAAAGCAAGATTTCTCCAATGAACTGTTAAGAAAAGCTCTGGCTGCACCAGTATGGGAAAAAGAAGGTGGCATGAAAGAAGGATCCAGGTGGTACAATAGTGGTGTATAATGTGGCAAGTGCAGCAGGTAGGGCTAGACAGCAGGGGCAGATAATGGCAGTGGATAAGTGGATGTCCAAAAGAAAGAGATGGGGGTGGATAGTTTAGCAGGAGACAGTACTTTATCTTATGAGGCTCAGGACTGGGAGGGACCAAGCCGAGAATGGATTTGATTGGACTGGGTCCTTGTCTTATAACCAGAAGGATTCAGTTAACAATACAATGGGGACTTCTGGGATTGCTGTTGCTAAGTGCTCACATGACATTGGACTATCCAACCACATTGTTTAACAATGGAAATTCTGGTCCTAATTGCTGGCTTTAACCAAGGATTACCTCTAAAAGAATTTCACTATGCTATGTTTCTGAAGGAACTTGGCATGGTCCAACTGCAACAGTTGGAACTTTGAGAACCGGTCTTACATCCTTCCTTCGTTCAGTACCATTATAAGTTCAAATGGTTGCTGAGCAAGTGAATGTTAAGCAAGAACAGCATCTACACAAACGTCTTCCTGATTTTTCCTCAAAATGCCTGACAGCCTGTTTTGAGGTAGCATTTAAAGGTAGCATTAGAAACTAGGAGATAATGAGTTCTAGTCCTGCCTTTGACACAAACCAGGCCAGATGACCATAACCAGTTATTTTCTTTCATCCCCAAAGAGAAGGTGCTGGGTAACTACTTCTGAAAATATTACCAAGATAACCACATGGTCTGTCTTCAAGGGATTAAACAACAAGTAGAAGTCAGGATACTTTCAAACTGAAGTGCAGAGATGGCACAGCGAAATCCAGTTGGGTCCAATTCTTTATTTGCTTATATTTGGTAGACAGAAGTTCATCAGACTAAAGCTATAACCTTCTAACCTAATAGATATATTCTGGGAGATTCTAGGGTGTAGCTACTCTGTGCCTTTTCCTCCCTCTCCGTCCAATTCAGGACTGCACAGTCTCTTATTGTGGGTCCCTCTCTGCAATATATTGCCTCCTCCCTGGGAAGTTGTGGTTTGATTGCTGAGATTCCCTCCCACTCCTTCTCCAGCTCCATACAGGTTGTCCTCAATTTACAACAGTTCATTTAATGACTGTTCAAAGTTACAACAGCACTGAAAAAAGTGACTTATGACCATTTTTCAGTTATAAACTTCACAGCATCTCCATAATCATGTGATCAAAATTCAGATGCTTGGCAACTGTTTCGTAATTATGACCATTGCTGTGTCCCAAGGTCATGGGATCACCTATTGCAACCTTCTGACAAGCAGTCAATGGTGAAGCCAGATTCACTTAACGACTGGGTTACTAACTTATCAACTGCAGTGATTCACTTAACAACTGTGGCAAGAAAGGTGGAAAAATGGGGCAAAATTCACTTAACAAATGTCTCCCTTACCAACAGAAACTTTGGGCTCCATTACGATCATAAGTCAAGGATTACCTGTATTGCATCACAGATACTGTGATAATTGATGTTCTTCTCATTTCTGGCAAAGAGAAGAACAATCCCTGTTCAAATATCTGGAAAATGTTTTCATGACAGAGATATTATAAAATAGCAATAGCCTCATCTTAGAAGAAAAGGTGAATCATGCTTAGTATTGAGGCTTATTCTTATGGAACCCACCTTTCTGTGCTGGGAAATGAGTTTTAATCAGAAATAAAGCTCTATATACACTCTGTTTTGGTAAAGATTTCCTTGAAGAATCCTTTAGATGGGGCTACACATTGGTTGAAGAAACTCTCCGAGTTTTCCCTCCCTTATAGAACTGCTTATATGTATCTTCTTCATGTTCCTCCATATTTAAGCATCAGTCATCATTTGCATTTGCGTAGTTATCCCACCTGTCTTTGGTGAAGGCAGATAAACCCTAACATGCATGCTTTGATCCATCAAGTACTGCAAAAATGTTTTATAGGAACATGCTACTGAAAAACGGTGCAAAGGGAGCAATTTTGATGAGCATTTGTTATTTAAACTATGCAGGTCTAGTTTTGTACTATTTGCAGTAACTCCCATGATGTTTTTACTAAATACAGTTTAAATTGATTAACTCACTCACTCATTTTATTCATTTGTGTGACTGGACAATTGTATTTAGGTTAAAAAGTAGCAGGGTTGGGAGGAAATCTAAAATGCTTAAGCAAGATAATTACAGAAAAGGGAGTAATATTTTAAATTAGTTTATCTCTATTTATTTGGAGTCTAAAGGGGATAGTTATCATTTTGAATTGTAGTCAGAAAATAAATTGGAATTGGTGCAGTTATACTTTAAGCAGTGGTCCCAATATTTTATTTTATTTTCATCTTACTATACATTTTGCTATAAGATGCCGTGCAGGGATTATGTAGAAAAGCTGCCAAAACTATGTGATAATCAGGCCCCATTATAAGTTCTTGAACTGTAATATAAACACAGGCAAGTGTGATAAATGATAGGAGGAGCTTTAGATGCTCTGGCATAAGATGTTTTAGAAAACTTCAGTACCCAGCATAAATTAGAGCAGACTAGCATTCTCGCTATTGAACAAAACAATTTTTCCTCCCAGTGTTACCAATTTTAGACTTGGATCTAGTCTAAATTATCCCAAAGACAGAAGACAGGACTGAGTATTAGGAGCGCTTTTAGTTCTACAGCTCCAGAGCTTTCTCTTATTTGCATATGCAGTGCAATCTGTTCCTTTTCATTTTTCTCAATGTCAATGAATAGAATTTTTCAGGGTGAAGAGAAAGAGGTTTGCAATCATACCTCTTCCTCCAAGGCAGAAGAGCTCTCTCTGGTTTATTTATTTATTCATTTGACTGATGGAGCTATCAAATCCTCAAAGTGCTTAGAATGTTAAAATTAAATTTAGTCCCCTCTGCAGGGCCCATAAATTACAATTAATACAAAAATGAATTTGCAATTAAAAACTTGACAGTGAAGGAGAAGAAGGGTTTCCATTTTGTCCCATTGGTTTTGAAATGCTGTCTCAGAGAACATGGATTTTCACCTTCAGGCTATATAACAGTATAACGGTATAAAGCTGAATTTGTCTGCTCAGTAATTTATACACAATTCAATCAGATTTATTTTCAAATAAATATGTATAGAATTGCTTCATTGTTAAATAAACCTTGCAAATAGGTCTTCATACCAGTGTTCCAAAATAATTTAGCTAAATACTGGAGCCTTCAAGAGAACTTTCTGAGATATCTTCTGAAATTATATGGATCTAGTTCAGATAGATTTCCATCTGGATTTTGTGGTTTTTAAAAAAGAGGAAGATTTGCTCAGGTTTTTTGGATAGTAACCCCCCTGTTCTGTATCCTCAATATCTGACATCACTACTAAATGAAACTTTTGTATGCATTGGCCATTATTTCCTTCAAATACATCAGCTCAAAGTGAATTAGAGACAAGCAAGCATTCAACTCCAGCTGTTCTCGCATTAAAAAATGGAAAAACTGGAACCAAATCTTTACCTGCAGTGCATCTTCTCAAAGAATACCAAGTAGTTTTTCTGATATATAAGATTAGAGGTATAATAGTTCAATTTGCAGATGTTCGTATGTTAAATCACTTCAATCACCATGCAATTCCCAAATCATTTCTCTATTACTAAAATTAATATAAGGCATCAAAAACACAGCAGGAGAGCAGGGCTCCAAGTACACACACACACGCACACACACACATTGGTCCAAATTGAGCATTCATCTTTTGAAGACATCATCTAGCAGCACTGAGATAATTCAATCTCATTAAAACCAATGAGACTGTTGCAGTAACTTCAGAAAGAAAGACATTCTACTTGTACCCATTGACCTTTGGTTGACTATTTAAATATACAATACATTGCATGCAGTGTTTGCTATGACATTTTGCTGTTCTCTCAACTAAAGGAAGGTAAACTCTGCATATGGTCACTGTAACTTTTCTGTGTTAGGGAAGAAAGAGCACATAACAATGTTTATATCAACATACTTTTCCTGCTCAATCCACACATATTGGTTCTGCACACCAATACCTATTGCAGGTCTTTGAACTTTGAACTTCACATAGATAGTATATTTAAACAGAAAGCTCTTCAGTGGGCAATATTTTAAGTGTTCCTTCTGTTCCAAAAAATAAAACGCAGAGCTATTCTCAGCTATCACAGGCATGGACTTTTAGGTCACAGTATGGCTTGTGCTAAGCACAAAAGATTTCAACTGAAAAATGAAAATGTCTGAGAGAGGAAGTGTTTTGTTATCTTCTCAGTCCTGCATTGTACAACTCTCAAATTGACTTTAAAGTAAGGCTACAGGATCCAACTGAAGAACTCAGGAGGACCAATAGATGGCAGAAATAGATTCTGCATTTCTTGACTGCCATCTAATGGTGTTGGGATTCATGCCGCTGACATCTAGGTGGCCTCTTTTACAATGGGTTCCTTCTCTTGTCTGGTTGTATAATGTACATGTCAAAAAAGGGATGGGCTGAGAGTTGCCTAAATGAAAGAAGAGGAGAGATGGTTTTCTCCAGAGCTTGTGGGTGATTCATCACTGGACATTTTTAAGAAGAGACTGGACAGCCATTTGTCTGAAATTGTATGGAGTCTCCTGCTTGAGCAGGGGGTTGGACTAGAACACCTCCAAGTTCCCTTCTGACTCTGTTATTCTATTATTCTATAATTTGGCCAAATGTGTGGTGGTTCATTATTGCAGGCTTGCATGAGCAAAAGTTTCATTTATTTTTGCACTCATTGACTCTCCAAGGTTAAAATCACATATGATAGGCATATTTTCCTGAATACTATATTAGAAGAGTTTACTCAGTATGAGGTCTAAAATTGCTCCCTTGTTTTCCAGTCGATTAAACATTCCAGGAACATTTATAAAGGAGAGGGCTATGCCATCCCTTCATTGAACTGCAGGTTCTTTATGAGGATACATGTAATGAAACAGTATATGGATCAAGTATGAAGAAAATGTAAACCAGGGTGCACTGTTTATTATCTACAGATCACCTGGCATGAAAATATTTATGGCTGAGAATAAGTGCCCTAAGTGGCTACATTCCTTAAAGAACTGCAGCAGCCATTTATTTATGCTATCCAGTAGGTAAGCCCATTTAATATTCTGCTCACGGATACGTCACCAGAAATGAAGTCTCAATGCTGTTTTTTTCCCCATAAAGTAGTTTTAGTTAGGAACAAATGCGTGTGTTTGCAGTTTATTTTTATGACCAATTCAATTCTGTTGCACAAAATGCTTACAGTCAGCAAACTGTAGGTATCTAATGTGATACCCCTTGAATCTCTTTCTCTTCTCTTCTTGTTTCTTCTTCATCTTCATCCTGCTTAGTCTGCTTTGTGGAACAAATATATGAATTTATTTTTTAAAAAATGAGTTTTTAAGCCTCAGGCACACTGCAGACATCAGTGGTTAAAGCTGTTTTTAGCATATTTTCATTGATGAGCACTGTTTGTTTTGCAAAATTAGAGGGAAGTCAGGGTGTACAATTTAATAGAATAAGAGGAAAGAAAAATAACTTTTTCTTCTTCCCCATCCCCCACTCCCAATAAGAGGTGTCCCATTGGCATTGCAGAAAGTTTGGTGCACTAGGTGAAATAAAAAGGAAAGTAAAAGAGAAGCAGTTGCCTTTAAAATCTGAAGAACCAGCAAGAAACAACCTCATCCGTAAGTTAAAAAAGATGACTGGTTTATGGTGACCAGTCACAACTTCTGTGACACAACTCATTTTCAAAAATTGTAATTGTACTCATTAACTAAAAAAAAAACCCTGCTTCTCTTTTAAATTATTAAATAGATGCTAATAATCTGAAATGGTTCAGTGTTGTTTGTTACTTTTTAGGCCCTGGTTTTTATGACACGTTCTTCCTTGATGTTTGTAAACGCATGCGAATGAATGACCAATTTACCTATTGTTTTATGCATGACAGTATAAACTCATTTAATCAGCATGAACACATAAACTACAATGACAATGAAGACAATAAACATGATGTTCAAAGGTAAAGTGATGCAAACATTTTGGCAAAAAATGCCAGCAAACTCATCAGAAACAGGGACATTGCTTCTTATATTTAATAGAATGACTTACAACGTATCCTATTATCCTGATACCCAACAATTCTAATCTCACAGTTACAAGTATCATCATTTAAGTATACCTATCTGTGAGCCATGATGGCACAGTGGTTAAAATGAAGTATTGCAGACTAATTCTGACGACTGCCAGCAGTTCGATCCTGATTGGCTCAAGATTGACCAGCTCAAGGCCTTCCATCCTTCTGATGTCAGCAAAATGAGGACCTAGATTGTTGGGGGCAATATGCTGACTCTGTAAACCACTTAGAAAGGGCTGTAAAGCACTATGAAGTGATACATAAGTCTATTGTTATTGTGTCGATTACAAAGCTTTTATGCTACTCTTATTGCTGACATATAAGAACAATATATAGACACCAGAAAAAAACAAAGCCAGTATTAGCATAACTTCTCACTGAATGCATATTCTTCCTTTACACAAAATATACCAGTTTTTCAGTGTAAGCTACACACATCCCATTTCCTAAGGCAGGTCATTAAGCAAGTGCTAAAATGTTTAATAAATTAATTTATGATAATAAATTAACAGCTTATCCTAGATCAAAACTCTGTTGACCATGCAATTATGTTCAGTTCCCTGAGGTTTAGTAGCACTATCATTATGCTTAGTAAACAAGGCAATGCTTAAAGGGTTTGGTCTTTTAATTACACCTATAAAACAACTTTGATGATCATGGTGTAGTGTTATGCTCTTTATAAACTACTTCCCAGGGGAATTAAAAATATGATTAAGTGCCTAAAAGCTATCTTCAGAAATTCTTCTTATCAATCCATAGGAGAACATAAGGGTAGGGGGGACAACTGACAAAAGCAGTGTTTTAAAGTCACAACACAAATTTCATTTACTGTCTGCATTTGATTTTACATTTCGGTATTACTGTGGATAGGAATAGCTACTGTAGACATGATACAGATTGCAGACTCCATACTATAAGGATTTTTTTTCCTTTTCTAAAATAGTTTATTAATGACAATTTCATTACAGGATAGATTAAATTTGATGCAAACCATGTTTAATAACATAATGTTTTTATTTGTCCATGAATAAGACAGTACAAAGGAAAAAAAAAGATTTTCATTTTTATAGGAGTTATTTAAAGATTTGTATTCCAGCCACGAACAACTAATACTACTACCTTTTCTTCACAAGGATTGTGGAATATATTGCTGCCCAAATGATCAATATCACCCAACTTGCCATCCCAATCTCACATGAAATATGAAAGGGAATCATAGTACAGCTTTCATTGGGTCTACAACAATTCGCCACAGCCAACTCGCCATGGCCAGCTTTACACAGGACAACTCACTGTGGGACAGGAATTACACTAATATCAAAGAAATGGTGAAATAGAATCATTAAAGAAAGAATGCAAAAGGAGGGACAGAATGAAGTGTGAATGGCAAAAATTAAAATGTTTTTTTTTAAATAATTAAATAGAATTGTTAAATTGTCCCAGAGTGAGTTGTTCAGTGGTGATTTGGCCATGGCAAGTTGGCCACAGTGAATTGGCTGTGGCAAGTTGTCCCATTTCAGGTTCATCCCTTGTCTTCCACCCACAAGTGTGATCAACCACAAAGAAAACAGATGTGAGATAATTAAGACAGAACCAATATTACAACTGAGAATTCAACAGTACAAAGAGAATACAGAGAAGAGCAACCAGGATGATTAGGGGACTGGAGACTAAAACATATGAAGAACGGTTACAGGAACTGGGCATACCTAGTCTAGTGAAGAGAAGGACCAGGGGAGACATCATAGCAGTCTTCCAATATTTGAGGGGCTGCTACAGAGACAAAGGGGGTCAGGCTATTCTCCAAAGCACCCAAAGGCCAGACAAGTAATAATGGATGGAAACTGAACAAGGAGAGATTTAACCTAGAAATAAGGAGAAACTTTCTGACAGTGAGAACAATCAACCAATGGAACAGCTTGCCCTCAGAAGTTGTGGGAGCTTCATCACTTGAGACTTTCAAGAAGAGATTGGATTGCCATTTGTCAGAAATGGTGTAGGGTCTCCTGCTTGGGCAGGGGGTTGGACTAGATGACCTACAAGGTCCATTCCAACTCTGATTATCTGTTATCTGTTAACGTTTTCTGAGCTTAAAAAAAAGAATGATGAAGGTAGAAATGGACCAATTACATACTTGGAATCAGTTGCAGAAGAAAGCAGCTCAGACATTCAGCATCCAAATCTACACCTTTTGTGGGCTGTGACTTAATTCTTTAGTTCTGTATTCAGGAAGCAGTTAAATCAATACTGAAAATCGGCAGTCAAAATGACACAACACAATCTAGTCAACTTTTGTGTATGCTTACTGTAAAACGATGGGGTTTGATTTCGTATTCAGAACAAACTCTTTAAAATATGCAGCCTTCACCTTGTGTTTAGAAACACTCAAAAGGCTGGATTGCTTTGGGTCAGAATCATTCTGCACATCCCTATTGCATATTGGCACTGGGTAACAGCGTTGGGGATTTCCTCTCACAGGCAGTTAAACACCCATGGAGAAAATTTTGATCACTGCTCCTGTAAGCACACCTGGCTGACTACCATCTGCAGTTTGGCAGTTATGCAAAAGCAAGTGCCAAAAATGAGATTTTTGAGACCTGTTGTGCTTTGCTTCAGGAAGAATGTGCACTGATATGTGTTTCTCCCGATACTTGTTGTCCAACTGAAAAGGATGTATAATCTTCCCTGCCTCCCAGGTGCAGAAACTACATAGCAAGGATAGCATGGGAAAATATTTTGCTGTCAGTATTTTGCTATTGATTTGTTAATGTTGATATCTACTATTTGTTTGGGTTATATGGAGGTTATTTGAATACTGTTTAAATTTTTTATGTAACTGTAAATCACTCAAAGTTAATCAATGATTGGGCAACATATAACTCTAGTAAATGGAATCAATCCATTGAAAATAAAGGGCCAGTGAGCCAGGTTTGCTCTCCTTTGGACATGTGAAATTTACATTATCATACTATCACTGTTATATATTTGCATACTTACCTATGATAGGTTGGTCCATGGTGGCGGGAGATTTGAAGAGCCGTCATTGGCCATGAGCCACGAGCAGGCGGCTATAAAAAAGGCTGCCACGGTTTCTCCGCATGCGATTACTAGAAAGAAAATAAAAAGGAAAAAATCAACTGGGTCTCAAGTCTCTTTTTCCACAATGCAACACTGGCGACGAAGGTGGGATTCTGAGACAAAGGAGCCCAGTTGTGCATGTGGCAACAAGGACCGAGAGAGACGAAATGGCTGGGAACAACTTGCCACCCGCACCATTCAACCCAACTGAAGACTGGGAATCCTACATCGACTGATTCCTCATGTTTTTAGAAGGGAGCGATCTCCAAGGAGTATCTGAAAATCAGAAGAGAGCCGTCTTCCTCACCCACTGCGGTCCCACAGTATTCAAAATGGCAAAGGCATTGGCAGCACCCAACGATATAAAGACAATGGCGTGGATGGACCTAGAGAAATTACTGCGAGCCCACTATGCACCAACCATTTCATGCCTCATCAAAAGACATGAATTTTATTGGTGTGACCAAAAGAAAGATGAGAGCATCAGAGATTTTGTTGCAGCACTAAGAGACATTGGCAGAGCATGTGGATTTCTAAGCATGGATGAGGCCATGAGGGACCGTGTGGTCCTCGGATTAAAGGACCTTACACTACAGGGTCGACTACTAGCAAGACCTAAGATAACATTGAAGAAGGCAATAGAAGAAGCCACCACAGCGGAAGCCACACAGAAATCAACAGCCACCATGCAACAAATGAATAAATTACCAAAAGAAACCCAAGAAGACACTAATCAAACACCAGACAAAACAAAAAAAACCCACCATCATAACACACCACAAGGACATTGAATCCCTATCAGAAGACGAAGAGGAAGAAGAAGATGTAAATCAACTCTGGTCGGAAAAAGGTAGACGGGCGCGGAATGAAAGAAAGTCAGAATTCCGTTGTGCTGGGTACAGAGGAAACCATCCATGATCTGAATGCCATTTCTTCAATGCAATTTGCAGGTATTGTGAATGGTGGGGACACATAGCGAAGGCATGCTGAACTAGAAATAACTATGGCCCTAAAAAAAGATTGAATACCCCTCCCAGAGGGAGGGAAAAGCAAATAGGGAGCCGTTGGAGTCAAGAAAACAGAAACAAGCGATGGAAAGAAGCAAACAGAAAAGAGGAAACACATCAAACAATAACCATTGGGCACTCAAACTCAATCAATGCAAAAAAGGTACATGTGCAAGTCACCATAGAAGGCCAGCCATGCGAGATGGAGGTGGACTCAGGCTCGTATTTATCAATGGTATCGTGAATGCCCTAAAAAGACTAATACCTGATAGAAACAAGGGAGAGCTCGAAATACAAAAACTCACACTAAAGGACTACCAGGGAAACAGAATTCCTGTAGTAGGTACCGGACATTTCAAAGTTGAATTCAAAAAACACAGTAAAGTCCTTCCATTAACAATATTCGACTGGGATCAACCCAGCCTACTGGGACTCGAATGGTTTGCACCATTAGGAATCGGAGTAACCGGAATAAACAGCATTACTGAGACAGACAGGGAAGAGAACCTGATGAAAGAATTCCAGGATGTCTTCAACTGAGAACTGGGCAAGTACCAAGGGTCCCCTATCTCATTTAATTTAAATCCAAATATAGCCCCTATAAGACTAAAGGTGAGGCGAGTTCCTTTCACATTAAAACCAAAAATTGATGAACAATTAGATAAACTTATCGCACAGGGGGTATTAGAACCAATAAACCATGCAAGGTGAGAAACCCCAATTGTTACCCCTATTAAACCAAATGGGTCCGTACATATCTGCGGGGACTACAAAGCAACCCTTAACCATGCGCTACAGCAAAGGAGGAGCCTTTAGGGGGAGGTAAAATCTTTGTGAAATTGGACCTTGGGCAAGCCTACCAACAATTACCAGTTGACCCAGAAGCAGTGGAAGCACAAACAATTGTGACACACAGGGCGGCATTCAAATGCAACAGACTGCAATTTGGAATTAGCGTGGCCCCAGGGGTATTCCAGAGTTTAATGGAACACCTATTGCAAGGAATAAAGGGGGTGGTACCATACTTTGACGATGTATTAGTATCAGCCAAGGACAAAGAACAACTGAAAGACCGCCTAAGAGAGGTCTTTAAAAAAGTTAAAGAGGCGGGACTTAAAGTAAAAAAAGAGAAGTGCCAGTGACAAAGCAGAATTCCTAGGATACCTCATAGACAAAGAAGGGATCCACCCCACTGAAAACAAAATCAGAGCAATAAAGGAAGCTCCAAGACCCAAAAATAAAACAGACTTGCAAGCCTTCTTGGGACTTATTAATTTTTACAATGTATTCTTACCACAGAAAGCAACGATAGCGGAACCACTACACAGGTTGCTTGATAAGAAAGCTACCTGGACCTGGGGGTGATGAGAAGAAACAGCATTCCAAGAAATAAAAAACTTACTTACATCAGACTGTGTGCTAATACAATACAGCGAAACCCTTCCAATAACATTAACATATGATGCATCACCATTCGGCATAGGTGCCATACCCAGCCACATATTACCCGATGGAAGAGAAGCACCTATCGCATTCTATTCAAAACCTCTATCTAAACCAGAGTGGAATTACAGCCAACTAGATAGGGAGGCATTGGCCGCAATAAGAGGAATAAAGCATTTCCATGAATATATCTATGGCAGACCTTTTTCACCTGTCACAGACCATAAACCTCTCCTAGGAATCCTCGCAGGAAACAAAGCTACACCAACATACTGTCACCGCGGATGACGAGGTGGTCTGAATTTCTAGCTGCCTATAACTACAACTTGATCTACCGACCAGGAAAGAAAATAACACACGCTGACACCCTGAGCCATTCCCCCCTACCACAACAGAAGCTGTTATTAGACAACTAAGGAAACTTTTTATGACACATGGATTGCTGGATTTAGTTGTATCTGACAACAGACCACAATTCAAGGCAATAACATTCGAAAGGTTCCTGGCAGAACAAGGAATAAGGCAAGCGCCGGTACGTCTGGCTACAAACGGACGGGTGGAATGCATGGTCCGTTACACTAAGGAAGCACTACACAAATTGGGACATGGGATATACAGGAAAAAATAGACAAACTACTAAGTATACAACACATTACACCAAACACCACAACAAATAAAAGCCCAGCAGAATTATTGATGGGAAGGAAACTAAGATCAAACCTAGACAGGCTACACCCCACATATAGCCCAGAAAAGCCAGCAGACTCCTCCAGTAAGTGCCGCACATTCAAAACAGGGGACATAGTCTATGCAAAAAACCTCACGGGGGAACCATTGTGGATACCGGCAACAATAACTCAAATAACAGGACCCCAGTCATACAGGATAGACACAGAGGATGGAAAGAGCTGGAGGAGACACATAGACCAAATCAGATCGAGGACCACACTGAGAAACACTAACAATCAGGATGAGGAGGGGGGAGTACCTGCACAAATAAAGGAATTGCTGCAAACATTAAATAAAAATAGCCAAACCAGAGAGGGGGGAGACCCCTCAAACACAAACAAAAGGGGAGGGGGAGAATCTCCACAAGTAAAAGAAGTGACAAAACAAACCCAAACAATGACACAACAACTAATATTAACATTAGTCCCAATCGGAAATCGCAAACACGTACCTGAAACTATAGAAGGAGAAAACAACTTGAGGACGCTGGAGCAGACTTCAAAGAACCATCAGGAAGCCACTCCTAGTGGGAGCGGCTGAGCTGACTCAAGCAGCCAGGAAAGGCCTGGTGGGAGCGGCATGGCTGACTCTACCTTCCAGGAGGCTCCACGGAAAAGAACGGTAAAAACAGCAACCCCGTCCGAACAGTCCAGAGGCAAACTCATGACTGAATTGCGCGGATAGTCTAAACCATAAGAGCCCCACCTACTTACGTGACTACTGGAGCCCTATTGGACAAACACTTAAATATGAGTCAGCAGTGTGCTGAAGTTGCCAAAAAAGCCAATGCAGTTATAGACTGCATTAATAGAGGGATAGAATCAAGATAACATGAAGTGGTAATACCACTCTATAATGCCTTAGTAAGACCACATTTGAAATACTGCATCCAGTTTTGGTCGCCACAATGTAAAAAAGATGTTGAGACTCCAGAAAGAGTACAGAGAAGAGTAAAAAAGATGATAGGAGACTGGAGGCTAAAACATATGAAGAACTATTGCGAGTATTGGATATGTCTAGTTCAGAGGTCTTCAAACTTGACAGCTTTAAGACTTGTGGACTTCAACTCCCAGAATTCCTCCTCCAGTCATGTTAGCTCAGGAATTCTGGAAGTTGAAGTCCACAAGTCTTAAACTTGCCAAGTTTGAAGTCTTGTTTAGTCTGGTCAAGTTTAATGAAAAGGAGTAGGGTTGACATGATAGCAGTGTTCTAATATCTCAGGGATTGCCATAAAGAAGAGGGAGCCAATCTATTCTCCAAAGCTACTGAAGGCAGGACAAGAAGCAATGAATGGAAACTAATCAACAAAAGAAGCAACCTAGAACTAAGGAGAAATTTCCTGACAGTTAGAACAATTAATCAGTGGAACAACTTGCCTCCAGAAGTTGTGAGTGTTCTAACACTGAAAGGTTTTAAGAAAAGTGTGGACAACCATTTGTCTGAAATGGTGTAAGGTTTCCTGCCTAAGCAGGGGTTTGGACTAGAAGACCTCCAAGGTTCCTTCCAACTCTGATATTTTGTATTTTATAGTAAATGAATCCCTTTGGAATCCCTTTAACCATTCTTGGAGTTGTTGGTAGCTTGCACCTAAAATATAGTGGCACCAAAAAAAAAAGATTTCTGGACAACTTGTAAGGATCCATTTTCATGCCTTCGTAGGCTTTAATATTAGGTCCCTTTTAAAACTATACCAAGAAGTTTGATCATCCACTAGCAAGAAGAATAATCAGAACTGCAGTTCTGGCAGGAATCTAGCTTCAAACTGAAACAGAGGATGTCTCACCTAACTTTTTTAGCCACTGTTGCCATATGTTTTAATAGCTGTTAATAATATCCAAACTCCTGTTGAGAACATGTCCTGGCTAATAAAAGATGTGCCCTCTTTAACAAGCCTGAATAAAATATAATAAAAATGTTTTACTAGGCATATGGTTGCCCTGTCCAAAAAGTCCAGTAAGATAAGGCAATCTATTCTTTTTTAGCCCGTTCTGATGTTTCCCCTAGTATTTTTTTTAATTATTATTATACCAGCTTGAAATCTGACCCAGTTCTGGATCTTGTTTAATAGAGCATAGATGCCTTAAAATTATTAGCTCACAAAATGTCAAACTTTTAAGCAATAGAAATTCATAATGATAGAAACTTACTTTTTTTGACAATTCGTCTTAACTAAAAAGATGCCACCAAGCCCCTTTAATGGAAAAGCTATTCCAAGGGAATGTGGCTATGAACAAAAAGACAGCTGCAGTTGAAAATGAATTTTCAACCTGTTTCATCTTCTTGTGTCATACAAAACTGAGTTCCCCTGTTCCCCATTCCTCCTGGCCCCTTGTCTTTCTGTGGAATTTATTAGGTATATTTTTATGAGTCATTAGGTTCTAGAAACTAATGACATCCTTCTCAGGATGCAAGCTTTTTATTGATTAAGAACAGGGCTTTGTGGAAATTTTGCCCTCATGATGTTTAAATTGGAGACTTGTAGGCAAACCATTGTCATTCTACCCATATATTAAGGGAGAAAGAAATCTAAGTAAGATTTGAAGGTCAGATTACTATTCATTTATATCTATTTTATTGAACTGTCGGCTGATTTCTTCTCTTCATTTATTTGTATTAATAGGGATGGGTGCAAAAAGAGGATCAAAATACTCAAAATGGCAGCCATAATTATGTAATTGAAACCCAACTTCCTTTTTGCATGTAACACCCTGCAGATATTCCTGCATGTTTAGTGTTTTATTAAGATGTTAAAATAGAAATATAACAGCAACCCAAATGAATAGGCTTTCTTCAGCCTTATGCCCTCAGTTGTATTGGACAAAGAATATATGATCTCTATACATCTGTTTTCTGGGAATATGAAGTGATGGCTACACTAGCTAGATAGATGTGGCAGGAGATAATCATTAGGTAATTGAATAGATAGCTCTCTAGATAAATCAAGCTAGCTAGCTATGATGGTCAATCTGATGAAATTTCTTTTCAGAAAATCTTACACCGAACAATAGCTAAAGAATATGTAAATACAAATAACTTCACCTTAGGCTTCCATCCTGGGTCAGCAAAGTTATCTATCTGTCATCTCTCTCTCCCTCTTTCTCTGTCACCCTCTCTCACTCTCTCTCACTCCTTTTCTCCCTCTCCCTCCTCCCTCTCCCTCACTCTTTATTTCCCCATCTCTCTCCCTCTTCCCTCTCCTCTTTCCCAAACTCATATGTTGCCTATCTTGCTGAAGTGATTCAAGGCAGCTTACAAACATTCAGTTCAAATGTACTACAAAACTTTATAAAAATATTTAGAGTTCTTAAATTTAAAATCCCATTAAAATAAAATAACATTCAGTTAAAAATAAATAAAACAAATAGTTCAGTAATAGAGGACAGGCACACTAATGGTTGCTGTAGTACATTAGGGAATATTATTGTGAATTGTACATCTTATGGCACTGGACAATGTTCATACCTTCATTCACCTCTAAAGCTTGCTGCATAGGGGATATTATTATATCTTTCCATGAAAAAAAAATACACTCTAACTGATTATGCTTTAGAAAGCATCATCGGAACATGTGCTTAACAAATGAAGCTTGGAAAAAAACAGCATTTTCCCTCCTTTGTTTTATTAACTGCCATGGACATTGCTGGAAACAGTTTTTCCCCTAGTTATTGCTAATAACTTTATCAGCTGACATGCACTTTCATCCACTATGGTAAATTTGATTGTCATATTTAAAGACATTTTGATTCATTCATCCATTGGCAGGAGGATTGTGTTCCCTTGTGGCATGTCATAGCAACAGTCCAGCCATAACATCAAGCATTTTTACTTTTATTTTCTAAAGTAAAAAATATGGAAACAAAGCTAAATAACAACCATTTAATAAGATTTTCTGCTAATAAAAACAAGAATGCTTGGAAGTTAGACATGGTTCAATAACAAATTGCTACTGTCTGCAATTCTGCTTCCTGTTCAGAGCCTCTCAGGTTGCTTTTTTCCCTGGCTCATGAATGTAAAAGAGTAACCGAGATTACTCTCTTGTTTTATCTTGTGGGGATTTGAATTCACTATCAGGATCCTGCAATAAATGCAACAGTGCATTTTCTACACGCCCTAGCAATGCAACCTTGAATGCAAGTATTAGGTTAATGATAAACATCTTTATCAGCTAAAATCAACATTACTAATTGAGCAACTAATTAGAGTGCAGAGAAGAGCAAGAAAGTTGATTAGGGAACTGAAGGATAAAACATACAATTATGTCTAGCTTAATGAAAAGAACGATTGGGGCTGACATGATAGCAATGTTCCAATATCTAAGGGGCTGCCATAAAGGAGAGGGGCTCAACCTATCTCCAAAGTACCTGAAGTACCTAAGTAGGTTTAAATGTTCTTTATTAAAATATCAAAATATATCTTTCAGAAATTTAAAGTTGTCACTGCAATATACAGCAATTGTCATTAACAAAGAAGCTTGTCTTCAATGAACCCTTGATTTGGCATGAAGATGTTCCATTTGCCATTTACAAAAGACCTGTCTGCACAACTTTATTCCTCTGTTCCATCATCCTCTTACTGATAAAGCAGTAAGATGAAGATGGCTTTAGGCTCTCAGGGTGGGAATTGTATTTTCCATGTTATGGTGACTCAAGACATTCCATACAGATAATCCGAAGTGTATGAAGGCGGCTTGACATGACATGGTCATTATAGTACAACCTGTTATATGATTACTGTTTTGGGTAAGTGCATGGTATAGAAAGAGGAATCTTTCCTAGCTTCAGATTGGGAGGAAAACATAGCAAAATCTTTCTCTGTGTATTGAAAGAAAACACACATTACTACTTCATGCTGATTGTATGAACATTCTGAGCATAAACAGTTTTAAGAAAATATTTCTTATTTTCCCTATCTCTTTCAATGCATTTTTATCACATTTCACCTGAGCAGTGGAAACAATCACCTCCATTATATTTTACTAAGCTTTAAATGAGTGAATAGAAACATCAACTATGTGCTTTCAGTGTGTTTTCAAACCACTTTGGAGAGATTCAAAGGTAATTTGGAGATTTGGAGAACAATCTAATATTTTTTAACTGTTTCAGTCTCAAAACATTGTATGCAGGTTTTCCCCCACAAATAGACAAGATTGAGGTGCAATGGGTTTTCAAACAAATGGTCAGGCAGTGAGTTTTATAACCTCTGCAAACCCTTCATAGACTCTTGGAACAAATCTACTTTACTATTTGTAACCCCCCCCCCCTTAGCTTCAAGGGAGGGAGGCAGAAAGAGCAAAAAAAAAAGTAACGGGGTCCCTGCAGATTTACCTCCGCTAGTCCTTGCCGACTATGGGCAATGGTGCTCATCTCCATTTCAAAGCCATTGAGCCAGTGCTGTCCAATGAGATTTCCATGGTTATGTGGCCAGCATGACATCACAGAGCACTGTTACCTTCCCATCAAAGTGGTACCTATTTATCTACTCCCATTTGCATGCTTTCAAACTGCTAGGTTGGCAGGAGCTGGGACGAGGATGGGAGCTCAGCCCATCACGTGGCACTCGGGTCTTGAACCTGGCCTGCTGGCTTTCCAGCTAACAAACCCAGCTTTTTAACCACTGAGCCACCACAGAGAAACCAAGGGTTGGGTAAATTTTCTCTGGACAATAGCAAAAAGAGATTTTACATTCTTAGAAAGAAATGCATACCAAATCTAAAAGTATGGTTTAATTAAATATCAGTCAGCTCTCAAACTTTAAGATAGCCTTGTTGTGATGAAGAAGCAGGAGTGAACAATATGATTTCATATAGTTTAGTTTTAATTTGCTGTATAATAAATGAATAGGGTAATTATACTGTTATTATTCTGAAGAGAAGTAGTGTTTTTCCTTCACTTTCTCCTTTTTCTTGGATTTCCCTATCTAGTTTTATTACCTAGATTTGGGGATAATAGTTCAAATGAAATGAGATTTAGTTGTCACGGTCATCTTTATTATTATCTATATCAGTTTAACCATTTAATTGAAAACAGACAGACTCAGATTAAGTCATCTTCTGTTTTGGTTTACCTTTTTGCTGAGCGTCTCCCTTCCCACAGCTTCACTCCACTTTCTTTTTATTCTTCCTTACTCTTCATTTCTTTGATCAATATTAGTGTGTGGGTCCAGTCTATGGGCAACAGTTCTTTCAGTCGTCCTTTCTATTGTCACATCCTTCTTCCAACCATCCCACTCTCTTATCCCAAATGTTAAAAAGAATATTCTCAGTTTTCTGTTACTCATAATATTCTCAGTTTTCTGTTACTCGTCTTTCTCTATCATGCTCTGAGAGAGAGAGAACTCTATCTTAGAGAGACAACTTTGAATGGCTTAATGAAATGAAGCTTGCTGAAGAAATGGTGTTCTGGATTTCAGTCTGTTTTTCAGTTTGGGCTATATTTCTGGCCAAGTGTTCTGTGTAATGGATTCCACTGCTTCTCTACTTTTCCCACCATGCAGAAAAGTCACTTTGAGGATCAGTGGTTTCAACTGATAGATCTTATCCATGGGTCTCTTCCTTGGTGCCCTCTTATACTTTACATTTTATGGCCAGCACATTCAGTGATGGACCTGTGGGGGAAAATAAAGGAAAAACAATGTAATTGATGAATGAAAAAAATACATGTGTCTCAGGATAATGTTGGAAGATCCAATCTGAGTTGGTCACTGGGACCAGAGGTTTACTCTTCTGAACTTTCAGACTTGTGCCAGAGCCCATCCTCAGGGAACTTCTCTCTACTCTTCTTCTTCTATCAACACATCAATCAACTAATAGGAATCAACCACTGCATAAATTCAATTCACAGACTAGCCTAAAACACATATTCCAGTACAGAGGAGTTTCCTGAGAGTAGGTTCCAGCACAAGTCCGAAAGCTCAGAAAAGTAAACCTTTGGTCTTGGTGACCAACCAGATTGGATCTTGCAACCTAATTAATCCCTTTCTTTAAGTCACTTGAGATAAAAACAGAAATGAGCAAATATTTCATATCTTTTTTTTAAAAAAAGTGTGAGAGAAGAAAGGTTTACTGTTTCAGCAGGTCTGTTGCTGAACTGGTTTTTTTTTTTTTTTTAAATGACCAGCTTTCGTCAATGAACCTGTAAAATAACAAAAGATTTCACAAATCTTCAGAAAGAAGCAGGCATCCCAGCAGCCCAGAATGAAATGGACATGAAAGACCATGACAAATGACTATAGGGCAGAGGCAGAACTCCTACCACAATTCACAGTACAGCAGGCAATGAAAATGGAGCTGCTTGACATAATTAGAGGAACTAAAGCTATCAGACTATAGGTTGAGTCTATAGAAGTTCAAATTATTGGTTTTGATATGGAACAAAAGCTGGAAAACTGATGACAGTTGCTTTTGCAGTGGGCTAAGGATGGCACCGCATTCTCATATCAGAAAATAGTGGGCTTTCCTTGTACGAAGGCAAGCAGGATTTGTGAGTGAGCTCTGAGTATCCTCTACATGTGCTCTGAGCCAGTGTGCTTCAACTTAGGCTATTGAAGGAGTGTCAAACTCGTGGACCGCAGGCCAGATGCATCACACACCAGCCACACCCACCCCTGATTTAAAGAAGGGGGGGAAGTCCCAATACATCACATGACAGCAACGTGATGCTGGGAGTTTGATATCTCTAGGCTATTGCATATGCAATCCAGGGCTAATTTTATCTCATGTTATAGACACATCTACTGTAACTTTTCAAACTATTTTTAAAAATAGGTGAACAAGCATGTGCACTGTCAAGGCTAATTCTCAACAGAGACTAACGTTTTCAACGAGGCGTGTTAACAAGACTGCTGGCCCAGAAAAGCAAGTGCCTAGTGGGTGATAGAGTCTTTGATATTTAGTAACAGCTTAATTTTTAAGTGGTTTATGAATTTTATTTTAAAGTTAGGTTAAAGACTTCTGCTTTATTGATTTAGCAAAGCTGGTTTGTAGCCCTTTGCTGTCAGTTAGAGTGGTTCTTTCCTAATCTATAATACCTTAAAAAATATTTCAGGTTTGTTTTTTTACTGCAATGAAAACCTTGAAGTACCCTGCTGAAAGTGTGTAAGATTAATCTCTAAAAAAGAATACCACTGCTGCTATTTGCATCCCATTTTGCTCAAAAATGAAGCAGCTAAAGACATTTTTTATGCTTCACCATTAGAGCCAATGGTCTTTTTTTAAAAATCAAATTCAAGTTTTCAACTTCAATGAGATCCATTTATATTTTGGTACTTTGGGCTCTTGAATCTCCAATTTTGATCAAATCATGCTACTTTTAAATCTTCAGTCTCAAAATTCAGTCAGACTTTGAATGATTTGCGTAGAATTGTAATGTGAAAATATTGGACCAATCCTGAGGAGATCCAAACTCAGAACTACCCACAAAGGTAACCTATAGCATAACTTATTCTGAGGATAAAATGTAGAGTTTCAGAATCATGTATCAGCTTTGAGGAATGCTGATCCATCTATCTATCTATCTATCTATCTATCTATCTATCTATCTATCTATCTATCTATCTATCTATCTATCTATCTATCTATCTTTCTATCTATCTATCCATCCATCCATCTATCTCTCTGTGTATATCATCTACTGTAAAATTTATTGGCCACCCATCTTACCACAGAGTAACTCTGGGCAACTAACAATCATAAAATCTGTCTATCTGTCTATCTAATTAACTAACTATAACTTAGTTAAAACCAACCATTTAAATCAATTTTTGGTAGGGAGGATGGGGGTAGGGTGGGGGAAGGTGGGATCTGTTGTTATTTGATCACCATCTCCAGTGTACTGTTCTCTCATTGGAGCCCCAAGCCAACTGGCAGATCCAGGTCTTTAAGTCCTTACAAAATGAGGAATAGTGAATAAATAAGATTAAAGATTTCCCCTACCCAGTTGTATCCAACTGTAGGAGGTGGTGCTCCATAGGAACCAGCATTGTCCAAAAGCATTTCCACTGTCATGTGGCCAACATGACATCACACCACAGCGTAGAGCTTGCGGCGAAACACGGAATGCTGTTACCTTCCCACTGAAGTGGTTCCAGAGGTGGTATTCAGCAGGAGGCTCTGAATTCGATCCTAGGTAGAGGCTAATATTTGGAATAGACTCTCCTTCTTGAGCAGGGAGTTGGACCAGATGACCTCCAAGGTCCCTTCCAACTCTGTTATCCTATGAAAAGGTTCTGACCAGTTCTGGAGAACCAGTAGTGGAAATTTTGATTGGTTCGGAGAACCAGCAAATACCACCTCTGACTGGTCCCATCCTATCTATTCTCTGCTTCCTGAGTCCCAGCTGATCATCTGGGACTTCTTTTGTTGCCCTGCATAGGAGAACAGAGCTGGAAAGCAGGTTAGTGGGCTGGGGAGGGAGTTGGATTTTGGAGTAACGTTACCCCAGTAGTAGAGAGGGAATGGGGATTTTGCAGTAACCTTCCCTTGGAGTGGGCTTTCTTGTGAGAATGGATAGCCATGCAGATGTTCATATAACTTATAGGAAGGAGGCAATAAGGAGCAAAAGAGAATGAAACATATAAGAGGCAGTTGATAAAGGAACTCATATGCTACCATCATCTACAACAAGCCTCATTCATGTGAAAGAATGATAACTCTCTGATAAGTTTTTTTAAAAACAGTTAAAAACATAAAATTGGTATTAAAATTATTTAGATTTTGGTTGCATTTTATCACAAGGCTTTAAGTCACCAGTCATGCATAATTGACGCTCGCCCTTTATACAAAGAACCAAACAAAAGAAAAATAGAACTTAATTGGTAGGTAGAGTGGGAAAGAGTTTCATAGTCTCCCTTAATGCTGCCCCAATCTGCAATTCCCATCATTGTGAAGGTCTAATATTTAAATTCTTGTCAGGGTAGCTTGCTTCAGTTCCTCAGATTTCTGCCATCTATATTGCTAGAACCATTTTTAAACAGCTGCCAAGGATCACATGCCTGTTTGAAAACATCTAAAGTAGGCCTCTGTGGGTTCTTCCACATCTGGGTGGATGCAAGTGGTGGACAGGAGTGATGTAGAAGGAAGCAGGTTTTCTTTGGCACAAATGTAAGCACCTAAGTACAGGTACTGAGGATCTAAGGCAGAGGTATCAAACTCACGTCGTCACAGTGGAGTCATATGACATATCGGGACTTCCCCCCCCCCTTTACTAAACCAGGCATGGGCGTGGCCAGTGCATGACACATCCGACCCATGGGCCAGGAGTTTGACAGCCCTGATCTAAGGTATAATCAATACTTCCCATGTAAATATACACATGAGCTTGTTTGATTTTTGTCACTAAGAAACCATGTTGGGAATGTTATTAAAAATGAGCACAGTTTTGGCTTATTTTGCTACTAACGAAAGAACTGTTGTAAGCTTTCCACTCTGTTTCATACTCTCTACTAACTACGCAAGTAAAGGGATGATCAAATTCTAGCCAACATTTGCCAAGTAACTGCCAAAAATAAATACTTTGAAGTTGATAGAACACACACACAACACACACCCTGCAAGTTGCCAGTGTGAGCTAAATTGAAGTACGCAAACAGTCTCAGTAGGAACTGGTGTCAGCTACTTGTATGTGATCAAGAAATGGAATATAGTAATCAGCCAGCTTTTCTTTGAAGAAACAGAAACACATAGAGGAGGAGGGCAATTCCGACTGGAAGGTGATTTACTTGTAAATGATGTGAAGTAGGGAATACATTCAAAGTCAGTTTCAGTCATCATCCTAGTGGGTCAGAGGGCTGAAAGATTAATCATCAAAGAACAATGGTGGCCTTTCCTATTTGTTCAGGATTTCATGTCATGCTAGCATGTTGCTTTTATCTTCCATTATATATAGAAGAGGTACATCAGAAAGCTTGGCACATAGAGCTACTTGGGGGCGGGGGATAAATAAATAAAAAATCCCCAATACCAGAAAAAATATTCACCATTTCATGTTTATTTTATCCACCGGCTCTGCCTCTAATGCTCTAATAAATTAAATTCTATTAGAAATGCCGTTCAGCTTTCATTTCTCTGAGGAGTGCCTCTAGTCCAATTTGCATTGCTGGGACATTTGCATAATATTTGCACAGCAATAAGTTTTTACTTTCCCCAAAATATAAATTATATTAGTTTTAGCACTGAAAATGGAGGTTCCTTTGTTTCTGGACTGTCTGAATCTTACAATGTTAAACTAGCAACTATAGAAAGTATTTCAGATTAAATTATCATATCCACAGGGAAATTAATTCATTTTTTTTCCAGTCTCTGCTTCACACATATGTGTGTTCATATATGCACACCAGGGGTGGTGTTCAGCAAGTTCTGACCAGTTCTGGAGAACCAGTAGCAGGAATTTTGAGTAGTTCGGAGAACCAACAAATACCACTTCTGACTGGCCCCACCCCCATCTGTTCTCTGTCTCTTGAGTCCCAGCTGATCAGCTGGGTCTTCTTTTGTTGCCCTGCACAGTAGAACGGAGTTGGAAAGTAGGTTAGTGGGGTGGGGACAGAATGGAGATTTTATAATATCCTTGCCCTGGAGTATGGTGGAAATGGAGATTTTACTTTATCCTTCCCCTGCCATGCCCACCAAGCCACACCCACCAAGCCACGCCTACCAAGCTATGCCTACCAGGCCACGCCCACAGAACCAGTGGTAAAAAGGTTTGAATACTACCACTGATGCACACGTACACATGCTTAAGGTGATATTCATGATTCTATAATTATAGTAGTGGTGGTAGTAGTAGTAGTAGTAGTAGTAAATATGAGCGTTTGGTAATTTGACAATTTTAATATTCTTTTAATAATTACAACTGCAGCCATTAATCATAACCTTGTTTCTTAGTGGTCTGGCCATGTGGGTGTGAACAAAAAGATTACGATGTTGATTGAGAACTGCTTCAATATAACAGTTAGGTTAAATGACCTCTGCAAATACCTGTTTTATAAGGGTAACATGATAAATGTGCCCCATTTTATTATACAATTCAGATGTTTTAATCATAAGCCATGAAAACTTTATTTTCTATTTTACAGAAGTGCATATTTAAAAAAAGCTAATATCTAACTGGATCACTACATTCGCACAATGTTTCTACCACTTGTAGAAAACCAGTTTCATTCCTGTTCATACATCAGGTCCAATACAGGTAGTCCTAGACTTATGACCACCATTCAGCCTAGAATTTATGTTGCTAAGTGAGAAATTTGTTAAGTGAGTTTTGCCCCATTGTACAACATTTCTTACCACATTTGTTAAGTGAATCACTACTGTTGTTAAATAAGTAATACGGTTGTTATGTGAATTTAGCTTCCCCATTATCTTTGCTTGTCAGAATATCACAAATGGGGATGTCAGGACCTCCAGGTCACTGCAACCATCATAAATATGAGCCAGTTGTATTCAGATGATATTATAATCAAAAAAATTCTGGAATGTGCAGAGATGGATAGACTGATCCTGGAAATTAAAGGAAGGGAAGATTCGGACTATTTCATAACATGGGAACAATTCTATGGATGGTTGAATGACAGATATTGAGGTTGGAGGAGTGGAGTTGGGTGAAATGATCATAAGTCACTTTTTTGGTGCCATTGTAACTTTGAACGGTCCCTTAATGAACTATTATAAGTCGAGGACTACTTATACTTTGATTTTGTTTATGGAATCCATTGTGCAAGCTTTTCTATATCTGCTCTGTAAAATATAACATAATGCATAGTTTTTTTGCATTTAATTTGAACGTCCTTAATGAACTATTATAAGTCGAGACCTTATACTTTTGTTTTTATGGAACCATTGTGCAAGCTTTTCAATCGTTCAATATAACATAATGTCTGGTTGTACATAACATAGTTTCAATAGTCTGGTTGTTAGTTCTGCTGATTATGCAAGCTGTTCCACTAGTGTTTCTGCAATTCCAAACAAATCACACACAACCAGTGGTGGAACACTATGTTGTAATAAAGTACCCTATATATTCAATACGAAATCTGTTGAACAAACCAATTGGATGTAGTGGTGAAGATACTGATGTAGAAACTAGGGGGCTATGAGTTCCAGTTTCCCTTCTCCATGAAGGTCTATTAAGAGAATTTGGGCCAGTCACTCTTTCAGCACAACCCATCTCACAGAATTGTTGCTTCTTTACAATACTTTTGTTAAAGTTTACAATACAAAGATAAACTAAACCAAGAAAAAGAGATCTTTCCCAACTCATAAACAGATCTTTAAAATCTTGGAATTCCCATTAATAACTACTAGAAACCCCCACATATAGATTGTAACACCAACTAAATAAATTCACTTTATAAACTTTATTTTTTTTATAAAAAAAGTTGATCTTTAGTCCCATCAAGCAGTGTCCGACGAATGATTTCTAATCATTTTCTCTGTCACTTTTCAGTAACATCTTAAGTAATTTGTCTTTGTCTCCTCCCAGAAAGTTTCCTTAATTTTACATATTCCTTTTGAAAAGCCAAGAAGGCTTTCCAAGTCACTCTTCTGATTTATTATTTGTATGTTCCACATAAACTTACAATTACAGAATGGAGGAAGAATGGTTGTGTCTGTATTTTAATCAACAATATTGTGACAGTTTCCTTTTTTTTTCTCTACATTTACTTATAAATGGACATTTCAGTAGTACTATATAAATATGATATAGCACTCTCTCCATGACACATACTGGTACGTGAAGTCTCCTGAGGTTTGACATGTGAATTTTTGATAGCTATGAAATAAAACAAGTATTCATGTACATATCTTGGTTTCTCATATATTCTATACTAGTTCATCTATCAAATAAAAGTTTCAAGATGCACAAATTCTTGCTGTTCTTCCTTTTTCTGCAGAGGAGGAGTTTTGGTGCTGTCTACAGTACAAATCTTCAGAGGAGAAATGGTTTCACAGTTACTTCATAGCATGGAAGATGTGATAAAATAAACAAGTTGGAACATTGCAATTACATTTAGTAGAACCACCCTAGCTCTCCCACTAAGCATCCTCATTGCTTTACTGAGTATGAAAATGTGTCTTCACTGCATCATTATTTTTAATTTGATGTAATTATTTAAGAAAATATATATGAGTGCTAAATTCATTCTTGCTGACTCCAGATGGCTTACATAGATAAAAGCCCAATATAAAAACAATTAAAAAGCAATAACACCGCACCCCACCCCACCCCAGATGACAACAATCATCCCACTCTGGGGTCCCTAGGCCTGTTGGAAAAACCAGGTTTTCAGGGCTTTGAGAAAGAGCGTCAACGAGAGGAGCAATCTTACCTCTGCAGCAATGATGTTCCATTAGTAGATAAGTGAAGACAATTGTCTTTTAGAAACCGTTGAGATCCCTGATTTGTTCATAGCTTAACCATGGTTGAAAGAATAACTAAAATTTTATTTATTTATTTATTTATTATTTGATTTGTCAATCGGTTACAAGATAATAGGTATAAGGATAAACATAGTTATGAATACAAGAAATGAGTACATATAAGAAAAATAAAAGAAACAATAGGACAGGGATGGTAGGCACTTATAGTATTCTGAAGTTATTCCTTTTCAATAGAACAAGCATACAAACCAAAGTTTAAGGTTAAATCAAAGGACTGGATGTTTGCAAAGGATTCTTTTCAAAGTAGTTGTATAATTTCTTAGCATAAGATATTCAAAATGGTTCTTTGTGAATAAACTGTTATCAAAGAATGTTGTTATAGGTTCTGATAAACCTATCCTTTTCACAAGCTTTTATTGAGGCCTTCTTTGAATCAATGCCTTCTATGCATAGAATAATAAAAATATTTTGTGTATTGTTCTAATGGGAAGAATTTAAGAGAAGTGTTGTAGTTGAGCAATGAGAGGCTGAACCAGGACATGGATGCAACAATACTTTATTATGTCAATAAAGGACTGAACGTGCTAACCAAGCCTGGGACTGGCTCGCAGCGATCAGCGGCTGACCAACCCGCAGCCTGCTTTTATAGCCGGCTGCTGGGGAAGGTCAGCCAATGAGGGACAGCAAACGCCCGCAGCATGAGCGGACCTGAGGGGGAACTCTTGCAAGTTCCAGGGACATAACACCCTTCCCCCCAGATGCGAACACGCATAGTCATTTAAATATGCTGGTGGTCTGTGCTGGCGCCTGAGCGGCGCAACTTCGGGTGAGTTGACAAGTGGTCCAGAGTCCGAAGTGGTAGGTGGGACCGGTGCGGAATCGCGAGCTTAGCAGCGGTCTGCACTGGTCTGGGTGACGTACAATGGGCCGGTGATGATGTGCCCTCGTCTGCTGGTTCGGGTGGGTCACTCATCTGATGATCCCGATCTATGTCGTGTCTCTCCGGCTCTGATGGAGGTGGTGAAGGACCTCTGGGACTGGTGTCGATGAGGGTTTGGTGCGGTAACTGCGTGCTGACCTGTGCCCATGACTCTGTGTTGGCGAGGGTACCTTGACGCCTTCGTAGCTGGTCCAGGTGCCTTTTCCAGAGGCGGCCGTCCTCCAGTCGGACTCGGTATGACCTGGGCCCGGTGATGGCAACGATCTCTCCTGGGATCCACAGTGGGTCCCCAGCATAGTTCCTCGCGAATACATGTTCCTGCAAGACAAAATCTCTAACCCCGACATTGAAGCGAGAGGCGTGTCAGGACAGTAATGAGGGTGAAGCCTGTCTAACACCGTTCTTAGGCGTCTACCCATCAGGAGTTCGGCAGGGGATTTATTAGTGACTGTGCACGGGGTTGAGTGTTGGCTCAGCAAGAAACGGGATAGTCTGTGGTGCCAGTCTTCCTTGCTGAACCTGGCCAATGCTTCTTTTGTGGTCCTAACGGCTCTCTCTGCCAATCCGTTGCTGGCAGGATGAAAAGGGGCCGTGAAGATGTGACGGATGCCCAGGTTTGCGGCGAAACGACTGAATTCAGCTGAGGCAAACTGGGGACCGTTGTCGGAAACTATAGAGTCCGGTAGCCCATGTGTCACGAATAGGTGGGTCAGCACCTTGGTGACTGCTTATGTGGTGGTCGTGGACAGCTGGGCCACGTCGATCCACTTAGAGTATGAATCCACGACCACCAAGAATGTTTTGCCGTGAATTGGGCCTGCTAAGTCAATGTGAATCCTGGACCAAGGTGCGTTGGTGCTTTCCCACTTTGTAGGGGTGGTGACTGGAGGGGATGGTCTGGACTCTTGGCAGGGTTGGCAAGAGCTTACCCATTTGATGATGTCGTCGTCGAGGCCCGGCCACCAGACGTAGCTTCGTGCCAAAGCCTTCATCCGGACGATGCCAGGGTGGCCTCGTGCAATGCCTCCAGGACTCGGGTGCGAAGTGAGGTCGGGATGACCACTCTGGTGCCCCACAGCAGGCAGCCCTGCAAACTAGATAACTCCTGCTGGCGGGTCTTAAAAGGTGTGAATTTGGTTGCGAGGTTAGTGCCCGCCACCCCTCCTCACCCAGTCCAGTACCTGGGCGACCGTTTTGTCCGACTTGGATTTGGTGGCGATGTCAAGGGCAGTGATGGGAAGGTCTAGTTGAGTGACCTCAAAAATAGCGTGGACCGGGCAGGATCCTCCAGCTGGAGCAGGCAGGGGCAGCGGCTGAGAGCATCTGCATGGCTTAATGTTTTTCCTGGGCGGTGTATGAGTTTATAGGAGTATGCTGCCAGGAATAGGGTCCACCTCGTCATTCTGGGAGACAACACTTGGGAGTCTGCCTGTCTCCGGCTAGGAGACCTAGGAGAGGCTTGTGATCCGTGACTAGCTCGAAGGTGTGGCCGTAAAGGAATTCATGAAATTTCTTTACCGCGGCCACTGCAGCTAAAGCCTCCTTGTCGATCTGACTATAGTTGCGCTCTGTTGATGAGAGTGTTCTGGAAAAGAAGGCGATTGGAGCCTCGGAGCCATTAGGCAGTCTGTGGCTTAAAACAGCTCCAATCCCAAAAGGGGATGCGTCAGCTGCCAGCACTAGTGGAAGGTGTGGGTCGAATTGAATGAGGACTGCATCTGAAGTGAGCAGTGACTTGACTGCGTGAAAAGCTGTATCTTCGTTGTGTCCCCAGTGCCAAGGTGATTTTTTTATCCAAAAGTCTATGCAGGGGCTCTGCTACTGATGCTTTGTGGGGTAGGAATGATGCATAAAAGTTCAATAACCCCAAAAGGCTTGAAGCTCTGCTTTGGTGGTTGGTGTGGGTGCCTCATGGATTGCCTTAACCTTGGACTCCAGGGGTGAATGCCTGAGGCGTCAATTTTATAACCCAGAAAGTCCACCTGTCTAGTGGCAATGGCACATTTCTCCTTTTTAATTTGAGGCCATGCTGTCTGAACCTCTCTAACACTGCTCTAACTCTCTGGAAGAGTTGGGGCCTGTCCCTGGCCGAGACTAAAATGTCGTCGAAGTAGGGTACTACGCCAGGGAGGCCCTGTAGTATCCGCTCCATGAGGATTGGAAAATGCCCGGGCAACACTTACGCCAAATTGGAGACGCTTGACCGGAAAGCACCCCTGTGGGTGACAATGGTTTGGAGTTCGGCTGTTTGATTGTCAACAGGGAACTGTTGATACGCTTGTGACATGTCCAATTTGGCAAAAATGTTGCCGGGTTCAAAAGTGTGCAATAAATGTTGAATGACGGGACTGGGTAAGCACTAACTTGTAAAAACTGGTTAATTGTGGTTTTATAGTCTGAACAAATTCTCAGACTGCCGTCTTTTTTAAGGGGTGTGACAATATGGCGTCTCCCATTTGGCGAAGTCTGTTGGCTCAATGACCCTTGCTTTAACAACTTATCCAGCTCCGCATCCAGTTTAGGCCGGATGGCGAATGGGACTCTACGAGGCTTCAACCGGATTGGGACTGCTTGGGGGTCGACCGAGAATGAGATGGGGGTACCATTATAACACCCCAGCTCATTGCTGAATACGTCTGAGTAGTCAGCGAATAAGGAGTCAGTGTCAGAAGCTGAGACAGCATGGACTCCCGTTAAACCTAGGCCGAGATGGGGAACCAATCAAGCCCCAAGAGGGTAGGGAGATTGCCGTTAACTACCACTAGAGGCAGGTGGCCTTTGAAAGCTTTAAAATTAACAAGGAACTTGCCTTTACCGAGTACCGGGATGTCCTTCCCCTGGTAGTCCCTTAAGGTGAGCTGGCACTTCTGGAGGTGGCTCCTGGATAGTCTGGGCTGTAGCTTCTTGAGGGTGCTCCAAGAGATAATTGAGAGCGCTGACCCTGTGTCAACCTCCATCCGACAAGGTTTACCTTCTAATAAAACGGAGAGTGAAATTTTACTAATGGCATGGCAAGTGTGCTTAGCATTGAAGCGAGTGCGACAGTTTAGTACTTGCCTTTGGGGTCCAGAATGTGAGAAAGAAGGGACCTTTTGTGCCGAATTGTGGGCGGTTTGGCAGACTCTGGCGATGTGCCCCTTTTTGTGGCAATTGTTGCAGGTGGCTCCCTTGAACTTGCAGGTGGCCCTCGGGTGAGATCCACCACAGGATAGGCATAGGGTGATGTGTTTGAGTGGACTGTTGTTCTCTTGCTTGGCTCCTACCTGCGGGTGTCTGGTGTGAGCGAGGCGGTGGATGTCAGCCGAATCGCTGGGGTCTTCTTCATTGACCACCTCTTCTGAATGGATGGTGGCTGCAATTTGCTTGGGGACAGGACCTTGGATTTCGGTGGCTGATTGTGTTGCCAATTCTGCTGCTAGGGCTTCCTCGACTGCTTGGGCGAGGTTGAGGTCCTTCCTGGCGAGTAGACGTCTTTGGAGGTGGAGGTCTTTGACTCCGCAGACGAGCTGATCTAGGAGCATGTCGTCCAGGTAACTTCCGAAACCACAGTGGAGTGCTGCAGTCCTCAGGGCAGCCATGTACTGGTTGATGGTTTCTTTTTCCGCTTGCTTCCTCATTCGGAAGGTGAACCGCCTGGCGATCTGTGAGGGTCTAGGAGAATAATGGTTAGTGAGGATTTCTAACAGTTCTGTCCAGGGACATTTTTAACTCACGTGGGGCCACGAGTGCTGTGGCGGTATCAAAACGATGGCTCCGCAGTAGCTCAGGAAAAATGATTTTTCGGTGCTCCCCCGCATCAACCAGCCCAATGGCGTCGATATAGTGGTTAAAGCGATTCTTGTATGACTCACTTCTCCTCATCCGGTTTGAGCGATGGGAAGGCTGGGTTGGAGTTCATGTTGAGAATCTAGTAGCTTGCTGTTGTGGAATCTCTCTGGGACAACAAGAGAAAACTCTAGTGCCTTTGGCAGGCAAGTGACTTCAGCTCTGGAGGGGGTCCCCAAAAGCTCTCTCTCTCTCTCTGGGTTGCAAACATGGCTAGGCTGCAACAGCCGTTGGCAGCGTTTTGAATTTGGCGCCTGCGTAGGCGTCAGTGATTTCAAAAGGAAACACAGCACCGCTGTATTCTGTAAAGAAATTCAAGCGACAGCCGTTTGAATTTCGCGCCTTTGTTTTGAGCGGCTGCGGCTCGCAGCGCTACACTTTCCCTGTAGCTTGCTACCAGCTGCTACAGGCGCTTCTCACTTTAACTTGTTTGCCGACCGAGCTCTCTGACTGCGCGGCTGCGGATCAGCAGGTTAGTGATTCAGCTGTTGCGGTTTGCCTCTGGTAGCCATCCCATCCTCGTCGCCAGTGTTGTAGTTGAGCAATGAGAGGCTGAACCAGGGCATGGATGCAACAATACTTTATTATGTCAATAAAGGACTGAACGTGCTAACCAAGCCTGGGACTGGCTCTGCATGGCGATCAGCGGCTGAGCCGAACCCCGCAGCCTGCTTTTATAGCCGGCTGCTGGGGAAGGTCAGCCAATGAGGGACAGCAAATGCCCCCGCAGCATGAGCGGACCTGAGGGGGAACTCTTGCAAGTTCCAGGGACATAACAAGGAGAATACAAAGATTGCCCATGTCTTACAGTCAGAGCAATACTAAGAGAAGTAAATATCAATAAGGGCAAAAGGTAAAGGAAGGTGATCAATAGCAGCCTGAAAGTAATGATTTGTATCTTATTAACCATCTCAGATGTATCCTGTTTGGATTTAAAATCTATCTAAAGAAAAAAATGAACAAAGAATGAAAGCTATGGATTTGTAGGCTAAGGGTACAGATAAATAACAGTTCAGCTGTTAATAACAATCAGCAGATGTATATGACAGAACCATAACAGCTTTCTGTCAATGATCCATAAAAAGTTGAATGGTGATCTTTTATCAACGCTATTGAATAATAAAAAGTTATTTCAGAGGAAAGAGGAGAAAGTTCTACAAAATAAGGATCAAAACAGCTGAGCATATTTAACTTTTGGAAAGGGGAAGTAGCAAATGACATAAAAAATGTTCTTGTAGTTGAGAGTACTGTATTGAGGATGTTGTAAATATTCTCCTTGATCAGTACATTGTAAGTAACAAGTCTGTGCATGAGGTATAGGTACGTTTACATCTCTTCTTTCTTCTTTCTTAGATGTATAATGACTCTATTAATTTCTAATTGCATAATTACATAATCAGATTGTCTAGATCAGTTTCAGTATTGCTTTATGCGTAACTTTGAGACTGAGGCAACTTTATAATCCTAGTAAATGGGGGAGCTACACTGAGGTAGTGCAATGTCTGCTGGTTTCTACTGAATCTCTTTTTTTGACCATCCATGTAATATTTTTCTGATTTCATTTTTTTTCACTTATTATTGGAGAAGTTGTGAATTTTTGAATCAGTGCTTGGCAGCAGTAAAAGGGCTAAGAAATAAGGGCTAAGAAATTGAAAGTTAATCAAGGTGTTCCTGGTTAGGAAGCAAATGGACTCTGGAATAGGAATTTAACCCATTTTGTATGGATAACATTTCTTATAAAGAATAATGTTAACAGTACGGGATGTTCTTAGAATCCAGCTACATCTGAAACTTCAAATATTTGCCCATCTTAAGTTGGTGCAATAATTGCTTCCTATTCTATTCACAAAGAGCCTGTATTTGGGCAAACTCTGGAAGACTGAGTAGGAGAGGGGGAGCCTGGTGTGCTATGGGGTCATGAAGAGTCAGACACAACTTTGTGACTGAACAACAATAATTCTATTCACATGAAGAAAGGCCATGTCTTAGAATGGCACATACCCTTAAGCTTTCAGAGCAGAGTTGTGCCCTTATATATTATATGTGTGTAGTGTTCGCAATGGACTAAGCCGAAGTCTTCACTCCGGTCCGTGTTTCCAGAGGGAACACGGACTGTTCCTATTGGCTGATGCCGTTTGACAGCCGGCTATAAAAGGAGCTGTCAAACGGCATCAACTGTTGTCCGCCAGCTGGCTGCCTTGTTCATGCAGCAGCCGCAGCAACCCTTTATTGTTTCAATAAAGTAACAGCTGAAGTTCGCTCCGAGTTTTGCCTCAGATTATTCCGCCGCTCTACAACAATGTGTATATCTGATGAATCACAAATAGGATGAAACTGATCACGTATCACCTCTTAGTAGTATACATAATAGGTAATATGCAAAATTTACAATGTAAGTAATGTCTTTCTTACATCTCAATTTGATTACTATAGTGCCTTTTGTCTGAAATTACCCTTGAAATGTCCCTAGAAATATTGTCCAGAAAACAACAGCTCTATTCACTGGCAGAAATATATTCCACTGGTTCTTCAAAAGTTGGACTACTTACCAATGTGCTTCTGGACATAAATCAAGGTGATAGAACTGAATCTAAAGGTCATACCAGGCTGCCTGTGGTGAAAGAATAGAGAGAAAAGTCCATTTCTAATTGTTTTAACTGTAATGGGGGTACTAGTAATGGAAACAAAATAAAAGGCATTATCAGAAGCCAGCTGTGAAATCCAAAAGGCTGGACTGATGAGGGTAGTGATGGCCTTTAGTCCTTTGGTTAAATCATTTTAAATTCAGGAAAAAAAACTAGTCCACAAGGAGTGCAACTGTTATTCACAATTTATTTTACCTTCTGTATCTGCCTACTTTTAATATACAACCTATATACAACTTTTATTATTTAAAAATCCTGTATTGGCTTTAACTACTACTATTCCTGCATAGGTAAAGGTAAAGGTTCCCCCGCACATGTGTGCTAGTAATTTCTGGCTCTAGAGAGTGGTGCTCATCTCCATTTCAAAGCCAAAAACCAGTGCTGTTCAAAGCCATCTCCATGGTCATGTGGATGGCATGACTAAGTGCAGAAGGCGCACAGAGCACTGTTATCTTCCCACCAAAGTGGTCCCTATTTTTCTACTTGCATTTTTTAATGTGCTTTCAAACTGCTAGGTTGGCAGAAGCTGGGACAAGTAAGGGGAGCTTTCTCCATTGCGCGGCACTAGGGATTCGAACCACTGAACTGCCCACCTTTCTGATTGACAAGCTCAGCATCTTAGTCACTGAGCCACTGAATCCCTATCCCTGCATAAGTGATATATAAATATAAACTAGTGATATATTATTTACTATACATGCACATATATCCATAAACAAGGTTGAAAGTTAAAAAGGATACCTAAATTGACTGATAAACATATTCCATAGTAAATTCTGTAAGGGGGCCTTATTCCCAAAATTTTATCTTAAAGGCACAACTATTTTATTCATAATCTTGGTTTTATTAGATATTTGATAGAAGAGCTAAGAGAAAAAGATCATGGACAGAATAGGATTATTTTAGTATGAACACCAACAAAATAATCTCTGCAAAAAGCAATTAAAAAGCACATTTACATGAAAAAGAGAGTAAAGTAAAAAGGAAATGTATGAAATTATTTTGGATAGTTTTCTGCCAAGATTTGAGTGGACATCAACGTACATCCAGAATAATGGCACTGATTTCAGTATAAGGCTTTTACAAACTAAGTACAGAAATGAAGAACTGGAAAATTATGTTGAGAAACAAATCTTACAGAAATTGGAGAATGCCTGGTTTTTGTACTGTACTGTTGAGACATATTAGTTATATCTTTCTTTTTTTGTTATAAAACTTTTGTTATGCAATGAGCCCTGGTGGTGCAATGATTAAAGTGCAGTATTGCAGGCAAAACTTTGCCTACAGCCTGGGGGTCGATTCTGATTGGGCTCAAGTTTCACTCAGCCTTCCATCCTTTCAAGGTCAGTAAACAAGGACCCAGATCATTGGGGGCAACGTGCAAACATACAGTGCTACTTCATTGTAAACTGCTCAGAGAATGCAGTACATCACTATGGGAATGTCACCATTGCTATTTGCTGTAATTTGTATGAATATTATTAGCACTGTTAGCAAGTAGTGTATAAGTACACTTAGCTGAGATTTGAATAAAAGTAGTCACCTTAAACCTTGCTTTTTGCTCTTTATAAGATCAGCTGCTTATATTTTGCATATCCTGTTTCAGATCAGTAAGCAGTCACAATTACATAGCATTTGAAAGCAAAATTCCTTTGGGGACTGCTCATATGTAAGCTGTTGAGAACATCTTTTGTTCAACTGTTATCTTACAGGATAATGTATTGCTCTCATTCATGGAAAAGAGCTATCCACTCAATCTTTCCTTGTCATAAACAGATGAACCAGATTCCTCATTTAAGCCCCACTGTGAGCAAAAGAATAAGGCACCTAGAGAAGAAATATGTTATGTATACATAAGATATGCATGTGCCCTGATGAGAGGGAGGAGGGGGGGAGAGAGAGTGATAAATTGACAGAAGAAAGAGTGTAGAAGCAGGGATTTCATAGCCAAGATAAACAGGCACATGAAGTTCAATAATTAAAGCAACTAGTCTCTGCTGAACTCTGTTGTTCTCTGCCTCTGTCTCTAAAATAATCTGTGGATATCCCCAAATATTATCTGTTTTCAGAACACACACTTAACTATTTTACTTCTCTTTTCCTGGGGTGGCTTCATGGAGCTGTTGAAAGGCTTCTTAAAATGCCTGTCTTCTGAGGATTCAATTTTCCTGCTGGGAGAGCTCTGGTGCAAGGATACAGACAACTGCTTGAAAGCTGGCTCTTTTTATTTTTCAGGAAGGCGAGAGATAGCAAGAAGTCTGCGTTCCTGGGGCTAGCTAGCTTTGTATAATAAACCCCTTATTTTTATACTTTTTTCTCCTTTTGTGTGTGAGTGCTTGTGTTTGTATTTCTTAATGTTTTAAATCCTGTCAGGGGTTGTTTTCATTTCCGCCGGAGGGTAAACTCCACGGGGTGGTTTGATTGGATTATCAGTTTCGTCCTAATGTTTTCTTATATTTATTTTGTGGCAATCTCCTGTCTGCTATGGAATTTATTTCATGTCTTTTGTCTATTTGTTTTGCTGATTTGGCATGACCTGTTGTTTGTAAGGGATTTCTTTTTCTTGTTTCCCTAGCTTTCTTAATTACTTGGCTTTTGTCTAGGGGGCTTCTTTCAATATCTTTTATTAAATCTCTTTTCCTATGCAAGTTTGTTTTATGGCTGTCCTGATGTTCCCTTTGGGCTTTTCCTGTTTGGGTGTCACCACTGTCCTCATGAAGTTCCCTTTCCACAGAGCCATATTTACATCAGAAAGACAATTATTGGATTTTGGGAGACAGAAAACAAGGGGAAAAATCAAAGTGAAAACTGGCTAGTTCTAAGTCATTCTTTTATCCTATTGATTCTTCTTCCTGCCTTAAGGCTTATTTGAATAAAGAAAGGAAATTTATGAGCAAAATTAATAAAACATGTATTAATATACTGATAACCATATCCTACTTCAGAAGTGAAATATTGAAAGATTAGTGTAGAAATGGAGGAGTGAATTACAGCTGCCAGCAGTCTTCCTCTTTGGATCTCCTGCTAGAACTACTGAGAGTTATTATTTAACATAAGTTCTCTATTTTTGAATTAGAGATTCCCCTGTGGTTCCATTCTCAGAAAATTAGATGTTTCACTAAGCCTATGTAGAATAAATGGTAAAGAATGTACTTCCATTAGTTTAAGTCTGCATGAAGCAGTACAAACCTTAAGCCACAGACCAAGGGCATATTTTATTAATTTGTTAACTGGAAAGCAGTTTTCTTAATATTTAAAACAATCGTTACACATTAGTATTTCTTCATGCAGGAAGATGACCTAAAGGCTAACTCTAAGAGAAACATTTGTTTTGATTATTATTTTAATGTTGTCTCTTACATGCAAATGTTGATTGAAAATAAGCTCTTAGCAATAGAGAACAAAAAGCAGAAAAAAGATGTTTTCTGTTTTGTAAATTGGAAAGAATCAAAGTACTTCTTTGAACTGCTCATCTTAAAGGAAATTGTTTGATTAATTTTGAAGATGAGCAAAACCTTTCTAATTTTAAATAAATAAATAAATTTTATCCCCTCCCAAAGCAACCTGATCCTACTGTTAATGCCACGGTGCACCATAGAGCAGCCTTGAATGCCACCATAAAAATAAAAGGCATAAATATGGAGGGAGGGAAAGAGAAAGGGAAAAACAAAAAATAACTAATAGAAAAAGTATATGATGGACAAGGTGGCAGAGAGCAATTTAATGAGCTCCCATAACTGTTGATCACTGATGCTGCTGCATTGCCTCCCAACTACTCTCTCGCTACTGTTTATTTGTTACAGAAGGGAAGACATTGTTAGAGGAAGCTTCATCCTTCCTGCTTCAAAATTTTGTTAGCAACTAGGAAGGTAATATGGAAAGGAGCTTCAGAAAAAAAAACTTGCTGTGGAAACAAGATGGTGTCAAAGGAGTTGCTGTTTTCAATATTTACATTCAAAATATTTGACAATAAATCTTGTTTGGGCCTGAAAGTGAATAGATAGCATGTGCAGGTTTCTTATGATAGATTCACTTTGTTAGATCTTGAGATGAAGAAATAATGAAATAATGTTGAAAATTCTGCCTCACCCTCACCACCACCAGCTCCCAGGTAATCCTACCAGGGCAAAACAATGGGAAAAATTGAATTGGGGGTGTCAAACTGCTGAGGATTTTCTAAACTGGGGATGATATTTTGCCTACCCAGCTGGCTCTCATTTCATGCACCGTTAAATGTATTGTTTCATGCCATATAAATGAAATGATCTTCATTCACTTTTATTACAGCAACATTTACTACATGGAAACTAGACAAGTATAAAACAAAAGAAAAGAAAAAGAAGAGAACAATAAACGAAGCAATGTTGTCATTCCATACATTGAAGGAATTTCTGAAAAGCTCAGAAGGATCTTCAGCCAACACAACATATGTGGATACTTTAAGCCCAAGAATACACTAAGGCAGAAGCTTGTCCACCCCAAGGATAAAACACCCAGATACAAACTGAACAACATGGTATATGCAGCACAATGCAATGAGACATGCGCAGATCTGTTCCTTGGTGAAACAAAACAACCATTTCATAAACGCATGGCACAACATAGGAGAACAAACCCATCAGGACTAGATTCAGCAGTCCATCTGTATTTAAGGACAAAGGCCTTTCTGTCTTTTGAAGACAGAAAAGTCTACATTTTGAGCAGAGAGGACTGCTAGCTTGAAAGAGTTGTCAAAGAGGCCATCTATGTCAAAACTGAACAGTCTCTCTCAACAGAAGGGAAAGGATATGACATCATCTATCTCCAGTCTACAACACAGACCTTTCAGCAGTTCCAAGAAGGCTCCACAACAATTTGCACTACTCAGGTGATCTTGAGAACATAAATAAACCTTTAAGTGGCCTCAACAACTCTCTTGAAGACTGCAAATGATGGCTTCCAGTTTGAGCTTCTTCAGTGACAGACAGAAATCCGTGATTGTGCGCAGTTTCGGTCTGGGCTCGCTGCTGGAGCGCCCCAAGCCGGTTGGTTTTGGGGCTAAGCCACCCCGTAGAGGTGGTGAAGAGGGGGAGACTGCCAGCAAGGTTGAAGAGAGCCGCATCTCTCCTCCTCAGCTGGTCATTACTCCCTTTCCCAAAGGCGGTTGCAGTGGTGGTCAGAAATGGCCACCTCAAAAGAGAACTCGACCGGAAAAGAATGTGCAGGAGGAAGATAAGAAGTGAAAGTTCTGGCTGACCGGGTTAAATAGCAAAAGCAACAACTAAGGTACCCTGGAATTTAAACTAAAAAAAAAACAATAACATCATTCCCAAAGAAGATTCTGAAGCAGCGAAGGAAAGTGAAAAGGGAAAGGTTTGGGTTTTTTTTTCTTCTCTCCCTTTCCCTATACTGACAACTAAGAGACTTAAATAAGAAATCGAGGAAAAAAATCCACTTTCATATCAACAGGTAATTAAGCTGAAAATAAAATAAAATGTTAAAGGGATAATAAAGATTTCTGGGCACTAAAAAAAATTTATAAGCAGGAAAGGAGAGAAAAAGAATAAAAGGGCAGGATCCGGAAAAAAGGGAGGAGACTGCCTGGAATTGAAAGGAATCTACAGTAAAACTTCAAGAAGACTTCTAAAAGATACATTTTAACTGAAACTTGGCAACTAAATAGTAGAACCCCAGGAAGAGAAAGTGAAAAAAAAAAGCAAAAAGAAACAGCTTGTGTGTATTTGGATTACTTGGTGATCTTTGGATTCTTGGTTATTGCACTTGAATGACTAAAATCAATTGAGTGGTTGTTTATTTATACAATTTATACAATGGCACTACTTCTGGATGAATTGAAAATGGAACTTAAAAAGTACAAAGAAGATGCACAAGAAGGGAGAGGTTCTTTGGGCTTCAACCAATTCGCTGCGATGAGCATGTGGGCCCATCCACCCACCCCTGCTCTTTCCTACGCTTTATTTCCTTTTTTTAAGAGCATAGCTGATTCGCGCAGCATAGTGGTTTGCTGTGCCTAAGCTATTTTATTCACATGGATTGCAGTAGAAGGTAAGTATTAGTGCTTTTTTAAAATGCAGAGCACACACACACACAAAGTGCACGATGACCGAACCAGTTGTTATACCAGTGGAATCCCACCCCTGCTCTTTTGGCAGGAGCTCCCCCTGCTCCTTTGCCTTTTGTGGCAGTAAGAGTAGCAAGCCTTATTAGAAGATGAATAGAAATTGAAAGAACAGGCAGTTCTGATGGTCTTTGGTAGGATCTGATGGCTTTTTTAAAAAAAATCTATTCCATACACTTTAATTTGACTTGTATTGCACTTTGATCCATTTGGTTTATTTGACTTTTGGTTCAGGCATCCTTTTGTTTCATTGATTTGATAAATATCAGGACACTTCAGAAAGTAAGTGGTGACTATATCTCATGCCAACGAACTGGAAAGAATAGGGCAAATCCTATATTTGGATTTTCCAAATGTCAGTTCCCCCAAAAATGACCATTAAGTTTTGATCAAGCAAGCAACAACTCTTTTTCTGCCTTTACGGCAGGCAAACAATGAAATAGAATAAGCTACTTAATCAGTTTATTTCCAAGCACTGATGGTAGTGTCCACCTTCCAGAAGATGACTAACCTCACTTCAGGTTCTATTGCTTGTTATAGATCGTATATGGTTTTACATATAACAAGGGAATTGTTGTGTAGTTATTTGGTGGTTTAATAGGTGAATTCATTTTGAGTTTTGATTTGTTTCCAATTCTTCTGCCCCGGTTTACAAAAATGCTAGCAACTGCCACTTACTTTTTAATACATATTTGTTTTCAAGTTTGATGCAAGTTATAAGGATGCTCTAGCCAAGGAAGTGTATTTTTATTGAAGCAACTTAAGCTATCATGAACTAATAATGCATATCAATGGGTGACATATTACCCAAAATAAAAAATAAAAAAATCCAATTTCTCCAGAGAGATACATTTGAGTACAGAGAGGTCACCTACTGCATAATTCTGTAAAATGTCATCAAACAAAAATGTTGCATTCAGCCGGAAAATCAATATTAATATTTAAAAGTTATTGTGCCAAAAGTTTTTTTAAATCTGTATTTCCTTTCATATACTGACCTTAAGTTTCCAGTGGACTGAGTTTATTTCTCTGTCCTTGAAATACTTTCAGTGAGTGGGATGCTATTGTTTTCTTTGAACTGTAATCTTTTGGGACTCCAGAGAGAAAAATACAGCATATTCAGAAGTGATTTGTTGCTTCAGTTTATTTTGTACTGAGATGACAAACACCACAGTTTGGGAATGCTGTTTTATTCCTACTGTTTTCTGTTGAGTATCCAATCACTAGCCTAATTTTAGAAGCTAAACAGTTCAAATTCATGTAATTGTTACAATGACTAGTGATACCATCAAATTCAGAAAATGCCTGAATTTAGGAAGGTCCTTTAAAAACAATCTATCTTATTTGCAGGTCTTTATGAAAACTGAAAACTGTGAAATGGAGGCGAATGGGTCCCTACCATTAGAATTTTCTCTTTTCATTTCCTGTACTTGAAAATCAATATAACCTGGTGTTTCTGACTACGTACTTAGCTGGTTCTAGAATAAGCAATCTGATTTCCTTCAGATAGATATTTGATATTTGGTGCAAGACACCAGCCATGCCAAAAGGAACTTCTGAATCTAAAACAAACAAACAAAAAAAACCCTGAAGGAACATTTCCCCTACCCCTGCTTGAAAACCTCTGCAAAGGTTCTTCTACAGAAACACCTATTTTGAACATAAGCTAAGGATGGTTAGGACATTGAAAGCATTACAGAAAATGAAGTTTATGACTTTTATTTCTGTTCATGAAATCTGAAAACTGCTTGGATTGATCTGACCCTTCTAAGAAATGATTGGCTTCCAAACTATTATTTCTTATTTCTTCTACATCAGAGGTGAAAGCAGTATTACTTAATCAAAGAAATAACTATCAATAATAATCAGTTGCATTCTCTAATATTCAGTGCCAACAAATATCAATACTTCTGTCTAATAATGAAATTATATGCTGCCATGTTTATTTGCCTTTATTGTACAGATAATTTAAATGCTGGCAAAAGAAAGGAAAATAATTTCATTGTGGATTTCACTGGAAATTAATTTTGGTATTTCATTCCCATTATAAGTAATAATGGTTCAAACACTAGAATCAAACCAAGTCTGGTAGCATTCATCTTTCCTCAATCAGAAATCTGGAGAAAAAAAGAAAGAAATCTTCTGGAACAAAAAGGTGTATAAATGAAAATTATGTGCACACAATAATAGTTACATTTAAAAGGCTGTTTACATTAAGGATAATTTGCATTTTAAAGGCCTGCCTCAGGAAAATTTATATGCCAGTAAACAAAAGCAGTGCAATTTGCATTTTTTAAAAATCTTGCAGATGTAAACAGTTACAAAATTTTCTGTTATATTTTTAAACCCACAGGAATATTGTCCTACTAACAAAAGGGGTAACTAGAGCAGTTCTTTAATGAATCACACAATTCTAATTATCTGACCTTATGAAGGTTTATTATATTATACATCTTGGTGCTAAAATATATTCCATGTTACAAGATGAAACTTAAATTCAGTGAGATACAGAAATGTAGCATATGAAGAGGAAGGAATATTTGGTATGTTTGCCATGTTATTTATAAAAATGATAAAGGTAAAAAAAATAGATAAATATATAAAAGATAAAAATAGATAAATAAATAAATAGAATTAGATTTCAAACAGACAAGCCACGTAACCTCTTAAACTTAACTTGATACGAAAAATAAAAAAATCTGGCTAGTAGATGTGGAAGGACCTGAAGACAACAGAAGAGAAGAGAAAGAACTGGAGAAGATAACAACATGCAAATAGAAGTAGAATGTGGCAAAAGAAAGCAAAGGTAGTATCAATAGGAATGATCAGGTTGAATGCAATTCCAAAACAATTGGAGCACCACTTGTACATCATTGACACTGACAAAATCGCCATCAATCAGTTGCAAAAGGTAGGTTCACTTGAAACTGTTTACATCTTGTAACACCATCAAACAACATCTGTTTATCCCAGGTCCTTCACAAGGGCTCAATATGATGGAACCTCCATGATGGGACAGTGGGAAAATATGTAGCTAAAAGGATTGAAATTTAGATGATATTGTAACATAAAAGAGAATTTAAATAAAATGATGTGCTATTGGCATATGACTGCAGAAAAATTATTCAGAATATATAAAAGGCATTCAAATTTATGTTGGAAATGTGAATTTTTAACTCATTTGAAATGGGATGAGCATTTCTAACCCATTGATGAGCATTTCTAACTCATCCCATCTCCGATTCAGTCTCCAGGAAACCTTTATTATAAATAGTCCATCAGATGAGCATGGTGAAACAATTCATGACAGGTTCCAAAAGGTTGGGAGGGAGGGAGTGGGAAGAAGAATCACTTGTTTATGTAATACTACTCTGGTGAGGACATAAGAAAGGGAAGAGGGTGGGAAATATTGGATTCAGGAATTGACATGTCCATCCTGAAATCAGAGAGCTACTGAAGTTTGGTGGCCCCCAATAAAAAACTTTTGGATGAATGACAAGATTATGACATCATGTTGTACACTCACACGCAGACCTCCTACCGTTGAAATTATGGGTAGTCTTTGACTGTCATGCCCCTGGTGGAGAATGACTCTGAGGGAGAGGATGAACAGCCGACCAAGAGTGGAAGGATGGCTGCCGAGGTTGTGGAGGAGGCTGGGGAAGGGCAGAGACTGATTGAGCAGTCAGAGGAAGACCCAGGCCCATCCCCTCTCCATCCTAGGGCATGCAGGAAGGAGAAGATAAGGAGATATGTGGTCTACTCAGGAGGAGAGGGCCTTGATCCTCCTCATGGGCTGCAGCTGTGACAACTGAATAAGAGGACAGACATGCGTACGGGCGAACACTGGAAACAAAGCATGGAAATATCTCTAGTTTATGGTTCCTCTCTGAGTTTGGCATCCTTCCCAATGTGTGTTCTGTTATCTGTAGACATCCTCTAGCACTTATCTTGCCTGGTTTGTGCTGTTTTTTTTCTCTCCTTCTTGTAACTGCTTGTGTGGGAGTTTTGGCTTCCGCCAAGGATATTTGGAGCTTGGAAGCAAAATGAAGGAATAAAAGGGGCTTCACCAGGTTTTTGTGACTATGTTTATTTTGTATTCCCCCTCCTGGGTCATCACATTGACTTACGACCATGACTGAGCCCAAAATTTATGCTGCTGAGAGAGAAATAATTTAATAAGTACAGTGATTCAGTTAACAAATGTGACAAGAAAGCTTGTAAAATGGGGCAATATTCACTAAACAAATTTCTCCATTGACTTTGCTCACCAGAAGGCTTTAAAAGGTGATCATATGACACCAGGACCAGTGGTGGGATTCAAAAATTTTTACTTGGCATGGCTTGGGGGGCATGGCAGGGGAAGGATACTGTAAAATCTCCATTCCTACTCTACTCCAGGGGAAGGATACTGTAAAATCCCCTTTCTCTCCCCACCCCACGAACCTGCTTTTCAGCCCATTCTTCTGTGCAGGGCAACAAAAGAAGACCCAGACAATCAGCTGGGACTCAGGAAGCAGAGAATAGATGGGGGCAGGGCCAGTCAGAGGTGGTATTTGTTGGTTCTCCGAACTACTCAAAATTTCCGCTACCAGTTCTCCAGAACTGGTCAGAGCCTGCTAAATACCACCAGTGAGCAGGACACTGCAACCATCATAAATGTGAATCAGTTGTCAAGCATCCAAATATAAATCATGTGACCATGGGGGTGTTGCAATGGTCATAATTGTGAAAAATGATCATAAGCCACTTTTTCAGTGCTGTTGTAACTTCGAACCCTAATTGAACTGTTGTAAGTCAAGGCCTATCGGTATACTTATGATGCTGTAATCTTTTTCTCCAAGTGGATTTAAATGTGATGCTCTTTCAGCTACTGTGTTGTTGTTTTTTTCAGTTTTTCCATTTTATTTCATTCCTCCCTTCTTTCTTTGCCTATTATGATATTCCTATCTTTTACTTCTAGGACCATAAGTTCTCAAGTGCATTATTGTTTATTTATTCTTCCTCTCTTGCTTATCTCACAAATAATTCATTGTTTATATTCTACTCATTCATGTGTAAACATATAAACCCTGTATGTATCCTGCCTTTCATTTTGCAAGCAGCACCTTTTCCAGTTCCATTTCGATCTAAAGGTTACTGTGAGGGTAGATCAACCAGGTCACAAGACAGACCAAAGATGTGAATGTCACATTTTTGAGTGCAGCTCAAAATTCCTTGCACCAATTTCAGTAAAATTTGAAATGGCCCCCCGCCCCAGTCTTAAATGGTCTAATCTTCTTGCAAATGTTGTCCTTTTCTGATAAAAAGAAGCTGTCAAGTGTTTATAATTTTATTATGATAAAAATGGGAGAGCAAAATTCTTTCTTTTCCTGATTCACATTCCAGGTACGGTTGTTTGGGGGTTTGTTTGTGGGTTGGTTTTTTTTTTTTTGGTGCATATACCTTATATTTTATACAGGTGAGCATCCTGATTTATTCTGAAAGATGACATAAAAATACTATGAATAGATAGACAAACACATTAATGGAGGGGTGTGCTCTTATCTCTATTTTTATGCAGTGGTAAGAAAAGTTGCCTGCATTATTTTTTTCTTTTAGACAATAAACTTTTGAGAATATAACAACTGGAAGGAAATTTAGTTCTATTGTTAGGGATATCTGTTCCTTTTATAGTTCTGGCTTTATCTTGTCAACTGATTAGCTGTTATCAGTCCAGTAGACCAGAATCAGAGGCTAGCAGATTTTCCAAAATAATAACAGAGGATGCTTTTCTTATAAGCATTGCCTCAGGTAGCAGAACGCCCCCCCTCCCCTCCCCCAAAGCAGCTTAACTTGCAGTTGTGGTAAAAACAGAGCTTTCCTTAAATACAAAGCATTTTATTGACAAAGGAAAATGCCATCTTCCAGGTAGCCATTGAATGGTTTTTCACAGAAGGGAGGGTCAGAGGAATAGACGGTACCCCAAAGAGATTGTAACTGATAAACACAGTGCTTAAACCAGTTGACAGGAGAGAAAATATAAGCTGCATGTTTACATCTTTATGTTCAGTAAGATTTCAGGGACTGAAGCAGAAATCCTCACTATAAAGCCAAAGAGACAGTTGAAAAAAAAAATTTCTTCAGCCCTGGCTGAGCATTACAGGGTAGAGACCACTGGATATTTGAGAAGAGAAATTAGGTTAAAATACTGATGATAAGATACGGCTGAGGTCCCCAACCTTTTTGGCCGTACAAAGTAGCGGAGGTAACAGCTCTGAGGGAACCTGATCCCTTGCATGCACAAATGAAGCTTCTTGTGCTCACCTGCTGCTGGCATTACCTAATTCCCAACAGGCCATGGACCGGTAGCAGGCTATGGACAAGGGGTTGTAGATCCCTGGAATAAAAGATCACAGAAAAGGGCACACAAAGCTAGGAGTTCATAGTTAATGATTTTGTTTACCCATGTGATGCCATTTCTGAAATTACACTGAGTTTAGGGATCCAAGGTATTAAACCAATGTTTTAGAAATCAGATATGCTAAGTACAGCCCTAGATTTCTCCTGGGCTTGTAATTTTTTTATATTTTTATAAAATGTGTATTGGTGTGCTGTTTTACTATTTTTCCAGGGTTTGACTCTTAGCTTCCAGGTATCCCATCTCAGGAGAAAAATCAGGTACTCAGCAAAAGAAAAACCATTATTTCAAAATAACCTGCCAGGCAACCTTTTCTATGCTAAGAACAGAATAGACACTGTGCAATTTCAGGTCGAATGAGAAAACGTTTAGATACATACATACATACATACATACATAGATACTTATACACATACACACATACAAACAAACATACATACACACAGTAAATATAGATACATATACATATTATATTTATACATATAAATATACATATATGTATATTTAAGTTCAGTAAATCATTGCTACGGGAAAATTTATTGTTGGCGCTGATATTATCTTTTCTATGGCTGCACAATTGTGCACAATTATACACAGCTACTATGGAATGGACAATTGGGAGGTAACAGCAGAATAATTGTTCAATGGGAGGATATGTAATCCAGATTGAATCCCTTGAGAGCTGCCACCAACATTTCTTAGTTTAGGAAGAATTGTTTTAAAAAATTGCTTGGAATTCCAGAAATAAGGAATGACTTATAAGCCAGAGAAAAGCAGATGAGGATCCTAAATATATTAGTTTTATTTTATTTTTACTCTTTTTAGATTTTTCATTATATATCGGTCTAGAGAAAATCAGGGATGATAATGATGTATAACGTAAAATAAAATAGGTGGTAAGCTGAAAAAAGAAATAATAGGGGATAAAGAATTGAAAGTATATGTGTGGATGAAACGATATTGATATTGAATTAATGAATTGAAGTATGAAATGGGAATTTACTTAAAGATAAGTGGAATAGATAATGACATGAGGTGATACTATATAAGATAGATGGAAATGTAAGTATGATTTTGTATAAATGTTGTAATCTGGAACCACGTTGTTCACGTGAAGAGATATGTAAAAAATAAAAAAAAAAACTTTTTGGGGAAAAAAAAGAAAGAAATGACTTATGAGCAGGGGTGGGATTCGGTTTTTTTAACAACTGATTCTGTGAGTGTGGCTTAGTTGGTGGGTGTGGCTTGGTGGTCATGTGACTGGGTGGGCTTGGCCAACTCAACATCACTCATGTCAAGGGGTGCTTCTCCTTGTCTGACCTCTCATGACAGTGGGGATGCTGCAATGGTCATAAGTGTGAAAAATGGTCATAAGTCACTTTCTTCAGTGCTGTTGTATCTTTGAATGGTCACTAAATGAACTGTTGTAAATCAAGGATTACCTGTACAAAAATACAAAAAGCTTCTTTGCTTGCAAAAAGCTGCCCTAAATACCAATCACAGATTAAAAATGCCTGCAAGCCGGAGTTACAAATCAGGCAGGGTGCCAGAGCACCTTAAGGAATGAAAATATCTAAAATGCAGTGGTAACTATCAAGCAGCCAACTCTTGCTCATAAAGTGAAACCCTTTAGCAGAGAGGTCATTTAAGCTCTCCAGAAAAACCACACTCAGGACCAGCTGGTCTCACTCACCTCACAAGATATCCTAAGGAAATCATCCAGATTTAAGAAAAGGTCACATATCCCCCAGAAAAAAAAATCAGTCCCAAGCTTGCATCCACCCCAAAAGGACAGTGCCAGATAGTATTAAAGCAGTGAAGGAAAAACCCCTCCCCAGATAGAAAAAGAAACCATGAGGCAAGAAAAATTCAAACATGATACAAATAATTTAATCACAACAGTAGCTGTTGCTTGTTGAAGCTGAATAGGGAAAATTATCCCCTCAATAAACACAGGATTAAACTTCACCAAGCACAGAATTAACCTTCATCAAAAACCAGTTTTTGACCAAAACTCAGAAAGAGTATGTAAACTCATCTTTGAATGTCAATCTTTCTAGCTAGCCAAGAAGCCTTGCTGAATGTCACTCATCTTGGTTCCCTGTCACTAAAAGCTTTGCTTCATTATTCAATATTTCTTCAAAGTGCTGGTTGTCCAGGGAAGTATTTCCTCCCAGCAGCAATGTAAAAATCTTAAAACAACCCTTCCCCTTTACAAAAGCCAATCCCAAAAGCTCCCGAGACAGTAAGTCTAGGCTGTCTGCCAAGAATGTAATAAGGGTGGAAAAAAACAAAAGGAGATTGCTTCTAACTACCGGTTCTCTGAACTGCTTAGAAAGTTAACAAGGGGTTCTATAGAACTGGATAGAACCAGTAGAATCCCACCCCTGCTTAAGAGCCAGAGAAAAGCAAGTCTTTCCATAATGATTTCGATGACTACAGATGTAGCAACTATCTCTGGGGTAGACTTAAAAACAAAAAATGTAAAAAAAAATTAAACTTAAAAATATAAATAAGAATTTTTAAACCACTGTTAAAATCTTGTGGAATAAACATTACAAATCCTATCTTCCAAGATTTCATGTAGCAGTAGACGTAAATGTGCCAATGAAAGTGTGAAAGTGTTCAAGGGTAATATTTTAATTAAGTTGATCTCTGGAGTCCTCAGTGCTTTCTGAGCTTGGTACTTTGCTTCCTGATATTTCATAACCCCCACTAGGTAATATCATCCATAGCACAACACTGATGATGTTATATATTATCATCTATTGACATTTGTTGGTCTTATTGGAATATGGAGACTTCATAATTATTCAATATAAAGATACCATTGAAGATTACTTGTGGTGATACACTCAACAATCAATAGAACCTATTTGGAATGCCTGCTCATGCATTCCACAAAAAGTAAACAGAAGCTGTGACTTAGAATTAGCTTAATAAGGATGCTACTAGACATGGATTGTCCTTTATGACTAGTGTGGCTTTATTTGTTTTGTATGAATCAGGCAATAACTCCATCCCAGAATAGTTTCATCGCTAGCAAACTTTAAACTTGTGTTCTTGCAGCTATTCCCATTATTTTGTCCATAGTGAACAAAATAGATACATTAGCTAAGAGGCTGCTATGATAAGAATCAAAACATAAATGTATCTATTTTGTTTGCAGCACTTCGGCGGCAGGCAGGAATCTGCGATCGTGCATGGTTTTTGCCTGTGCTTGCCGCTGGAGTGCCCCAAGCCAGCCGGCTTCGGGGCTAAGCCACCCCGTAGAGGTGGTGGAGATAGGGAAGATCCCAGCAGGGTTGAGGGGAGCCGCACCTCTCCTCCTCAGCAGGCTAAACTCCCTTTTCCAAAGGCGGTAAGAGCAGCGGTCAGAAATGGCCGCCTAAAAGAAGCATTCATCCGGAAAAGAACATGCAGGAGGAAGTTAAGAAGTGAAAGTTTTGGCTGATCGGGATAAGAAGCAATAACTGAAGTATCCTGGAATTCAAATTTTAAAAAAGATACATCGCTCCCAAAGAAGATTCGGAAGCAGTGAATGAAAGTGAAAAGGGAAAGTTTTTTTTTCACTCTCCTTCCTTATGTTGACAGCAGATGAATGAGAAATTGGAAAAACCCGCTTTGACACCAGCAGGTAATTAAACTGGAAAATTAAATGCCAAGGGGACAATAAAGATTTCTGAATACTTAAAAAACTTTTTTTTTTGCTGTAAGTGGGAAGGGAGAGGAAAAGAATAAGAGTAAGATTTGGCTGGAGGAGGCTGCTTGGAATTTAAAAGAACCAAAAGTTAAATCGTAACAAGACTTCTAAAAGATACATTAACTGGAACTTTGTAACTAAATTGTAACCCCAGGAAGAGAAAGTGAAAAAAGAAGAAAGTGTTAAATGGAAGAGCTTGTGTGTATTTGAATTGCTTGGTGACTTTGGGACTTTTGGAAATTATATTTGAATGATTAAAAACACTTGGGTGGTTGTTTAAATTTTTTTTACAATGGCATCACTTGTGGATGAACTGAAAAAGGAATTTAAAAAATATAAAGAAGAGGAACAAGAAGGGAAGGGCTCTTTTGGCTCCGTTTTTCATTTCTTAGAAATGGTGATCTGTACCAATGAGAAACTACAAGAAAATGCGCAACAAGAAGATTGGAACAAAGAAGAAGCCATCTTTAATGAACAAGTAACTTTATCTGGGGAAGAAAGAGGAAAGGGGGAAAAGAGAATGGAGAATTTAAGACCTAAAAAAACAACCAAAAAAGGGGAAAATAAGGTGAAAAGTGGATATAATGTTAGAAAGCAACAGAAAAGGGGAACACAGAAGAGGGAAATGGAGGTGGAGAGACAAGGGGGTAAAAAGGGCAGAGTGAAGAAGCAAGGGAGGAAGGAAGGGAAGAGAAGCCACAAAGGTCTGGAACAAGACTTATTTAGAGACAATGGGTAAAAATATAACTGAAAAAGAGATTCTGCAAAGGTACATAAGATTGTATTGTTATACCTGTATTAGAAATAATGTTAGGAAATTGGAACAACAGATGATTATAGAATGGGATAAAATACTCAGTGTAATTCAATGAAACTTTTTTGAACAAAATAAATGAAATGAAATAAATGAGAGAATTGAATTAGGAAGGAATGGGAACATTTTAATTACATAATGTTTTAAAATATAAAGTGAAATGGGGGGAAGTTACTACGTAAAATTTACAAGTGTTCCCATAGAAGCATGATACCTATTTGAAAAGTAATGCATAAAATGTTTAAGATTTAAATGAATATTAATCTTAACGAAAGAGTTCAATTGGTATGGATTGTTGTTTTAATTATATTATATATTCATCATTTCTTTTTTTATTAAAATATAGTGTGTAGCTTTAGAATGTACTAAGCAGAATCCGAATGAAAGTTATGTATTATATTAAGTGTTATAAATTTAGGGGAAAGATATAAAGGCGTCATACTCCAATCAGTGATTACAGGAGAAATCTTGTGTTAATGAGAAAAGATAATAGACAGCTGAAATAGGACAGACAAAAGATATAAGTATAATTTTTTAAATTGAGATGAAATAAGTAAAATAGAATTAAGAGAGTTAAAAGAGGGGAGAAGCTATACAGAAAATGTAGAATGGTAATAAGATATGGAATGGTATATAAAAGTGAGCATGAACTTGAATTTATGTCTGTACGAAGAGATGTAACCCGGGATCAAGCTGCTTTCAAAAAAGATGTTTTATGTTTCCATGTTTTGTGTTTTGTTTATGTTTGTTTTTTAAAAATTAATAAAATTTTTGGGGAAAAAAGAAAAAAAAAGAATCAAAACATAAACTGTGACAGGGATCTTGGAGTCCTAGTAGACAATCACTTAACTGTGTGTTGCAACTGCAAAAAAAGCCAAGGCAGCCCTAGACTGCATTAACAGAATCAAGATGACATGAAGTGCTATTACCACTTTATAATGCCTTGGTAAGACCACACTTGGAGTATTGCATCCAGTTTTGGTCACCTTTGGGGTAAAGGATTCACCCCAAAGGAGGATTCATCAGAGGATTCACCCCAAAGGAGGGGAGTGCATTTAAGGGGGTGAATCCTCCTTTGGGGTGGATCCTTTGGGAGAATCCTCTTGGAAGCTTGGTGCTAAAAGTCTGTAGGATGATTCCCTTTCTCTTCTGTTTGGATTGGAAGGTTTGTCTCTCTCAAAGGGCAAAATGGATAGATGGTTCTCTTTTTAAAACTACTGGGAGGGGTGGAGAGGAAGCTGCCTAGCTAGTCTGCATTCCTAGGGAACTGATGGAGGGAATGAGAGTAAAAAATATGGGGGGAGTTCCACAGGGGGTTTTGGGTGGCTGGAGCAAGAGGAGAGCGTCTGACCATATAAGGGACGAGACCATGACCCAAAGCCCCTAGAAGTTGTGGTTACTCTAACACTGGGAACTTTTAAGAGGAGATTGAACAACAATTTTGTCTGAAATGCAGGGTTTCCTGCTTGAGCAAGGAGTTGGACTAGAAGTCTCTTCCAACTATGTTGTTCTGTTATGAGGCACCAAACCTATGTACCAGAGTCAGGGGTGATTTCTTTGTATTAGTGTGCTGCCTGAAGATCTTGTTAATCATAGACCTCCCTCAAAGGAAACACTTCAGGATCAGAGGTGGTATTCAGCAGGTTCTGACCAGTTCTGGAGAACCAGTAGCAGAAATTTTGAGTTGTTTGGAAAACCAGCAAATACCACCCCGATTGGAGATTTTACAGTATCCTTCCCTTGCCACGCCCACCAAGCCATGCCCACAGAACCGGTAGTAACCACTGTTCAAGATACAATTGTCACATTTCCTACAATAGCCATCACTCCCAGTCCACTGAGACATTAAGTTTTACTTGGCATCTGCTGAAACACCAAATTGTAAACTGTTGTCAGGGAATGAACAGGAAGGGAACAGAAGGACTTGACATTTCATTTGGCAACTTCATTCTTCCATTGACAAGATACAAAACAGAGTAAAGGGCTATTGTACAGAATGGCCTTTCCTATTAACCAGCCTAATAATTCAAGCTGATCTCTGCATTCAGAGCTTCAGTACAGCACATTTTGCACTGGTTTGAACCACATTAATGTGTTTCAAAGTTTTTAGATAATCAAAGTAGAAAATTCCTGGCATTATATGTGGACCTGTCACTTAAAATAGAAACAGAAAAGGAAGCAACTTTTTTTTAAAAAAGTTTTTTTCAAATAGTTTTCCTATTAGGACATTGTCCTCCTACAGTCAGGAGGATTTGAAAACTTAAAAGACAGAAAAGCTATACCCTCCTGATACAATAGAATTCATGCTCATTGTCAAAACACATTATGATACAAAAATTATTTGATTTCCTAATGAGTTTCTATTCAATCAAAGAACCCCATCAGAACTCTTCATTGTCCATTGATGTACCTCATTAACTTTTAGCAATAACATTTGAAGGAAGTGAGCCAATGAGTTTCTTTTCTCCTCAAATTCTATGAGAAGAATATGCTAAACAAAAAACATTTTTTCTGTCTGTGCGGATAAATAATTTTTTAAGTAATAGAGCATCTCAGGGATATAAATTGGATTTGTATGAATGTATATATTTGTCATCCTATGGATATTAAGAAATAAAAATTTTAAACTGCAAGACAAAAATATCTTATAAAAAAATTAGCAGTTTTAATTAAAAAAAGTATTTATTAAATAATACTGGTATCTATGCATGACCTGCTAGCATATATTTAAGAAAATATATATGTGCACAAGTCACCTGAACAATGTTGTTTTCTAATGGAAAACATTATGAGAATATTAAGTCACAGAAATATTATGTGGTATTTGAATATAGAGGTAAAAGATAAACAATTATCTGGTTTCTTCTGTTAATCTTTAATATTATTATACCCCTTTTCAGGCTGAAAATATTTTAAGACTGTGCATTTATCATTTGGATTTTTTTTACATACAGAATCCACAAAAGGTCAATGACTAATACAAAAATATTCTTTAAATAGCTAGTAGAGTAAATATTAGTGTTAAATGATAGATTAGGAATGTATAACTGGAAGCTTACTGAAGATATTTTATCATAATATTCATATCTGAATTTTGTATTTTCCCCATGCAACAACAAGGAATTATATTTCATGCAGCTTAATGAGCTTCATAATCATTTCTCCATGGTACCGTTCCAACTGAATACTAAACTGCCATATTTTAGACTATTGTTTTTGTGTTGTACAAAAGGTTGTCCATCCTGGCTCTCTAAAGAATATCCTCCATATTTGACATACTAAAAGTAAAGGTTTGAGGCTAGTCTTCTATTCACATTAACACAACTGAGAACTGTGTTAAAACAGCATTTCTGATTACAGAAAAATGTATACTTTCTCCCTGAAAATAGATTATTGCTAATTAAGTAATGGGAGGGGAAATGAAAATATTAATGGTTCAGCTTCAGAGGTGGTATTCAGCAGGTTCTGTCCAGTTTTGGAGAACTGGTAGCATAAATTTTGAGTAGTTTGGCAAACCGGCAAATACCACCTCTGACAGGAGATTTTACAGTATCCTTCCCCTGCCATGCCTACCAAGCCACACCCACAGAACCAGTAGTAACAAAATTTGAATCCCACCACTGTGCAGCTTCCACCTGTTCATCTCTATATCTTTTAGATCTCCTAGGAAAAGGCTGAACACCTACATGTGCATGAAGCTGAGATCAAAATATACAGCTGGGAATGAAGTGCAGTTTTTTTTTCTATTCAGCCATTTTCCAGTGAAAAGTTATAAAGAAGGAAAAACCATTTGATTAGAGCCACCCATATGATTGTCACTCTATGAGAAATTAGCCTTCCAACATTACATTGAATTGAAAAGGAAGCATGTAAGAATTTTTCCAGAATATAGTCAAAACTACAGATAGGAATTAATGGATGAAAAGACAAGTGAAAACTAAAATTTTCTAAATTATATCTACAATTGAAAAAAAATATAGCCCAATAGAATGATGATGATAGAAAAGAAAGAACTTTCTGTGAACAATACAAAAGAATATATGTAACTCAAGGATGAACTGTGGAATGCCTGGTGTTCTCTGAGTTCAGTTATTTGCTTATAGACCTTTCATTACTCAACTAGATAACATCATCATCAGTACAGTGCAATATCATTGTGCACTGATGATGTTCCCTAGTCAGGTAATAAAATGGCTGCAAGTACACAACTGAGTTCAGAGAACATCGAAGACTCCGCAGAATGAAGCAAGTCAAATAAAGCAAATATATGTAGATTTCTTTCTTCTAAATCTCTCACCAGCCTCAGTTTCTGCAATCAAAGGAAATAACTCTGGTTTCTTCTGGTACCCATTTTATTCCTGAAGAGACATCACAAAACATTTACTAAAGATGTAGTGCAAATGTAAAAATTTGTCTCTACTCTGCTTAAGTGGGCTACTATTGAGAGATAGAATTTAGTTAATGAGCAAGTTCTACTGTCAGTATTATTTTTAACCTTGCAATTAAAGAAAAAGAATATCAACCTATTTTAATTGTGATTTTAGGATGTTAATGTATGTGTCTTTATCATAATAACAGGAATTAACACCAAACAAACAAAAATAACACCCTAGTCAAAGAACTATCAAGGGAGAAAACCATACCTCCAACAAAATAGGCAAGCTACTGTATTATATATAAGCAGGGAGCAAGCCCCACACTCACTTTTACTGATACTACCTTCTTCTTCTCCTTGTGGTGGGATTCCATTTTTTTTACTACTGGTAAAAAAATTCTCCACCCTTGGAGAATTAAATATGCTGTATTTTCTGGGTGTCACATCACATGTCCACAATATTCTAACTTTCACTTTTTTATGGTTTTGATGATTTCTCTTGGCTTTCCCAGGCGGCTTATCATCTCCTCATTTCTGATTTTGTCAACCCAACTTATACGTAACAGCCACTTGTATTGATGCTACCTAGTAATTAAAATTCTGCCAGCTAACAATTGAGTTTAGAGAGCACCAAGGAATTCACAAACTTGGCTTTCCCCTCTTTCCAAATATTTTTATTACTAAGAAAGGTGGAATATGATTATGCTGTTGGAAGAGTTATGTGAATTTACTATACAATATTATTGTTCTTGTTACTAATATTATGGACACTGTAAGATTGATATGTTCCTCTTTCACAAAGCTTGATTAAAAAAAAAACAGTCAATGTTCTTGGCAAGCATTCATGTAACTTTTTAAACCAAGTGGAGAAACCAACCCTACTTTTGGAACATTGCTTAAGCTTTAACTGAAAATTCTGCTTTATTCTCTTTTCCACATTAGTGGACTTTAATATGAATCATAAGATTATATGAACATATAAAAAATGGAGTCAACAAACAAGGAACCCAATCCAGTTCTAAGCCACATGCAACTTGATATCTTTAACAATAAATAGCTTAATGGAAGTTTATGAGACAGCAAATTCTAGCCAATGAGATGGAAAAACTTCTGATTGTTTCTAATTCTTTCCTGAGTATTGCTAAATGCTGGTTTCATTTAAACAGAGGCTATATAGAATGGCCATCTCCCAGTGTAGTCAATTTCTGAATGAAGTTTGGCCTAGTTCACTAATCTAAAATAGTGTATTTTTGCATGGTGTTTAGTCTAGTTGGGCTCCAAACTCCTTTTAAGCCCCACCCCATTCAATGATGTTGCGCATTTCCATCCATATTGAAAGGTACATTTAACCATCTGAATGAAGAGATGTTGGGTGTAACGTGGAAGCATATCCAATGCACTTGCACTTGTATTAGCTGTGAGGGATGGAGCCTATGAAGGGGGAGTTGGTCTAATGGAGTACAGTAAAGCAGGAGTTTCCCAAGAAGAAGGCAGCACATTCCAGGGTATATCCATTAGGATGAGCGTAGTAAAAGTTTAGTCTGGCAAGATTCTGTCTATTGTGTGCAAGCAAATAAAGAATTGAACTTGGATTGGGTTGTTCTACATTGTTCTTGGCCTTAGCTTGATAGTAATTGTGTGCATGATAATCTGTAGTCACAGGTAAATCTCCCTTTTTGGATTCAAAACAGTTTGGGTCTCTCCAAATTGCATCATCCCATCATCCATGTATCTATCATTTCACAGTAAAATTAAGCCAGCTAGACAGGAAGAGGAATGCTGCAACCAAGGAACATATGTGATTTCAGTATTTCCAATATTGCTGGCATCACACATAGTTCCTTTGGCAAGACATGTCAGGAAGGAAAGGGAGGCATGATCCCAAAAGATCTTCTTCTAGGGTGCTGTTAAACTGCTGACTTTCCTGTTCACAAACTGACATTTGGAAAAGTTCTTTTTAATGGGTCATCAAACAGGCTCTATGGGAACTAAAGCTAGCACTGCCAGAGAGAAACTTTTTGACCTTCAACAAGTGTCACCCTCATTATAGACAATGCCTGTTGACTTAGAACTAATTTGTCATCTGAGATCTCTCTTCTGCTTTTTGATAAATAATAGTACAAGCAACACCATATACCTTTTCTCATGGCTGTTAATTTCCAGACAATGTTGCATTAAAGCAGTGTTTAGATTACAAATTCCTGCCAATTATTTATGGGTAGTAACTTCCTCTTTTTTAAAATGTTATTTTATTCTCCTTTTCAGAAAAGTCAAACTCAGTAAAGTTCTGTGCATAATTAAGATGAAACCAAAAAGAAGAAAAAGGGCACGATCTGAGAAAGTTGACCTCTTTAAATCCCATTGTTTCACCAGAATTACTAGATTTCTTTTTCCTGTTCTCTCTGAAATCTGTCTATGTTGAAGAATGCCTACTGGGAAGCTCTGGGCCATTAAAAAGGGATTTCAGTCCTTGGATTTACTGTACAGCCTATTCTAAACTTCTGGAAGTCTTCTTGAGCATTAAGCCATGATGAAAGGTCAGGACATAAATTTTCTAAAGTAATTAACTAGGCCACTTTCTGAGTCGAAAGGCACATTGGCTACGGGCACTCAAATAAAATGGCTTCTAGGAAGAGCTTGCCTGTGAATAGTTGTCAGTGGGTGTGATCAAGAAAAATAGGTACTTAGCCAATAGCAATCTGATTGAGCTGATTTCTTCGCTGCTTTTCTGAATTCCCCAAAATGGTCTATATTACTCCAGCTGTAGTTTCTCTAGCAATGTGAACATCTCTACAGATTAAGCAACAAACTGTAGACATTCCACTTTCTTTTATTTTCGAAGAAGGCCTGTGGGGCTTATGAGGCCTCCAAGGGCCTTCTGAGAAATCAAGGCAATTCTGAATGCTGATAGTTCAATTTTCAGCATGTTTTGTTTCTATTTCAGGTAACATTAAAATATTTTTTGAAAAGAAAGTAAGTAGGATCAGGAACAGGGTGTGACATGTACCATAGAATGATCTGTAGGAACACTAGTTCAATAGGCACAACAAGGGGATTCCAGAAATGACTTTACTAAAAATGCAATCCCTTTGTTCGTTACAGGAAGGAAAATGCTTGGATTTTGTGTGGGTTAGGCATATTTTCAAAACAAATTCCAACTCCATCCTGACTCTTAGACAAAGTATGAAAATTTTATGAACGGAGGAATTCAGAGATAATTTTAGCACAGCATAAAACACTGGAGTATATTTACTAGTTAGTTTTCACAAAACTTAATCTCACTCAGATTGAAGAAAATAAGTGAGCATGTGCAGACAAATTATACTCTTTGAAACATTGTGCATGTTTTTGTTTACATGTATATATATCAAAGAGTCTACACCATTGAGGGGCATGCAATATTAGGCAAAGCAGAGAAATAAATTATCACTATCATTTAAACCTGCATGCCACCCAACTCTCAATGACTCTGGGCAGCTCAAAACAAGCAAAAAAATTACAATAAAATCAATTTTAAATAAAGATGAAATACAATGAAACAAGAGGTTTCACTTTCCCTTGCTAAAAGTCTGGAGGAAGACCTGGGTCTTTACAGTTCTTCTAAACAACCACAGAATTGGTTTTTTTTCCAGATCTAAAAGGACAAAGACTGCTAAAGAAAAGACACCCATATGTGATCCCAAAAGACACTGTTTAATTGAAGGAACCTAGAGCAAACCAACACTGCAGTACTGAATTGGTCAGGCAGATGTTATGGGAGGCAAATAGCCTCTCAAGTAACCAGGCTCTATGCCATGTAGGGCTTTATAGGTAACAACCAGCATGTTGAGGTATTCCCTGTTAGGAGAATGAGTGCACTCAGGGAAACATAGTGAGAGTGGTGTTGAATAACACACAACCAGCATACAGATACACTGAATAGTAAAATGTAGGTTTTACTTCCAGTAAATGGGTAAACAAAGTCCATCAAACAATCCAAAATCATACACGGTTAAAGCGGGTAGTATTCAATGCAATCAGTTCACGGATAATCCAAAAACGCAGTCCAGTATCATAAACAAAGTTCAGTAAATGGAGTTTGCTAACAGTTTGCAAGATTCACAGCAATCCAAGCAGGACGACAATCAGGCGAAAGGCAATAGGGAAAAGCAAGAAGAGAGCAAACCAGGTTTCTGGCTCCATCTTATGGCTGTCAGAGGAACCTCAGCTAATCACAATTACAGCATTCTCTTCAAGATACAACAATATTAAATAACTATCCTGGTTTATATATTGCCAACCCAACTGTTAGGTGACTATCATTCCTAACATAGCACCTTTAATTACACCCAGAAGCAAACTAGCAACAAGTGCAGCTCACAAAGCTGAGTGTTACATGAGCATACTGAAGCATGCCCACTACTGCTTTTACCACTATGTTTGGGACCAGTTGAAGCTTCCAGTGGTGCTTCAAAGGCAATCCCATGAACAGCATGTTACAGTAGTCAAGCTGCAAGCTGACTAGAGCATGACTACAGCTCACCCAATCTAGGAAAGTGTGCAATTTGCATACCAGATAGAATTGTGAAAAGGTCTTTCTAGTCCCAGGTATCACCTGCTCTTCAAGCAAGAGCTGTGAATCCAGGAAGACATCCAGATTGCATACCAATACTGAGGGGGGAAGTACTCTTGCATCCAAGGTCAAAGATGGAATATCTTAGTCTATGTAGCTCAAACACTCAGAACCACTTGGTCTTGGTAGCATACTGAGTCGCAATGGTGCAGTGGTTAGAATACAGTACTGCAGGATACTTCTGCCGACTGCCAGCTGCCAGCAGTTCAGCAGTTTGAATCTCACCAACTCAAGGTTGACTCAGCTTTCCATCCTTCCGAGGTCGTTAAAATGAGGAGCCAGATTGTTGGGGCAATATGCTGACTCTGTAAACTGCTTAGAGAGGGCTGCAAAGCAGTATGAAGCAGTATATAAATCTAAGTGCTATTGCTATTGAGTTGGAGATAATTTTTCTCCATTCCAAACTTACACAGCATCCAGGCACTGGGATTGAACATTGAGAGCCTCTCTTGATTGGCCCTGAGTCAAAAGATATAATTAGCTATTATCAGCAAATGAATGATACCAAACCTGAAACGTAGCAATTACAATTTTGAAAAAGATGAGATATTGAAAAAAATGTTTTAAGTAGAAGAGACAGAGTGTGTTAATGAAAAGGTTTGCAAAATGAGTGGTGTAAAAATATAATCATAGGAACCTTGGTGGTGCAGTGGTTAGAATGCAGTATTGCAGGCAAACTCTGCACACAGCCTGGAGTTCAATCCTGACAGGGGTCAAGGCTGACGCTGGCTTCCAAGATTGGTAAAATGAGGACCCAGATTGTTGTGGGCAATTTGCTGACATTGTAAACTTCCGAGAGAGTGCTGTAAAGTGCTACTGCTATAGTCATACATACATACAGTACATGTATCTATATTCCCTCTTTCCCCCTTTGTCTCCCACAAACCTAAAACCAGCTCTCAAACTGACTGTGAATCTTAACTTTTCTCTACTCTCAAATAAAGCAATTTGATTATGTTTCTGCTGATTTTTGAAATAGTATCTCTGATTTATGAATCCTAGGAATTTATTTTTAGCAAAATGTATTGGACTATGAATAGCATTATTATTTCAAATAAAATGGTGCACATAGTCTTGCTCTTTTTCCTGTCTCCAGGGGAATGTCATGCTGTATCCTGAGCATGGGTAGTCTACTTACTTTTTAGCTTATTTGGGGAAAATATTCTTTTCTTAGGTCCTATTCATGTTATGTCATGCAAAACAAATGCTGTATCCCCATAGATTCCAGTCATCATTGTGTGAGTTGAACATAAGGGATAGCTTGCTGACTAATTCTTCACCTGGCAGATTCCCTTCATATGTTGCTTCTTACCCTTCCTCATGATGAGAGAGAGGTTTATAATTTAGAAATGAATTGTGTGCCTGTTTAGGAATAAAAAGGCAGCATTATATAGGAAGCATAATTTTGGACGTCTGTTGTGGTCCGCCAGTGGCCAGTGGAGCTGGCAGGAGCCTCAGACAGTGAGGAGGTTGGTGAAGAACATGGGCCAGTCCTGGAGTCTGGGGAAGTGCTCTGCATCAGAGACAGATATGGGGGGCCGGGCCATCTGACAGTTATTAGCTGCCTTCTGACAGTTATGAGCTGCCTTCGGAGTCAGAGATCAGTGGGGCAGAAGAACAGCTGGTGCCTGTTCCCAGTGTGCACATGTGCAGAGCTGCCAGGAGAAGGGAACAGCTCAGTAACAAGTGTCGACTCGGGAGTAAAGCCACAGGTGGCTGGTGAATGGCCACTCCTATAGGGAATAAAGAGGAGGGAAAGGGGAGTGGTGTTTTCAAGAGACAATTAGTTCAATTCATTAGGGTTGCATTGCTTTTAGTTCTGTCCCTGACTTCTTGCCAAGTAATTTCTGCTACAAGTGTGGTGTTTGGAAGGTATCAGCCTGGCAACTCTCCAAGTCTGATAAAGTTGTGAAATATCTTGAAAGATTGTTTGCCAGGACTTTGCTGGAGAGTGAATGAGAGGAATTCACTTTAACCTAACTAAAAAGAGTTTTATCAGGACGAAGAGTAGGCTTTGTGCTTTTGGGAAGTCTAGGTCAGAACAACCTCATGGTTCCTTATCATATACCTTAATGCCAACTAAGATGCTATCAGGTCTTCCTCAAATATTATGAAGCACCAGACTAGGCAAACAGTAAATCCAGATATAGAGAACCTTTATCTAGCGGTCAATCATGAGTGGAATTACTAAATATAGACATTTCTACCTCAGATGTATCAATCTAGTAAAAGATGGTTCTCAGCCCTTTGTGTTCTCTCTCTCTCTCCAAAAATGGAACATTATGAATTTCCCAGTGCAAGTGTTAGGAAAATAATCATACTCTTTTCCTATGCAAACAGATAATAATGTGCCTCTAGAATCTACAGGAAAAATATAATTTAATATTGAATATATATCAGATAACTCTGTGTGTGTGTGAGAGAGAAAGAGAGAGGGAGGGAGGGAGGGAGGGAGAGAGAGAGAGAGAGAGAGAGCTTTTACAGGATAAACCTGAACAATATACACGCTCATGAAACTTGCAGTCACATAGTACCACTCATAGAATACAAATAGCCACTCAATGAAGTCCATAATTAAGTAAGAAAGTCCCCTTGAGAATCTTTTTAATACTGAGTCTCAATGACAAGGATTTCCTTTTTTGCTTCAGGGAGATTTTTTAAAAAAATCTCCAACTTGACAAACCAGACAGTGGTTGAAGAAAGAAAAACAATTTTTTGAGACTTAGATGGATGGGAGCAGAAAACTTCATATGCTGTTTCCTCAGCCTCCTACTTTATCTAATTAAAAGCATTCTTCAAAGAGCCCGGGGGAATGCATGGTGGCAGACAAACAATGACTTTGCTTTAGATATCCAGATTTTGTCTCTTCAATTAATTACTGCTGCTGAATAAAATAAGATTATTCCAGCACTATAAGACGATGCAGCAAAGGAGTATAGGGCATAAATTGTTTATCCTGCCCCAAATGAAGCCTCATCTGAGGTAATAAAAATAAGGTACTTACACTGTGTTTAGCAAATGAGATGGGATTGTTTTTAATCAAGATAGGATCTAATGCTGAAGTCAGAAAAGATCCACCTCTAGCAGTTTCTTCTTCTACACTGTTAAGTTTGAGCAATGAGAGGCTGAACCAGAGCATGAGTGCAACAGTACTTTATTTTACAATAAAGGGCTGACCGTGCTTGCCAAGCCTGGAACTGGCTCGCAGCAATCAGCAGCCAGTTGGACCCCGCAGCCTGCTTTTATAGCTGGCTGCTGGGGAGAACTGACCAATGGGAATGGGGGAATAACGCCCACACAAAGTGAGTGGACCTGAGTGAGAACTCCTTGAGTCCTCAGGACATAACACCCCTTCCCCCAGATGCGAACACGCATAGTCCTTGAGGTAGATGGGGGGTTTGTGTTGGCGCCCGGAGCGGCGCAACTCGGGAACATTGTCTGACTGTTCGGTATCAGTCTGTGACGGTTGAGCTGGCATAGTGTCGCCAACACTCTCTCTGGACTGGGCATCCTCGGAAACCACCGGGTTGGTTTCTGGAGTCAAACTCTCGTGGGTTGGATCCGGTTGATCAACTCTCTGGGCGCTGTTGTCCGAGTTTGGGCTGGCCGGAGCGACTGCTGGCGCAGACTGGTCACTGGGTGCGGTGTGGCTGGGTGGCGGATGGGACGGTTCCCCTTCGACTGGAGACTCTGGATTCTTGTTTGCGAGGTTGCTGAGGCGCCTTCTGAGTTGGTCTATGTGTCTCCTCCAGGCGCGACCATCCTCCAGCCTGACTCTATATGATCTCGGCCCGGTGACGCGATGACCTCGCCCGGAATCCAAAGTGGGTCCCCAGCGAAATTCCTTGCGAATATCGGCTCCTGTAACATAAAATGTCTAACCCCGAAGTGGAAGCGAGGGGAGAGTCAGGGCAGTATTGTGGGTGCAGTCTATCTAATACAGTCCTCAGGCGCCGGCCCATCAGAAGTTCCGCTGGGGACTTATTGGTGACTGCACAGGGGTTGAGTGCTGGCTCATCAGGAACCGTGAGAGTTTGTGGTGCCAGTCATCTCTGCCAAACCTAGCGAGGGCCTCTTTGGTGGTCCTGAGGGCCCTTTCAGCCAACCCATTACTCGCAGGGTGAAATGGGGCTGTGAAAATGTGGCGAATGCCTAGGTTGGCTGCAAAACGGCTGAATTCTACTGATGCGAACTGTGGGCCATTATCGGAGACCAAGGAGTCGGGTAGTCCATGGGTAACGAACAGGCGCGTTAACACATTGGTGATTGCTAGTGTGGTGGTCGTGGATAGCTGCGCCACGTCTATCCACTTGGAATAAGCGTCCCGACCACTAGGAACATCTTTCCATGCACGGGCCGGCCAGATCGATATGGATTCTAGACCAAGGGCGCTGGCGCTCTCCCATCTGGTAGGGGTGGCGATGGGGGAGCAGGACGGGATTCCTGGCAAATGCTGCAGGAACTTACCCAATTGACAATGTCCTCGTCTAGACCCGGCCACCACATCGTAGCTGCGTGCCAACGCCTTCATTCTCACAATGCCGGGTGTCCCTCGTGCAACGCTTCCAGGACTCGGGTACGCAGCGAGGTCGGGATGACCACTCAGTGCCCCACAGTAGACAACCCTGCAAACTGGACAGCTCCTGCATGCGAGTCTTAAAGGGTGCGAATTTGTTATCAACATTGCCTCCCGGCCACCCCTCCTCACCCAGTCGAGCACCTGGGCGAGCGTTTGGTCTGCCTTGGTTTTGGCGGTGATGTCAAGGGCGGTGATGGGCAGGTCCAACTGGGTGATTTCAAAAATGGCATTGACAGGAGCTGGGTCTTCAGCCGGAGCGGGTAAGGGGCAGCGACTGAGCGTCAGCGTGGGATAGAGTTTTGCCCGGGCGGTGGATAAGTTTGTATGAGTAGGCCGCTAGGAAAAGCGTCCACCTTGTCATCCGAGGGGAGAGGACTTGAGGTGTCTGTTTGTCGCCGGCCAGTAGGCCCAGGAGGGGCTTATGGTCGGTGACCAGTTCAAGAAGTGGCCAAAAGGAATTCGTGAAACTTTTTCACGGCTGCAACAGCTGCTAGGGCTTCCTTGTCTATTTGGCTGTAATTTCGCTCTGTGGCCGAGAGCGTCCTGGAGAAAAAGGCGATGGGGGCCTCGGCGCCATTGGCGAGTCGGTGACTAAGGACCGCCCCAATTCCAAAAGGGGATGCGTCTGCTGCCAGTACTAAAGGAAGGTTGGGGTCGTAATTGGATGAGCACTGCCTCTGACGTAAGTAGTGATTTGACGGCGTTAAACGCCTGGTCTTCTTTTTGTACCCCCAGTGCCACGGTGACTTTTTGTCTAGTAATCTGTGTAGGGTTCGGCTACTGAGGCTTTATGGGGCAAAAAGGATGCATAAAAGTTTAGGAGTCCCAAGAAAGCTTGTAGCTCCGTTTTGGAGGTCGGTGTGGGAGCTTGTGGATCGCCCTGACCTTGGACTCCAGGGGTGAATGCCAGAGGCGTCAATTTTATAACCCAGAAAGTCCACCTGTCTAGTGGCAATGGCGCATTTTTCTTTTTTTAACTTGAGGCCATGCTGTCTGAACCTCTCTAACACTGCTCGCACTCTCTGGAAGAGTTGGGGTCTGTCCCTGGCCGAGACCAAGATGTCGCGTCAAGTAGGGTACTACACCAGGAGGCCCTGTAAAATCCGCTCCATGAGGGATTGAAAATACCCGGGCAACACTTACGCCAAATTGGAGACGCTTGCATCGGAAGGCACCCCTGTGAGTGACGATGGTCTGAAGTTCGCTGTTTGGTTATCAACAGGGAACTGTTGATATGCTTGAGACATGTCCAATTTAGCAAAAATACTGCCCGGTTCGAATGTGTGCAATAAGTGCTGAATGACGGGCACGGGGTAGGCGCTAACTTGTAAATATTTATTGATTGTTGTCTTGTAGTCCGAGCAAATTCTCAGGCTACCATCTTTTTGAGGGTGTGACAATGGGCGTCTCCCACTTGGCGAAATCTGTTGGCTCAATGACCCCTTGTTTTAGTAGTTTATCCAATTCAGCGTCTAGTTTTGGTCGAATAGCAAATGGAACTCTACGTGGTTTTAATCTGATTGGGACTGCCTGGGGTCAACGGTGAACGAGATGGGGTTCCATTATAACACCCCAGCTCCTCGCTGAACACATCTGCGTAGAGTCAGCGAATAAGGAGTCAGTGTCTGAGGTTGAGACAGCATGGACTCCTGCAACCCTAGGCCGAGGTGGGGAAACCAATCGAGCCCCAATAAGGTGGGTAGATTGCCGTTAACTACCACTAGAGGTAGGTGGCCTTTAAAAGCTCTAAAACTGACAAAGAACTTGCCTCTGCCGATCACGGGAATGGCCTTCCCTGGTAGTCCTTCAGACCGAACTGGCATCTCTGAAGCCGGGTAGTAGATAGGCTGGGGTGGAGTCTCTTGAGGGTGTTCCACGAGATTATTGAGAGCGCTGACCCTGTGTCAACCTCCATGTGGCACGGTTTACCTTCTAGGGAAACGGAGAGAGAAATTTTACTAACAGAGTGGCAAGTACGCCTGGCAAGGCAGTGCGTGCAACAGTTTAATACTTGCCTCTGTGGTCCCAAGTGCGAGGGACGGGGTCTTTGTGCAGCGCTTTGGGGGCTTGGCAGACTCTCGCAATGTGCCCCCTCTTATGGCAGTTGTTGCAAACGGCTCCTTTAAACTTGCAGGTGGCCCTTTGATGTGATCCCCACAGGCTAGGCACAGGGTGATGTGCTTGGGTGGACCGGTGTATTCTTGTTTGGCCCCTACCTGCGACCGTCTGTCATTGGTGAGGCGATGGACATCGTTCCCATCGTTGTGGCCTTCCTCCGCTTCCACCTCTTCGGAATGGACTGGGAACGCTGCTAGCTTGGTGCTTGGGCCCTGAATTTCGGTGGCTGCGTTGTTGCTAGCTCGGCTGCTAGGGCCTCCTCTACCGCTTGCGCGAGGTTGAGGTCTTTTTTAGCTAGCAGTCGCCTCTGTAGGTTGAGATCCTGACCCCACAAACCAATTGATCGAGGAGCATGTCCTCCAGGTATGTTCCAAACCCGCAGTGCAGGGCTGCTGTTCTGAGGGCTGCCATATATTGGTTGATGGTCTCCTTACTTGATTGCTTCCTCATTCGGAACGTGAACCTCCTGGCGATTTGTGAAGGCCTGGGAGCGTAGTGGTTAGTGAGGATCTCAAGCAACTCCGGACCACGGAACGTTTTTAATTCTCTCGGCGCCACGAGTGCTGCAGCGGTATCAGTAAACGGTGGCTCCGCAGTAGATTAGAAATAGGATTTTTCCGATGCTCTCGCATCCGACAGGTCGACCGCATCGATGTAATGATTGAAACGGTTCTTACTCGATTCCCACTTCTCTTCGTCTGGTTTAAACGCCGGGAATACTGGATTGGAACTCATGGTGCTGGAACGGCTGGGCTACCTGCGGGAGAAATCTCTCTGGGACTACGAACGCTCGTGAGTTACTAGTGATATCAGCTCTGGAGAGGTTTTTTGCTACCCTCTTTCTCTCTCTCTGGGTTACCACGTTGGCTGCTAGCCGTTGGAGGTGTCTTGATTCGCGCCAAAAAAAGTGGGCGTTAGTGACTCTCTACAGCGCTGTGCTGTGATTCCTACTGGCTCAAAATTCAAATGACACCCGTTTGAATTTCGCGCCAAATGCAGAGCGGCTGCGGCTCGCAGCGCTTCACTTTCCCGTAGCGAGGCTAACAAGCGGCTACAGACGCTTCTAACTATTTGACTCAGACCGCTTTCTGGCTGGCTGCGGATCTGCGTTTGCTCTTTTGATCGCTGCTTTCGCTAGCTGACCGCTCTCTCTGGCTGCGGGTCAGCGTTTCCCTTGTTGCCAGCCGATCGCTCTCTCTGGGCTGTAGATCGGTGGCTAGTGACTCAGCGGTTGCAAGGTGCATCTGGTAGCCATCCCATCCTCGTCACCAGTGTTAAGTTTGAGCAATGAGAGGCTGAACCAGAGCATGAGTGCAACAGTACTTTATTTACAATAAAGGGCTGACCGTGCTTGCCAAGCCTGGAACTGGCTCGCAGCAATCAGCAGCCAGTTGGACCCGCAGCCTGCTTTTATAGCTGGCTGCTGGGGAGAACTGACCAATGGGAATGGGGGAATAACGCCCACACAAAGTGAGTGGACCTGAGTGAGAACTCCTTGAGTCCTCAGGACATAACATACACAACTGCAACAAAGCAGTGGATGGCAGTTGTGGCTAGAAGAGCCTTTCCACAACTTTGTGCTATGCACCAACTGTGCCCCTTTTGGGAGATTGTGAGGCCCTGTGCTCAGTCATTCATGACCTGGTCATCTTTTGTCTGGACTATTGCAACAAACTCTACATGGGATTACCATTGAAGAATATTTGGAAGTTACAATTGGCCAGAATATGGCAGCACTGACAGTTTTGGAGGCCCCTATGTGTTGAATTTGTCTTTCTTGCAGCAGAACATGATATGTAATTGGGCTGTTTGTTGCATTTATATATTTCTTCTCTTGTTTCATTAATTTGTGTTTTTAAACCACCACAAGATGGACTCGCAACTGGCTGACAAACCATACTCAACAAGTAGTCCTTAATGGGTCTAAGTCTACACGGAGGGAAGTAAGCAGTGGGGTGCCACAAGATTCTGTCTTAGGCCCAGTACTCTTCAATATCTTCATTAGCGACTTAGATGAGGGAATAAAAGGGGAACTTACCAAATTTGCAGATGATATTAAGCTGGCAGGAATAGCTAAAACCCAAGAAAATAGGCTCAAGATCCAGATGGATCTTGACAGACTAGAACATTGGGCCGTATCTAACAAAATGAAATTCAATGTAGAGAAAATTAAAGTCCTACAATTAGACAAAAAAAAGTGAGGTACTAATACCACTCTATAAAGCCTTGGTAAGACCACACCTAGAGTACTGCATCCAGTTTTGGTCACCACATTATAAAAAAGATGTTGAGACCCTAGAAAAAGTACAGAGAAGAGCAACCAGGATGATTAGGGGTCTGGAGACTAAAACATACAAAGAACAGTTGCAGGAACTGGGTTTGGCTAGTCTAATGAAGAGAAGGACCAGGGGAGACATGATAGCAGTCTTCCAATATTTGAGGGGCTGCTACAGAGAGGAAGAGGTCAAGCTATTTTCTAAAGCACCTGTAGGTCAGACAAGGAATAATGGATGGAAACTGAACAAGGAGAGATTTAACCTAGAAATAAGGAGAAACTTTCTGACAGTGAGAACAATCAATCAATGGAACACTTTGCCCTTGGAAGTTGTGGGAGTGCCATCACTTGAGACATTCAAGAAGAGATTGGACTGCCATTTGTCAGAAATGGTGTAGGGTCTCCCACTTGGGGGGGGGGGGTTGAACTAGATGACCTACAAGGTCCCTTCCAACTCTGATTATCTGTAAGTTTAAACACATTACTATATTCAGGCCTGTAGGCCCCACAGAGTTAGTTAATAGAGTGGCATATAATTCTAGCAAATAAATTAATACCGAACATTGCTTTTGTCATATCTCTTAATCTCCTAAATAAAGATGTATATTTCTCCATTCTTTAGTCGTAAATATATATTCAGCCCTCAGTGCAGTAAGATAGTTTTTCCAAAAGTATTTAGTCCATGAGAATTCAAAACAATTTTGCCCCTTTTCTGTTGATTGTTTTTCCTTCTTCTTTTTTTTACAAAAAGCATCTGAAATACATGTTCCTTTGTAGAAGCCACGTCAATATAACCCCTCTTGAATCCCGTTCCTATTGATTCAGACTCCTTGAAATACAAATGGTTTGTGTATTTCCAAGACAAGAGAGATAAACATGGTGTTATTTGATTTATCTTTTGCATATTGGTTGCTCTGTCAGTCAGATTTCAAAGTTCTTATACCATTAGATGAAAAAAAAACCCTCCAAAATTATTCTTTGTCAAGAAATGAAACAAAGAAATTACCACATCTAAAAGCATGTGCAGTGCCACTGTGATAAAAAAAAAAGAAGCCAGACAAAAACCAAAATGCAGAGCAATATTATCCTTTGCCTTTTTCTGTGTGCTGTTGCTTACTTGATCTCCTAAGGATACTTTGATCTACTGAACTACTATAGCTGAAAAGCAGGATGTACCTCTCTGTAGCATATATGTTTTATTTCTCTGATGCTGTAGTTTCAATTACATCTCCAGATGCTTGGGAAGATGGACTGCAAATGACTCAAGGGTTTCTGGTAAAAATTAATAGCAATGCCCTTATAGGCCCAGGGTTAGGCAGATTACTTTTTTTAACCAGGGACGGCTTAAGATCCACTAATAGGACAAATGTTTTTGTACACAAAGAAACTGGTGCTGTGCTTCTTATGTTCAGGTAAAAGTACTCAGGTAGTGGTCCTCAACTTACAGCTTCATTTAGTGACCATTCAAAGTCACAGTGGCACTAGAAAAAGCCATTTTTCACGCTTGCAACCTTTGTAGCATCCCCATACTCATGTGATAAAAATTCAGATGCTTGGCAACTGGTTCGTTTTTCTGACCGTGGCTGTCTCCCAAAGTCACGTGATCACCTCTTGCAACCTTCTGACAAGCCCAATCGATGGGGAAGCCAGATTCACTTAACAACCGTGTTGCTAACTTTAACAACTGCAGTGATTCACTTAATAACTGCAGCAAGAAAGGTTGTAAAATGGGGCAAAACTCACTTAACGATAGAAATGTTGGGTTCCATTGTGGTCATAAGTCAAGGACTACCTGTACAAGTAACAAGGCTGGCGTTTGGAAAGCAACAGCCTCCCCAGCATAATGAGGTAATCAACCAATCAATTGCTGCAACTAAGTAGTTGCCCCAGGACATGGGTGTCAAACTCACCACGTCACTTTGCCGTCACGTGACATTTCATGATGTTTCTCCCGTTTGCAGAGCTGGGGTGGGCATGGCCTGTATATGACACATCCAGCCCGTGGGTGGCCAGTTTGACACCCCTGCACCAGGAGATCTGATGCAAATACATGTCATTTGGGTGATTATGTCATCAAATGCATATCATTTGTCCTTCCTGACTGTTTCTGAGAGATATATTGTATACCATACAGGGCAAACAGGGTGAGCCGTATAAATTACAATGTTATCTTAAAAAGAAATGGAAAACTGAGGAAACAAGGAAACTGAGCTGTATGCAGTTTTGTTTTACGCATCCTGAGAGCAAAAGGTATGAAGGCAAAAGCAGAAAGATCAGAAGCAAAAAGACAGGTCAGTTGCAAGAACAATGCCCAGCTGCCAACCACTTCTAACTCTGAGAAATAAGACACTCACAACTCATCACAATATTATCCAGGAGAAACAGATGTAAGGTTTGAACTATATATGAGACTTGAGTTTAAAATGTGCTATAGCTGGGATGATGATGGTGATGATTACTATTATTAGCATTTCAAGTACTGTATCTCCAATAGAAGTATCTTTATTATGATGATTATTAGTATTTCAAGTATCGCCAGTAAGAATATCTTATTATAGCTGTGACCTTAAATCAATGGCTGCAAATTTTCTGGTTTACCAATTGTGAAGATGGATGGAAGAGATGAATGCTTCTTTAGCTCTGGGGTATCTCAATTAGGCAACAATTGAGCTTTCCCTCACTTCTTTATTTTCAGTAGAATTTCAATACTTCAGCTAAACATGCCTAAATATGCCTTATTAAAGTCAACCTAATACCCAGAATGTCTCCAGGTCAAGATGGCAGCCACAATGCTGCATTCCACAGGAAAGAGAGGAAACAGCCAGAGCTTTGATCATATTATTATGGCTGCCATTTTGACTTTTTTTTAAAAAAAAAAATCACAACTTGCAGATCTGCTGCTGCTGTTCTTTCTCCTCCCCCTCCCTTCAAGAACTAATAATTAACTCAGGTGTTTCTTACCTTCCCATCTCCCCACAACTTCTGCAAATTTAAGGGGGCTGAGAGGCCTTTTGGTAACATACACAGATAACTTCCCTAAGAAGGCCTCCCCATTGCAAGATATCATCTTTCTGCGGGAAATAGAAGAGGCACAGGAGATGTAGATCTCAGGTTGCTTGGAGGATGGGTGTAGGTCCAATGCCCAAAACTCAGCCTGACCCTCATCAGAAACAAACACAGTAAAAACAGATAAAACCCCTAAATATGGGCTTTTGCAAACTGGACCGATTAAGCTATATAATACCCTTGCTTTAGGCAAAAGTTTTAAGTTGAATAGAGAGACCCCGCCCCCTGATTTGACCCAACTCAAACTGGGCTTTTTTTCAAATGAGCAAAATCTGATCAGTAAACACCCAATATTTTTGCAGCCTTAACAGCTTTAAAATGGCTGTTGTCTTTTGTTGTCTTATCTAGTCTCTTTTCAAAGTATTTCTGTTCAAACTTTCATTAGTGTTCTCCCATAATTCCAACTCATAAACAGAATAAATTAAACTGAAAATGATTAAATTCTCATTTTGAAAATGGGGAACTCTTTATTGGTGATAACCTTCTAGCAAATGTGTTACATTACCTCTAATATTCTTGTTTAGTCACAGAGAATGCAAAATGTTTTTTATCAAATAATAATGCACTGAAGCTGATAACTTTGTTTCATTTGCTTATTTAAATAATTTGTATGGCCACACATTTCATTGCTGCATTTTTTTTCTTAGAAAACTGAACCAGAAGCTCATGGGATGGGGGGGGGGTACATATTTTCTCAAGTCCTATTCTAATAGTTCTGAAAGGTTAAGATGACTTTTTTTGCAAAGGTTTTAAAGTGGTTGGAGACCTCCATGGAAGAAATGGCAAATTTAAGAACAGAGCAGACAACCATGATAAAGAGTTTGTGAGTAGAACATCTCTTTGTAATTCCTCTGCGGACATGGAAAGGACTTGAGACTTCCCATCCAGATCATTTCAAGAGATGGTGATAAGTTATGAAAATAGTTTATACCTTTTGTGTATACCCTGAATCAGTATTTAATTCATCTTCAGTGTTATTTAATTGATGGAAAGATGCTACAGCTATTCTATCTATCAAAATTCCACTTCATTTAGAATAATTCAGATTTGTCCTAAAGGATCTGGATCTGTATATACCCATTTTGATTTTGATTTGTGTATACACATATTGATTTAAATTTGGATGAGACACATTGATTAAAAATTGTACATAAAATATTGTTAGAAAATGCTGTATTAGTCTACAGAGTTAAAAACCACAAAGAGATGATAGCTCACTTTATTTGGTACCTAAATTGGCTTGACTGATGTGGGAGTTTAATACATAGGGATGGGACAGAAAACATAAGACAGTAATGCAGTTTACTGGGAGAGAAATTACAATACCTTACCAATTTACAACAATTTCAGACACACGGTTAGAGGCAACATCTTATACTCTTCCTCTAATGTGATATATACCATTATCTGCCAAAACTAACAGTTTGGATTCTGCAGGAGAAAAACAAGCCAGAGTTTGTGCAAAAGATTTAATGGAAACAATTTTAATATCAGGACTCAAAACAAGGATGAATTCAGAACATCTCAATTTCTCAGGACAATCCATTATTGAGCTCTGTTCATTTGTTTGTTTATATTAAGAATTTTCATATAATAAAAGACAAATCCCAAAAGAAGGAAAGAAAAACAAAAAGTTGCAAGAAAGGAAAAGGAAAACTAAAGTTAAGAAATATATAAATAACTTCTAGCCTTCTTTCAACAGATTACAATCTTATTGTTCCTTCTCCCTCTTAAATATTTTGCAAATTCCCTCAATCCCTCCTTTAGTTCTGCATCCTTCCAAGTCATAAATCATCCATTTTATTTTTTTTCTTCTTGCAGCAATAAGTTCATACAAGATTTCCAGCCTTTCAAAAAAGTGTTTGTTGTTAGTTCTCTAACTAAATCAGTTTTGCCAATTCTGCAAATTCTGACATTTTCACAATCCATTCCTCCACTACGGAACTTTCATTATTGACAGTCCATTATAAATTTTGAAATAGCCCTTTTGGAATAAAGAAACTTTCCCAGCAAATTGAGTGTGAGACTGGTGAACTTTATATCAAGAGATAGCAGGCTATCTCGGAAGGCCCGAACAAACACAATGTGTTTCTTTTTAAGATATTACCAGTTACTTGATAAGAGGTTTGTAACTTGTTTCCCCCCAAGAAATTCATATTTAAACATAAGCAAAATAAAATCATCTTCCTTCTCTAACACAACTGATAGACTGTTTTAGCCGCTTAAACAGTGATTATTAGTGTATCAGTTTATACTTAGTGCATCAGTTTATATATTAATGTGACCTGCATCAATAATTAAGTAACACTAGTGTTATATATAAAGGTAAAAGTTCCCCTCACACATATGTGCTACTCATTTCTGGCTCTAGGGGGCAGTGCTCATCTCCATTTAAAAGCCGAAGAAGTCTCCTGGTCATGTAACATGACTAAACACCGAAGGCACATGGAACGCTGTTACCTTCCCACCATTTTTATATGCTTTCAAACTGCTAGGTTGGCAGAAGCTGGGACAAGTAGCAGGAGCTCACTCCATTACATGGTGCTAGGGATTTGAACCGTTGAACTGCCAACCTTTCTGATTGACAAGCTCAGAGTCTTAACCACTGAGTCACCGCATATTTTTTAGTGTTATATATACCTGCCTATATATCCCAATAATGTGAGACAATCACCTAAGAAAAGAGCAAACTATGGCATGTATAGTATATAGTATGTATAAATGTTAACTATAATAGGATTTTGAACTTATAGGCTAAAAGTAATAGAGTTTCTGATGCAACATGGGAAGAAAATCTAGAAGTCACATTTCAACCCACACACATATTTCCATTTCAGCTAAATGGCCTTGAAAGTGGTTTCTTTTAAGTAGTTTCCACACAAAAAACCCTGCTTTACCCCTTCACTAAACAACATCAGTTAAACAAAGGAATTACAATAATAAGGAATTGAGGATCTAGCAGAATTTGTAGAACTGTGAAATATCAATATCGCCTTTAGAGGAAACACCCCCTCTTTCTATTTTACATTGATGGTGTAAATGAAGAGATGATTGCCATGGGAAGCCTAGCATTACATGTTGCTGGTTTCCAGAAACCTGACAGCAGAGAATCGCAGTTCAGAGAAAATAACCTTCCTGTACATTAAGGCTCCATGCTGCAGAGAAATTCTGCTATAAGCATAGAAGTCTTGTTTATGTCTCTCCCAATAATGGGAAAGTTTACTCGCATCCTTCCCGTGTTTTATTGAACACACAGAATTAACACCTGGACAAGCTATGAAGAGTGTTTTAAAAAGTGGAAACATGCAAACTTCACCCAGCCTTCCTCCGTTTCTCCTTCAAATGAGACTACTGAATTTGGTATAGCAGTTAAGGCACCAGGCTCAAAACCAGGAGATTGTGAATTCTTTCCTTCTTGCACTGGAGAGAAATATAAATATGGTTTTCTCTGAACCGTGGTGGGGTCAATAATAAAAAGCAAGAGTCAATTATTTTGACTTAGAAGGACATTTATTGTAGAAGAAGGAATACAGAACCTGGAGGCAGAGTGAAAAGGGGAATCAGCTAGAATCTCTGTGTAGCCACAAACAAATAAAGTCCAACCCCCTTTGAATTTATCCAACCGGTTGCTAGTTGGAAAGATTCCTTTGCCTAGGCTTTTGGCAATAAATCAATTCAATTGAAACTTCAGGTGTGGTTTATTCATTTTTACAAAACAAATTCATCCCTTCATCATTTGGCTTATTCATTAAATCAGTCCTGTCAGTGAAGATCTAACATACTGAGACAAAGAAATGATTTACCTGCATTGTCGGCAGTTCTGCTGATCAGACCTGGTGAGCATCAAGTCCTGTCTGACCTATTTTAGCTAATGTATTGGCCATGGTTGGGCAGTGGGTCTGGCATGTTGGTAAATCCCAGTGTCAGAAGGATTAGACCTCTCATTTTCTGTTTGTTTCCAAGCAAGGAAATTAATAAAACTCATCAGTTGATTAGTAGAGGTCAAAGAATATATATTTACTTAATCCAAATTTCTCAACCAACTTGGGTGGATGCCCACAAATAGTCTATCTTTTTATGTCCCTTTTATGGATGCTTTTTGGTTTAAAATTTTAACCAGTTCCTCCTCTATCAGCACTTCTTCCTCCTGTACAATCTTTCCTTCCTTTTACATTCTGTGAAAACAGATATTTCCTTATCCTACAATTACGACAAACTTCCTTATTTATAGTTAACAGTTGTCTCGTTATCTAGAGCTAAAACAATGGGCATTTTATCTTCCCTGTACATGTGTTGTTCTATATATAAGATATATGTCTTCCTTTACATAGATTTTGCTACAGGATATATTCACTTGTTTATGCTGACAGGAACCAGCATTGCTATCTTCCCTTATTGTAAAATATTACAATGCCAGTACGTAGGTTTTGTCTTTATGTTTTAATGAAAATTTTAAGGGTTAGGAGTTATTATGGTTTTTCCCCTTTTCTGCTGAAGTTATTCTATTTTGTTATTGTTAACTGCCCAGAGTTATTTATTTAAGATAGGCATAAACAAATTACCCATGGTGCCTGTCTCCCCCTTTTTTCCCCATGACTCACAGCATTTAATAAATGTTGATACCTTTCCCTGGAATCTATACAACATTTGTCCCAGGAAGAAAAGAATCCATTCAAATAGTCCTCAGCATGCCCAGATACTGTTTGAAATCAGACTATCTGAATTCATTTCTGCATTGTCATGGCACCTTCACTTGTGCTCCATCTGTAAAATCAGTTGTCTATATTTGCAGTATTTATGAGTCACTGGATGGATCTGGAAGACACCTTCAAACCATTTTTCTCCTTGAGCTTCAGATTCCCAAAGATTTTTTTGAGGAGACCAAATTGCTTTCTTTGCTACCTAGTTCCTAGATGGTATTAGGATTGCAGAGGATTTGAAGGCTGAAGTGGATTGAGCAATGCTGCAAATGACTGGCGCCAGAGAAAGAATTGTCCTGTTCCATCTGGATTTAAGGGGAAAATTTGAAGACGTGAACTGCCCTATGCTTATTTTAATGTGTTTCTCATAAGGGGAAGAATATGTAGTCAACCATCATGACATATGAGACCTCTAGGGCCAGTAAATGGTGCTTCAGTAGACTCTAGTATCCCTGTTAGGAATATAAATCACCTAACAGGTATTTGGGTTAGAAATATATAAACCAGGATAAACATTTTAAAACTGTATCTTTAAGAAAATGCAAAACTGTAATTAGGTGTGGTTTCTCAAACAGCCATAAGATGGAGCCAGAAACCTGGTTTGTTTTCATCTTAGTCTCAGAAGAGAGTGTGATTAAGTCTCCGTTTCCTTCTGTTGGAGAGTATTGCCATTCCATTTTTCCTAATTGACTGATATTCCTGGATTTAAAGTAAGACTGATACTGAACTGTTTTTGGCACTGGACTTTGTTACTGGATTACCCCTGGATTGAAAACTGACTGATCTTACCTTTGAATGACTTTGGATTGCTTGTTTGGACTTTGCTTAACATTTCTGGAAGTAAAAACCTACATTTATTGTACAGTGTGTGCTGTATGTGTATTATTCAAACACTACTCTCAAATATGTCTCCCTGTATGCGCTCATTCTCCTAACGGGGAATTACCTCAACAATCCCAATTGTGACCTAAATTTTGCAGACAGCAATGAAATTGAATTGTGAATTTGTATCTGCAGTCATAAGGCTGTATAAAATGTTTCTTCTCTTATATCAACATGTTTACTCTTGGTAGGAAGATGCTATTCTGCATTTGCATTCTTATATATGAATGGGATTGCATCTGTATTGAAGTGTATGTGAAGCCATGCAGGCCAAAACTCCAGATCAGAACTCATGTGTTTATGTGCAAAATAATTCACCATTATTTATCTCATTCAATTTCTCTATAATGTATTTTGCTATTATTTGTTGCAGCTTCTTTTGAAATTTCCAAGCACCATTAGAACCAAATCAGCCATTCTATAGCCTTACACACTGTGAAATGCAAATGATTTTACTCAAAGACCTTACAGAATGAAGATATGCTAGTATTAATCTAGCCTGAATAGGATGGTAGATAATAAAGTCAAGTTAATATACACATTGACTAAAAATAACCTTAATACTGTGACTTTCACACATAATACAAAATCGCCTGGATGAATTCATTTAAAAAAATGATGACCAATAAATATATTTCTTCCCCCTGCACAGTATATCTTAAAAATATGTACACACAAACAAAGCTTGAATGGGTCCATATGTTGTATGTGCCTTCTAGTAGGTAGGATATGTTTCTTAGTATCTTGCAAGATCATTTCTAGATTATATAGTTCCTAGCTTGTATAGAATAACATGAGCACACTTGGAATAAAATTGGACTTTGGCTGTGTTTGAGACTTATTTGTGTCAGTTCTTCAAAGCAGGCCTGGTCAAGAAACAGATTCCACAAGAAATACTGAAACTCTCTTTATAAAGGCTTTCATAATGGAATCTTGAAAATCTGACAGTGTCCACTCCACCTTGCTTATACCAAAGGGAATTAAGGCAAAGTCATTTTAAATTTCTTTCTAGTGTTATCTTCTTCTCCTGGATTTACATCATATTTTGTTAAGTATCACATGCCTTCTCCAAGGTCATCCCTGTGTATCTCTATACCTTGCCAAATGTGCCCGACCTAACCAGCATGCCTTTATTGTTAGCTGAGAATGATGCTGGTAATTTAGTCTATACATTCTCTATAAATTACAAAGCAAATGTTTGAGAGTATTGCTTGACTAAAACCATTATGGTCAACAGAAATCAATGCTTGTGGGTCTATCTGGTGACAGCCATGGCCCATAAAATATTGCATCTTGAAACATAAGAGGAATAAATAGTAAACTTTTTTTAAAAAAAAAGGATGAATCTGAACCAAAGAAGAATAAGGTGACTAGATCATTGAAAATGTGATATATTTAGAGATCCCTAGCTGAAAAAATCCAATGGGGATGGGCAGCATCTGGAAACATTTACATCTTTGGAAATATATAAATGTTTCAGAAAATACTGATAGGACCACTGCTGGAAATGGTTTACTGGATGGATAAAAAAAAAAGAAGGGAAAGGGGCCATGAAAAATGTGCATGTCAACAAAATGATTTAAACTATATAATATGTGCTGTAAGTGTTCCCATGGCACTGCTAGTAAGCTCCAAGCCATGATGAAGGAGCTAAAATGTTTGGCAGGAAATAAAAACATAGAGTAGCATAACAGAAAAGAATGAAACAGAAATTATCAGTGGACTATTTCATTCCTAGATACAAACTTCATAGGAAAGTAAAGAAATTTAGAGCTGATCTTGGGGAAAGTATGAAGAACCATTTAGAGAGGAAAGAAGAAATGAGTCATTAAGGGAGATTCAGACAGTATAGAAGGAGTGAGAAAGAAACTCAGAATAACCCTGTCTTGATTTTGTTCAGTTTAAGATAGTACAGAAAAAAAAATGGACAAGCTTTCAAGATTCTGTTGATATATCCTACAACATAAAATAACATTCCTGAAATCTTGCAGTATCCGTTTCTTGATTTGGCGTATCTTGCCTGGGTGAAACAGGTGAAAGTAAAGCAGCAAAAGTGTTGGTCTGTATATTAAGAATGATATAAAATCTAGCACACTGGAAAACTTGATTCCTCCACAGAATGATTATGGATGACCATATCTGTCCACAATCAAAAAATATGTTTGCTGGGGATGGAACAAAAAGTTTAGTACAAAAGTACATTGAAAGTGGTCTGTGAATATAAGGATATCTGCTGTTCAGCTATTTTAGGACCCAAAGAATTGGACTGGAGTCCTACCATGCAGCTGAAGATTAAGCAGTTTTGTACTGGCAGTGAATCTGATTTCATTCTCCTTGCTGGGGGCAGCAACATCTGGTGTATATGGCTGGATCAACTTCTTTTTTGACAGGGGTGATAGTGACCTGGGAATGACCAGAGCTTATTCCAGATGGCCGTGAAGTCTGGTCCTGGCCAAGACAAAGGTTGTAATGCTCTGCTGGTAGAGTTGGGTTCTAAGGATCAGGTGAGACTGGCAATTTGTACCAGCTTCCCTGCCACGTAGCAATCTCCTGACTCAAGCTGCTGGAAACACATGCAGTGAAGGTTCCCAGATTGGTTCTGGTGGATTTTTAATTTTGTCTCTCTGAACTCAGGTTCAAAGGCCATCTTGGCAACCATGGACACATCTCTGAGCTCTCTGACACCTGGGTGGGTCTATGACAATTAACCATGGCCAACTCACCATGGTCACTTGCCCCAGCCAACTCGCTGCAGGACAACTCACTACGGAACAAGAGTTACACTACTATCAAAGAGATGGTGGAATAGAACCATTAAAGAAAGGTTGCAAGAGGACGGACAGGATGAAATGTGAATGGCAAAAAATAAAATATTTTTATTTATTTTAAATAATTAAATAGAATTGTTAAATTGTGCTACAGTGAGTTGTCCTGTGGTGAATTGGCCATGGTGAGTAATCCTGCAGCAAGTTGACCATGGTGAGTTGGCTGCAGTGAGTTGGCTATGGCAAGTTGTGTCATTCCCCACCTGGCAGGAGTACTGTGTTTCTAACCATGTTTTTATTGATTGTTATGAGTTGTCTAAAATATGAGATAAACAGCCATATAAGTCCTGCAAATAAATAAATAAAATCTCCCTGTCCCTGGTCCTGTGATATGTCTAGATCAGACATATCTAAACTGGATGAGTGGTGAATATAACAACAAATGCAATACAATTTAAGTATAAAATAACAAACTCATTCTCAAGCTTAGGGTTGGGGAAGTAATTGAGGCCATATTTTGGGAACATGGTATCAGCAGCAGCCACCTGTGTTTTAGTTGGTCTTGATATCATTTCTGTATATACTTATATTGTGTTTTTAAATCTTTGTTAGCTACCCAGAGTTGTATTAGTAAGATGGGCAGCCACATAAATCTATTAAATAAAATAAAAAATAAAATAAAAAATACCCCAACTGCTTATTATCCATTGATGGGGGCCTGATATGGCAGAAGCTTGCTGATTGACAAAAGCATCATTGCAGTGTCACGACACAATTCCACCCTTTTCAACACAATGCCACTACAAAGGAGCCAGGACTTGCACCATGATGCTACAATACTGTTGTTATTATTCTGCACCCCATCTTCCACAGACCCCACTGGGCTCTGAGCTGTCTGTAACTTGCACTACAAAAATATAATGGGTAACTCAGTGAAGTTATCCATTTAGTGAACAACTGTGGAAAAGGCAAATTGCATGCCTGAATTATTAAGAAAAAGGCTGAAAACTGCTGACACTGTAATGCCTTCATACAAATCAGCAATTATTTCCACATCAGGAAACGACATTTACCTCTAGTTACCATATTCAAGAAAGGTTCTAATGGAACTGGAAAAAGGACAAACAAGGGGAATGGAAATGATCGGGAGACTTACTTTACTAGGAAGGAAGAGTCAAAATGTTTTGAAACCCTTCAGCTTAAGAAAAAGGAACTAAGGTCAAAGTGTAAAATAATAGGGTATGGCATGGAAAAAAATTAACAGGAAGAAAATTCCTGTCTCAGAATGGGTTTGGTCATCCAACACAATTGATTGGGATTGGAAGAACAGAGAAAATAATGTGTTTCTTCTAAGTGTAAGGTTCAGCTATAATTTAAGATCCCGATATGCCCAAAATGAACTTAAGCAGAGGTTTTGAAGAACAAAATCTAACTTTTATTGATCAATAGATATCACAGATATGTGAGGAAAGTTACAAAGCATATAGGCGAAAGTAACTCTTCTTATACCTTAAGATTCTTTTAGAAGTAGAGTATTTGCATTGTAAAACACTCTAAGTTAGATTTACATCTTTCCTGCAAAAAGACAAATGTCCTCCTGGCACTTGTTTATCTTTCAGTATCCTTTCTCCTATTGTCTGTTAATCGATCACAACTGACCATTTAAGAGGGCTATTAACAGCCTACTTCAAAAGGTGTATATTGCTCCAGATGTAGGGAGTTACGTTCCTAGGGAGTACATTCCATTTAGATTGATTTAGATGGGATAATCATGTGTCTTCATATGAGAGAGATGTAACTAATTGCAGGTTAGTTTTACAACACAAAGGTTAGAGAAATATTTTCCACAACAGCAAGATGCCTATAGAGATAAATACTTCTATATACATAGGAAAACAACTATCTAACATCAACATAAGACATGCTTATAGAATAACTCTCTACTCTCTCTATAATATTATTTATTTATTTCCTTTATTTATTACCCTAACATTAGGCATATGAAATCTGGATGAACAAATCTAGACAACCATTAGAAGGTGACAAACAGGTATAGAAACCTAACTCCATGGTGCCATCTAGCAGTGTAGATTTAAAAGAGGACTGAATAAATTGCTGCCTTCTAATGGCCATATAGCTTTAAAGGGGAATTGAATCAACTCATAAAATTCACTTCATAGTGTTAAACTTTAATTCAGTACCACCTAACAACTAAAACCATATGACTTCATGAATCAGAAGGCCCAACTTTTATCAATTGTATGTCCCACAAATGCCATGGGGGCACAGTGGTTAGAATGCAGTACTGCAAGCTAACACCCATGAATTCGATCCTGACTGGCTCAATAACTCAAGTTGACTCAGCCTTCCATCCTTCCAAGGTCAGCTAAATAAGCACCCAGATTGTTGGGAACATATGCTGACATCTGTAAACTGTTCAGACACTGCTGTAAAGCACCATGTATATAAGTCTAACTGCTATTGCTATTGCTATTGCAGTTCAGTTCAGTTTTCATTTTCAAGCATTTCCAGTTGATTTGGCTATTGCTACAGGATCTTGGAAGTCAGCATTCACAGTCCTTTATTGAAGCAGTTACTATTAAAGCATAAGCCAAAATGCATGTCCTTGAAGCTTCTTTCGATTTATGCTAAGATCTTTTGCACAAATAAGGAGCCTGTACTATAGGGATTCCACAATCGACAATTAGAATACTGAGTGTGTTAGTGTAATAGATATGATGAAAAACTTTAGACTGCCTGAAGAGGAGTTCCAAACCATTTGACTCCAAGGCAGCTGCCTTTCTGGCTGGGAAATGCTGGGCGCCCTGGCTCTATGTCTGTGTCCGATGCTGAGCATTCATCATAGCCTTCCCCAGGTTCCAGAATTGGCCTAAGTTCTCCCCCAACCTCTTCATCATCCGAGTCTGCCACCAGCTCAGCTGGCAGTCGGTGTGCCACAATACCTGCCAGCCTCTTCAAGATAGGCCAGGTCATGGAACAGACCACACAAAGACTACTGCTACTCAACTTTATTGTGACAGGTTATAATAACAGATTCTTGCAAGCCTGCCAGACTATCCTTCTGCCCGTCTTATGATATATCAAACAAAGTCAAGGTGATGTTATTGTGCATTTCTTTCTCACACTTTCTTCTTTCCCAGGACTGAGTTGCTGTTTACTTAATATTTATTGCATGCCTTCTTCAAGGTTATCTCCAAAACTGTCTTCAGAGCCTGAATATACTACTTGTATAACACTATCTGTCTCTCTGGCTAGTTACTCTGAATGCAAGAGATAAAGCTGCTTATCTGTCCATAATTAGAGGTTAGAGTTGTTTTTAATTAGACTGGTGGAGAGAGTGAGGGAAACTTCCCCTTACAGTGGAAAGTTTGACAGCTGGCATGGTTAAAGTGATTGGAATAGATGGAAAAGACCAGGCTCTGATGGATTCCCTGGGAGATTTGTTTCCCAAACTCCGCACTCACTTCCCAAGTATATACAAAAACTGCTTGCATAGAAGCAAAGCAAAATGTGGACCTTCAACTTATACTGGTAATTAATTACAAATGCTAAAGTGTTTTCCCACACACACACACACAGAATTTTTCTTACAAAACAGAATTTTTTATTGTAATGTGAGTCTTTAACTGTGCTAATAATTGTCTTAAGGAAAAGATCTTTCCACACCCCACCATTGAAGTCTGAACTCTTTGATTGTAGATAACATTACCAGCTAGCTATCTTTGTAAAACACAACTCCTTTACTTTGAATAACTTTCTGGATGCAGCCTTTCTCGCTATAGTAGTTACAGGCCATAGAAAAGTTGTGCCAGTTGATTTTGCAAGACTGGTTCAATCATGTGACAAATGCAGGGGGAAAGAAAATGATGTAGCTAACATGGACTGCTATGTGCCTAAGATACTCAGGAATGCCTCCCAAGTATATGGGAATTCGGGAAGAATGACATAAAGGAGGCATGCTACATGTCCCGTTGGTTTGGGAGTTTCAATTCATTGGATCTAAGAGGGTCTTCTTAGCTGCTGCCCCTGCCTGATGATAAATTTTACCCCAGAGGCAAGACGAGCCCCCACTCTTCTGATTTTCCAGACTAATATTAAGACCTGGCTTTGCTAATTAGAACCAGAGTATAAAAGTATGCTGTAGTTCTGAAGATGGCTGAATATGTTCCTGTTGCCTTGTTAACCAACTTGCTTTTGAATTTTAACCTTGTCTGTTTTAGATTGTTTTTAAACTCTAAAAGCTATGCTTTTAGTCATATATTTATATGGTATTACGTCATTGTAAACTACCCAGAGTCACTTAAGTGAGATGGGCAGTATAGAAATTAGATAGATAGATAGATAGATAGATAGATAGATAGATAGATAGATAGATAGATAGATAGAGAGAGATAAAGAGATAGATAAAGATGACAGACAGACAGACAGACAGATGATTACTGTGCAATGGTTTGCATGGGTTTGGAAAGTGGTATTATGAGCTTATATATTATCACATATGTATAAAAGAGGTGGCTATGCACATAGCCCACTTTTGGATTTTGACTTCCTCCGCATGGATAGCCATGCAGAAATCCAGTCAAGAGGTAAGGAAATGAAACAGGGAGGAAACCAATCTAGAAATAAGGACAAATTTTCTTATAGTTAGAAAAATTAATCAGTAGATCAGCTTGCTTTCAGAAGTTGTGGGTGCTCCCCTGGTGGAGTTTTTTAAGAAGAAGTTGGACAACTATTTGTCTGAAATGGTATAGCAGGGTCTCCTGCTTGGACCTTCCAACTTTGTTATTCTGTTATTCTATTCATGAATCTTTGCAGCTGTTTAATGGTCATCCACATCTAAGGCTGCAAATGTAGTTCTCCTAAAAGAAAGTGAGCATTGACTAGCTTTCTATCTTCCTCTCTTAAAAATATATGCAGCATGGAGGTCCACTTCTTTGAATTGCACAACATCACTAAAAATAGTTCAATGGTTGGCATGTTGAGGTGCCTCTTTATTTACACTGCATATTAACCTTACTGATAATAGACCATTATTTACCACAATTGTCAAGGGGGGTGGGGGTCAGCGCTCATTTTCTGTCAGTGTGGCCAGATTTTAAGTACTTTAGAACTGGGAGGAGTATTGTACAGGATATGACAGGCCTGCAAAAGGAAGACCAATTCATAACTAAGATCCTCCAGACATGGTGTCTGAATTTGCTGCAGTTCAGCTTTGAGGAGGATACCTTCCTTGACTGGAAGATCTTGGGATATGAAAATTAAGCCATTGGTTGCATTGAAGGCAAAATCCTTCCTGCTAGTACAGTTCAGGCTATCAGAAAATATGACTTAAAATAAGTTTAAAATTGGTGAATTTTTGACAAGTATTTCTTCTCATGGGTTTTTTATTATTATTATTGAAAATCATCTTATGATCCTCCAAAATGACAAAGCCAAGAACGGATTCTAGCTTTGCATTATCTTCTTTTTCATTTCCTATTTAAAGAAAGCATTTCATTGAAGCCGTCCCAGCTCTAATAGAAATATGTTCTGATAAAACTATTATGGGAAACATGGCAAAGAAACCTTCAAAAGCCACCATAAAAATAACAACAGAAGGAATTAGAATTTCAAACATCAAAGCACTGAAAGTACTTTAATCATGGCAACCCAGGAGAAAAATACTTGGGGAGGGGGTTATGGTTTTTTTTATATTCAATATGTATTTTTATTTTGAAATTTGAAAGGATTATTTAGAAAACGGTACTCTTTTAAGAGTCACCTTAGAACAAAATGTAATTATATTTCAAAGCACCTAAATAAATGTTAATAGGATGTGTCATTTTTATTCCATGCACTTAATTATTTTCCCTTCAGTGTGCCATCTGATGTAGATCTGAAGTCACGAGTGCTTTGTCAGGGCTATGTTTAATTTTCACACCATCTCTGCTTTGCTCCTCTTAAAACTAAAGTGTGCAATTTTGTTAGGAATATAACTCAAGTACAGAGAGGGCACACACACACACACAAAAAAAAATCTCATGACCTTAGCTTCCAACTCTTTTGCTCCACTATATAGAATGCAGTTCCATCCATCTGATAATTGTCCTGAGGTTTTCACATTAAAACCTTAATCTTGCCTGAGAAAATCTCCATGGATAAAAGCATGTAATTTGTTCACTGTACACACTGAACAGTGTATCGAGTTGTCAGGCATGGATTTATTAGTTTTCCTTGCCTGTGGCACACAGAGGACCACTTTCCTGTTCTACTGCTTTGGAATCTAACTTCACTGGTTACAACTATTTCCATCCTCTGATGCAGCCTTTTGACTCCCCCAGAATCCTGACAGCTAGAATTACAGAAACATAGGGAGTCTAGCAAGCAAATATGGTTTGAGTTTGGGCTGAGTTTCCTTTGGGAATTCTACTGTTGAAACATGAGGCCTTTTTCCCTTCATTCAACCACTCCAATTTGTGCTTCAGTATTTCAGTTGTGATACTTTTCCCAATAGGAGTATTTAATCACAGTTGAGATCTGTTCAATTCTGATGGGGTGTGTGCAGGAAATGAAATATTTCAGGCTCAAAATAGCAAATGTTTATTTCGGTATTAAGTTTTCATAACATCATATGGAAATCAGCAGGCCCAAAACAGACATTTTTTCTGTGAATGGGGATTGGACTCTTTCTGTGAATCAAAGCTCACTGAAAATTCAGTCCCCAATTTCAGAGCTGTACCTCTTCTGAAAAATTATCATTGCAATACAGATAGTGACTATTTAACAAGCCTAATTGGAATCAACAACTCCCCCCCTTAAGAGGTCACTGAATGAGAATTCATATGCAAAGTGGAGGGGGGCAAGCAAGCAATTTCTATAAACAATCTCTTCTTTGCCTGACCCTTCCCTCAAATACAAAGCAGTTAGATTGGAGAGAAAAAGATTTCAGGAGCTTATGCTGCAATGAAATTCTTCTGACTATGGGAAAGGGGCAGGCAAAGGAGAAATTGCCTAAATAAATTGCTTGCTTGCTTACCCCCACCCCCCCAACTATTTCACAGAGCAGAGAGTTTGGAGAGAAGAAATTTCAAGAGAGTACTGTAAGCTGTTTGCCAACAATGGCTGCCTTGGTGAATGCTCTCTAATGGTTTCTTTATTCCTTATTATTATCTGCAATTCACTACGGATTTCATACTCACAAGACCATCTGCTAAGAATTAGGCAATGTTTCCTTAAGGAGCAGCTTTCTGATTCCCCACCCCCACCTGTCTTTGCAAACACGGAGGAGATTCTAACCAATTCCCCGGTGCTATGGATTACAACAAAGAAAGCAAAGAAGCGACCATGCCGGAAGAGGAGACGAGGTAAACAAGCAGGAATTTTAAACAGACTAAGGAATAGGGGGGGAAAAACTCCTCTCCCTTCAATCTTTCTGACTAATTTATACTCACTGGCTAACAAGATGAATGAAATTCATCTCTTAAATAGATGGAATTCTGATTTTCATAATTCAGCTGTTCCTTGTTTTACTGAAACCTGGCTTAATCCACAAATTCATGGGGACAACACCATATACATCCCAGGATTTCAAACATTTAGATCAGACAGAATTGAAGAAACATCAGGTAAAACAAAGGGTGGAGGATTATGTGGAGGATTATCAACAGCTGGTCTCAGGATATAACTATAATATATAAGTTTTGTGATGAAAACTTAGAGTCTTTACACATCAACTGCAAGCCATTTTACTCTCCACATGAGTTCTCCTCATTTCTCCTAATAGCTGTGTATGTTCCTCCACAAGCCTGTGTAAACAAGGCATTACGAACTCTTGGTGATCAAATTATGGAGGCTGAAGCCAGACACACAGGTTCCCTTCCCATCATTTTAGGAGATTTCAATCAAGCAAATTTAAGGAAAGAGCTCCCAAAATATTTCCAGCATGCAAATTGTCCCACCAGAGGCAAAAATACTTTAGACCACTGCTACACGACAGTAAAAGATGCTTATAGGTCTTTACCACAAGCAGCTGTGGGACACTCTGACCACTGCATGATTCACTTTTTACCTGCCTACAGACAGACTTAAAACCATTAAACCAACAATTAAATGAAGTGAAGACTTGGTCGGATAAGGCAAAGCTGAAACTCCAGGCCTGCCTTGATTGCACTGATTGGAATGTTTTTGAAGATGCCTCTGCAGACCTAGATGAGCTCACAGATACTGTAACATCGTATGTTAGCTTCTGCAAAGACTTATGTGTACCAACAAGGAACCTGAAAATATATAGTAACAATAAACCTTGGTTCACAGCTAAACTTAAGCAGCTACGTTATTCCAAAGAGGAAGCTACAGAAAAGGTGACAGAATGCTATACAACCAAGCCAGAAACATATTAACAAGAGAGATCAGAGCAGCAAAAAGAAGCTACTTTGAAAAGTTAAAGAATCAATTCTCAAAAAATGAACCAGCAAACATGTGGAAAACTCTTAAAACATCACTGGCTTCAGCAAACCTCCTTCCCAGGCAGAAGGAAATCAACAACTAGCAGATGACCTGAATGTGTTTACCGCAGGTTTGAAAAGAAACTACAGCCACCTATCTCCACAACCCACATCTCAAACACACCAACAACAGCCAAGCCTCCTACAACTGACCCCAATCCATTGGGCTCAACCTCTGATGATCACAGAAAAAGAAGTGCAAGATCTATGACACAGACAGAAGCCAGGGCCAGACAAGATAACTCCTTCTTGCTTAAAAGTCTGTGCTGACCAATTGGCTCCCATCTTCACACTAATCTTCAATAGATCACTAGAGATGTGCTATGTTCCTTTCTGCATCAAATGTTCTATCATCATCCCAGTGCCAAAGAAGCCCTCCATCAAGGAACTGAATGACTACAGACCAGTTGCTCTAACATCTGTAGCTATGAAAATCTTTGAAAGGCTTGTGCTGTCCCACCTGAAAACCATCATGGATCTGCTGTTAGAACCCATGCAGTTTGCAAACTGAGCAAATAGATCGACAGATGATGCTGTTAACATGGCTCTGCATTACATCCTACAACACCTTGAATCTCCAAATACCTACGCAAGGGTCCTCTTTGTAGAATTCAGTTCAGCATTCAATACCATCATTCCAGACTAGCCAACTAGCAGTACCTGAACACACTTGTAAGTGGATCATAAGCTTCCTAACAGACAGGAAGCAGCAGGTGAAGCTATGAGGAATCACCTCCAATACCTGTACAATCAGCACAGCCCCCCCCCCCCAAGGCTGTGTGTTATCTCCACTTCTCTCTATATACCAATGACTGCATCTCAAATAAAATACTGAAGTTTGCTGATGACACAACAGTGATTGGTCTCATTCGAGACAATGATGAATCTGCATACAGACAGGAGGTTATACAACTTGCCTCATGGTGTAACCGGAACAATCTGGAACTGAACACATTCAAAACCTTAGAAATGGTGGTAGAAGAAACCCACACTACCACCTCTTACAATACTAGACAACACAGTATCAACAGTAGAGACCTTCAAATTTCTAGGTTCTATCACATGACCTAAAATGGACACCTAACATCAAAAACATCATCAAAAAAGCACAAGAAATAGAAGGGAGTCTTTATGGTTGAATTGGGAGAAAATTAAGAGAAAATGTTATTTGAAAATCCCAGTCTGGTTATCAACTATTGAAGCCTTTTCTTATCCTATAATATATGAGAAGGAACAAACAGTTAGATATGGGGAAATATTGGATGAAAAGAGTGAACTTAAAACAATGCAAAAACTAGAAGAAGAAGGCATAAAGATGAATTGGTTTTCATATGCACAAATACATTCAAGGTATCTTATAGATTCTAAAACGGAGGGATTTTATGATAAATTGACTGATTTAGACAGGATCTTGACAGGTACTGATGAAAAAGTGATAAAAAAATTATACAGTTATTTGTTGGAAATTTTATTAGAGGAGGAACAAGTTAAAGAAACGATGATTGTTTGGGGGAAGAATTTTGGATATGGGATTGATTTGGAGAAATGGGAAAAATTGTGGTCTCAAAATTATAAAATGACAATGTCAACAGCTTATAAAGAAAACTTGTATAAGATGTTTTACAGGTGGCATTTTCCTCCGACAAGAATTGCAAGAATGTTCAAGAACAAATCTGAAAAGTGCTGGAAATGTCATCAGATACCTGGCTCATACTACCATATGTGGTGGACTTGTGAGGATGCTAGAAAATATTGGACTAAAATTCGCATATGATTGGAAAAAATGATAAAGACACATATAGACTTGAAACCAAAGATTTTTTTATTGGGAATCTTACCTGATACATATAATAAAAATTTAAAGTATTTGATTGTAAATGTATTAACAGCGGCTAGGATTGTATTTGCTAAAAACTGGAAGAGTGAGAAAACTCCATCAGAGGAAGAAATTATTAAGAAAATATTGGATTGTGCTGAAATGAGTAAATTGACATTTGAAATTAGAGAACAAGAAGATAAACAATTTTATGAAGTTTGGGATCTTTTTTATCAATGGTTAGATAATAAAATATAATAATAGAACATTTAGACTTAGGATATATATTATTTTTATATATTATTTTTATAAAACTTTATTAAGATAGATTTGGTATGATCTTATGATTCATTGCAAAATAAATTAAGTAAATTATAGTTATCTCGTTAAAGTACGAATTAATAAAATTATAGATAAATGATTTCTTAGTGATGGTATTAGGTTATACAATTATTGATTGATAATATGAGCTATTATGTAATATAATTATATTAGCATTTAGGAAATGGATGCACAAAAAAAAGTGGTAAACCAACTGATGCACTGTTTGTAAATTTATGAAGAAGGATGATGTTTTTATATTTTATGTTGTATGTCTACGTTGTTTTGTTGTTAAAATAAAAAACTTTTTTAAAAAAAGCACAAGAAAGAATGTTCTTTCTGCGCCAACTCAGAAAGCTCAAACTGCCCAAGGAGCTGCTGATACAGTTCTACAGAGGAATTATTGAGTGTATCATCTGCACCTCTATAACTGTCTGGATTGGTTCTGCAACCCAACAGGACAGACACAGACTTCGGAGGATAATTAGGACTGCAGAAAAAAACAATTACTACCCACCTGCCTTCAATTGAGGACCTGTACACTGCATGAGTCAAACAGAGGGCTGTGAAAATATTTACAGACCCCTCACATCCTAGACATAAACTGTTTCAACTCCTTCCCTCAAAACGACGCTATAGAGCACTGTACACCAGAACAACTAGACACAAGAACAGTTTTTTTCCTGAAAGCCATCACTCTGCTAAACAAATAATTCCCTTCCTATGACTATCATTAAATATTGTACATTATGATTCTTGATTCTTAACGAATGTACCTTTTCTTTATATATACTGAGAGTATTTACACCAAGATAAATTCCTTGTGTGTTCAATCACACTTGGTCAATAAAGTATTCTATTCTATTCTATTCATAGAATATCCACAGCTCCTAGTACTATACTAAAAGCACAATCACATTGTTTTTAATATTTTTAATGTGTAAAGAGCAAACAGCTTACTTTCTTGCAATTCCTTTCTTTCCAATCAATCAGCTTTGCAAGAAAAAACATAGATCCAGCACAGGACACACATTCTGATTGTAATGGTGAACATTAGTCTGAGGTCATTAATGGGCTGTAAAGTTATTTTTTCAGCAACATCATAACTTTAAAATGACTTTCTGTAATGAAGAATAGATATAGTTCAAGGTTTGATTGTGGGATTATTGGTGTTCTCTGTACTGTACTTTTCTGTGAAGTTGGAATCCACCTTAGGTTTCTGTTTGTTTTCCTTCTCTTCCCACATTCTTATGGCTAATTCTAAACCTTGATGTTGGTGGTGCTTTCAATGAAAACAAAGTTGGAAGAAGTTCCACACCAGGGAACACAGCGATAGGATTCTTTATAAAAAATACTCACCTTTAGCTGAGAATGTTGCCAGCTTTCACCAGTTGTTCTACCTGGATTCAAAATTATTGCTAACAATTTATATCTTGTTTTCAGAGTTAGATGGCTATACCTGTGCACATACTGAATCCAGCGCTAAAATAATCTACTAACCAATATTATAAGAATGTTGGGTGTAGTCCTTCCTATGGTAAAAATATTTTTATGTTTTACTTGGAAAGCATGAATACTAATCCAGGAAGGAAAAAAGGAAGGAAGGAAGGAAGGAAGGAAGGAAGGAAGGAAGGAAGGAAGGAAGGAAGGAAGGAAGGAAGGAAGGAAAAGAAAAGAAAAAGCAGGAAAATGTATGGATATTAAACCTAATAATAATGTGGGAAGAAAGTGTCTTCCATATCATTCATGACCTATTTACTATATCATGCACACGGCCCCCTAGCCATGGCCATGCCTCATCTCATTTAAACCCCAAGTCGCAAAACAAAGAACCATTTGCTTTTGTGCCCATATTGACATTTGGGCTGAACTGTGCAAATGTGCATTTCCCTGTAGGAAACTGGCAAATATCAACAATTCAATCAAAACCATTAAAAAAATCCCTCCGGATATGGAAATCCTTTACACACACAAAGAGGATAAAACAGGCCAAAGGTGACAACCATTCAGATAAACATTCCTTTCAGGATAACAGAGAATACATCTATTAATAAACAAAAGATCCCTTCCTCTGACTGCCACCTCCAGCCTCAATGTAAATTAAGAAGGAAGCCAGTGGGTGTGGCAAATGAGTAGAAAAATCCACAAACTCAACAGAATGCCTAACCACCAAGCATTTCCTTTTCACCATCTACAGTAGCTAATTACAACATTTACAAAAATTCCTAGTGAGCAGGCTCTGTTTCTGGGAGCAGCTAAGGAAAGGTATAAAGGTAATGACAATTATAATTCTGTAGCCAAGCTTTCAATTATTTACTGCACATTATGCTTTCAAAATAAACTCTGTCTCTGCTCTAAGTAATTTGCCCTATGGAGAATCTAACCCAGGGGTTCCCAACCTGGGGTGCTTGCACCCCCTGGGCATGCGAGACGATATTCCAGGGGGTGTGAGAAAAGTCCAGGTAAATAATAGGATATTGGCTATATGTTGGCATTTTTATTTATTATGCAATGGATTAACTTTGTTTTCATTTTAGAGTTAAGTATCGTTATTTAATGGCCATCACATACATAGCTGAAAAGATTCAATTCTACCATATATTTAACACCTTCAGTAGTTCCTAAAGTCTAAATTTCAGGGGGTGCGAGGTTCGAGTGAAATTTCTTTAAGGGTGTGGAGCGAAAAAAAAGTTGGGAACCACTGATATAACCTATACTCAGAATTTTCTTCTACTAATAGAGAGAGAAAGAGGAGGAAGGAAGGAAGAGAGGGAGAAAGAAAGAGAGAGAGAGAGATGCAGTTATCCCTTTAAAATAATTAGAGGATAGGAGAATCTGCTGTTGAATTCCAACCCTCAAACCTAAACAATCAGGAAGTATAATAGGGATGTTCAGTTGAGGGCAATGAATCTGTAAGTTTTTCAGTTCTGGAATAGCCGATCTGGCAGTTGAGACAACTATCCTATATCATACTGTATTTGAGAATTATCTATTTACAGTGTTTGAAACCTACTCCAATCTGTAGATTCTAGACATCATACAACAAAGTAATAATAACATAAAGATTCTTATTTAAAGATGAGAATGTGTAAAGAGCATTCATGAAGTCACATAAGTATGAGTCATGGTGGCGCAGTGGTTAAATGCAGTACTGCAGGCTAATTCTGCTGACTGCCAGAGGTCAGCAATTCGAATCTCACTGGTTCAAGGTTGACTCAGTTTTCCATCTTTCTGAGGTCGGTAAAAGAAGAACCCAGATTGTTGGGGGGAATATGATGTAAACCACTTAGAGAGACTGTAAAGCACTATGAAATAGTATATAAGTCTGAGTGCTATTGTTATAAGCTACATGAATATTGTGATTTATCTCAGTAGCAATTTGGAGTGGTGCAGTGGCCTATAAATGGAGCTCTCACCACACAATCAGAAGACTGTGAGTTTGATCCTAGTAGGGCAAATATTTCTCTCTCTGGGCACAGTGAGTAATTATCTGCTGCAAACTCTGTATTGGCAAAAGGTGGGACATCTGGCCCGTAAGCACTCAGCTCCATTCAGTTGCCCCAACTCCACCCCTATGTAAGGAATTACAGGGTCATTAAAAGACAAAAAAAAAAAAAATCTCATTAGTGAATTTGGTTTTGACTTACAAAAAATTGCTACCACTAGTCTGTTGCCTTTTCCTTTTCCTCTCCAGGCAGTGAAGCATTCATTTTGTACCCATTCATCCAAACGAGGATTAGGATGCTGATTTGTGGATGGCCTTCCAAGCCTTCCTCTTGTATCAAGGCTAGAAACTATAAAGCACCATTTAACAGCCTTCAGCCCTAATAAAATATTCTGAGTAAACATTTCCAGTCAGGGAAAACAGAACAGCGTGCAGATAAGAAAGATAAGGCATGTGAAGCAGCAACATCATTAATCTCTTTTTCTCTCACTTATGTAAAAAAAAAAAAAACTCTATATAAATCTCCTGGGATTATATTCTGTAAAAGTATATTCTGTGTGATCGATAGGGAACTCAAATAGTTTGAGCTGAGCAAATAAGAAATTTACTCACAAAACAGAATAAAAAGCCCCGAGTCTCAATTAGATCTGGGAGTAGAATTTTGTCAAGCCATCAGTACCCCTAGTGAATAGATAATTCACCAATTAAACTCATTGAAATCTTAGTACCAGATTATCATATTAGAGATTGAAAGAGAAAATGAATCTGAAGTGTCTTTCTTAAATTGGTATTATATATCATCCAAAATGGATGGAAATCCATTTAATTCAGGAGTGCTATGCACATAAATGCTTGCAGGTGTGCAAACTAGGGCAGTCATCCTGTGAATGAGAAATATTAGTATTGAGGGAGAATTGCATTCCAGGCCACATATCAGTTCAGGAAGTGCAAGTATGAATTATTAGCAAAGTGCAAAATGAACAAATTCTTTATAATCTCTACCAAGAGAGCTGGAAAGCTACAAAAGGAAGAAGGTGGATGATCCCTGAAGCAATGTTGAATTGGCCTTGCCTGGACTTTTGGCACAATGCAATTATAGTTCCTTAATATGCTTATTGATCTCCTAAGTTAATTTGAAGGAAATTAGATGTTGTGGTGGATTTGAAATCATTAAAAGCATCCTGTTTCTCAGAAGGGAAACAGTGTGCCTGAAGGCATCAGTGTGCCTGCAAACACATCCCTTAGTAGTCACCAGGTTTCCAGCTCAATATCATTCAAATTAGAGCTGGATTTTCTTTTTATTTCGAACAAGGGCACAATTCCATCCACAATGACATCATTTGCAAGAATGCCTCTGGGTTCCACATAAGATCCTGAAAAATAACAAAAATAATAACAGTCACCTGCAGCAGTTGCAAAATATTTGCTCTAGATGTGTGTCTGGTTTCTTAGAAAAAAGACAAAGATAAGTGGTAAGGAACATCAAGGGTGCTTGCAAACATCAGCCTCATCTATTTTCCTTCTGATAAAGGAGGATTTGGGGACTGGCCAGTTCACTCCTCCCCGCAGTCATTTATAAGTGAACCCAAACATGCACTCCAAATTTCAAATATTCTCAGCTTAAAAAACAAAAAGCAGAACAAAACAAATCCTTCTAAACCAGCCTCATCTAAGTCTAGCTTAAAGAGAGAGAACCCAACATAGTGTAGAATTAGAGGATCAACCCTAGTCTGAAAGCACCAACTGGTCATCTAGTCTCAGCATTTATTATTATCCTGCCTTTATATTTTGATTGCAGTGTTTTTTTGGGTGCACGCCAAGCTGATGTAGTAATAAAGGCACTAGAAAATGGAAGCCTGTGAGTTCTAGTCCCACCTTAAACGCAAAGCCACCCTAGGTAAGTTAGTCACTTTCAGGCATACGAAGGAGGTAACGGAAAACCACTACTAAAAAACCTTTCCAAGAAAACTGCAGAGAACCATCTAGGCAGTCTCTGAAAATCAGTCAGACATGCTTGAATGGAAGGAGGGGGAAAATAAGTCAGCATCTATGCATACAAATGAGTTTCCCCTTTTATCCTTTATTTGTGATGCCCCTCCTGTTTACAAAGTTAAAAATTGAGGCATGAAGTAAAATTGACTCCTTTTGACCTGATATGATTTACATAGATTTCTCTTGCTTCCTTTAAAATGTTACACAAAGGCAAGCAAAGATACATTGCTTGGCCATATAGTGAGAATATTTTCTTATCTTTCAGTGTGATCCCTTTCAAATACATAAATGGATGCATTTGCTGCTATCTTTGGAGCCAGGCAGTTATATAGACATCATAGTAACATAGATTGATAGTAACATCAATCAGGAAGGTAGGGATGCTCAAAGCTTGTGAAGCTCACCATGAGCTTCTGCATGAAGAAGGAAAATCTCACTAGGCAGAAGTCATGAACCATGTAATCTTCTGCACAAAAGCCAAAAAGGACTACTTTCTGATGAAAAGTAACATATTTCAGGATATATTTCAGGCAGGGAACAAAATCAGTTGAAAGAACTAATAGCAGAACTAATAGAAGTGAGATAGCAGGGTGTAATGAACTTAATTCATTTTCATATTTAAAAGATTACAATATTTGTAAATATGTAAATAGAGAGTTTCCTCACAGAGACAGAAGAATTACAAAGTGTCAGCAACAGACCCAAGGTCAATATTTTCTACATTTATTATTTTGGTGTCTCATTGGGGATTCTCTATCAAACACAGCAGGTTTGATTGTGATTTATGTAAGTGAATATCAAGAAATGTATACTCCTTTTAAGGAATTTGTATCATTTTAACTGGTACATTTTTTCTGTTTTCTTTAATAATCTATTCTTATCTCATTAAAAAGGGACGTAGTGGTTCAGTGACAAAGACGCTGAGCTTGTTGATCAGAAAGGTCAGCAGTTTGGTGGTTCAAATCCCTAGCACCGGGTAATGGAGTGAGCTCCTGTTACTTGTCCCAGCTGCTGCCAACCTAGCATTTCAAAAGCATGTAAAGATGCAAGCAGAAAAATTGGGACCATTTTGGTGGGAAGGTAACAGTGTTCCATGCACCTTCGGCGTTTATTCATGCCAGCCATATGACCACAGAGATGTCTTCGGACAGCACTGGCTCTTCAGCTTTGTAATGGAGATGAGCACCACCCCTTAGAGCCGGAAACGACTAGCACATATGTGTGAGGGGAACCTTTACCTTTATTTCATTAAATGATCACATTCAAACATGCTCTTTGAAAAAAGACTCCAATACTGGGAAAGATGTGGAAGAGGATGATCATTAGTCAGGTGGATGAAATCAATTACAGCAGAGATTAGTGGCCATCACTGGAAGATCTGGAGGACCTGATTGAGTACAGATGCTCCTGGAAAAATCTGAGATCACTATGACCAGATGGAACATATTCAATCAGTCAAATCTGTTTCTTATTTATTTACTATTACTCATGGAAAGATGGGTTATTGTTAAATCCCTATACATCAATAACTAAAGGTCATGCTGTTGCTCGATCATTAAGTGTCATAACTTTAAGGCATTCTTTGGTCTCTTGCTGCCAAATGCCTATGAATCAAGCAGAATGTGAAAGCTACAATCCCATCATAAAAAGAAAAGAGATTGCTAACATTTTCTTCTTCCCGTGATCTATGCATTTGTCTGTTTATGTGCATTTTGCATTTGGCAGTTTGCAAAAATATCTCTGCTGACAAGCTTATGGGCAGTGAAGTTTGATTGTAATAATATAAATGTATGCATTCAAATTGCTTTTCCCATTATAAAGATGGTTGGCAAGGGAGCAAAACCATTCAAAAAGCTCAAAAGCCTGAGGAAAGTAACTTTTCTGAACAGCCAGGGTGACTGCAGTCCAGAATGCAATATCATATGTAATTATGGATTCACCTTCCATATAACACATTGCATGTAAACTGCATTGGCTTCTAATAGACTTCTGGGTGATATTTAAAGTGCTGGTTATCATCTGGAAAGACCTACATGATGTAAGATTGGTTTATGTATAGAAGCACTTGTTCACAAAGATACCTAACTGTCCCATGTGCTCCAATAAAATGGACACAAGGTCTCTTCCTTGAAACAATGCATCATCATCATCATCATAATACCCAAAATATCTGCCTTTTCTACTGCTGTCCTCTGGAATGATCTCTTATTCCTCCCCAAGATATATTTGGTTCCACCACCTTCAGAAAAGCAGTAGAACTTGACTTTTTCCTTATGCTTTTGGGTCAAGATGATTAGAGGTTCCCACCTGGAGAAAAATATGAGTGTGATTAACTATTGAGCATTTGTATTTTAACTGAAATTGTTGCATTTGTTGTTGTTTTATCATATGCTACCTGGAGTCATAATATTCAAGTTGGCAGCCATATAAATTATTTAAAACCATTAAAACCATACAGGTAGTCTTCAACTTTTGACAATTGAGCAATTGACTGGAAGAATTTATACTCCTTGTAAACAGCTGTTCATTTGCATTCTTCTTTGTTTAAGTCCTTCCATTCCCCACCATCCAGTCAGAGGTGATAGAAGCTTCTTGGATGAACAGCAAAAATCTTCAAAGAAAAACCAGAACATCCAGTTGCCTCTTGAAAAAGCACCTTTGAGACAACCATGCCCTCCATGAAAGAATCTCTGTAGACACTGACAGTTAGGACAATTAATCCATGGAACAACTTGCCTCCAGAAGTTGTGAATAGCAGTAGCACTTAAACTTATATACTGCTTTATAGTGCTTTACAGCCTTCTCTAAGCAGTTTACAGAGTCAGTATATTGCTGCCAATAATTTGGGTCCTCATTTTACCCATCTCGGAAGGATGGAAGGCTGAATCAATCTTGAGCCTGGTAAGATTCTATCTGCCAAATTGCAGGCAGTTGGCTGCAACAGAAGTAGCTTGCAGTATTGCAGTCTAACCATTGCACCATCGAGGCTCCTACAATGAAATGCTCCAACAGTGGAAGTTTTTAAGAAGAGATTGGACAACCATTTGTCTGAAGTGATGTAGAGTTTCCTGCCTGAGCAGGGAGTTGGACTAGAAGACCTCCAAGGTCCCTTCCAACTCTATTGTTCTATTCTGTTCTATTATGGCTAGTCTGAATTGTTGCACTAGGAGAAGTCCCTTGGTAGACATGATAGAACAAATATATTTATATATACATTTTTCCAATATCCCTGATTTCCTATGTTCTTCAAAAGAAAAGAAAGATATAAGTATGAAATATGTTGATATTTTATGTATACCAATTCTTCTTTGCCTATAGACAAAACTCACAGAAACATTTTATTCCTTTGTGTTGCTAGCACCTGCACACAATACAATCAGGTCTTGATTTTGACAGTCAGCATACAGCTTTCTGGCAGAAAATTGCCAATCTGAATGTGATCAAGGAGCTAAGTCATCCCACCTGGCAATTTGACTTCTATGCAACATCCACAGAATATCTTGAAATATGTTCTATGATGAAAGTAGGCATCTGGTTCCTTTGGATATCATTGGGTCTGACCAAACCAATTTAAAAAATAAAAATAAAAAAACACCTTTTACTAAACAGAAATAAAATGAGAAGCTGCTATGCTGAAAAAGCAAAATCTGAATTTCCTAGAATTGCTTTGCTCTGCGGCTTTTAGAATGGTGCCCAGTAGGTCTGCATAGATTCATTTGGATGTCAATATGTGGGCTGTAGAGGCAACTTAATTTGCTTCAGCAGAACAAGGGGCCACTTGATTTGCCTTATCAAAACAATTAATATGCTCCCAAATTGTTTTCAATCAGTAACCTTTGGGTTTCTCTCCTACTATCAGCCAAAACACATCCAGACTGAAAGCCTTGTGATTGTCCATGCCTTTGCCAAAGCCACTCAGGCTTGGAATATTTCAGTATGGCTGAGGTGTTCCAGGAACATTTGCCAGACCTGCTTAGGTTTCTATGACATAGAAAGAAGGTCCTTTCAACCGTCCCCTTTAGTACAAGTGATTAGGGAGAAAACCAAGAAGAAACTAACCCTTAAAACTGAGGGGATCTCTATTGTTTCCAAAAGTATCGGAGGAGATACTTTGTTGAAAGGCTCATTGAGGGGAAAGATTCCTTTGAAAGATCACACAACTCCACTGCCATGTTCTCTTTGGAACTGTATTTGAAAAGGAAAGGGCAATTATCCTGTGCTGGTTGATACACAACGTCCTGATGTGTCAGCAAACTTCTGTTTGCTTCTGGTAAATAGGTGCATTGTGATTGGCTGTGCCCACCAGTTGATGAAAATGCACACATCATACTTTCAAAATTCCAAAATTTGCCCACTACTCAAACTGTTTGCCTATCCCTTCTAGAAAAAGAACAGAGTTCAGAGTGACACACTGGAAACACCTGCCAAATTAAACAGTCAAATTTTGCAGTTATTTACTTTTGACTGATAAGAGTTATTCCACCTTAAAGGCATATATCTTAATCTTTTAACCCAAATATATTCCTTGTTTGTTATTTCCCACCTGCTGAGGTGGAAATTAAGTGCAAAGAAAGAGTATAAAGGAGGAGAAACTAATCCAAGACGCACAGAGTGCTGAGAGGGTAGAGAAAGATGCTGGAGAGACCGAAAAGCAGAACAAACACTTAGAGATCTAGTTCTGCAAAGGTCACTGAGCAAAGAATCCATTAACATGAGAATCATTAGAATATAAAATAGCACTTTGCTACATTAGCATATATGTCCAACCCTTCGTCAAAATAAGAGATATTATTGTTGCCTTTACTTAATTTCATACTTTTCAAATACTTACTATATGCTACTCTAAGATTGGCATAAGACACCTTTTAAACAATTGCCATTACTTTCAGATCTTCTACATTCATTAATTGAAAGAAAAGATTTAGACATTAAATAGGCTTTGACCAATTGAGACAGATATTCTGTATTCTTTTACATAGACTGTGATTTCTTTTTAAAAACCAGAAATATCATCCTTTTGTAGAAACCAAGGGGATGACTATCTTTGAATATAACGTAATTTGTCCATCTTGATCAGACAGGTTTAATCTGGTCCAAAATTCATTCATTGTGGCATCCTGTACTGTTTATAGCCACCGTCAGCCTGAAGGCCAATGTAGGGGCAAGTGAAGAGAAGTGATGTCCTATGTCATGACACCATTATACAAATGACACAGTTCACCTCATTTTATGATGGCACATGATACAATGACATCAAGGTTGCTTCTATCAGAGATGTCTATGATCAAAACTAGTAACCACTGATAGCCTTCTCCTCCATGAATTTCTCTAATCTCCATTTAAAACTGGTTTGAATGTTGAGACCTTTTGCATACATAAAAAGAAGGATTCTATTCAAAAATGGCTCAACTTAGGTACAGGTTTATTATGTTGTTTAGATGTCTCCTCAAATGGGGATGAAATGTTTGCAACCAAATTGCCATGCTCAGAGCTCAAACCAACAACATAACTACCAACCTGAGCTGCTAATATACAAACAGGTTTATTATCTCCTTGTGAACCAGGTCTTAGAAACTTGGTAGCAATTTTGTTGAGAATCATTCCACAAAATAGCAATAGCACTTATAATCACTTCACAGTGCTTTACAGACCTCTCTAACCTGTTTACAGAATCAGCATATTGCCCAAAACAAGATAGATCCTGTTCTGACCCAGCCGGGTTTCCAGAAAGCAAACACAGACAAACTCAGTAACTCAAACCTTCACAGCTTTAATCTACAAATAAACTTCTTTGTAGATAAAAGATGGCTTGCAGCCAATTAGTCCAACCAGAAAAGCCTTGACAGAATTCTTCAGATAAGCCAGTATCTCTACATACAATGCTGGGTCCTTAGAGCTTCTTAGAACATTTTTGCCTTCTACAGAGCAAAAACCCTTTGAAACCAGGCTTATATTCCCTGGAGGGAGGGGCAATTAATTAGCATTCTTACTCCAAAGTCGCTTGTGCTGCTCTTCTATGAATCATCCTGCGCTTACTCACACTTAGCACAGGCTCCTTGGGAACTCCTCCTCACTGCTGCTGGCTAACCACAACAGGTCCTCATTTTGCTGACCTTGAAAGGATGGAAGGCTGAGTCAACCTTGAGCCATTCAGAATCGATCTCCTAGCAGTGAGCTGAATTAGCCTGCAATACTGCACTCTAACCACTGTGCCTCCATGGTTCTAAATGGCCCACATGTGAAGAAATCAGCACTAAGGCTCCTTGTACTGCTATTTAACATTCCAAACTTCCAGACTTCATCCTTGAACAAAACTATGCTGGTTTTTTTTCCTACTTCTCATATTAGTGAGGTTTTTATAGCAACAATATGGTATCTCCAGGTGGTATGGTTATAATGAAATAATCACACCCCTAGAGAATGCTTCTTAACACCTTAGAGGTGATAACTAGACCCTCTGACATGCCTTATTGCTTACAGAGATGCTGATGGCTGCAAGTAAAAAAGAACTACGAAACACAAACAGCATGCAAAATTAAGCTGCATTGTCCATTTGTTAATTACAAAGAGCCGCTAAACATTGCCAGTGTGCACCTTTTCTTTTACACTGTCATCATAATTAAAAAGTTTTCCTTTTTGTGGTTTTGTATTACCACAACATCGATCAAAGTCCTCTGCCTGATGGGTGCAAGTGGATGCAATATGTTCCACATAGGTTACTTCTGGAATAGTGTTATTTAATATAACAGAATCCTGTTATGTTGCCACAGTCTTGCCAAATCGTTTGCTGTCAAACTGCCTTTAACATGGAATTATTATAGAAATTTCATTAAAAAAACATCTGTAGAAGCAGAGCAAATATTTCCTCACCAGGGCTGAGGAGATATTGAAAACTTTTGAAGCTTCAAACTCAGATCAGGGGAGCTTGGTTTCCTAGTAAGTACATTGTTCTCCTATGTAACACAAAATGTATAATCTTGTTCATGTTCTTCTCTTCATTTTGACAACCATCAGTTTCGTCTCCTGAATATCAAATGCAACTGACCCTAACTAGAAAAGCTATTATTATTATTATTTTATTGTATTAGTTTGATTTATATCTCACCTTTGGCTGGGACCTCCTGAAGATTTCCTGTAATCCAACTCTTCTGGTGTGCTTGCAAATCTCTATTTTGAATCTTGCATTTTCACTATATGTGTTGTACCCAAACCAACTTTACTTGGGCATTTAAAGACTGATCCCTGTAATACATATTTCATACTTCGTTTTCTTTCCAGCTTTGCTAGAACAAACAGAAGAATGTGATGTTTTGACTGAGTTATAATATATGCAATAATGGATTGGCCAGTTATCACAAACCAGAATAAATCAACTAGATAACATTCCTGGTGTTGTTGTTTTCCACCAAAGAGCATTAGAACTTTCTCTCTTTCAAACGTTGATTTTTGCCATGACCTCCAAATATAGTTTGCAAATCTGCTTGTGTCTTCTTTGCATCTTCCAAATCCCTACCTGCTTCTTAAAAAAGTTAATTTGCATAACACCTTTATAACACAACTTATTAATAATTTCCCAACAGAAATTCCTAGCTCTTCTTAGGCAGGGATTTTTCCTGAAAGGTAACAATTTGGCAGCTGCCAAAATTCATCAGAAATTGCTAAACATATTCAAATTTAAATTAAATACAGAGCCATTTACAAGGGTCCTTTGGCAAATATTTAAATTTAACACTCTTGTACATTACCCATCTTCAAAAATATATCCATCCTTTATCTTCATTTATCATCTGTGTATATAAGTGCAACAGGCAGAAATCATGACTGAAGATGGTTTAGAAAAAGCATCCCTGATCTAGAATTGTTTAAAGTGGAAAAAGAACACCTGGAACATGTTATTTTCACATCTGAAAATGCCAATTCTTATAAAGTCTCTAAAATTATAATCTATATGTGAGATTTCCCTCCCTAGTACATGATCTGAATGCACAGTACAGATGCACAATGTCTATACATTGGAATTTTGCAAAGGATCCTATCAAGGTGATGTCTATTATAACCTTTATTAGTATGCTTCCAAATGATACCAAATTCTACTCCCATCCATTTAAATATTGATAGCTTTGTTTCTTAAAAAAAAAAACCACTTGGGAACATTTAATTTTATCTACTATCTGCCACCCTGATTCCCTTGTGGTATCGAAGCAGCAAGTTTGTCTCAGTTAAAATGTTAATTAGATTTTTTTTTTACAAACATATTTTAATTGTTCTGCCCTTCATTGAGATTGCTACACATATGTTTATTTATCATTACAAAATTCACCATGTGTTTTTGTTGTTGGTTTCATGGTAAAAACAATGCTGAAATCCAATGCACGTCTAATTAGGAGCAGATCTCACTGAGTTTCTAGGGACGGTCATATCCGATTGCAAGCATACCAAACCACTTCTTGAATCTGATAGCACAGTACTTCAAAAAAATGGGAAGAAGAGTAAAATTAGCTATTCTGCCCATTTTGGAATGCCTATAGTAGAAACAACAAAATGCTACTTGATTTTCATGTAACTGTTCAGCGAAATGACAGAGGTTTGGATGGAGTCCATTGACCTATGGTCTCTAAAATCCAATCTTCCTTCATATTATGAAGTGGTTTGATGTAAATACAACAGCATTTGTTGTTTTTGTTGTTGCTATTCCAAGTCTGAGATTGCAGGATATCGTACAAGATTATTTGCCAAAGTTGGTCAGGAACTCCAAGAGCAAAGCCATTCTTTGCAAGCATCTTGAAATAGCCTTCAGCTTTGCAGGTCCCATAGGAGTCCAGAAAAATCTCTCAATGAAATTCTGACATTGAAAAATATTTTATTGATGAAACAACTGACTTCCAACTGAATAATCAGTTCATTACTGATTTACATTTAAAAACATATTCATACTACTAAGATCTCACCATAAAAGTTTCACTTCATGGTAAAAATAAATGTTACTTTTAATGTTATTTTTCTTAAACACTAAAAACATAGAATGCATTTCTTTCACATTCAAGTCAGTGGCAATCCTCTACCCAAGTGCTGAGTTAATGCATATTATTATGACAATTTGTTCTATGAAAAGCAAGAAATTGAGATTGACAGAATTCTTTGTATCTGTAATGGAAAATTAAGTATCATTAATTTTGCACTAAGTCCTGAACAAATTTAGAGATTATTTAAATATATTTTTCTGCCATCTTTACATATTCCTTTGCAGCAAGGCATGGAAGTTCAGATTTTTAAGGGCATTCAGAGTTATATTGATGTAAATGTTCCCTGAAATGAAACTTGCAAAATGAGAAAATAAAATGAGGAGTCCACATGCCTGCAGCAGGTGAATTCAAGGAGGATAGAAAAACTTCACTGCAAGGGAGAAATGAGAACAGAATCCCTGTTAACAATATAGCTTTGATAACCAGATATTGAGAGTAAACATTCATCTTTTTCCACTGCTGCACTAGTTGTCCAAAGTCATTTAGTTGGAGATTGTTGGCAGAGGCCATTTGCACCTTCTTTTCCAGCTCAAAATTGAATTTCATGCTGCATTAGAACATAGCACACAAATATTGGAAGGGAACTTGAGAACTGTCAACTTGAATCCTGCTCAGTGTGGAATTTTAGTACTACACTATCCCTGACACCATTCTCTTCCAGTGAAGGAGAGCTTGCCACCTCCTGAGGTGATCCGCTCCATTAATGAATGGTTCTAATCATCAAGAAATGCTTCCTTGTGCCCAGTCAAAATCTGGTCCTATCTCAGAGAAAGGCAGTTTAGAAACATGTAGCTGGGGAAGCCTGCTTAATACCTTCTCTCGCTGTTACTTTGCAGGGTCAAACTATCTTTTCTCTTTGGTCTTGTGGATAGGTGACCAGGATAAAAATCAGGAGATTGTGAGCTACTTTCACCTTAGAAAAAAATATGCTGGGCCAGTCACTTTTTCTCAATTCAACTCACCTCACAAGATCATTCTTATAAGGAAAATAGAACGAGGAAGGAGTATTATATACGTTCACCATCTTGAGTTATTTATAAAAGTAATAAAAGGGATTTAAAAATGTAAAAAATAAAATAAACTACCTGGACTCCATGAGGATTGAGGCAATAGACAGATTGTGTAAATAAACAAAGTTTCATATGTAACATGAAATGAAGCCATAGCAAGTTTTTTTTCTAATAGCAGAAATGAGTTAACCTCTAATTATTCAGAATTCATACATTGAGAAGTAGAAAGTGTCTTAGCAGAAAGCCACTGAGAGCTGTAGTGCAATCTGGATGAATAAATATATATAATAAATCAACAGATTCTACATCGAAAGGTAGCCATCTTATAGAAAAAGTCTACAATGAAAAGCTTACCTCTTCAAGTCAAATCACGATTTCAGCTTAAAATAATAAATAGAATATCTAAATTCTGTTGGATTCATATTTTATGACAAACAAGCAAAACAAAATAAAACCCCATTCACCTCCATTTATTCTGCACCACATCTTGCAAATAACAGGAAAGTTTCTGTAAACTACACAAAGTGTTTGGCGTAGGATGGAATGTTATTATTGCCACAGGAATACTATTAAGTGCACTTTTAACAAAATAGCTTTCTTATTTGCATGAAGACCATCTTGATAATAAACCTTTGTCTGACTGTGATGAAAGAGAGAAAGAGAGATATTTCTTACAAGGTTCATTTACTCTTAGTCTGATAGAACAGCTTCCACAGAAATCTCAGTATAAAACTGGAAAGGAATACAGATGTACACCCAGGGGAATCAAGAAAGAATGGTCAAATCCAGGTTTATCTGCATCAATGCCACAGCCACAGGCATCTGCAGGGCAGGAGCAAGTGAGAGAAAATGAGAAGAGCATATTGTGTTAATGCAATTAAAGCTCCACCCCATATTTTGCTGATTAAAGTCTTCAGTTCTGCAGACCATTCTGGCCAGGACTGTTAGGCATCAGGGCACTATGCCACACAATGGCTCTTGGAATTCAACTCTAGTCACCACACAATCAATGGCAAGGGGGTACAGGAATCATAATCTCAAACAATTTGAGAATATTGAGAACATATATGAGCCGTGGTGATGCAGTGTTAGAATGCAGTACTGCAGGGCTAACTCACTGCTCAGTCCAGGAGTCCAAGACTCACCGGCTGAAGGTTGACTCAGCCTTCCATCCTTCTGAGGTTGGAAAAATCAGGACCCAAACTTTTACAGGCAACATGCTGATTCTGTAAACTGGTTAGAGAGGGCTGTGAAGCACTGTGAAACGGTATATAAATCTAAGTGCTATTGTTATTCTGTCTCCAGATTAGGCTACAAGAAAATCACACTGATGTAGTGATAGCCCAGGCATTTAGGACAGCTCACCATGGCCAACTTGCTGTGGCCAACTCACCATGGACAACAGACCATGTACAACTCGCCACAGGACAAGAGTTACACTAATTTTGAAGAAATGGTGAAATAGAATCATTAAAGAAAGGATGCAAAAGGAGGGACAAAATGAAATGTGAATGAAAAAATTAAAACATGGTTTAATTACCTTAAATAATGATTGGATTATTTAAACAATAATTGAATTGTTGAATTGTCCAGTGACAAGTTGTCTTGGGAGGCTCCAACAGTGCAATCAAATTCTCTGCTGATTGAATAATGAGATAGAAAATAGATTAATCAAAGCAACAAGTAGTCCTGTTGTTCTGACAGTGCAGTACAGATAACAGGCATGTTTGCATGATCCAGACTGATGTGAGACATGGAAAAAATAACTTGCCTAATTATCTAACATGAGGCATTCAAGAGTACAGAAGATTTTCAATTAATTCACATTGACTGGCAGTATCTTCTTATCAACAACATCAACAACCACTTTCCTGCAACTGGTGAACTCATGTTGATTCAGTCATTGCTCTCATTTAGTAGAAGACTGATAAAGTGTTCATTTTTCTCTCCACTGGAAAAAAGATTTTTTTTGAAAGATTTGCTGAGTAATGTTTGTGGTTATGATCAGGGGTGGGATTCAAATTTTTAACAACCGATTCTGTGGGCATGGCTTAGGTGGTGGGCGTGGCTTGGTGGCCATGTGACTGGGTGGACATGGCTTGGTGGTCATGTTATTGGCTGGGCGTGGCCAACTCAATATCACTCACATCGAGGCATGCATCTCCTCGCCTGGCTTCTCATGACTATGGGGATGCTGCAACAGTCGTAAGTGTGAAAAATGGTCATAAGTCATTTTTTTCAGTGCCATTGTAACCTTGAATGGTCACTCCACACAAGCAAAGTACTAGCAGAGGAGGGGAAAAAACTCCAGGGAAGTTCCTGAGACAGGAAGTCTAGTCCTGCCAAGAATTTAATAAGGGTTAACGGAGAAGCAGTTTCTGTAAGCAACATCAGAACGTTTCCTTCCTGCCTTCCTTACAGGATTAGGCCAGTAATTCTTCTAACAACCAGTTCTCTGAACTGCTTAGAATGTTAACATCTGGTGCTAGCGAATAGGGGCGAACTGGTAGAATCCAACCCCTGGTTATGATCTCTGAAAAGTTAGCTTTAGAATAAAAAAATCATTACTATTCTTTTTAAAATTTTAAGAGGTGGGTGATAACTATTAGAACAAAACTTACAAGGGAAAAATCCATGTTTGGGATCATTGGGAAAGGCATGAAAAATCAAACTGTCAACAAGTTTCAATCTGTCTCACATATTCTTTCAGAGAAGGGAAAGGGCCCCCATTGTACATGTGGTGCCTGACTGCTTCTTTTCTATGGCTATTGTACTTGCCTTATCCTTGCCTCTTGAAGTACAAGGACACTCTAATCCTCTGGACTTCAAAAAGACACTTAACACCTTTTCATTTCCTGGGGAGTTTAGATATTAATGGTGATAGAAGTGCCTTTAGTGAATTTTTAAACTGCTATGATATTTGGGGTTTTCTTGTTTTTCTTATTGTTGGGTTAGGGTTAGACACTTCAGGGTGGGTTTGATCTTTTAAGTAATAAAAAAGGATGCCACCTATGCCAATTGTGGCCAAAAACAGCAAAGCTGATAAAAAAAGGGGGGGCTAAGTACTCCCATAGCATCTGCAGAAATTTCATTCTCATGCCTTTATAAAATAAAAGACTTTTCTACAGTCAAGGGTAGGACCAACTAGACCAATCATGTGGCTCTTCTTCTCTTGTACATAAACAAGGGTAATGTCATCATGATCTCAAAATTGTAGCCAATAGAGATAGTCCTCGAGTTATAACAGTTCATTTAGTAACTGTTCAAAGTTACAACAGAACTGAAAAAAGTAACTTAGGACAGTTTTTTACACTTACAACCGTTACAGCGTCTTCATGGTCATGTGATCAAAATTCAGATGCCTGGCAACTGACTCCTATTTATGATGGCTGCAGTATGCTGGTGATCACCTTTTGCAACCTTCTGACAAGCAAAGTCAGATTCACTTAACAATCCCGTTATTAATTTAACAAGTGCAATGATTCACCTAACAACTCTGGCAAGAAAAGTCATAAAAAGGTGCAAAGCTCATTTAACAAATGTCTCACTGAGCAACAGAAATTTTGGGCTCAATTCTGGTCATAGAATTCAAGTCAAGAACTATCTGTACATGTATCTAAAGAGAAATCCAAGTGACAAAATATATTTATTGTGGTGAAGACCCTCAAGATTTCATATTGATGCATTGTCCTACAACTTGCCAGCCACCACTAGAAATTACTGAACTTCAATTCCTATTCTTTTCTGTTTTCACTTGCCATATGAAAGTTTGTGAAGATATTTATTATCAACTGCAGTCAGCCTGTCCTTCTGCTCCGTGAAATTGATGCATTAACTTGCCATGGCTTCTACAAAAGCTACATTCTAAAAAATGTTAAATACAAATACAAATGAATTACAAGCCCAATTATCATCCAATTCAGATAACAAAGAAATACTTGGAAATGTGTATTTTTAACTCCCTTAAATATTACCTGGAGGAGTAAAAGGAAATCTGCTGCTGTTCTTAAGCTCATTTATTTATCATCATGATGTCTTGTAAGAATATTCACAAAAAATGTAGACAGGTCATTTTGTTGTAAAATGGTATATTTTAAAGGAAAAATAATATTTTAAATACGTGTAATCATGTGCATGCCTTGTTAATTATTCTGTAGATATATTTAAAAAAAATAAAAAGCAAGTAAGGATATAACCAAAAATCCAGCCCAAGAAGACAAAGTCTAGCACAGCAAAATCCATGTTGATGCTAGGCAGATGTTTGCTACAATTCCATTTTATTAATGTTTATGATATCTTCTGGGTTGAGATATTCTTAATTTTTATTTTGGTACCATTGTACCAAAGCAACAGATTTTTGAGACATACATACAGATTGAAAATGCTATCTAGAAAAGGACATTTGAATACTGAGATCAGATTAGATGGAAGGATACTGTGTTCATTTAATTCAAGCCAAGTATGTATATTTGCATACAGTATCTCTTGCCAAGGAATCTATACAAAGCAAATAGTAAAATTAAATAAAGTACTGACGCTCTATGGTAGTGTCAGTATATGTATCACACCATAAAGAAAGCAAGTGTGGAACCCAGATTAATTATAGAATTGATCTAATGCAACAATGGAAAGCATAATTAATACTGTCCCATTTATTATGACAACTTAAAAACTGATGCATGTCACCTTCTTCACAGTCAGTTGAACATCATGTCTAATCAAATCACTCTGAGTTAGAACCAATAGAATGAATAAAAACTTGCTCATCCCTAAAGCATTTAAAACCATCATTTCTTCATGGTTCATACTCATAACCCAAATGAACATCATATTTAACAGTGAAATTCCTACACAGGACCACTTCCCCTTTTTATCATAATGACAGGAACAATAACCAGAGACAACGTAACCTGAAGTGAAAATATTGAAATCGATATTTTAAATGCTGGAAGACCCACAGAATCCTCAAAAATATGGAATAATAAATAGTATTCATTATAAAAGCAATATTGCTATATATATTTGAGTATATGGGGCTTTAATTTTGTATACAAATGCTTTGCTAATGCATATTTGTAAGGTAAACAGATTTACTTCATTTTACACAGTAAATCCTACTGGTATGCCAAGATTTCTAATATACAAATACAGTGCTTTATCCAAAGCCTATAAAACATTAACAAGGCTTCTAGCAGCTATTCCAGTTGCAGAAGAAATGAACAGTTGATTTTAAATTTGTTATATAATCCAATCTGTCCGTTTTGGCTTTTGACATTTGACTCCCTTTATAGGATCAGGGAAATGAAATTTGGATAAAGAAAAAAAAAATCAGTGTTGTTTCTTATTCCAATCTGGATCAATCACCTGGACCAGAGGTTTATCCTGAAACATTATTCTGGGATATATATATTTGCCTTCATTTGTTGTTTCTTGGGCACAGACCTGGTCCTTTTTTTACCATCCTCTAAAAACACCAAATGTTTTTTTTTTAAATGGTATAATGTTAACTCATAATTTTGAAATCCATATAGGAAGCAATATATAGTGAGCTAAAAAATGTGATATTTTAATGCAGTATCAAGCAGTGTGATACATTTTTCTGTGGTTCTGTACTTAAGTTGTCTTGTATACATACTAATAAGTATTTATTTCATTTCTGCAGAGTTCATTTTCATAAATTTTGTTCACCTGAGTGTCGGGATGATAAGACCTGACATTCTTCTTTACTACAAGATAATTATTCCAGTCAAGGATAATTGCCTGATGGTTTTCTGCATACTTTTATGGTCTACAGATTATGCCAGTGAGGTGACAGATTTTGTTTTCTCCTCTGGCCTGTGCTCATTTTAACTGTGGTGTTATGTGGCTCTTATCCTGAACTGTCAAGACTAATATAAGGAATGGACCAATGATGAGCTCCCCTTGTGACCAGCGGATATTTAAACATATAATTTGCCATACTTGGTTTGCGATTGTTGCCATGTGTCCTCTGTACACCCTTGCAAAAAGATCTCTCTTTCTCTCTCTCTACTAAGGGAGAGAGGAAGAGGGAGGGAGAGGGGCGGACTTGTTGAAACACAGAGTTATGATTTTTTTCAGAGACAAGGCAAGTACTCAACAAAGTGATGCATTGATTTATTGATTCCCTATGAGTCATCAAACTGGTCAACTGTTAGCAAGCGCATATAATAGATGGATTTTCTGGACGATAATATGACCCTACTCTGATATTTCAGGTCTTCTAATGGTGCATCTATTGCCTCTGAATTGAGTCCATCCACTTTGCTTCTAGTTGTCCCCTTCTTCTTTTTCCTTCTCTCTTTCTCAGAATTAAATGCATCCAAAGTAGGATAGTGTTCTGACCCAGCCTTAGCACAACCAAGAAACAGATTCCTTGTCCCGGGAAAAACCCTCTTTATTTCGTTACTGTGAATTCATGGCATTCACACACAGAAAAGTCCAGGCAATAAACCTTCCAATGGTTAATTGCAAGAACAGACCTTATCAGTCCTTGGATAATTGCCAGGCTGAGAGCTTGCAGTTGCAAAGCTGTAAATTAATTCCTGGCAAGGAGTCTCCGAGGCATGAACCACGATAAGCAAATCTTCCAAAAGAAATATGAACTATTGTCTCCTGCAACCATCACTCCCCTTTTGCTTCTATTTATTCCCTAGAGAGGGGCCATTCAGAGTCCCCATGTGCCTTTCTTCCCGAATTGGCCCCTGTTCCTCAGTTGTTCTCCTCTCCCGACAGCTCTGCACATATGCATACCTGCAACGGGCCCCAGTGGTTCTTCTTCCCTACTTATCTCCTACTCCAAAGGCAGCTGGGAAATGTTGGATGGCCCTGGCCCTATTTCTGCTTGTGATGCAGAGCATCCATCAGAGCCTTCCCCAGACTCCATGACTGGCCCAAGTTCCTCCCCAACCTCCTCATCGTCCAAGTCTGCCACCAGCTCCGCTGGCAGCTGGCAGTCCACAACAGATAGTTTGAGTCAGGTCATTTATACCTCAAGTGAGAACTCTGAGTTGATATGTTTGATGATCCATTGGTTTGTTTTCTTGAGCCTCAGTGGTGCAGTAGTTAGAGTGCTGTGCTATAGGCCACTTCTGCTAACTATCAGCTGCCTGCATTTTTGTAGATTGAATCTCACCAGGCTCAAGGTTGACTCAGCCTTCCATCCTTCTGAGGTGAGTAAAATGAGAACTCAGATTTTTAGGGACAATATGTTGACTCTGTAAAACTGCTTAAAAAGGGCTGTAGTATTATATAAGTAGTATATAAGTCTATAATATATTATATATAAGTAGTATATAAGTCTAAGCGCTAGTGCTGGTGCTATTCTCCAAAACATATTCGGGAGTCTTCTCAAAACCAAAAATGTCAATACTTTTCCTATCCTGCTTCTTCAAAGTCCAACTCTCACTTCCATAAAGTATTTTAGAGAATACCATTGCCTGCACTATTTTGATCTTAATGTGATGTAATGAGCTACAACAAAATGAGGAACAACTGCTTCCAGTGATGGGAAAATTACTGTTGTCTACAAGTTCAATACATACTTTCTTATTTAACTCCAGCACATAGCAGTGAGCAATGAAACCTACATTTCACATCTGAGGTGTGATGATGGAAAATGGATTTGAGGAGATTTTTTTTCCCCTTTGGGATTTAGAGATAGTTTAAACCAAACCTAAAGAAATCTATTTGAGAGCTTAATAATATTTTTTTTAGACTTCTACCTCAAAATGGAAGAAAAATATCTATGAGGTTTTAGCAACTAGAGCTAGTGGTGGTGCTAGGAACTGCAAAAAAAAATCAACTAGAGGGATATTGTAGGCCTAGGTGTTCAGATTGATCATCTCCTGACTTTACATCAGAGCAGGATTGTTAACAGAGAAATATTTAATCCCAGGGCATAATTTTTTTGCCAAATATGGAGGGGCAGCAGGAATATACAATTGTATATACAGGTAATCTTTGTTTAATAACCACCTCATTTAATGGCTGTTATGTTAGATGTGATGATGATGTTGATGAAGAAGAAGAAGAAGAAGAAGAAGAAGAAGAAGAAGAAGAAGAAGAAGAAGAAGAAGAAGAAGAAGAAGAAGAAGAAGAAGAAGAAGAAGAAGAAGAAGAAGAAGAAGAAGAAGAAGAAGAAGAAGAAGAAGAGGAAGAAGAAGAAGAAGAAGAAGAAGAACACTTTGCACTCTCTTTACATTTACAACTTTCCCAGTTATGTAATGCAAAGGAAAAATGAAATACCATCATAAGCACCATTACTGTCTCACTTGGTGACTGCTTTGTTCAACAATAAGTTGTTAGTCCCACTTCTGATCAATAGAGAGAACTACCTAAATCAGAAAAGTAGAGCAGTGTTGAATATGGAAATGCTGGTAAACCAGAAATTATGGTTTTGGAAGGGAAAGGGGAAAATGTAAATACTAAGTGATCATAATTCATTTTTCTAAAACAAAGAAAACAAACAAGGAAGTTATTTTCAAAGTTGATTTATTTATTTAGTAAACCTGCATGTTGCTCCTCTTTCCTAGAGGTGACTCTGGGTGGCTTACAATCAATGTTCATAGTTATTTGGGAAAGCACAACCAACACAGGGTATTTGCTCAGAATAGATCTTTAAAACTGGTTCTTAATACTTGTCCTAAAATAGATTTTGACTTAAGGAGATAATTGCATCCAACATAGAAAAAGCACAACTACGCTGTCTAACACCTTCATGCAAATGCCTACTTTCCCAAGACCACCTGGCTATATGAGGATCAGAAAAAGTATGGTGCCTTTAAAGAACCACTAATTTTTACAGTAATACCACTAATTTTTACAGCAATATAGCACCTTGTGCTAGCTCTGAAGCCTTTTTCCACTTTGGATCTGAATGGATACACGTCCTTTATTACCACTTGCAAGAAATCTGTTAGCATCATGTAGAGCCACTAGGCCTGTAAAGCACTTGAGACTCTATTCCAAGGGTGTCAAACTCGCATTGTCAAGGTGGCATCATGTAATGTAGTGTGACTTTTTTCACCTTCGCTAAACTGGGCATGAGCATGGTCAGCGTGTGATGCATTTGGTCCGAAGGCTGTGAGTTTGACACCCCTGCTCTATTCCATAAACCAGGGGTGTCAAACTTATGGCCCACGGGCCGGATGCATCACACGCTGACCATGCTCATGCCCAGTTTAGCGAAGGCTGGGAAAAGTCCAGATACATCATGTGATGCCACTATGACAATGTGAGTTTGACATCCCTACCATAAACCCTCTTTGGAGAGTGTAAGGACATGGATACAGCATCTCTTACAACTCTTCAAAGCAAATACAGGTTTTCCTGCAATTGTATGAACTAATGCCATTTCAGTTTTGCTAGTAAATTTATAGCTGAAATCAAACCAGTTAATTGCCTCTCCTTGTGAGCTCATAAAAGAATGTATGAGCATGTTTCTTCTTGTGGTTTCTGATGCATTGATTCCCATGTATTTAGTCAAACTCTTTTCTTGTCTATATTGAGGCCATAAACCCCTGAAGTCATTTTGGGTGATTATCTCCAGCCTCTCCCTAAGGCTCTTGGAGGTTAAATTCATTACAGCTTGAGACTGACTTTGCACACTTAACTTTAGTGGGCTTACTTTCCAGGCACTCTGCTATGCTCTGAAGAAGCTCCTAACAAATACAAGAGAAACTATTGCTTTCTGGATATAAGCAGGTTTTTAATATATATATATATAAGCAGTACAAAGACAATAGCTAATTGCTTTGATATGAAGAAATGTGAGCCTTCCTATTTCAGGGAAGATGTGGCTACCTTATCCAACTTAGTGGCATTAATTCCCACCTTTCTTATTGTTACTGAATAGGATGTCAGTTTAAGCTAAGGAGATGATATTTTAGAATATGACACACTAGAATATGAAATACTCAAATATATGCAACAGATTACTCTATTCAGATCTTGATGTTTAGACTAATAAGGTTAGGGTCAAGGAGAATTATCATGGACACACTAGAAGTGCCCAATCTATTCTGTGACACACCTGTTACGCATATTTCTGTTACCATCTAGGAAGGCTCAGGAAGCTAATCTTTTCTATAGTTGCCCCTTTCTTATGGAATTGTCTTATGTTAGGATGCAATTGCTCTTGTTGTTTGATGTTTCATTGTCAGTTTTGAAGAAGTAATTATGGATAGAGATTAGTATTTACACAGTTATGTATGTACTGATCATTCCAGAGCATCTGTCCACATTATAAAGAAGAGTTTTACCTTTCTTCAACAGCTGTGAATTTTGACTAGATAGTGACAGCATTTCAAAATTTTCCTTATAATATTGATGGTCTGCTGCTTAAGTTATACTCACACTTTATAAACAGACATCTGCATGAAGCCTATCTTCTAAACATGCACAGAATAAAAAGGAAGATGTTAAGGAATTTACAGTTATAACTGTCAAACAGAAAAGACCACACCAAAAATCTATTGAAAGAAATAGTAGGTTGTTAACCACCCCCAACAATGTATGTGTAATTTGAATTTAGGAAAAATGGGAACAAATATTTTGACAGAAAGTATCAAAACAACTACTTTCTTTGAACACCTCAAACAGACACCTTTAGCTTGCAATCTTTATTTTAAGCCTGCCTGAAAATATTTGGAAAAGCATATTTTTTTCAAACATTTACTTTGGTATGCTTTTTGAAAAAGTCCTTTCCTAAGAGATTCCTTATAGATCCGTGATGGCGAACCTATGGCATGCGTGCCAGAAGTGGCATGCAGAGCCATTTCCCCTGGCACATGAGAGCTCGCCCAGAAGATCCCCACCACGCATGCATGTGCACTGCCACCATCCGACAGCTGATTGTCATCTATCTGGCATGCATGCGCAGGGGGGCGGGAGTGCACGGGAGACACATTCATATGCACAGAGATGTGCAGCATGCTTTTGGGGGTCACGTGTACATGCACAGATGCATGGTGCAGGGGTGATCGCATGCACATGTGCAAATGTGCGCCGTGCAACAAGGGGGTTGCATGGGCATGCACAGACACATGGCACATGGAGGGGTGACCACACATGCATGCGCAGATGCATGGTGCACGGCAGGGGAATTGCACATGCAGGCGTAGGCACGCAGCGCACTGCAGGGAGATTGCACACACAAGTGCAGATGTGCAGCATGCTGGGATCATGCATGCATGCGCAGGGGAGTAACATGCATTGTGGCATGATCCCATGATCCTGAGCACATGAGCACGCACGCAATTATCGGCAAAGAAGCCAAAAGGAGTTTGCCATCACTGTTATAGGTCATCACCATAGTTAATTTCCTTTTGTTCGTCCAGAGTTTCTGCCATTTCTTCAGTTCAATTTTATAACCAAAGTTTTTTCCCAGGTCACCATTGTCTCCTCGACATGCTCTTCCTCTAATTTATTTTCTAATAAGTATCTGTACAACACCTTGATCAGTTTTTCCTCATTCCCTATCAGCAATTTATCTAGAGTTGTTCCTTCTGTACCGATGCCCCATATTTTCCTAGCCTGTGTGTATCTTGCCATAGTTGTTAAGTGAATCACTGCTGCTGCTAAAATTAGTAACACGGTTATTAAGTGAATCTGGCTTCCCCATTGACTTTCTTGTCAGAAAGTCAAAAAAGGTGATCACATGACCCTGGGACACTGCAATCATCATAACCATGTTGCCAAGTGCCTGAATGTTGAACATGTGACCATGGGGATGCTGCAACAATCATAGTAAGTGTGGAAAAGAGTCATAAGTCACTTTTTTCAGTAGGGTGTTTCTTTGAACAATCCCTAAATGAATGGCTCTAAGTCAAGAACCACCTGTATTGTTTACTGACATTACGTACTGATTAAACTAGGTTAAATTTCCATCCTTTATTTATTTACTTATTTAACATATTGGAATGGCACTGTAATCAGAAACAACTCTTGAAAGCTCACACAGAAAAATAGAATATAAAGCAAACCCCATACAAATCACAACAGCATGACAAGAAAAGAAGAAAATAAAAGTTGGCCACCACAATTCAAATCAGAGAAGCTCTCTGAAAAAGCTGAAAGAAATCCAAAGAGGGACCCAGCCTGATCTTCACAGGGAGGCTATTTCACAATATTGATGCTGCAACAGAAAAGCAGTGCTTCCTTGTCTCAGCCTTATCTTCTATCACTTCTAGAGGCAGCATTCAGCAGGTTCTGACCAGTTCTGGAGAACCGATAGTGGAAATTTTGAGTAGTTCAGAGAACCGGCAAATACCACCTCTGACTGGCCCCACTCCCATCTATTCTCTGCCTCCTGAGTCCCAGCTGATCGGCTGGGTCTTCTTTTGTTGCCCTGCACAGGAGAACAGAGCTGGAAAGCAGGTTATTGGGGTGGGGAGGGAATGAGATTTTACATTATCCTTCCCCCAGGAGTGGAAAGGGAATGGAGATTTTACAGTACCCTTCCCCTGCCATGCCCACCAAGCCATGCCCACCAAGCCATGCCCACCAAGCCATGCCACACCCACCAAGCCACACCTTGCCCACCACGTCCACAGAACTGGTACTAAAAGAATTTGAATCCCACCACTGATCACTACTCCACCAACTTCCCCAAAGTGTGAGATCTCAGGCAGTTTCTCAATGCTAGATCTATCAGCTGGGTCAAAATTGACTGGAGAAGATGACCCTGAAGGAATAACTTCTTGTCTGATAGTACTGATCATGCACTTGTAATCAAAGAAAATAAACTGCTAGTAGGGCAGGACAATACACATTTTACATATCCTCTATTTTGTAGAATTGTACAAGTAATATTGCTATTATTGCTATTCTTCCTTAGGCTGCAATCATATATTCAGTTTTAATGGAATTTATTCATGAATATCCAAATATAAAAATTAGTTCAGGTAGCCTAAGACTGCAAATAGTTTTAAAAGAGCTCTCACAAAAATCATGTTGGAACTATACTATTTGGGCTGGGTTTTTTTCCAATGATGCTATTGAAAGTGTGTCCTATATAATATTCCTAACTATTCCCACAAATATAACTCTATGAGACAATGTATTTCAGCAAATGTTGATAGATGTTCACTTCCAATAAAACACACATTTATCAGAATTAGCCCTGATGAGTACATTGTCTATGTTTCTATAGAAATTTGAAAGCAAACTTTTTCTCCCGTGTTTGCTTACTTAGCAGTTATACTACTTTATTCTAGTGTTTTGTGACAACTAAAGCACTGAGGGTAATGAAAACAGTAGATTGTGTTCATTGATTCTATTTTACAAGAATAAACCTAATCAAAAGAAGCAGAGTAAAAAGATAAGTCATCGACAAGACCAAGAATTATAGGTGCATTTGTATTTGTATGTTGTAAATATATAAAAATAAGAGATGCACATAATGTTTTGTTTTGTTTTATTTTATTTTTTGCCTTATCGTTGTTGCTATTGTTATTTTCTTTTAAAAGTTACATATTTCACTTTGAGAGCCTGGTAAAGAAAACTGATTTTAAAAGACTCTTAATTCACATGTTTTTAATTAACTCTAAAGAATTTTGCTAATACTTTCTAGACAAACTTTCTTATTTGGGAATGAAATAAATCATTCCTCATGATAAGAACTCTGAAAGTAATAATCAAGGAGTTCCAGTATCCTCCCCTGAATCATGGAGCCAAACTTTAATATCCTTCATCCTCTCTGCAATTTACCACAGCTCTGAGCAATTTTTGTCAGTGTTTTGTTTTCTTTATCTTTTGAAAATTTTCTTTGCAATTCACATCTCTCCCAAAATGTGCCACCAAAATGGTGTATTACAGAAGTTAACACAAGCTGTTCATTTCCAAGTATAGCATAGCAATTTTTTTAAAACTTCAGAGTGCTGCCAAAAGTTTATGTATAACTTGTTATATTTCAAGGAGAAGGAGACATATCCCTGTTTACCTTAAGTCTGATGTCAGCAAACATTCAATATACCTGTCAAAATTTTTGATAGCCAACCAAATTACCCATGAAATCAATGAATAGCTGTTCAACTGCTTTCTTTTCTTTTACTTCTCTTCCTCCTCCTGTCAAAAATGACACTGTTATAAATGTAACTCTGTGGTTTATTCTCCATCAACATCTACATAGAAATGAAGCATCAACCAATCAAACTATTTAGATATATAATGTCTTGCTTTATAGATCATCTGTCTCATTCTTTGACTACTCAAGCTCTCAGGGAAAATTAATGGCCACAAAGTCTAATAAAGGCACTGTAGAGAAATCATGTGTGAGATAGGCAGGGTCAAGATACAGAACTGTGAATAAACAGAACAACACCCTCCCATGGAGTCATTAAGGCTGCAGAACAGGGGCAGTTTTACTGCACTGTTTGAGAATAGATGCTATTGAGCTGCCCTTCAGCTAGTGTGGTAGCCAGATACTAAATAAGATAGTAATTGGGCATTGGAAGGAGAACTATAAGAAAATGAAGATATTTAGTGGCATTACTGTTCTGTGCGAGGTAGGCAGGGTCAAGATACAGAACTGTGAATAAACAGAACAACACCCTCCCATAAAAACCTTTTTACTAATCTAAAGGCACATTTTGAATCCTAAGAATGTGTTGAGGCACCAACTTAAAATGGCAACCATAAGAAACTGAACAACAAAATGGCTGCTCTGAGGGAAGAGATGTCAGGTATAGAAAATTGCCTGACTATTTAAGAGAACATAGATAGTCCTCTAAAGCAGCCATTTTTTGGTATTCATTTCTTGTCAATTGCTTTCTAGGTTTCTAGGTCCATCTTTTTTGGAAGGTCTGAAAGATCACCTGGCACATTTCTGTTGGGAGTGTGATCATCTGGTGGAGAAGATACTTTCAGTTATTTCTTTAAGAAGATAACTATCTAATAGTTATTTCTGGACATTTTATCCAACATTTTGTTTTTTAAGAACAATGAAAAAGATAAATACTGTTATGTCTGTGGAACTGGTTAGAGTTCCCACCCAGGTCCGCTGTTTGAGCGGGAGCACCAGCAGCTCCCATTGGTTGGCTCCGTTTGACAGCCGGCTATATAAGCCGGCTGTCGGGCAGAGCCAGCCTGTTGTCGCCCGCTGGTCTGCGAGTTAGCTAGCAGACGCGACAACCCTTTATTCATTGCAATAAAGCCTGTTAGTTGTACGCTCTGGTCTCATGCCTCTTCCTTACCATCGCTCTACAACACTGGCGACGAGGATGGGATGGTCGAAGGCTAACCAGACACGTTATTTCAGAGAGCTGTAAGCCACAGAGAGAGAAACCAAGGGCGCTCGCAAAGAGCGCGAAATTCAAACTGATACTGTTTGAGCTGATTCGCTGAAATGAGCCACAGGCACAGCAGCCGAGGCCGCCCACGCTCACCAAGAGCGCGATTTTCAAAAAGAGCTAAGCAGCCCAGAGAGACAACCGCAGCCGCGTTCTTTTAAGAGCGCAAATTCAAATAGCGATTTGAAGCAGACAAACCAGTTTCCCTTTCCGCGATGAGCGCGAATACAGCATTCCCTCCATTCAAACCAAACGAGGAAACATGGGACTCCTACAAAAATCGATTCAGCCATTTTCTTGACGCCATCGGTCTAGCCGACGCTGCGGAGCATAGGAAGAAGTCCTATTTCCTGAGTTACTGCGGAGCCACCGTCTTCGACACGGCCACAGCATTAGTCGCGCCCCGCGCCATCAGAAGCGTCCCATGGGACGAGCTACAGGAAATACTTTCAAATCACTATTCGCCCAAACCGTCCCAAATAGCCAGGAGGTATGCCTTCAGAGTCAGGAAGCAAGCAGAGGGGGAGTCGATCAACGAATACATGGCCGCCCTGAGAACAGCCGCTTTGCAGTACGGATTCAAAGAATATTTGGAGGACATGCTGCTGGATCAGATCGTCTGTGGGGTAAGAGATCTGAGACTCCAAAGGCGTTTACTGGCGAAAAAAGACTTGACTCTAGCCTTAGCCATGGAGGAAGCCCTAGCTACTGAGCTCTCGGCCCAGTCAGCAGCTGAAATTCAGGGAAATCAATCTAAACCCAGCACGCACACTGTCCATTCCGAAGAGGTAATCCGCGAAGATGACCCCACAGACACATCTGACATTAACCGCCTAAATCATCAGAAGCCTTCACAGGTAGGAGTGGGGCAGAGAAGCAACTTCGCCCCCAAACAACCTCCCATGTGCCTAACCTGTGGAGGCTCCCACCCTAGGGCATCCTGCAGGTTCAGAAACGCCATCTTCCTGAACTGCCAAAAGAAGGGTCACATCGCTAGAGTCTGCCAAGCAGGGCGATCCTTACCTCAAAGACCTCCACCACCTTCTAACTCCCAAAGGCAAGTGGTAGACTGCTATACCTGCTACCACGCTAACCATACTTCCCTAACCCCTGATAAAATTAAAATTTCTGTTTTCCTAGAAGGTAAACCCTGTAGGATGGAGGTGGACACGGGATCCGCACTCTCGATCATCTCCTGGGATACCCTGAAGAGGATCCAGCCCAGGCTGTCAAGGAAACAGCTACAAAGATGCCACCTGACGCTACGAGACTACCAGGGCAAGAACATTCCTGTCCTCGGGAAAGGCAAGTTCCTTGTTCAATTCCGAACCTTTAAAGGCCATCTGCCCCTAGTGGTTGTTAATGGTACCCTCCCTAGTCTATTGGGACTTGATTGGTTTCCTTCTCTCGGCCTTAGTGTAACCGGGATCCATGCTGTCTCAACTTCTGATGTAGATACACTATTTTCAGATTTTTCCGACATATTTAGCAATGAACTGGGTTGCTATTCGGGCACCCCCATATCATTTTCAGTAGACCCCCAGGCAATCCCTCTTCGTTTAAAACCCCGGAGGGTGCCTTTTGCCATCCGTCCGAAATTGGACGCAGAACTAGACAAACTACTTAAGCAAGGGGTGCTAGAACCCACTGATTTCGCTAAATGGGAGACCCCCATAGTCACCCCACTCAAGAAAGATGGCAGTTTGAGAATCTGCACGGATTACAAAACCACGCTCAACCGCTATCTGCAGGTCAGCGCTTACCCTGTGCCCATTATTCAGCATCTGTTACATACTTTCGAACCCGGCACCATTTTCGCTAAGTTAGACATGTCCCAGGCATACCAACAGTTCCCTGTCGATGAGCAGACAGCGGAGTTACAAACAATAGTCACGCACAGGGGGGCATTCAAATGTAAGCGCCTCCAATTCGGGGTCAGCGTAGCCCCAGGCATTTTCCAGTCACTCATGGAGAGGATTCTCCAGGGTCTCCCAGGAGTGGTTCCCTACTTCGATGACATCTTAGTCTCAGCCACAAACAGGCCCCAGCTCATTCAGAGAGTCAGGACAGTGCTAGAGAGGTTCAGGCAGCATGGCCTCAAACTTAAGAGGGAGAAGTGTGCCATCGCCACTAGGCAGGTGGACTTTCTGGGTTATAGAATAGACGCCTCTGGCATCCACCCCATTGAATCCAAGGTGAAGGCCATCCATGAGGCACCCACACCTACCAACAAGACTGAACTACAAGCTTTCCTGGGACTCTTGAATTTTTACGCCTCATTCCTCCCACACAAGGCATCTGTCGCTGAACCATTACATAGGCTACTAGATAAAGACTCACCCTGGCACTGGGGACCCAAGGAAGCCCATGCTTTCAAATCAGTCAAATCCATACTCACATCAGAAGCGGTCCTAGTTCAATTCGATCAACGTCTTCCCCTGGTCCTGGCCGCTGATGCATCCCCTTTTGGCATTGGGGCTGTCCTGAGCCACAGACTCCCCAACGGTTCCAAGGCACCAATTGCTTTCTTTTCCAGGACTCTTTCTCCTACCGAGAGGAACTATAGCCAGATCGATAAAGAGGCCCTGGCCGCAGTGGCTGCAGTTAAGAAATTCCACGAGTTCTTGTTTGGCCACCAATTTGAGTTAGTGACTGATCACAAACCTCTTTTAGGACTTCTGTCTGGAGATAAGCAAACTCCGCAGGTACTTTCACCCAGAATGACCAGATGGACTTTGTTTCTGGCCGCCTACTCATTCAAGTTAGTGCATCGTCCTGGCAAGACCCTGAGCCACGCCGATGCCCTTAGCAGCTGCCCCCTGCCAGTTCCAGTCGAAGACCCAGCGCCCATCCATGCCATTTTCGAGGTCAACGAACTCAAGCTTCCAGTGACAGCCGAGGACATCGCGGCGCACTCGAAAAAGGACAAAATCATCGCCCAGGTTCTGGACTGGGTGGGAAGGGGGTGGCCGGAAACTCAATGTACAACTGATTTTGTCCCCTTTAAAACCCGCCAGCAGGAGCTGTCAAAATTACAAGGTTGCCTACTGTGGGGAACAAGAGTGGTCATCCCTGCATCCCTGCAAGTACCCATCCTGAAAGTGCTGCACGAGGGACATCCGGGCATCGTAAGAATGAAGGTGGCCCGGTATGGACGCTCAAATCGCCAACTGGGTAAGCTCTTGCCAACCTTGCCAACAAACCAGGGCCGCCCCTCCAGCTGCCACGCCCACCAGATGGGAGAGTGCTAACGCCCCCTGGTCCCGCCTGCACGTCGACCTGGCTGGACCTGTGCACGGCAGGACCTTCTTGGTGGTCGTGGATTCATACTCCAAGTGGATTGATGTAGCCTTACTTCCCACAACCACCACCCAGGCAATAGTGAAAGCCCTAACTCGTTTATTTGTCACCCACGGGCTTCCAGACACCCTGGTTTCAGACAATGGCCCACAGTTCACATCATGTGAATTCGGCATGTACACTGCCAACTTGGGCATCAGGCACGTCCTTACAGCACCATTCCATCCCGCTAGCAACGGGATGGCAAAGAGAGCAGTTAGGTCAACCAAGGAGGCACTCGCCAGGTTGGGCCAGGAGGATTGGCACTCTAAGCTGTCTCGTTTCCTACTCAGCCAGCACACAACACCCTGCACTACCACCAACAAATCTCCTGCCGAACTTTTGATGGGGAGACGGCTTAGAACCACCCTAGACAGGCTACACCCCCACTATTGCCCAGACACCCCTCTAGGGTCCGATAGTCTGGTCAGAGACTTCGCTCCACAAGACCTGGTATACGCCAGGAACTACGCGGGGGACCCGTTGTGGGTGCCGGGACAAATCGTGTCAGTCACCGGCCCCAGATCCTACCGGGTCCTCCTGGAGGATGGACGTTTGTGGCGGAGACACGTGGATCAACTCAGAAGGCGACGGACGGGCGCGACAGATACCAACCCGTGCCAACCTGCCAGCACCAACGGCGCCTCACCCACGCCTGATGCAGATCCCCTGCGGAACCTGGTTTTCCCTGACGAGCAAGAGGGCTGGATGGAGAACCCGAGTCTACAACCGGAGTCACCGATCCAGCCACCGAGCGACCCAGCTGACCAGCAGGACCTCGAGACTCGGTCGGATCAACCAGAGCAGGAGGTTTCGCCAGCACCACCAGACACCACACCAGGGCAAGCCCACACACCAACGACCGCTGGGGCACGTCCCGAGAGCCAGGACTTGACACCGGCCGGCAGTTCACCCGACTTGCGACGCTCTGGTTGCCAGCGAAGACAACCCACATATCTACAAGACTATGCATGTTCCCAGCTGGGGGAAAGGAGTGTTATGTCTGTGGAACTGGTTGGAGTTCCCAACCAGGTCCGCTGTTTGAGCGGGAGCACCAGCAGCTCCCATTGGTTGGCTCCGTTTGACAGCCGGCTATATAAGCCGGCTGTCGGGCAGAGCCAGCCTGTTGTCGCCCGCTGGTCTGCGAGTTAGCTAGCAGACGCGACAACCCTTTATTCATTGCAATAAAGCCTGTTAGTTGTACGCTCTGGTCTCATGCCTCTTCCTTACCATCGCTCTACAACAAATACCATTCTGGGAGAAATGCTTCTGGGGAGAAACTCTATATGGCATCTATTTCTAGTAGATAGGTGATCATTCACAGACTTTGTTGTTGTTTTGTTCTTGAAGATTGGTGGTGGAAGAAGCTTGTCTCCTGGTTTCTCTGAGAACTCTAGGGTATCCTTAAATGCATCAGTGGAGTTTGCTTCTAATGAAAAAAGGAGATCGTTAGAATTACTTATATCCTAAAATATCTGTACCTACCCGGGACTGAGCACTACAGAACAGTAATGCCACTAAATATCTTCATTTTCTTATAGTTCTCCTTCCAATGCCCAATTACTATCTTATTTAGTATCTGGCTACCACACTAGCTGAAGGGCAGCTCAATAGCATCTATTCTCGAACGGTCCAGTAAAACTGCCCCTGTTCTGCAGCCTTAATGACTCCAACTTTATTTCTTTTTTCCTTTTCTTTTTTAAATAGGCTTCACTGCCGAGTGAAGGAGATTGAGGGAGGAGGGTGTCCATCTGAAAGTAAAAAGGACTTTCTAGTTTTGCTGTGCCTTCTTGCTGAGAGAAGCAAGAACTCTTCTGTTAGTTCTGTTGATCCCCCATCTGAGGTCAAACCATGATAAAAGCCTCACAGAGATTACCAATATTATAAGGTGCAGAAAGTTCATCTAATCCAAATCTTTCATTTAAGAAACGATCATCTACTCACTTAACTTTGCAGACCTATTTTGAGAGTAATAACTCTGCATGCTAAAAAATGGAGAAGATGCTTGCAGAGCAAATAAACGCTCAATTACTATCAGATTATATTTCAGTGAGGTACTGTTCATAAGTTCAATGAAGAAAAAGTTTTACTCAGTAGGCATATACACTGAAAAGGAAACATCTAGCTTGCATAACCACATTGTTCTAAACAGACCCTGACTTTTTGCAAACAAAGGTTTGTTTGTTTGCTTGTTTGTTTAGAAAAAATGAACAGGTCTATACTTACTCCATATTTTGTGAATATAGCCTGGTTTAAAAATCTCAGGACTTTCATTTTGGAATGATTGGACATTCTTCCATTGGCAAGGTAATTCCACAGATTTTATAACATACCATTTTAATAGCATTTGTGCCCTTGTAGGTCAGACATTGTGGAACCTTAAACCTAACCCTAACCTTAAGTGCTTTTACCCTGCAAAGGGATTTTTCCATGCATTTTACCTGGAAAGGTAGAAACAATGGTCTGAAAAAGTCAGCACCCAACTAACAGTATCGATGTGCTGCAAATTCATTGGTGACATCAGTTTGCTTCTACACGTTGATGGGGACCTAACCCAAACCCTAAGTGGGTTTAGACTCCAATGGGATTTTCCCATGTATTTTACCTGGAAAGGTAGAAAACATGGACTGAAAGGGTCAGCGCCATCCCAAGCATACCTATGTGATGAAAATTTAGTCCACCTTTTGTACCTTTCCAGGTAAAATACATGGGAAAATCTCACTGGAATGTCAACCCACTGGGGGCTAAGAGTACATGCCCGTGAACTTGTAGAGGAAAATCAATGTTACTAAGGAATTCACACTGCAAAGGTACACTTAGGAGGGTTCTGACTTTTTCAGTCAGGCTTTTCTACATTTCCAGGAAAAATACATGGCAAAATCCAATTGGAGGGTAAACTCACTTAAGGTTAAGATAATATCCCCATGAACCAGTAGTGAAAAATCAATGTCATCAATAAATTTGCAGCACATAGGTAAGCTTAGGAGGGCACTGACCTTGGAAGTCAGGCTTTTCTACCCTTCAAGGAAAAATACATTGAAAAATCACATTGGCGTATAAACCCACTTAGGGTTAATGTTATTTCCCTGTGAACTCAAAAGGTAGAAAAGCCTCACTTAAAAGGTCAGTGCCCTCCTAATCTTACCTACGTGCTCCAAATTTATTGGTTACATCTATTTCCGTCTACAAGTTCATAGGGACATATCCATAACCCTAAGTGGGTTTAACCTTCAATGGGATTTTTCTGTATGTCTTCCATGGAAAGGTAGAAAAGCCTGACTGAAAAGGTCAGTGCCCTCCTAAGCATACTAATGCACTGCGAATTCATTGGCGACATCCATTTACCTCAATGAGTTCATGGGGATGTAACTCTACCCCTAAATGGGTTTACCCTCCAATATGTATTATTCTTTAAAGCAGGGGTCCCCAACCACCAGGCCCCGGACCGGTACCGGTCTGTGGAACATTTTCTACCAGGCCGCCGGTTTTCTGGGCACCGCCATCTTGTTTCGATGAGAAAGTGCTTCCGGGTGAGCTTTTCCGGTTGGAAAGCAGCGTTTGGATCCTGAAGGTATCCTTGCGCCTTAGTTTCATCAAGGGGGGGCGGCTTCAAACGAAACTAAGGCATGAGGATTCTTTCATCACCCAAGGCAAGGCGAGCCGAGCGACCATCCCGAAGCCATCCCGAAGCCCATCGACAAAGGTACAAAGGAGGAGTTGAAGGTGGTGGGGAGAAGCAGGGGATGGGTGGCTGGCCGGTCGCTCAGCTCGCCTTGCCTTGTCATGTGTGCTGATGCCGGTACCGGGCCGCAGATCATTTTGTGATGCCGGTACCGGGCTGTGGCACAAAAAAGGTTGGGGGCCATTGCCTTAAAGTGTAGAAAAATCTGAATGAAAAGATCAGGAAGAGAAAAATCGATGTCGCCAATGAATTCACAATGCATTGGTATGCTTAGGAGGGCACTGATCTTTTCAGTCAGGCTTTTCTACCTTTCCAGGGAAGACACATGGAAAAATCCCTTTAGTGGCTTACGTCCCCATGAATTTGAAAGGTAGAAAAGCCTGATTTTTTTCATTCAGGCTTTTTTTAACCTTTCCAGGTAAAATACATGGAAAAATCCCATTGGAGGGTAAAGCCATTCAGGGTTCAGGGTTCATCCCCATGAACTTGTGTAGCAAAATGGATGTTGCCAATGAATTTTTATTGCATTGGTATGCTTAGGTGGGCGCTGACTTTTTCAGTCAGGCTTTTCTTCCTTTCCAGGTAAAATACATGGAAAAATTCCAGTGTAGGGTAAACATACTTAAGCTTAGGGTTACTTCCCATGATCTCATAGAGAACAATGGATGTCGGCAATGAATTCACAGCACATTGGTATGCTTAGGATGGGGCTGACTTTTTCAAACCATCTTTTCTAGCTTTCATTGATGAAAACAATTTTTCTCTCCAAGTTCATGCTGACCTAATCCTAAACCTAAGTGGGTTTACCCTCTAATGGGATTTTTCTATGCATTTTACCCGGAAAGATAGAAAAGGAGGTGTCAAATACTATATGCCCTCCTAAGCATACCAATGCACTGTGAATTCATTGGCCAGATCCATTTTTCTCTCCAAATTCATTGGGACCTAACCCAATGGGTTTTAAAATGGGTTTTACCTCCAGTTGGATCATTCCATTTTTTTTCCGGGAATAGTAGAAAACGTGGGCTCCAAAAGTCATCTCCCTACTAAGCATAGCAATGGTCTGCAAATTCATTGGTGACAGCAATTTTGCTGTGTTGATTCATGGGAACATAACCCTAACCCTAAGCAGGTTTACCCTCCGATTGGATTTTCCCATAATATTAACCTGGAAAGGTAGAAAAGATGGACTGAAAGAGTCAGTGCCCTCCTAAGTGTATTGATGTGCTGAGAATTCATTGTTGACATCCATTTTGCTCTCTGTGTCCATTGGGACCCAATCCTAATCCTAAATAGATTTACCCTCAATTGGATATTCCCATGTATTTTACCTGGAAATGTACAGAAGGTTGACTGAAAATGTCAGCGCCCTCCATACCAATGTGTAGCAAATTGATTGGTGACATCAATTTTCCTCTCTGTGCTCATGGTGACCTTACCTTAAGTGAGTTTATTTTCCAATGTAATATTTCCATGTATTTTACTTGGAAAGGTAGAAAAAGTGGACTGGAAAAGACTGTGCCTTCCTAACCCTAATGATGCTTATATAATGCTTGCCTGTTCTTTTTACAGACATTGGTAGGTCCTGCTGATTTATTCTATTCTTGAGAAAATTCCTAGCAAGACACCCAATTACTATCTATATTATCTATTAGCTGATGGCTATTCCAATATCACCTATAGAGATAATCAAATTTTGTGTCTCTGTGTGTTCTGTTTTCTGTTCCTTGGGCTACAATATATTATTGTAGACTTTAATCGTATTAATTTGTCAGGAGGACCTATTGGAGCTGCTTTATTTTTGCTTTAACCTGGTAGTAAGCTGACTATAATTGTTTTTGTTGTAATGAAGACAGTGGTAGTGGTAGTGTGAATGATGTGTAACAAATGGTATCAGAATTTTTGGGGGGGAAGTAGTTTCCATGTTGGAAAGTAGAGAAAAGGAACAGCAATTGCCTATACATATACATAAGGTTTTTCTAGAGCTTCTCTCACAAGCAGCTTCTTTCCAAGTGTTTGGGCTCATTCTGTCCTAGGGAAAAAAATATTCTTTTTTTCTTTTGGCCTTCCTTGATTCTAGCATCCTTGTCAAGCTGTCTTTGCTGACCTATGGTGTGTACTGTCCACCAGTCAATACACTCCAGCCTGCTCCTGCTGGGTCTCAAACTGAAGACATCTTCCCTCTCCTCTGATACACACAATATTGCCACTCCAAGTCGCATATAAACATTCCAGGAGTGCCCATCAAACTCCTCCTCCGTTGCTTAATGCTTTTGCCCTTTCAGATGTTTACGGCTATAAAGCAAGTGTTTTAATTAGGCATGCAGTTTCTCGCTGTCTACATGACACTCAGCCTGCTTTTAGTCAGGAAGCCTTGAAGCCATGACATCAACCCAAGTCCATCAGGGCAGCTCACCTTGCCTCATGCCACACTATCAGCACCAAGCCAAAACTAACAAAACTTACTCTTGAGTTTACTCAAAGCATTGTAAACTTTTCTTCAGAAGTATAACCCAAGTTTATAAAACCAGATAGAGAAATTGCAGTGTGAGTTATTCTGTACTGAGTATTGCTACAAGGAGTCCTAGGCTAATAGAAGTAACATTGGCAAGAATAAGATTTTTACAATCTGAGCACCTTCTCTCAATCAGTGATAATTAGTAGGAAATAAAAGATCACCTGCTACTTGCAGAAGGCTACAGACATTTCTTAAAATGTGATAGCTCTTCAAGCTGAGCTCTAATCCTACTGATTTCAGAGATTCACCATTTAATTTTCTTGGCAGTGGTATAGAAATGCTTTGTCACTGTCTGCTTCTAGATTTATTTTTTTGTTTGTTTCCTTTTTTTTAGGAAAGCCCCAGAAGTTATGTTTATATTGTTTAGACTTGTAGAAAGCCAGCATCTAACCCTCCTAGAAGAATGAAATATTTTGGGAAATATTTAAAAAGGCAGAATATTTTATTTCCCCAAAGAGAGAAAAAGAGAAACATGTTTTTGTTAGAGGCAGAAAGAAGCCTGCACTTTCCTTAATAGCCCACAGCAGATGTCAGCACTGAAGAGATAAAGAACTTATTTTAAAGAGAAAGATAAGTGTCTAGATAGCTCTATTCATAGACAAAGCAAATACTGCAGGCAGAAATCCATTCAAGACACGATATTTTGAAACTCCCTGCAGCAAAGTGTGAACCAAGGCAGAATGTAGGATTGGAAGCAACTCCCTCAGTCATGATCCAAAACAGGATGAAAGCCATTAAGCCACAATAGGAATTCCCCAACACCTTTTCAGGACACAAGCTCCTTCTCTGTGCCATCCCAGAGCAATCCAAACATCACCTGGGAGCTCAGATAAACAATAAGCCAGAGGCTGACTGGATTAGCTCAGAAAAACACCTAGGATTTGCATGTCCTCTTTTGCCTATAGAGCCAGCTATGACCCCTACAAATCTCCTACCTGACCCATAGGAAACTGACAACAGCCAACAGAATACATGTTCTTCCACAGGAACAGGCAGCTCAAATACAAAGCCCAAAGAAGAAGAAGAAAAAACCCACTCTCAACTCCAAACCCTGGGGGTTCTGCTTCATCAATAAATCATCTTTCTAATTAGCCTCCATGTTTCCAGTGTCTTTCAGCTTGGAACTGAACCAGATGGATATTTCTCCCAACAGGCTTGTCTACATGGACAAGTCTGGACTTGCCTAACATTTGAGCCCAGAAAATTTTGGGCAAGTACTATCACCTATTAAAGCCTCTCAGATTGGCAGAATCTGACTCTCTCATGTGTAATACCTTTTAAATCAATAGCATGTAGAAAGAGATTATCTTGTATTTTGTAACTATCCTGATGCTGCCTTGTCAGGAGTAAGGATTTCACAAATAAAAAATAAAGATAGTGTTATCATGGACTGATAAAGAAGAGTGGAGAAGATGTAGAGGGAAGTGTAAACAACAAGAAATCTCACTCCTAAAGGCCAATTAATCTCTATGGGGGAATTATAGTCAGAAAGGAATAATTTGTACTACTAACCAAGAATTTTGGTATACAATATAATGAGTATTTTGTCCAGAGCATAAACCTGTATATAATTAGAAAAAGAGTTCGTCTTTTTATTAGTAATCCTAATAATATTGCTGGTTGTGAACATTATTTTTTAGCCTGCAAAATTCTAGGAATTTCCCAATTCATGTGGAAAAAACACAAAGGAAACTTTCACAATGCTGGAAGAACTATCCTGGGAATTCCTATAAGGAAACTGACTTTTATAGTGCTGCTCCAGATGTTTTAGAGTTCATCAATCTGTGTGCTTCTTTGTTTCCATTCACCACTGACAGAAGAAGGGCTATCACAAAGCTAAGAGGGAACTGAATGTATTGAACTGTGTTTGGGGAAGGCTGTAATCTCTCACTTGTTAGATTGTTTTCAAGAAAGTCAATGCTACACAAACAGGAGTAACAACTGCAACAAAACAAAAAGGAACCACCTTACCTCCCCTACAATTAGAGGCTCTATGTATCCATTATCAATTAATATATTTCTTTCCCTTGTTGTCTCCAACCCATTGTCATCTTGGAACATTTCCTACTCACAATGGCATGCTAGCAAAGGGATACAATATTTTCCTGGACAGAAAGCAAACTTGATTTAATATAATGTAAACTTAAAATGAAATTTTATTAAAATCAGTTAAAATGACTACTGACAAAAAAAATGCAAAAAAAACGTTTTCCTTTCTATCCTATAAGAGTTTTTGAGAGCTCTTAGAACAATTTCAAATGACCTTCTAAAAGAGCTTGAAAACCTAGCTTTGCCAACTGGCTTGGGCCCCTGATGGGGGCTTCCCATTTTGAAGGTGACTAGTAGATTATTAAAAGATCCCACCTCTATTTGGTGTGCTCACTGGTTCGTCTCATCCACTGTAATATTAACTTTAATACTTTTAACTTTTAATAGCAATAATACTTGGACTTATGTACTGTTTCACAGTGCTTTATAGCCCTCTCTAAGCAGTTTACAGAATTAGCATATTGCCCCCAACAATCTGGGTCCTCATTTTACCAATCTTGGATGGATGGAAGGCTGAGTCAAGCTGGAGCCTGGTGACATTTGAACTGCCAAATTGCAGGCAGACGGCAGGCAGCAGAAGTAACCTGCAGTAGTGCATTCTAATCACTGTGCCACTGCATCTCTAAAATGCCCAATGTTTTAATACTTTAATCCTATAATTGTTTTGTTCTCTTATTTATGGTATAGTAAGCTGCCCAGAGTCATTTGATAGCGAGATGGGCACCATCTAAAATAAATAAATAAATAAATAAATAAATAAATAAATAAATAAATAAATAAATAAATAAATAAATAAATGTTTCCAAAGATTTACCTACAACTTTCCAGACTGTGGTGTGGAGGGTTCAGTGGCTCAGCAGTTCAGATTCAGGGCTTCTCAGCTGGAAAGCTGACAGCCCAGGTTCCAGATCCAAGTGCCATGCAAGGGGATGATCTCCCATCCCCACTCCAGCTCCTGCTAACCTAGCAGTTCAAAAGCATGCAAATGTGAGTAGATAAATAGGTACCACTTCAGTGGGAAGGTAACAGCACTCCATGATATCATGCTGGAGAAATGTCTTTGGAGAATGCTGGCTCAATGGCCTTGAAACAAAGATGAGAATCACCCCCTATAGTTGGCAACGACTAGCAGAATAAAATCCACAGGAACTCCTTTACCTTCCAGGCCACACAAAATCTTGAGATTAAGCAGATGTTGCTTAGATATAACATGTGTGCTGTCTTCTAATGGAAGAATATGATAGAAATAAAACTAGGACTATTAAGAGAATCAAAGAGACATTTTTGAGTATATGAGAAAGCAGTAGAATCACTCTAAAAGGCATGTGCCACACAGTTACTTTGTGGTAAGAAGGATGGCCTATAAATTTAAAAAAAGAAAGAAAGAAAGAAAGAAAGAAAGAAAGAAAGAAAGAAAGAAAGAAAGAAAGAAAGAAAGAAAGAAAGAAAGAGTAAAACCTAACTTATAGCTCACTTCATGAACTCAGGTACTGTACTCTTTGTAATCCTAATAAATCTATAGCTGCCTTGCCCTAATTTTTAAGGAATACTAATAAAAATTCAACTGTTTTTCTGTTTTAGGAATAGTGTTAATATTGAATCGCGTGCCCAATTTATCCCAATTTGGACTGAGCTAGTGATTTTATTGATCTTGATCCTACTAATAACTCCTATATTTTTATTTTAATCTACAGCTGCTCTGTTCTTTGTATAATGGAGAAGATTTTTTATTATTGTCTGATCCCAACCAATCAGTGAATCTGATCACACTGTATTTGTCTATATACTGATGCCAGTGAGAATCAAACATTAAGGGTTGTACTTCTAGAGAAGTGCCATCAGTTCAGAGATGATACAGATTACAGGCAGGACATTCTTCCCTCCCTGAGAAAACAGAACAAATTTCATAAATACAAAAATAAACTTTCTTTTATATTAGACATGGTGTGCTCTCTGCATTTCTCTTAACCTCTGTATTTTTTATTCCTATATTTCAACTTCTGTTCTCATTCCATAATTTGAAGCTTTGTTTTATATCCTTATCTCTGTTTTTATGCCTATAGCTGTAACTTTTACTAAGATTCAGATCAGTCTATTTCCCCATATTAATTTCTCCTATCTTTTTCTAGCTCAACCTAGTATCCACGCCAGCCCATTCAAAGCCACTGCCCCCGGCATCCTCAGATTATGTGGCTTTGCCATCCTTTGACTTTTGTTCTTGATTCCGGAGTTTACTTTTTCTATTATCTTAGTTTGGTAGCTTTACTTTACTTCTTAAATTCTTAACTCTAATCTATAGCTTATAGCTTTGCTTTCTATATTGGTGGCCTACTGATTCATTGTAAACTTTACTCTCAACCAACATCTGTTTCTTTCTACTCCTTTCCCCTGATTCTTGTTATATATTGTAGTTAGTCTTTCCCACCCTTGCCCTTCCCTCATCAGCCTGCACCAAAGTCATCTGGAGGTGCTACTTTCAGGAGGAGAATTGCTGTTCTTTTGCAACTACACATAAAAAGATTTATGGATTCTGTTGGTTTATTGATTAGCCATTTGACCATGTCAAAATGCTATAAAAGCAATATAAAGAAAAAGGTAGCATTCATAATCTATCATTGCCCATGCAGTTAGGCACCATCTGTTTTAAGCAATCCATCCTCTTCAGGTTGGTCTTTGATGTAAAAGATATTGTCTTCCCAGTAATATGCAAATTTGTTCCCTGTAAAAGTATAACAATTTATGCTGAGTGTCACAATGTTTCTTAAATCAGCCCTTGCTACACAACATAGCTTACTATCAAACAGAATATCTGTGGATATATTGACTCATTAATGTGAGCTGTTCCCCCCAATTGTTGATGTGGCTGCTGGATGATTAATGTTGTAATTTGTATTAGTCTCTTGGGTAGCCTCTTTGGCTGACCTATCTCAGGGGTGTCAAACTCAAGGCCTGTGGGCCAGATTTGGCCAGCAGGTTGCTTAGATCTGGCCCACGGAGCCACCCTGGAAAGAGCTAAGGACTGGCCCTCCTGAGCTGCGTTTTCACTGGCAGAGGGTTGCAGGAGGATTCTAGGGAGCCCGTTTTCACTGGCAGAGTACTTGGGCCACCACAGGCACCCCTGACATGAGTGGCGTTAAGCTGGCCACACCCACCCCATCCCCCAAGGTCAAACACAACCCTGATAGAGCCCTCAATGAAATCGAATTTGACACCCCTGACTTATCTGGTCCAGTTTGTTTCTCCTGGCCTGACACTGGGTCCTCTGGCCACCATGTCTCTTTTACCCATCTCCTCAGCTAATTGCCAGCAATCCCAGGACCTCCATCAGATGGCAGCAAGTGCTCTTGAGCCCTCCTCTGGATGAATACCAATATTTCTGAGGCTGAGTTGCCAGCAGTAGGGCCATTCCATAACTTGCTAACATCTGATCTATGTGAAAGAATCCAACTGACATCTTCTTGGCTGTCTGATTGATGCTGGCATGCTTTGCTGCTAAATTTTGCAGCCCCCCACCCTGCAGCACTCTCTCAGCTTTTTAATCCAATCTTCTGCCTTTTGCTTTCTTCTTTTATTTTCTGTTCTTTCTTTTTGCATGTAAGTATACAGAAGATGGCAGGGTGGGCTCTTAAAACTAAGAAAAGCCACATGAAAATTCTTGACACCATGGCTCTTCTCTGTCAAGAAAGGAGAGGATGCTTATTCAGATGTTTACTTCCCCCCTCCCTTTCTTTAAAAAAAACAGGGAAATATTCAGCAGTCTGCAAAAAGACTGCAATATATAGCCAATTCTGCAGTACTTTCATGCATTCATTAAACAAATCTAGCATGCAAGAATAATACATTGTAAAATGTAGATTTCACCAGGTAAAATTTACTAGATTTATTATCAAAGCTTATCATGCACCTTAATATTGTACTTACAAAGCGATTCTCAGGGAAAGAAAAGGGGCATGCATAAGCGCACCAACGTGCCTACCGTCCCTGTCCTATTGTTTCTTTTTATTTTTCTTATATGTATCCATTTCATGTATTCATAATTATATTTATACCTGTTATCTTATAATGCCTGACAAATAAATAAATAAATAAACAAACAAATAAATAAATAAAAATAAAATGGCAGACACAATGTTGTAATGCCAGTTCATTCCTTTTTTTTTTACATGTACACCATCGTAAACACATTTACATTTGTTTGTTTGTTTGTTTGAATTTATTAGGCACCCAATTTTAATGGATTGTGCATGGCCTATAAACCTAAAAAACCCCATAAAAACAGATAAAATACAGAAGGAAATGGCTGCATCCACCATTTTGTTTGTTTTGACAAACACACATCATAGACTCAACTATGTCGAACTCCACATCAGGCACTGGCATTTATAGGATGATCAGACAGTCCCGATTTTGAGAAATGTATCTTGAACATGGGACACACCAAACTAGAAACGTATCATGATTTTCAAGGGTTCCATCTCAACTGGACTACAGTTGCAGTGTGAGCAGCAAGAGGCTTTGACAGCAGCAGCCAGAGCTGACACAAAACAGTTCAAAAAAACAATTCCAGCAACTGGTCTACACAAGATAGGTCTAGAGGGCAGTAAAGAGTTAAGAGTCTTCAGTATCTCTTTGTGCTTTTTAGTGGTTGTTTGGAGTTTTGCAACCCTGTGCAAGAGCTCAAGTGTATGGAGTGATATGAAGAAATATGTGCAGATACATATGTTAGGGCGCCTTAGTTTTTACTCTTGGCATTCCGGTCATTGTAGGGCTTTAACACTCGGTCAGCCCCCAGAAGAAGAGCAGTTCAGCAAAGAAGTAAAGTTCTAAGGGGACAGGAGACTCTTCCAAGTAGGAAAATTCAGACTGAAAATTAGTGTCTTGAATGATCTGATCAGGTACCTTAGATATTGTTTCTATATTGTTGTAATCATAGAAAAGTTTAGCCTTGGGGAAATCAGCCTGAGGTTAGAATTATATTTTCTCTGGCCTTTTGTAAGGCATCTAGGCACATCAGGGTTGGTTTCTTCCTCCCTCCCTCCCTCTCTCTCTCTCTCTCTCTCTCTCTCTCTCTCTCTCTCTCTCTCTTTCTTTCTTTCTTTCTTTCTTTCTTTCTTTCTTTCCAAGAATTTTATAGCAAGCAGAGAGGAGAGTTTGGATCATCACAAACCCAAATTCTTCACTCCTACAAACATTTGCAAATCGTCAACAGTGTTTTCTGAAAAATAATTCAAAAGATAGAAGGTACATTACATTAGCAATATACTAATATATTTTCTGGGAGGCATAAAATACTCAAGACACTCTTCTTCTTCCCCAGTTTGGTTTAATGTTAATTATATAATTATATACACCCCGTGATGGCTCTGTACTAGAGTCCCCTGAGCAGTATACTTTCTGATTCAATGTTTTGTGGATTTTTCAGAAAGGTATTTGGTCTGCAAACTTGCTGGATTATCTGTAAAGCCAACAAAAAACAGTTACTGCATGAAATGAAGAGAGCACTTCTGCATGCTAATCTCTTCAATGTCATAACAACAATACAGGACAACACTACCACTTGCTTTTGCAATAAAAACTAATTTTCTCTTTTGTACATATTCCAGTACAAAATTATACTGTGTGCCAGCCTGTAATCTGCTTTGGAATACCTGCATACAAGTTTGTGTATGTAATGTGCTTTGCTTTAATTCATTCTATTGATATCCTTAGGTATTCCACAACCTTATTACATATTACTAACTTTCTGTTTCTAAAAATATTACACCTTACCAAAGCAATCTTATCTGTACTTACTTAATAAAAACCACAACAGAATTCAGAGTGAGCAATTTTCAAAACTAACTTGCATACAATTGTACTACAAAGCTAACAATAACAATAATAATAACCTTGTCATGGTTGTGAGCTCTGAGGAAACTGAGAGTGCAGGCCAGACTCCATTGTGATAGCTTGGCTGTATCTATTGTTTAGGAAAGTGTTGAGCAAAACTGCTATTTCAGATTATATGTTTCCATACATCTTCAGATGGTCCATGTAAAAGAGATGGGATAGCCTGGCAGACGTTTTTGATGTTTGATAGCAATGCCCTGACTTGTCCAGTATTTTTGGCAAAAGAATCGGTGTGATGACAAAAGTAGTGGTAATTACCTCTCACTATATCGTTGGCAGAGACACTCTTCATGTAACTCCTCTGATGAGACCTGTCCAATATGGCATAGCTTTCATCTTCTCAGAGCACACAAGCATCACAATCACTGCCTCACTGAGGGATTATTGTTAGTAGTATTATGGTTGGTTGCATCATCATCCAGATGTTTAAACTGGATTTGGGGTGTGTTTCTTTTAATTGTCCTATTGAGTCTTTCCCAAGGAGATGAATAGGCAGGTATTGTTTGATGGCATTGTAGGAATCATAGTATTATTATACTGCTTGACTCCCAATAATTTATACCTTAAGCTAGCTGGCAAGACTGTGTTCAACCCTGATCAGCAGTTTTCAGTTAGCCCATATCAGGGTATTATTGAATTGAATTGAATACTATTTTTTGCCAAGTGTGATTAGATATACAAGGAATTTGTCTCCAGTGCAGAAGCTATCTGTATACATGAAATTATTACAAACTATTCCATGTTTTTTAAAAAGGATAATTGAAGCATTGTTTTCTTCTGATCTCCAAAATATTACCTTCAGATATTAGTCTTCCATCCATCAGAATGAGCACTGTGGCTGTTGATCTCTGAATGCCATTTATCAGTGGGTATCATTTTTCAGGTCTATACCGCCATTCTTTAATACACTTCACCTTGAATATAATAGCAATAGCACTTAAACTTATATAGTACTTCATAGTCCTTTGCAGCCCACTCTACATGGTTTACAGAGTTAACATATTGCCCCCAACAATTTGGGTCCTCATTTTACCAACCTCGGAAGGATGGAACCCTGAGACAACTTTGAGCTGGTGAGAATCAAACTGCTGACCTGCAGGCAGCCAGCAATCAGCAGAAGTTAGCCCTCAGCACTGTATTCTAACCACTGTGTCACCATGGCTCATAATAGTGCAGGTTTGGAAGGGAGTGTCTTCCTATTTATTTTTGCATTTTCACTCCCCTTCGGTCATGTTTGAAAATAATTGGGTAATTCTGGCATGAGTTTTTATTATGTTGATTATTAGTCATGCAATAAACAATCATTGGACATGTTTACAAAGTTTACTGTCTGTTCAAACGTAAGTGCTGTTAGGTTTGGTTAACCTCCACTTTTTTGAGTTAGAATGGCCCATGTATCGTCCAAATACTACACTCTATGACTTGTTCAACAAACCACAATTTTAAAACTCCTGGATAACCTAGCTAGTTTGTATTTATATAATCATTCATTCTGCTAGCTTGTGTTGCTATTGAAGCGATACCAATGTCTATGGGGTGCATTTCTACACTATCTCCAAGTATCGTATCTAATTTTTATGAAACTTGAAAAATATCATAAATTTACAACTCAAGAATGGAACAGTTAAAGTGAAAGTAGTAGTTCAGGAGTGCTTCATTAAAAATGTAGTACTTAGGTTTTCAAACTCTCTTTATGAGGCTAAAAAAAGCTTCTCCTAGAGATTACAATTACCTGGGTGAACAGAGATGCCACTTCATGCCATTTTCAAATTTTATATAAAATAATCATTGTGTGGCAATCGTTTGTTACAAAGCAAGCATGCTCTATTTAAAGAATGTGACTTGTTGTCAGATTGCAAAGGTAGCAAAGCCACTCATTCTCTTTGGAAATAGGCAGATTGACTCATTCAACCAGCCTGAAACACGGCCCTTCTCCAAAAAATACCTTGCATTTTATTGAAGACAATACCAGAGCCTTTGATGTCCAACAACAGCCAAAACACGATGATGGTCCAGTAAGCCTTCAATAATCACCACTGAGAACGGGCATATTAATCATGTAATATTTGGTTCAAGCATTCCAAGAAGCTTTCAGCTATACTGTCTTTCCAATCAGGTATGCCAATCATACTGAATGGGTGATTATGCTTTTAATAAAAGAGGAGGCTAAGCTCTCTACTGAATTGCTCAAGAGCACAGGATGAGCAGAATCCATTGTTCTCCTGCTTCCATTGCAGTCTAAAAAGGATATCCAATTTTAATTGACTTCTTGGTGTTTTTGTTAATGCATGAAATGTACAGTTGAAAAAAGTTCCAGTAAATGACAGTATCAGGAACAGGCCTGGAGTTTTCTATTGGGTGTCATGGTTCATAAATAAGTATAAGTCATTATTAACTCACAATGCAATCTCATTATGTGAGTCCAAGCATCAAGGTGCTTGTTCACAGGCCAGCAAAAAGAAAGAGAGGCTTAATGTTAGGGCTTGTTGATAGCTGAACATAATGGACTTATCACCTAATATTTCATGTTTATGCAAACATAAACTTCTGTGTGCTCAATGGAAATTGCTGTCAACTTGGGGATCTTTGCCTGAATCACCGAAACTACCTTTTGAGAGTATATAGTTCATTTAAATCAAAGGAGGTAAGTTTTCCCTACTTATAGTAATCTTATGGTGAATATCTATGTGTATCTATGCAAAAATCAATTTCGCTAAGTTCAGTGGAATTCCCTTCAAGTATGTGGTGTGTGGGACTGATACCTTTATAAAATAAATTAGTTTAAGATCAAGGAATAGGGAAACCCAGGTTGCAATCCAACTTTAGCCAATCCAACTTTTGGGAGCCAATCACTCTCCCTACCTAGCCTACTCAAAGGATTGGTGATGTGGGAATAAATAGCAAGAAGTCTTATGCGTGTCACCTTGAGCTCCTGGATGAGAGGTAGGATTCAAATCTAATACATTAAGAGGGGATACTAGAATGGTAACCATGAAGGAAAGTAGCTACATCTGCAATCTTGTGGCCATGACAGAACAAACATGTTCTCATATTTTACTAAGACATAATGTGTTTGGTTTTGATTTAATTTGTGCCGCGAACGCAACCTTTGAGTTTTTTACAATATAATTCATGATGTAAGGTGGTGTAAAAATCCAAGCAATTGTGGTTTATTTAGCAGGCAATGGCTTGGCATACAGTGTAAACTCAGTTAAAGTGGATAGGAGCAAGTAAATGGCTATAAGCCTCAAACAGAGTTTCTTGTTCCTTCAAAAATTCAAATTTGAAGGTTACTTTCTACACAGCCAATCTTTCCTAAAGGTCTGACATTTGGCCAGATTGTATTGAATGAGACACTTCGAAGGTTCTAAGGGTGTTTGGTTTATGCATGTCTGTAGCACTTCCACGAAGCAAAGTGGCTTGTCAAAATGGAATTGACACTTCAAAGTATCTTACTTTTTTTGAGGCAATGTGCCTCATCAAATCAAGCAGTTCCTTTGATCTACAAAAGGGCACTTCTTCACATAGGTTTTATAGGGAGTAAAGAAGATTATCTTGACAGAGATATGCATGGTCCATTATCAGGGTTAAGCCCAAGCCTAAAGACAAGGCAGTGAAATTCAATCGAGTCTCATCTTTTATTTCCTTGCATCTAATACACAGAATATTTCTGAACTAAAGCTGTAACTTTCCAAGCTACTAGCTATATCCTGAGGTATTCTGAGATCTAGTTACCCTGAACCTCTTTCACTCTTCCGCATCCAGTTTGGGATTGCATGGTCTCTTTGATTCAGATCTTCTTCATGGAAAACTGAATTGGCTTAATCTTCCTCCTCTGCTGCTGTAGGTACACATTCCATTACACAGGGCAACAGAATATGATGTATATTTTAATTTATCTCAGCCAGACTTCCAAGATTGATGTCAATCCTACTAATCAGGGGTATCAAACTTGCAGCCCATGGGCTGAATGCATCATGAGCTGGCCAATCCCACCCCCAATTTAGCAAAGGTGGGGGGGGGGGAGTCACGCAACATCATGTGATGACATGACAATGTGTACTAGATAGGCAAGACCAGTAAATCAACTTCACAGGGAAGCTAAAACTCTTTTGAGGCTGGCTATGATAACAGAATCTTGCAAGTCTGATTATCCTGTACCTCTTTCCCCTTCTTATATTTATGTGTATAGAAGTGCCCCAGCAGCTTTCAAATATTATCTGTCTGTTGTGGGCTTAAAATATGTTTAATTTCCTTATCACCCTGATAACTGATCTTGCATATCTCCAACAAGGTCATCTTCCTTACTCTTTACGGGTCTATTAGCAAATCATAAAATTTGTTATAACTGTACCACAAATGGGAAACATAACTTAAAATACCCAAACCACAGGACACATTAAAAGTTCATAGCCATTCTATGAGGAGGACCATAATCCAGCTGCAACCTACAAAGCCATAAAGCAATGAGTGACAGAATTTTAACTTTGAAACATTTTGGAATTAAAAATGTCATAAAAGCGTTGTTCATTTGGCTGCTGAATTCCTGGGAGCAATGTATAATACTTTGCAGAATATTTGCTATTATTAAAATATCTTGAATCATTTTACATTGCTTCTAATCTTTCAGTTCATCAGCACTGTTATTAGAAGGAAAGAAGGAAGGAAGGAAGGAAGGAAGGAAGGAAGGAAGGAAGGAAGGAAGGAAGGAAGGAAGGAAGGAAGGAAGGAAGGAAGGAAGGAAGGCTCTTTCATCTGTTGATTATAATGAATTGAAGATGGCTCCTATTTCCAAAAAAGGGTGGGATGACAGCCCAAGATTCAAAACACTGAAACAGCAAATGTAACTTTTTGCTAGTTTAAGGACTCCTAGGATTGTCACATAGAATTACATTTGCTGCCTTCCTCAGACAGAAGAGGGAAGCTCTTCTTCTTTTGGAGATACCCAGAGCATCTATCACCTATCAGCTGCTTTTGCTCATTCTTCACGATCTTGATCTTTGAAGCCATTTCCCTTTTGCTGCCATGATTTGAAAAAGCCTCATGGGACAGGGAGTCCTGGGTCTGCATGGGCACATATTTTATTGACAAGGCACGAGCGTGGTACATTCTCCCATTTGTAATGATAATTATTGCCTGAGTAGTCAGGCCACTTTTTTTGCACAGTTGTATGTGTGTGGCTAAACAATTTATTTTTTTTTTCACCCACAAGCATCAACAGTGCCACTTCAGTGAAGGCAGAGAAAGAAAGAAAAAAAAGCCAGGTTTGAAAATAGTAGCACATTTTGAATGATTTGGAAGAGTTAATTTAGAGCTTGATTTATGGCTGCAACCCAAAAATGGGTGAGTTGAACATAGCTAGGCAATGAGAATGTTCTCCCTCTGTATAAAACACCTTTGAGGGCAAGCTCCTATGGGCTGACCAAGGCAGACTCAACGGGTGAAAAGAAGCATAGATGACAGAGAGGAAAGTAACAGCATTAGGAAAAGGGACTCAGTCAGAGGTGGTATTCAGCAGGTTCTGACCAGTTCTGGAGAACCGGTAGCGGAAATTTTAAGTAGTTCGGAGAACCGACAAATACCACCTCTGACTGGCCCCACCCCCATCTATTCTCTGCCTCCCGAGTCCCAGCTGATTGCCTGGGTCTTCTTTTGTTGCCCTGCATAGGAGAATGGAGCTGGAAAGCAGGTTAGTGGGGTGGGGAGGGAATGGGGATTTTGCAGTATCCTTCCCCTGCCAAGCCATGCCCACCAAGCCACGCCCACAAAACTGGTAGTAAAAATTTTTGAATCCCACCACTGGAGTCGGTTATAAGATTTGGTGTACAGAGCCCATTTAGGCTTATATCTTTTTTACAACTTATGCAAAAACTGGTGACTATCTGACTAGCTGGGATATCGTTTTGCGCACACTCATGCGCACGCAAAATATAATCACCAAACCAGTAGTAACACTGGTTGAATCCCACCCCCGGTTGTCCCATGGTGAGTTGGCTGTAGCGAGTTGACCCATTCTCCATTTCAAAGGACTGGCATGGCCACTAAGTACATCCACCTCCTAGCTTTCATCCCTTAACTTCCCAAGAACTGATCAGAAATAAGGCCTGCTTGATTGACTGCATAGGACAACAGACTCTCTCCAAAGATTACAAAGGAAATAAGTTGGTAATAGAGCAGAATGAAATAAATGGACTGGGGGCTAAAACATTTAAAGAACGGTTGCTGGAATTGGCTATTTCTAGCTTATTGAAAATAGGACTAGAGGTGACATAATAGCAGTGTTCCAATATCTCAGGGGCTGCCACAAAGAAGAGAGGATCAACCTATTCTCCAAAGCATCTGAAGACAGGACAAGAAGCAATGGATGGAAACTAATCAAGGAGAGAAACAACCTAGAACTAAGAATTTTCCTGACAGTTAGAACAATTAATCAGTGGAACAACTTGCCTTCAGAAGTTGTGGATGCTACAGCACTGGAAGTTTTTAAGAAGAGATTGGGCAACCATTTGTCTGAAATGATATAGGGTTTGCTGCCTGAGCGAAGAGTTGGACTAGGAGACCTCCAAGGTCCCTTCCAACTCTGTTATTCTGTTAAATTTTATGTTTCATGTACTTGGGCCTTTAGAGTTACTTCTATTTCTATTTTATTTACTCTCTAGATATGGCAGCTGTAGATGTTATTGAGATGTCTGGAGGATTATCTCTGTAAGAATTTACCAGCATCACTACCAGGTATATCAAAACATCTAGGATACAGCAGTGACCCAAGTTTTGAAGATAAATCGTTTCTAAAGCATCCTGATGGGTTTTTTTTGGGGGGGTGGGGGTGGGGGGGAGATGTAGTCATTCAAATACATGTAATTATTACTTCCATCCCAATGAGGATTATGGGATTTATAATCTAAAAATCATCATTAGAGAAGGTATTTTTAACATCCCATGGATGATAGAAATAAAAAAACAAAAATCAAAGCAGCTAGCCAAGTAGAAATATGGGCAGCTAGATCCTTTTATATTCTATTTTAGAAGCTTAATTTTAGTAAGTGACAGACAATTATTTCCAGATGAGTGGTATGTAGAATTCTGGCCTTTAAAAGGTAGCTATGGTAACTACCATATCAGTTCAAGAGAACCCTCTATTTTTCAGCAGCAGAAACCAAATGCTCTGAAAACTTTAGAAACAGAAAGTGGAGCCCAATTTTATACTGCATAACATCTCCAGACTACTGCATTAAAGGTAAAGTCTGCATTCTTATAAATAAAAGCCAGGATACCTTGTGATATCTCTAGCCTAGATAGCCAAGAGAAACAAGTTTATTTTACAGTCAGTGAAATGCTGTTGTCCCTAGAACCAGGGACCAATAAATCGGAGAGAACTTGTCTAAACATATCTATATAAAGCTGCAATCCACCCATCTATTTTTGCCTCGGAATATGAGAAATCAAGTACTCTATATATAATGCAGACATAAATATCAAAAATCTGGTTTTTGTGTACCTTCTCAAAGCTCAAATTAACTTAGAAATGTGGTTTTGGACATCTTAGTGAAGGTATGCAATGATTGGTGGGAGGGGGAGTTTTATCATTCCTAGGGCTGTCTTAGAGCAACATCTAGTGGCATATGTTATTTCGTCTGCACAGTACTCACCTCTGCAAACAAACCAAGCTGTCTTAAGCAGAGAAGAAGATATAGAGAATAATTATAGCTGCTGGTTCATTCTAATAACTAAATTGATTGTAGCCAGTAGGGCAATTGGTATTCCTAGCAGTAGTACTAGTGTTTTAATCATATGCTACATCTCTTTTCTTTTATAATTTACAATGTGAGTCCATCACTTCATAAAATGAAAGAAAACATTCCAAAGTCTGCTAACTTTTAGCCTGGAACAATCTTTCCCAACCTGGTGCTCCCCAGGGAAAAAAGAATTTAGGTATTTCTACCTAAAAAGAAAGAATCCTGTCCACCAATGCCCATGTGCCAATTTACTTGAAGATGAACAAAAGGGAAATGAGCAAAATTATTCCACCAAGATACGTTCTATAACCTCTTCCTAAAATTATATTGTAAACACTTGGTACCTGAGTAAATCTACTAGATTGTAGTCTTAAAAATGAGATAGAGTAAGGTGGCATTTATACTATTCCTTCTCTTGTTCATAATTATTTTCACTAGGGTTGAATTTGTTTTGCTGTATTATTATTTTTATCACTGTTCCTTTCTGGACTAAGTTTAATAAGCCTTAAATAGCAGACATACTTTGAAAAATTATCTAAGTATCTCTAGTTTTAACAAGCAGTTGGTGCACCAAGAAGCTGCAAGGCTTCAAGAACCTTGAACACAAGAAATCTCTCCTCCTATCCAAGTCATTATAAACAAGCCTGTTGTCCAGGGGGTCTTCAATTTAATAGCTTTAAGATTTGTGAACTTCAACTCCCAGAATACCTCCTCCAGTCATGTTAGCTCAGGAATTCTGGGGATTAAAATGCACAAGTCTTAAACTTGCCAAGTTTGAAGGCCCTTGTAGTGTTGCCAAATCCCCAACCAGTAGGAGGGGCTCTAAGGGCAATCTCTGCTCTCCATCATGGGATATCCAATAAGAAAATAATATCCCAACTTTTAGGAATGACCAAAAGAGAGAACTTTACTACTTGCATCAGGAAAACAATAACCATACAACTTTTTTTCATCTTCTGTTCAGCCAATCACATTCAATCATATCTTGGGAACTGCCTAGACAGGACCTTGTAGTTTTCTTGGCAAGGTTTTTCAAGAGTGGTTTCTGTTATCTCCTTCCTAGAGTTGCAAGAAAGTGACTGGCCCAGGATCACCTAACTGGTGTTATACCTTAGTGCCTAAAGTGGGAGTAGAATTCATGGTGTCACAGTTTCTAGCATGATGCCTTAACCACTAAGCCAGTTTTTAGATAACTATATATTCAGTATTATATGAGAATACAATATTTTACAGATACAAAAATAACTATAAACAGGAAGCTATTAAACTCCGTGGAATGAATTTTCTGTGCCTGAGAATTTTTTTCTGATATACTAATTTATCATCTCTCACACACCACAAAGCATCTCCTTATACTTGACCCAGCCAATATCCCCTGCCCTATCTTTGTGACAATGCCAACAACAGCAACTGTCCCTGAAGGACTATAAGAGATCCCCAGGGTGAGCCCAAGGTAGGGGTCAAACACGTAATTAGTCAAGAGTACTTTCATGCACGTTCAGTCTACGTTGAATTCTTTATCTACTGCCAAATTGCTTTGACTGTTAGTAGTTCAGATTCTCGTAGAGAGCTTAAGCTTGCAATAAATCTTTGTACCCATTTGAACTGCCTGGATCTCCTAATTTCCCTGGTGCTTGACAAGGGCTTCATATAATGGTTCTCTTTATCCTCTTCTTTCCAATGTTTCTATCATTCTTTCTAAACCAAACCTACTCCATCCTGGCCCATCTCATTCCAGATCATTTTTCCTCTCAATTTCCCACACTGAGATCTTCTCCGTTTTAGTTAACTGGCAGCTTCCTCACCAATGAAACCTTCAACCATTCTCTGTCCCCAAACAGCCAGATAATGCTACCCAATCATTTCAAGCTCAAGTTCAAATTACTGTTATTTTCCTGCTGAAATAGAATAAAAAGCTAAAGGTCTGAAAACCATCTACTCACAATTCATTGTTTATTAGACATAGGTTTATGCCACTGCAATCAAATGATTGCTTACACAGAAAAATATACAATATAATGCAAAAAATTTAAAAAACAAAATAATAGTAGCACTACAACAATACAAAAAAATGAAATAAAAGAGATGGCAAAATCAAGTCACATCAAGGGAAAGACAGCTGGGTCTTTGAGAGCTTTCAAAAAGCAGAAAGAAGGGAAACCAGCCTAATTTCCACAGGAAGCCTATTCCATAATATTGCGGATGCAGTAGAAGTGTCTCCTCACCTTAGATTCCTGGATATCTAAAAGAATGAGCATTGCAGAATTCGCTCTCTGAAAGATCTAGCCTGTCAGGCTGAAACTGACTGGAGAAGGCAATCCTAGAGATATCCAAGTGCCAAATCGTGAAAGGCTTTATAGTTCAAAAATAGCACCTTAAATTGGACCTGGAAACCAATTGGCAACCAATGCAGTATCCACAAAACCAATTATTATGTTCTCTGTGAACATGAAGCCTCTGCACTTTGGATCAACTACGGTTTCTGGATATTCTTTAAAGGCAGCCCTAAGTAGAATGCATTACAGTAATGGGCCAAATAATGATGAAAACATGAGTTACTGTTGCAAAGTCCTCCTACCCCAGGTAAGGCCACAACAGCCACTCCAGCCAGTGATGGTCATAAGCTGATCCAGCAGGTATCATCAGTCCAGAAGAAACCTAGACTTATTTCTTGAGGGGTTTGGGGACAATAGCTGTCAGGCTAGCCCAAAAACAACATAAAACAATCCAAGCAAAGTTCATTTCTTTATCTGATTATACCATATAAACAGAATTTTGCCAGGATAAATTTGTGCTACCCTATAACCTAATAGATATGCTCTAGGAGATTCTAGGGAGTAACTATCTTACATCTCTTTTTTGTCCCTGATCCAGCTCCTGGCTATGTTATCTCTTGTCTCAACTCTCTCTTTGGAATGCTCTCTCTTCTTCCTGGGAACTTGTGTTACTATAGTCCATCACCTCAGCTTATAAAATGAAGAATTTCATCAATTCTTGAGACAAAAAGATTGATTTGTCACATTGAACGTATTTTTTAAACAAGTGGTTTAAATGAACAATTGACAGTTAATCATTGCCCCCTTCTCAAATTGCATCCTCTGATCTAAGTACACAATTAAACAGTCCAGCAGTGTTTTTTTATGTCCTGCATAAAAATCCATTATTAGAGATCCTGCAGTAAGACTTACTGATCAAAGTGTTTCCTAGCTATGAGCACAAGCTCTTCAAACTTTCAGGAATAAACTGCTATGAATACAAAATTGGACCATCTGATTCAGCTCTTAAGATGTTCCCCTACCTGTTGTCATGTTGAAGATTATCATTCTGTAAAGAGGGAGAAGCACAATATGGTGGTTTCTGGTAAAATCACCAAGCTATTCTCAACCTATACTTCCATTGGTCTCACTTTGATCTCTGTCTCTGTCACTATCACTGCCTACATATTTCTTGCTTCTCGAATTGCTTCTCAAATACTTAACCAGAAATAGCATTTTAAAAAATGAGAGGTCTCATGAAAGGGAGTTACTATGTCTTGGAATCACCTATTTTATATTCATGTTGATCTGAACAAGACACATTGGATGTCCAAAAACTTTGTAGGACATAGAATCGTATTCAAATTCAAACTTCCAACTATAATTCTTAGGCCATTTAAATGAGAAAATTACCAATCCATTTGAATCTGTTCCTGTCATGAGTCTTTGTGATTCACATATCAGACCAGTGCTGCCTACTAATAACCACAGCAATTCTGCTAGTCTTATAATTAAACCCCCTTCAAAAAAAATCCCAACTATAGCTAATTGCAAGCCAATAGATAAATCTGAAAAATACCAGCCAAGTTCCTAAACATTATCCTCTCCAGAAGCTATCTCAAAAGAAATTCTGGTTAAACCCCCATGTAAGTAACTGCCAAGATCAGAACAAGCCATTGTCCACTAGAGATTAGAAGATTTAAAGCAAGCCTTTCTGATTTATATGATGGGCATTCATAACCCAAATCCCATTGCTCTCCTAACTCTTCAGCAAGCAATGTAGGCCCCACTACTCAGCAGTTTATCTCTGTCCCCTTTCTGCTGCTACCAGTAGTATCACATCCTTGTCAGGTCCATCTCATTTTCTCTGCTTCAACTCCATCCATCAACCATACTCCTGGAAGATGTATTGGCCCAATCAGCTCGGAAAAGCCAAATCATAGCTGAGGACAAATTTTTCCAGACAATTTTTTGTTCATGGATGTCTTAAACTGTTTCCAGCCATTGGGTGACTGAGATATTCCCTTAAAATTATTTCTGAGGTATTTGTTCTAAATGCAGCTCCATTCCCTTTGCATGAGTTATCTGCTACCAATTTCAATTTACAAAGCTTAGGTCATGACACATTCTGATTGATTGACATGCAGCTTTATCTATTCCCATGGCTGATTTCCTGAAATATAGCTGCATGACCTTTTAAACAAGTACAGATTATCAGAGTTGGAAGGGACCTTGTAGGTCATCTAGTCCAACCCCCTGCCCAAGCGGGAGACCCTACACCATTTCTGACAAATGACAAGTTGACCTTAGTTTTATAACCTTACTGCTAAAACAGGACATTGCTTTAAATTGGGGATCCTGGGTGGTTTTATATCCAATTCATTGCATGCAACTCTTAACAAGATGACTGGTAGTGCATCGGTATGTACAGTATGTATGTAAGTTAAGTATGTATGTACTTAGGAAATTCATATGGCCACTCAAGTCATTCACATTGACTCCCAATGGCTTACAGCAATAAAATCCTTTTGACTGTTTTCAAATTTCAAGCGTCTGTTTATATTTCAATGTCCAGTAATCCAATAATCCTCTTCTGTAAACTTTGTTGTAACTTTGAAAACCAGGAATTAAACCTTTTCCCTGGCAACGTACTGTACATATTCTTTCTCAAATTCTTCCTAAGATCTATTAGAGGTGTTTATTAGATTTCACACACACATGCACATTTTCAAAATGTGGCTTTAGCTGGAGAATTTAATGCCAGGCTGTGATTATAAGTTTTTCCTTTTCCATTTTAATGCCCCAAGCATTCATCATTATGAGTCTCTACAATCTCTGGTCCTCAAAGATCCTAAACTTGGAATGACGGAGCCTGGCTCCTCTGTCCAATAAATTTGACCTATAAATTCTAAATTGCTTGATTTCTGAGCCCCCAACGTGCTAATATTTATTGTATGTTAGTATCTAATGCAATAGCAATAGGTATTGATCTTGAAACAGACTTTTATCCTGACAGTCAGCATTTCCTGCTACTTAGTGTACTTTATTTGAATGTTCATTTATGTATATAAGTTCAAAATTATGTGGACAGGTAACTGCAGGCTCAAGCAAAGTGTTTTGCTATGAACCAAGCTTGTGTTACATCAGACAATTCCATATTTGATCAAGGTATTGCCTTTCAACATCGGGCAGAAAAATATTCTAGCCATTGTCAAAGGTCCCATCTAGGCAGCTTTCTATTCAATTTCTCGTGAGTGTCTATGGCAGAAACAATTTTCCTTCTGTAATGATTATTGATTGCTGTCTTTTCTCGAGATCCCTTTCTTCAGATTAAATGCAACTTTATTGGTTGCATCTTTATTCAGCATCTATTTAATGTTTACGGTAATGATAATGGTATTGTACAGGTCCCTTTTCATACTCCTTCCCTAATCAAAAATTAAGGTCCACATTTCTTTATATTGATGACACGGCAATTCTTTCTTTGACCAAAGTTCGCCTTCAGTATTCCTTATGGATATTAACTAAATTTTGTCAGGCCAAGAAGTTGAGAATAAATTGCTCCAAAACAACAGCGCTCCTTTTCGCGAATAAACATTGGCAATATCAGTGGACCATCAATGACTTTCAAATCAGACAGGTAATAATATTTAAATGCTTAGATGTTTTCTTCCAGTCTGTTACTTCCTGAGCAAATCAGATTCATAAAATCATACCTGGGTCCAAAGTAGTATAAAGTTATTAGTTCTCCTGGTTGTGATAAAAATCATTGCAATTACATTGTTGTACAAAAGTTGAGGGTCTTTTGCTATCTTATTGTTAACATTCAGCTTTGTGCTTACATTCTGAAACTATCTGGCAGAAATTTACTAGAATTCTATTGTTAAGTCCTTCACTAATACCCTCTTCCAGAATTAGGATGTCCTTCAAGTAGAGTCTGAATAAAAATTTGCTGCCTATAATATTAGTTGAGAGAATGCTTTTGTGGAGTGAGTCATTGGCTCATCTGACTTTTCATAATAAATTTATTTCTGCTTGTTTCTGCTTAGAAAAGAACTATTGCTCAATATATTTTTCTTTTGTGGTCTTTCTGCTTGGTTTTTAATATCATTTTGGTCTTGACAGAACTATGACAGTTAAATAGAGTGTCCTTGATTTGCATATCCAGACTGAGGGGTCTAAAATTCCCCTTGATTGTCTCAAGGATATTTTCAATAGCCTTTTCACATCATGACATCTGCTATTCATCTGCTCCATGATCTAATGAGAAGGAACCTTAAGACTGATGGAGAGAGGATTAAATGAAATTGCACGTATGAAGCATTTTTGCATTTTCTCTGATGCTGCTGCTGAATTAGAAGCAAATGTCTTACTCCACTATTTCCTCTACAATACTTGAAGCACAGACCTTATACTTATATTTCCCTTATGGATTTCTCAGATATAGAAAGTATGTGCTTCATACTTGCAGAACGCTCACCAGAAATCTCCAGGAACATAGCAATGTGATCAAGAGGTATTGTGCCTGATCGTCATGAAGTAGAGGAGTTATCTACAGTAGCATTAGAATTAATATTAATATAATATTAATATAGTCTATATACTTTGGTCGCCATGATATGAAAAAGATTTTGAGATACTAGAAAGAGTACAGAGCAGAGCAGAGCAACAAAGATGATTAGGGGAGTAGAGACTAAAACATATGAAGAACAGTTGCATGAATTGGATATGTCTAATGAAAAAAAAAAGACTGGGGTGACTTGATAGCAGTGTTCCAATATCTCAGGGGTTGCCACAAAGAAGAGGAAGTCAAGCTATTCTCCAAAGCAACTGAGGGCAGGACAAGAAGCAATGGGTGGAAACTAATCAAGGACAGAAGCAACCTAGAACAAAGGAGAATTTTCCTGACTGTTATAGCAATTAATCAGTTGAATGGCTTGCTTCTAGAAGTTGTGAGTGCTCTATCACTGGAGGTTTTCAAGAAGAGATTGGAGAGCCATTTCCCCAGAATGGTATAAGGTGTCCTGCCTGAACAGGGCGTTGGACTAGAAGATTTCCAAGATCCCTTCCAACTCTGCTATCTTCTTATTCTGTTATATTCATCAGCCTGTTTATCTTTTTTAAATGAACATCTATATTTGGATGTGTGTCTGATTCCAAAAGTCTAACAAGAAAAAGATTCCTGCTACTTGTGCAATGACGAATTGTGTTTAGGTGATAATAGTAGTCAGGTAGTCAGTTCATTGGAGACTGAAATTCACAATAAGAAGGCAAAAATCACAGGCCATTTTCTGGTTTGACTTATAAGGCTGTCACAATTTGCTTATTAATTATTTGACATTTGCAAAATAATAATAAGAATAATCCATCTTATGCAATAAACCTATAGAAGTTTCCCTCTCCAACTTTGCATTGTGAATAATGGGTCTACAGGTCACTTGACCTTACTTACCCACTCCCACTTTGATCCAAAGCTATTTAAATATTATCAAAAATAATTCCGTATTCTCTTGTGCACTTTGCAAAATGTCAATTTTACTGTTCATTGAAGTCCTGGTAATGTATAATGGACCACCTGCAGCATTTTAAATGCTCGTTATGTCCATTAAAGCTAGAATATGAGAAGGAGGAGGATTTTTCCTTTCCACCTTCCAAGATATGATTAAAAGAACAAGCAAAGCCATACAGCTTTTATTGAGAGACCATTGTTTAAATTTATCTAACAGTAAGCGAGTGTTTATGGTGTCAAAACAATCAAGGGTTGACTCATTGTGTAATGTAAAAATCCAATTCTTTTAATAGACGGACTCCCCAAACAAAGTTTTAAAAGCTGTAATGTTGTTATAAAGTTATAGCATTGCAACTAACAATGTTAAGGAATATCTGCTATGTTTTCAGAAGGGTAGAAGGCTATAATTTCTCACAAGTCACTTTGTGTTTTCGTTGCAGATACTGTTTCCATTGTTTGGCACTGATCATTGTTTCAAGATTCAAAGCAGAGGTTACCACCAGTTACCACCAGTTCAGCAGGTTCTGACCAGTCCTGGAGAATCAGTAACGGAAATTTTGAGTAGTTTGGAGAACCAGCAAATACCATCTCTGACTAGCCCCGTCCCCATCTACTCTCTGCCTCCAAGTCCCAGCTGATTGGCTGGGTTTTCTTTTGTTGCTCTGCACAGGAGAACAGAGCTGGAAAGCAGGTTAGTGGGGTAGGGCGGGAATGGGATTTTGCAGTAACCTTCCCCTGGAGTGGGGAGGGAATGGAAATTTTACAGTATCCTTTCCCTGTCACGCCCACCAAGCCACGCTCACAGAACCAGTAGTAAAAAAAATTGAATCCCACCACTGATTCAGAGGCTTACTTCTCTCTGTTTGTCCTTAAATCCAGCCACACTCAAAATTATGAAACTTTGCCTTGATTAACTATTCCTTCTCTTCTTCCTTTGGATCCATGAAGGGTCCATAATGTAGACTCTTATCTAAACAATTGAAAGAAGAGGACTTTTCCGCATGCCTAAGACTCCCTTCCCCGTTGCCCAGTATAAATCAAGTAACTGGAAAGTAGAGAGTGAAGTGTGGATATGTTTGATGTATGCCTTTCTTCTTCCCTAAGAATTGATCTCTGTCAATTTACTTAATACAGTTTCAGGCTGTGGAATAGCTACAGTTGGATAGGAATGAACCTGATGAGCCTGACAATATATTATGTTTCATTGAGAATTATTTATGTTCTATGCTAAAACTTTAGTATAATATATACACTTTAAGTATTATGCACAGTTATGGTATATTTGTCAGCTTGCTTAATTTACTGGAGAAAGTCCAATACATTTCTTATACGTTCTAAAGTTTATTTGGAAATTTGTGAAAACCTGGCAGTTTACTTCTTTTAAATCCTTTAAATACTTCAAATAATGATTATCCCCAAAATGTCTTCATTTGTGGATATAAATATATCAAATTATGCATTCAAATAAAAATCAATATATATAGTTTAACAGGTTGAAAATCCAACTGATTTGTTTCAGGAACAATATATTTGGTCCATATGCATTAGCAGAATATAAACTCAATTTTTTGTCAATATTTATATTTCTTTTGAATTATTACAACTTTAATGAGTATCATATCACAAGAACTTCAAAATAAAGAGTTGTATTATCTCATTTAACAAATCAGCCTTTAAGGCTTTTTAAGAAATTGGACATGTTTATTATGACCTTAAGATGAGATTAATTCAGCACGTGATTGTCCTTCATGTTTATGGGACACTTCTGATATTTTAAAAGAGTTGGCTATTAGTCTAATTAAACTGGAAACATAAAATGGTGAAGAGCCGCTTATCATACAATATGAATGTGTTCCACTAACACTTCATTCTGGTTTATTACCATGAATGTTCATTTACATTATATGCCAAAAAATGTAAATGTATCAAAACTGGATTTACAGGAATGGAATGCAGCAATATAGATAATACAGATAGAGATACAGATATATTCTTCAGTGTTGGAAAGACAGAGCAATTGTGGGATTTCAGCCTTGGATCACTAATACATATTTGCTTTCTATCCATGAACTGGCATATTATCAATGTAATTCAGAGACAGATGAATATTATTCATTGTGATCAAGGTTTAATTACTTTTTTTTAAAAAAAAGTGATCTTTTGAATGCAATATAGTACCTTTCTAGAGGAAAGATCAATGATATAATTAACAAACAAATGAAAAAAATAACCAAATGATTACCTGATTTAGTCTGGCAAGATTCCGCCTATAGAAATAGCACTTAGACTTATATACCGTTTCACAGTGCTTTTACAGCCTTCTCTAAGTCATTTACAGTGCCAGCATATTGCCGCCAACAATCTGGGTCCTCATTTTACCGACCTCAGAAGGAAGGGAAGTTGAGTCAACCTTGAGCCTGGTGAGATTTGATCTGCCAAATTGCAGGCAGCCAGCAGTCAGCAGAAATAGCCTACAGCAGTGGTCCCCAACCTTTTTTGTACCAGGGACCAGTTTCACTCAGAAACACTTTTTCAAGGACCGGCAGCGGGGGGGGAGACGACACTTTTTCAAGGAGGAGGGGGAGGAATCCGAGTTTGGTGGTTTGCTTGCAGACGCTTCATTACCTGACTAGATAACATCTGATGTTGTTACCTAGTCAGGTAATAAAATGTCTGCCAGCAAACCACCAAGTTCAGGGAGGCTCAGGACAAGTCCCTGCAGGATGGCTGAGAAGCCCTGCCTCTCAGCCCTGCCTCCCTCAGCCTCATCCCTCAGGTGTCTGCCTCCCTCCCTCAGCCTTATCCCTCAGGTGTCTGCCTCGTTCCTCTCTCAGTCGCTCTCTCGCTCCTCCACCAGCCCAGGAAGAAACTGCTTCAAAGAAGCCGGCAGGGTGGCTTTTCCTGTCGGCGCAGCTCCTCCGAAGCGCCCGTTCACCCCCACCCCGCCGCCCGCGGTTCAATCCAGTGCTCCGTTCTGCCTGCCTGCCTGCCTGCCTTCGTTTCTGGTTGTTTCGGAGCAGCTTCGGCTGAGTAAAAGAGGCGAATAGTTATTATTCTCAGCCAAAGCTACTCCGAAACAACCAGAAACGAAGTTGAACTTTTTTATATTTATTTTTTATTTATTTATTTTTATTTGTCAAGCGATTATAAGATAACAGGAATAAGTATAAACATAGTTATGAATACATGAAATGGATACATATAACAAAAATAAAAAAGAAACAATAGGACGGGGCGGTAGGCACATTGATGCGCTTATGCACGCCCCCTACAGACCTCTTAGGAAAGGGGTAAAGTCAATAGTAGACAGCCTAAGGTTAAAGGTTTTGGGGTTTGGAGAAGAAACCACAGAGTCAGGTAGAATATTCCAGACTTTGACCACTCTGTTACTGAAGTCGTATTTCCTACAATCAAGTTTGGTGCAGTTTACCTTGAGTTTGTATCTATTGTGTGCTCTTGTATTGTTATGGTTGAAGCTGAAGTATTCATCGACAGGTAGGACATTGCAATGTATGATTTTATATACTATACTTAGATCAGACCGAAAGCGGTGTACTTCTAGATTTTCTAGGTCTAGAATTTCAAGTCTGGTGGCATAAGGTATTCTGCAATGAGTAGAGGAGTGGAGATCTCTTCTAGTGAAATATTTCTGGACTTTCTCAACTGTGTTAATATCAGATATGTAATGCGGGTTCCAGACTGATGAGCTGTATTCAAGTATTGGTCTAGCAAATGTTTTGTATGCTCTTGTTAGTAGTGTGATATTACCAGAGAAAAAGCTACGTAGGATTAGGTTAACAACTCTTAATGCCTTTTTGGCTATGTAGTTACAGTAGGCTCTAGCATTTAGATCATTAGAGATGAGTATTCCAAGGTCCTGGACTAAGTTTGGATCATCAACAAGGTCTTGACTATTCAGCTTGCATTTTATTTTCTGAATTTTTTTTTTTTGCCAATATGTAACACAGAGCATTTGAAGTTGCCATTTGTTTCACCATTCTGATACATATTTGAGGTCTTTTTGAAGGGTAGCAGTATTGTCTATGGTGTTGAATAGCTTTACATTACATTATTTATATAATATATATATATAATACCTCATTTGCTGATTTTGAAATGATGAGAGCTAAATGGCATCTGCAAAAATGGGAGAGAAAAAGGATGTTTAGAAGAAAATAACACATGTCTCTCTTCTTTTGTAGAGTCAGTTAATGTTCATATCATTCCTAAATGTTTTCAACAAACATAACTTGTGACAGCATGTGAAAAAAGAAAAGTGGAAAAAGAATCTTACTACCATGGTAACTAAACTCTTTTCCTTCCCTTAATATTTTATTTTAAATAACACAAAAGACCAGTTAGGTACATGTAAAAATGATGGTAATTAATTTATTGTCAGCCAGGTACTTCTGATTTTATTAAAACACTTTTCTATTACAAGCAACAAATCAACAGGGAACATCACAGCCACTTCTTCAGTGGTGAACAATATGTATATTTATTTCATCTCTCTATTTTTAGTGCCTGAAATTATGTTAATGGGTTGGTCCTAAACATGTTATTTTGAAGTCAGATCTCAGTTTAACATGCCTCACCATTTATAAATACATGTGGCTTAGCAGCTATTCAACCTAGTCCCTATATGTCTCTTCAGAAAATTCAGTGAATGGCAGGGCATAACCAACTTTAGCTAATCTTGGAAACTAAGTAGGATTGCATCTGCTCAGTATTTGGATGGTGAAGTCCATGAAGGGAATCTGGAAAAACAACCAAGAAGGCAATTAATTAATCATTTAAATAACACTGTCCAAATCAGAACAGGAAGGAAGGAAGAATCTTCCTTCAATAGAAGTGCCTGTTTTCCTTTCATTATCCTATCTATGCTATCTCTCACTGTATGTTCTTCCATGGAGAAGAAAAAAGAGATAACGTGAAGAGTAGAAAAAAACAAAAGTATTTTTGTTTTCAAGGACACATTCCTGCTCAAAATCTTTTCACTCCAAAAAATTTTATGAGAAGAAAATAAGTGCAGTGTATCTCTAGAACATGGGTATCAAACTCGCGGCATCACATTGCTGTCATGTGATGTATTGTGTTATTTTTCCCCTTTGTGGAGCTGGGGTGGGCGTGGCCTGCGCATGATGCATCTGGCCCATGGGCTGCCAGTTGGACACCCCTGATCTAGGAGGTTTTCAGGATCCT